>NW_027555847.1:218965327-219586577 GCF_003287225.1 Phascolarctos cinereus
CCTTTCCTGAGTCCAACAGAATAGACATGTGGGGCAGCGAGGTGGCGCAGTGGATAGAGCACCAGCCTGGATTCAGGAGGAGCTGAGTTCAAATCCGGCCTCAGACACATAAACTTAACTAGCTGTGTGACCTGGACAAGTCACTTAACCCCATTGCCTAGCCCCCCCAAAAAAAAAACACCAAAACCAGAATAGACAGGATGTGGCACCTGATTAGATGAAGGGGGTGAGGAGGGTGATGGACCAAGAACTGCAAGGTTTCAAACCTGAGTGACTGGAAGGATGGAGGTACACTTGACAGAAACATGGTTTAGGGGAAAGTTAATGAGCTTCGTTGTGCATGTGTTTGAGTCTGAGATTCCTATGGGTCGTCCAAATGGAGCTGGACATGGATGGCACTCAAAAGAGACTTTATTGGCTGGGCCTGACTCAATCTTCATGCTTCAGGCTTGGGACTGGGATGAAGTGAAGACACTCCAAGTCCATCTAACACTTAAGAAGAGGAGATTACTTAGCCGTAGCATGGAAAGGAGATTCAGAAGTGACACAACATTGGTTCAAGAAATTCAGCACCTTCTCATCCCAAACACATCTGGTCAGGAGGGGATGCTGGATATGGCAATTCCACAGTAAAATGGGGCATCCCCCAGTCAGGGCACTGACTTGTAATGGGACAGCCTTTTACGCCCGGGAGACTGGGAAGCTATGTCAGTTGCTTGAGCTTAGCTCCTGGATCAGTCAAGTGTCAGGGCCAGCTCCCTTGCCTTTGGGGCCTAACTTACATGGGAATATTGTTCCTATGACAAGAGACATGAGAGCTGGGCGTAGAAATTTGGAAGTGCTACACGTTGAGATAATTGAGTTATTTACAATTCACAAAGCATTTCACATCTATTTTCTCATCTGATCCTCATGACCCCCTGTGAAACAGGATAGGGTAGAGATTATTATTCCTACTCTCACACTGTCTATTCCAGCCCATACTACAGATGCGAAAACTAAGGCCAGAGAGGGGAAGTAAGTAAGCTTGCGTGGCTGGTAAGGTTGAGCTGGACTGATCTTCCTGCTGAGTTCATCTGCTAGAGCCTTGATCACCATCCTAGGGCCTGATGGATATTACAGCATCACATGTTGTTAGAGAGGAAGGGGCTTTGTTGACCTCCCCACTTTACAGGTGAGGGCACTAAGGCCCAGAGAAGTGAATTAACTGGCCCTAGGTCACACAGCAAGTTAGCTGAAATCAGACCTCAGGTTTCCTAAACATCTACTCCTTTTCCACTACTCATTCTTGTTCTATTATAAATGTAATTTCTCTTCAGTGAATATGGACAGGGACCAGGAATCTTTAGCACAGTTCTGGGCAAACAGCAGCCTTTAACATGTGACTGACTGACAAGATGAGTCAGAGGCTCTTAGGTGATATTTTATGCTTTTTTTCCAAATGTTTTCACTTTACAAAATCTGCATTGCACAAAACAGAGTGTTGAAACATTACGTGAAACAGCATTACACAAAAGGGGATTTCCTGCCCTCAAGGATCTCTAAGTGTACATGCATCCAGGCTAACAAAGGATAAGTTAGGCATCCTTCTAAATCACTCCTTTATTGATTGGTAAATTTAAACGTTTGTTTCATTTTCTTAAAGCAGGCTTGTCAGTATTATTTTTCAACAGACTCTTCTTTTCCTCCTCAGCCTACATGAGTCATCAGAATTAAGTGGAAATGGCCTGTGAGGTCATGATTGCTTTTCTGGGCCCTCTAAGGCTATTGATGAAAGAGAAGAGAAAGCAAGAAAGGAAGAAAGGGAGAAAGGAAGGAAGGAAGGAAGGAAGGAAGGAAGGAAGGAAGGAAGGAAGGAAGGAAGGAAGGAAGGAAGGAAGGAAGGAAGGAAAGGAAGGAAGGGAGGAGGAGGGAGGGAGGGAGGGAGGGAGGGAGGAGAGGGAGGAAGGAAAGAAAGAAAGAAAGAAAGAAAGAAAAGAAAGAAAAAAGAAAGAAAGAAAGAAAGAAAGAAAGAAAGAAAGAAAGAAAGAAAGAAAGAAAGAAAGAAAGAAAGAAAGAAAGAAAATGAAAGGAAGGAAGAAGAGGAAGGAAAATAAAAGAAAGAGAAAGGAGAGAGAAGGAAAGAGAAAGGAGAAAAAAGAGAAAGAGAAGAAAAAAGAAGGGGAAAATGAAAGAGAAGGAAGGAGAGAAAGAAAGAAAAACAGAATGGAAGAAAAAGAGAGAAAGGAAGGAAGGAATGGAGGAATGGAGAAAGGAAGGGAGTGAGTGAGGAAGGGGGAAAAAGAAGGAAGAACAGGAGAGGAGAGGAGAGGAGGAGAGAGAGAGAGAGAGAGAGAGAGAGAGAGAGAGAGAGAGAGAGAGAGAGAGAGAGAGAGAGAGAATTTGCTAAGCACTTAAATGTTGAGTGCATGGGATACAAACACCAAAACAGATAGTTCCTGACTTCAATAAGATTTCATTCTAAAGGAGGAGACAACATGCAGTGGTGGAGTGGTGTCCAGGAAGGATCATTTTGGTTTGAAAGTTACAAGGATGATGAGTGGGACCTTAGGAGAGTAGACTGACGTACTCCATCCCAACCAGGAACACTGGAAAAGTTAATCCCATCATAGTTCCTGGCTCCACAGCTAGAGAAATGGAGAGGCCTGGCTTTTGGCAAGGCTATGGAGGACTTGGCCAGAGAGAACTTTGTAAAAGTTAAGTGTACATAGTGGCTGGCAGGGCTGTCCTGAAATAGTAATCCAGGAAAAACAATCCCCAGACAGGACAGCGGGGCCCGAGGGCAGAGGTTCCCCTGGGGCACAAGGCCTATGTATGGGCAGGAAAGTGGTTGGCAAGATTGTGGAGGAGATGGTCCCAGGGGAAAGAGGGAAATAGAAGGGACAGACAGCTTGGTGCACCAAGGGCAGCCGACATGGAGCATCTCCTGCTCCCTTATACTTGTCCTCCCTATAACACAGCTGGAGAAACTGAGGCAGCTAGGTGGCATAGTATGCAGAGTACCAGACTTAGAATTAGAAAAACCTGAGTTTCAATCCATCCTCATATACCTACTAGCTGTGTGACCACTGCAAGTCCCTTAATCTCTTTCTGATAAGTTTCTTCATCTGTAAAATGAGAATAATAATAATAGCATTTGCCTTTCAGGATTACCTCGATTAAACTGCAAGCTCCCTGGGAGCAGGGGCATTATTACTATTATTGTTGTTGTTGTTATTAATTGTACCCCTGGTGCTTAGCACAGTGCCTGGCATGTAGTAGGCACTTAATAAATATTTATTGGGTAGGACTGGGTCCTTGCTAGAATAAAATTAAATAACATTTTTAAAGTGCTTTGCAAAACTCAAAGTGCTGTATAAATGCTTATTATTATTATTATTATTATTATTATTATTATTGGCTTCCAGTGAGAGGTATACTAGCTCCCAGGCAACCGAACAAGCCAGTAAGAGAACTCAGCATGTCCCCCTTTCCTCAGCCCTGGACTGGAAACATGGAATCTTAGAGCTTTAACAAAAGCACCATGACTGGGACTTTCTCCCAGAAAGCTGAACTCAGAATGCACCAAATTCAAAGGGCATCAAAAGTATTTACAGGGCAAGCTGCTCCCACTCCTCCCCATCCTACTTTCCCTGGAAGACAGCCTCTCCAGCAGCTGCACCAGGGCCTCTAGCTCACCTGCCCTCCCCACCTCCAGTAAAAATTGAGAGGGCCTTTTATGTCCATTGCCCCCTATGGGAGGTCCATAGGGCTTACCCTAGTCATAACAATTCCTAGTTATAGCTCTGCTTAGAGATCAAGACTTATCTCCCACTTAACAGAAGAAATTTCTCCTCCTTCTACAGTCTCTTAGACAGGCCATCTAGCTTTTGCTTGACTATTTCCTGGGTTCCCTGCTCCTGAATGTCCTCCCTCCCCATCTTCCCCTATCAAGTTCCATCTATCCTTTATAGCTCATCTCAAACATTACCTCCTCAGTCAATAATAAATATCCTTTCCCCTGGAGCACACCCAGCACTTTCTTTTGCATCCTTCTAATACACTTATGCAAATGACTCTCTGCAAATGTGGGTTAAAGTTTGCCTGTCCTCTTTTGGTATTAATAATAATAATAATAACTAGCATTAATATAGCATTTTAATGTTTGCAATAAATTAGTTTATTGGATTAGTCCACAGGGCCTGGAAAGAATGAGATACAGGTGAGGTCATTTTAAGGGTGAGGTGGGGTACAAAGGACAGGAGTGGAAAGAGCACTGGTTCTGTACCCAAACAACTGGGTTCAAATCCTGCTTCTGATACATGGGCAAGTCAATTAACCTCCTTGGGCCTCAGTTTCCCTGTTTCCTCATGGCTGTTGGTTCTACAGCCCCACAGTATTCTAGTGGTCAGCAGAGGGTGCCATGATGACCCGTATAGCATGAACAAACATCCACCCCACCTCTAGAAAAGAGAAGGTAGAGAGCGAATATAGCAGTTCCAATAGGGAGCTGACCATGGAGTAAAGAAGACCCGGGCTTGAGTCCTCCCTCTGATACATACCTACCCTAACTCACTTAACCCCTCTGTGTCCCAGGCAAGACTATAAGTCAATGAGAAGTCACCGGCATAGGAAGTTCTTCAGTGGTTTCCTCATTGGGTATAATAATGAAATCACAGATATAGTCCCCCCAAAATTCCTCCATGTTTGTGTTTTATCCCCCAACTGTACTGTGAACTCCACAAAGACAAGGACTATGTCTTATCGAAAATCTGTAATTCCAAAAACAGTGGTTTGCACACAACAGGTGCTCAAATTAATGTTTTCTGTTGTTCTGATGGTATAGAACTCACCCTTTCATGAGATGGCACTGCCTATTCTTGAACAGTTCTAAGTGTTAAAACGTTTTCTTTCTTTTATGTTTTTAAATTTTTTTTAATTTTTGTCTTATTTTTATTGATACCTTTTGTTTTTTGTCATACATTCACATTCAAACATATCCCTCCCTACTCCTCTACTCAGTAAGCCATCCCAGTAACAAAGATTAAAAAAAAAAAGAATGAGGAAAAAAGGTGTCAAAAATAGTAACTATCATGCCTTGGAGGGGATCAGGACCAACTGAAATAGTTCTGGTCAGCTGAGAACTAGGCCAGCTACTTGTGTGTTCTGTTCTAACAGCTGGAATGAGCAATCGACAGAGAGAGAGAGAGAGAGAGAGAGAGAGAGAGAGAGAGAGAGAGAGAGAGAGAGAGAGAGAGAGAGAGAGAGAGAGAGAGAGAGAGGGATCTTTAAGATTTGCTATATAGGTAGCTAGGTGGCACAGTGGATAGAGCACCAGCCCTGGAGTCAGGAGGACATGAGTTCAAATGTGGCCTTAGATACATAATACTTACTAGCTGTGTGACTCCAGGCAAGTCATTTAACCCTGCTTGCCTCACTCCAAAAAAAGGAAAAAAAAAGATTTGCTGTATACTGAACATTTGATCCTCGCAACAACTCTGTGTGGTAGGTGCTGCCATTATCCCCATTTTATAGATGGGGAAACTGAGTCTGGGGCAGGTTCAGTGATCTGCCCACAGTCACACAGCTAGTAAGTATCTAAGGTAGCATTTGAACTCAGGGCTTCCTAGCTCCTAAGCCCAGTGCTCTGACCCACTAAAAGGCAGTTTTAGCAAAACTAACCACACGTAGACAACGTCTAGCAGTATGTGCACTGTTCCACATTTCTGCAAAGGAAAGGATGAAGGTGTTAAGATTTAATCTGCCTCCCCATAATCATTTCCCTCCAGTGGATGGTTTGTGGATGAAGAAATGGGGTTGGGACAGATAATTTTGGCTGAATAGTGCTGAAATTTTTCCATATTTCTGTTATGACATGAGACACGTGGGAGGCGGGATCACTCCATGAAAATCCTCTAGCTTTCCATAAAAAGACTTTGGATTCAATCACTCCTTCCCTTTTACACCAGCTCTCCCAACAACCCGTGAAGTCAATGAAGCAGCATGTGAGCTTGGTAGCTGATATTTGTTTCTCTTTTGATCCTTAAAATAAACAAATATTTATTAAGTGCTTACTGTATACCAAGCAGTGTATTAGGCATTGGGAGAGATGGATCCCTGCCCTGACGGAGCTTCCAATCTAGTAGAAGAATAAGTCAGAGGCACAGACTACTACAGTATGCAATATTGCTTAAGGGCATCAGAGAGGGGCAAAATAAAAGTGCTATGTGAGGGGCTGAAGGGGGGAAAACAAGCATTTATTAAGCACCTACTATGTGCTAAGTTCTTCATAAATGTTATCTCATTTTAGCTTAATAAGAGGTAGGAGCTATTATTCCCATTTTACAGTTCAGGAAATGGAGGCAGACAGAGGTTAAGTGACTTGCCTGCTGGTCCAAGGCCAGATTTAAACTCACATCTTGTTGATGCTAAGTCTATTGTTCTATCCACTGAACCACCCAGCTGAGGGGAGGAGGGGAAATGAGATCAGGGAAGGCTGCATGGAGGAGATGCTATTTGACTTGGACTTTAAAAATAGGTATGAGTTTAACATGCAAAAAGAAGGGAAGGGCATCCTAGGCATAGGAAATAGAGTCAGCAAAGGCTACCAAACCCAGGAAGCACTGGAGGGAAATGGGTTTTTACTTCATGGCCAGGAGATCAGGGGAAACCATATGGAGGAAGGGATATCTGAGCTGGGCTTTAGAAGACAGGGAGGAGTTCAAGAGGTAAATGTGAGGAATGAGGGCTGAAGGAATATGGTAAACAAAGACAGAGACAGAGGAAGGCCAAGAGAACACTGGGGTGGTGTGTAGTTCAATCTGACAGGAGCATCAGTGAAGGGTTCATGGACCCTCTAGGCCTCGATTCTGACTGGCCTTGCTGAGCTTTCATCTGTACCCGACCCAGCCTGTAAGACCTTTCCTGGTCTATCCTCCCAGCCCCTGGCAAAGGGTTATGCCAGAAGATGTGGGCCTTGAAGGATGGGTAGGGTCTGAATAAGCAGAGAAAGAGCCACGGGGATTCCTGGCTATGAGCAAAGGAACAGGTGGAAATGTGTGTGGCGTGGTTTGTATGGGAGAGATAGAGACCGCTAGACCGACTGCAGTGGAGGATTCCTGTTGGTGGGGAAGAGCATTGGTTGTATAGAGTGACTAGACTTTGGAGGGCCTTAAATGCTGAGCTGAAAAGTTTGGATTTGATGCAGTAGATAACAGGTAGACATTGTGGATTCTTGATCACTCCAAGGAATGTAGGTGATTTATGGAGGCGAGTCAAGATAAACTCTTCCCTCCCCCTGGACACCACCACTACCACCACCACCACCATCACCGTCATCCACCCAAGTGGGACTGACTGTAAAAAGAGTGGCCAGCTTGCTGGATTGGGGCTGGAGGCTGGTTAAGGGACGAGAAGGGGAGGATAAGACCTCCCTAGCTCAGATTGGCTGCTGGGCAGATGCTCAGAAGCCGCTAATTGGTGCTTCAGCCATCTGGCTTTGAGATTCCTGGCTCTTCTTCAAAAATTCAAATGGCACTCCTTACCGTAAAACTACAACTAAGCTCTCAAGTTGTTCTGGAATGTCCTTCCCTTCTTCTTTCCTCCTATCCTTCTGACTTACCAGAAGCCATAAGGTGAAGGACTGGGAAGAGAGAAGGAACATCTGGGCCTTTTCTCCCAAGATCTGGGAAATCAAGCCAGCCTGGTTGCTACTAGATTCCAAGGACCTGAACCCAAAGATTGTTGAAGACACACAGATGGACAGAACACCACTTTCCACCTTACTTACGCTGAACTTGTGCTTTAATTAATATATGTTCATGGAGAACATTGCTTTATTACAGATGAAACATTAATATACCACCCTGCCCCATCCCTAATCTCCCACTAAGCACAGACCACAGCTCATTCCAGCCGTTAGGGGAGTGTGCACAGGAGTGGTCTTCAGCTGACCAGAGCTATTTTAGCTGGTCCTTACCCCCTCCAGGGCACGATAATTATTATGCATGACATCTTTCCTCATCCTGGCCTTTTATTTTACTCTTGCCTTGTCATTCAGCTGTCCATGTGTGTAAAATATCTCCCCAACTCCTATGTATAGAGCAAACCTACAAGGTAGGAAGATCGGACGTTATTAACCCTATTTTGCACATAAGGAAACTGAGGCTTAGAAATATGAAGCGATTGGCTAATAAGTGGCAGACCCAGAATACTTCCCCTTTCCAAATTCTCCAAGTCCAGGGCTCTCCTATTATACAAAGGCCTCTGGAGCTAAGTTATAACCTTCCAGAGGCCAGGAAGTGAGGAGGAGGAGAAGAAAAGGGAGGAGAAGAAAGAAGGTGAAAAAGAGGAGGAAGAAGAAGACAAGAAGGAGGAAAAGAGGTAGGAGAAGGAGGAGGAGGAGGAGATGATAGGAAACTGAATGACAACTAGTAGCCTGGATTTTAGGCCTGTTCCTGCCTGGCTGTGCAACTCTGAGGAGATCACTTAATTTCCCAATGCTTTAACCAACTCATCTAAGACAATAAACTGCAGAGAAGGCATAGGGGCTCCATATCTGGCACTCCTTCTACCAGTAAAGTCACAAGTCTGAACCTTCCCACATGTCTGAACCACCCCCCCTAAGATAGGAAGTCATTCTCCTCTAATGCTTCTATTGTTGTTGTTCAATCATTTCAGGAGTATCTAACTCCCCATGACCCCATTTGGGGTTTTCTTGGCAAAGCTACTGCAGTGGTTTGCCATTTCCTTCTCCAGCTCATTTTACAGATGAGGAAACTGAGACAAACAGGGTCATACAGCTACTAAGTGTCTGAGGCCAGATTTGAACTCTGGAAGATTGGTCTTCCTGACCTCAGGCCTGGGGCTCTATCCACTATAGCTGCCCTTAATACTTCTATATACCCTCCAAAGAGTAGTTATAGAATTATAAACAGAGCTAGAAGGGCCTTTAGAAGATCATCTCACTCCACCCACACACAGCAGAATGCAAAGAGGGCAGGAACTATTTCAATTTTGTCATTTGCCTCCTCAGCAGATTGCACAGAGCCTGGTATGTAAGTAGAGCTTAAAAAATGTTGGACAGGGGCAGCCAAGTAGTGCAGTGGATAGGGCACTGGCCCTGAAGTCAGGAGAACCTGAGTTCAAATCCAGCCTCAGACCAAACACTTGACGCTTAGTAGCTGTGTGACCCTGGGCAAGTCACTTAACCCCAATCGCCTTTAAAAAAAAATGTTGGATGAATTGTTGAGTCAATAAGGGGAAGGGAATAAGGATTCAAATGTCACCTCGTACGTGCCAGGGACTATGCTAAGCACTGTTTTGTTTTTTACAACTATCATCTCATTTAATCCTCATAACATTTTGAGGTAAATGCTATTATAGTCTCATTTTACAGTTGAGGAAACTGAGGCAAAGGATAAGCTGCTCGCCCAGAGTCACACAGCTCATGAATGTCTGAGGCCAGATTTGAACTCAGGTCTTCATGACTCCAGTCTCAGAGCTCTATCCAGCTGCCTCTGACAAAAGGAGGGGAGGTCATTTACTTGGGGTCCCATAGTAAGCTAGTGACAGAGAAGGGATGTGAACCCTACACTATACTGTTTCTCCCTCAGTCAGTTTGCTGGATGTTGAGACCCTGGCCCAAATTATTATTCTTGAGGCTAAAGTTCCCCCTTCCTTTTTGCTATTAATACCTCAAAGGGATTGGTTTATCAATCAGGCCTCAGGGTCCTGAAGGAATAAGACACAGGACAAGTCAGTTTAAGGCTGAGAAGGGACATAGAACTAGAGGAATGGGAAGAGCATTAGTTAATGACCTCAGTTCAAATCTTGCCTCTGATACTTATGGCAGTGATCCTGGACAAGTCACCAATCCCTAGGCTTCAAGCTTCCGCATCTATAAAATGGGAGTATTGGACGAGATAGCCTCTGAGGCCCCTTCCAACTCTAGATCTATCTTCCTAAGGTAGAAAGCTCAGAAGTCGTGTCCCCAGCTTCACGATTGGACTTGAGGTCAATTGGCCCCCAAGTCTCTAGCCTCCCCGAACGCTGTTTTCATGAACTCCGCCCACCTTCCCACACCTCCTCGGGCCAACACCTTATCTGGGCTAGGTGTGGGTCAGAGAATGGCCCCTCCTTCCTATGACTGACCTCTCTCTTTGTTAGGATCCTCCCACCTCCACCCCAACATCCTTTCAAATCTCAGACCAGCTCTGCTGGAAGGATTAAAGGCCAGTCTTACTTTTAGAAGACAGCTGGTAGGTGGTGCAGCACAGAAAGTGCTAGTCAGGAAGACCTTGGTTCAAATGTGGCCTCAGACATTTACTAGCTATGTGACCCTGGGCAAGGCACTCAATTCTATTTGCCTCAGTTTCCTTATCTGTAAAATAAGCTGGAGAAGGAAAAGGCAAACCACTCCACTATCTCCTGACCCAAATGGGGTCAGGAAGAATACGACACAACTGAAATAACTGAACAGCCAAAAACTCTTAGAAAATAGTGCAATTAAAAAAAAAAGCTGTGAACCCCTCTAGTGGCCATGGGTGGAAAGTATGGGTATGACTCCAAAAAGCAGCCAGACGATGCTGCTAGGGGAAGGAAGCTCCCAACAGTGAATTGGACTGCCCCCAATAGCCTGCTATGGAACCTATAATGCCACCATTAGAACCACTCCTCAGGGGCCATCTGGAGACATGACAGCCAATGTGGTGTTGTGGAAAGAGGGCTGCATGGGATGCTCAGGGAGGACTAGCACCTCTGGTGTGAGCCCTTTTCAGGCCTGCTTGTTCACCTTTGGTGTCCAACCAGTCACCTCGTTCTCACCTGTGGCTCTAAGAAGCTGTAGCATGCCTGGTGGCCACACCCTGGTAAAACTGTCTCCGCAGATGGGCTGAACCAGGCTGCGGGTAACTGACTGGCCTCAAACCTGTAGGTGAGTTAGGGGAATGTCTACCCAAGCATGTGAAGACTTTCCCTAGCGGAAAGACTGGATGAGAACAATTTGCTCCAACGGCCACAAAGGGCTGAAGCAGGCCCTGTGGAGCGCTTAGCTCACAGGGATGGGGAAGCTGCGGCCTCAAGGCCGCATGTGGCCTTCTAGGTGCTTGAGTGCGGCCCTTTGAATCCAGGCTTCATAGAACAAATCCTCTTAATAAAAGGATTTGCTCTGTAAAACTTGGATTTAGTCAAAAAGCCGCACTCAAGGACCTAGAAGGCCACATGTAGCCTCAAGACTGAAGGTTCCCCACCCCTGGTTAGAGTTTGGTCAGAGGTGGAAGATGCCGAGGTCATCCACTGCATCCTGGGCCTTCCCTAGTCATCCTGACTTTTTTCTTGACATTGGCCTTTGAGGACTCTGGAAGAGAGTGTGAGGCTGACGACTTAGCGTAGCTCTGCCTCACTTACATCCAATTCACTCAAAAGTTAAGACATCACCTGTGATGTTACTCTTCAAAAATGAAGGACAAACAACAACAGTGGAAAGAATTTCAGACTAATAATAATTGGTAAGAAGAATGTACATAGTGCTTTAAAGTTTGCAAATATTATCTCATTTTACCCTCCCAACAACTCTGGGAGGCAGGTAGGTGCCCATTTTAACAGATGAGGAAACTGAGGCAGAGAGCGGTTAAGTAATTTGCCCAGGGTCACACAGCTAAGTGTCTTGAGACTTCAGGGCTCCAAATCCAGGACTCTCTCCATTAGCCACCCTGGCTGCCTCTAATTAGACCAGACTAGGAGTACTGCCTCATCACTTCTTGCCCTATGACCTTGGGTAAGTCACTCCCCTCTGTGCAACTCAGTCTCTTCATCTATAAAATGGAATGGTAGTAGAGGGGAGGGTGGGAAGAGTTTGGCTAAATGATTTCCCTTTCCTACTCTAACCTCCTGCGACCCCTTATACATTTACATAATGCTTTTAAAGTGGCTTCACATCCATTATGCTATCTGACCTTCATAATGGCCCTGGTGAGAAATCCGGGCAGAGATTATTAGCCCCATTTGACAGATGGGGAAAGGAAAGCTAGAAAAATATGTGAGGTCACACCTGGAAGGCAGAAACCAGGAGGACTCAGTCCTTACTGTGCCTAAATCCAGAGCTCTTCTTACCTCAGTATGATACTTGTCTTTCTAAACCTCCTTGGAGAGAGGAACCATGTATCCTTGAGCAGATCGCCTCACTTTCTGGGGCTTTGGAAAGACGGTAGAGGAGAGACATTTTTTTGGGGGGTGGAGCCTTGAAGGTCAATAATTGTATACCATGTGTATACCACCTACACAAAGGACCAGTATTGTTTACACCACTGTCTCTTGGAGAGCATGACGGAAAAAGGGAATGATGAGAGACCAAGAAGCAGATCCAGGAGCACAAAGGCCTGGGCCAGAAGGAAAGATGTCTGTGTAGTGCTTCTGCCAGGGTATGAAATGAAGAACGGGAGGGAAAAACATAAAGGCAGATGAAGTAAAAGGGTATGGATGAGTATTCCAGGGAGGCGTAAACCACCTCAAACCAAGTTCAGGTGAGGGGAATTCAGTCTGACAGGTCCTTTTCTTTCTCAGCCACTTCCTCACACTCTCTCCTCTGTTCTAATTCTCTTTTCCTAATTCTCTCCTTCATTTTCTCTCTCCCTGACTCGTTCTTTTCCCTCTATTTTCTCTCTCCCTTTCTTTTTTTAATCTTATCTCAATATCTCCTTTCTCTCCTCATTCTGCATCTAATCTTATTTTTTCACCTTACCTCTCCCTCATTTTTCTCTTCCTCTCATTTTTTTCTCATTTTCTCTTATCTCATCTTATTCTTGCCTCCTTTTTAAATTTCTCTCTTATTTTTCCCCTCTCTCTCCCTCTCATCTCATTCTCTCCCTCTCTCTTATTCTCTTTTCTCTCCTCTCATTTTTTCCTTTCTCCCTCTTCCATTTTCTCTCTCCTATATGTTCTCTCACTCTTTCTTCCTCTTTCAATCATAAATTCTCTCTTTCCCCACTACCTTCCACTTCCTCCAACACCCCCTTCCCTCCCTAAAAACACTCCCATCCTTAATTAGCCAAACTCAAGGCCCGGGGGAAATGGCTCAATGGGAGAGTTTCCCATCTGGGTCACTCACCCAAGCAGAGAAGATTAGGAGCTCAAAGGCAGGGCCAACATTCCCATCTTTATGCCTAATGAAGCCAGCCACTCCCCCCACCACCCATCTCAACTTTTCCCCTTTGGAATCTGGTCTTTTCTGGAAGCCCTCTTCCCCCTCTACTGAGTCTTGAAAGTTTTACATGTTCCTGTCTGAGTGGTGCAGTGGATAGAGTGCCAGACCTAAAGTCAGGAAAACATTTTACTGAGTTCAAATCTGCCTTTAGACACTTAGTAGCTGTATGACCTTGGGCAAGTCACTTAACCCTGTTTGCCTCAGTTCTTCATCTGTTTAAAAAAATGAGCTAGAAAAGGAAATGGCAAACCATTCTAGCATCTCTGTCAAGAAAACCCCAAGTCGGGTCACAAAGCATAGGACACGAATGAAAAGTCCCAACAACAACTTGTTACGCTCTGGGAAAGTCATCTGCCCTATGTGTTTCTCATGTGTCAGAGACTCTGGGTAGTTCTGACTCATACTTCTCTGAATTTTTACTTTGGGGTTGGTGGTATGGGCTAGTGCGCCCCTGCCTCCTTTCCCACAATGAGGCTGGTAGCCTTCTCCTCCTCCTGATTCTGGAACTTCTTCCCTCTGGGGGAAAAGTTCATCTTGAGGCTGGTGTTACAATAAAACCTCGCTAGCTTGACTGAAAGAAGGCTTGAGTAGTCAAATTCTTTCAAGGTAGACTCACCCTGTACCTTTACATTTTGGGGTTCCCAGAACCCCAAACCAAAACAAAACATTAATCTTTGTCATTGCTTATGGCATAAGAGTATTCATGATGGCCTATGTCAGGGGATGCCCATGCACCTTGAGTAGCTGCCTCATGGTGGCAGAATTCTGGAATCATATCTAAAAAAACAGCCCAAACAAATATGCACATACACAAATATAAATATATACACATACACACTTACATCTATATATACATATGTACATTTGTATATTGAATATAAATATGCTTATATATACATACATATATACATACATATATGTATATATACATATACATATACACACACACACACACACACACACACATACATATATATACGTATACTGGTCTTGGACTCTTTCAGATCAGGAGTTAGTTGGAAGAGAATCAGACGGGGCCAATCTAAAAAGAAGAGCCAGAGAAAGCTAGAAGAGGTGATCAAGGGAATAGGGGGTGTGTGAGCACACGCACAAGCACACACGTATTTGTGTACATACATTGTTTTGGAGTCAGATAACTTTATCAGATGTGGGACCTTGAGGAAGTCTCTGGAGGCCTCAGTTTCCTCATCTGTAAAGGAGAGTGTTGGACTAGGTGACCTTGGAGAGCGCATCCAACTCTAAATCTATTATTCTACGTCACTCACTTGTCTTCTATTGTTACCAGTGTCACCTCCTCTCACTTCTAGGCACAGGGACACTGGGCAAGATGGAGCTATCAATGTCATCCTTCTCTTCTTTCCCTCCCTTCCACTAGCCAAGGATGAACAAATTCTACCTTCTACTCACTCGTAGGGCCATCACCCTAGTTCAAGTCTTTATCACCTCTCATCTCACTACTGCAATAGCCTTTTAATTGGACTTGGGGGCTTCAGTCTCTCCCTTCTCCAATCCATTTTCCATCAGTAGCCAAAATAATCTTCCTAAAGGACACTTTTAACCACATTACTCTACCCATCAAGAAGCCTCCATGGCTCCCTATCACCTTTAGGATAAAATACAAACACATGAGCCCGGCATTTAAAACCCTTCCCTATCTGGTTCCAGCCTACCTTTCCAAGCTTATATCACATCATTCCCCTTTTTACACTCTACGGTGCTAGGTGATACAGTGGGCCTGGAACCAGGAAGACCTCAGTTCAAATTCTGCCTCAGATACTTACCAGCTGTGTGACCTTAGGAAAATCGATTAAACTCTGGCTGCCTCAACTGTACAATAGGGACAGAGATAATAATAGCACACGCTTCCCAGGGTTGTTGTGAGGACCAGAGGAGAAGTATTTGTTAAGTGATTAGTATAGTGCCTGGCACATAGAACGAACTGCATAAATGTTAGTTATTATTATTATTATTATTATTATTATTATTATTATTATTATTATTATTATTATCTCACACCCCACCTGCTCAATTCTGTCCTGCCTGGACAGGCTCCTTTGCTGCATCATCATCCACGTTACAACGTCTAACAGCCCGGTGTACCCAGGACTCTTCTCTTTTTTCTCTGCACTCTCTCACTCGGTGACTTTATCTGATCCTGTGGGTTTAGTTATCATCTCTCTGCAGATCTCTCTATCCCAGATCTCCCAGATCTCTATATCCAGTCCTAGTCTCTCTCCTCTGTCACCAGCTGTCTACTGGACATTTTTTTTTTCGCTAGGCAATGGGGTTAAGTGACTTGCTCAGGGTCACACAGCTAGTAAGTATTATGTGTCTGAGGCTGGATTTGAACTCAGGTCCTCCTGAATCCAGGGCTGGTGCTCTATCCACTGCACCCCCTAGCTGCCCCCGACTGTACATTTTGAACTGAATATCCTCCAGGCATCTCAAATTCAACATTTCCAAAACAGAACTATCTCACCTCCTAAATCCACTCCTTTTCATAACTTCCTTATTTCTGTTGAGGCATTACCTTCCTCTCAGTTACCCAGAAGTGAAACCACTGTGTCTTCCCTAAGCCTTCATTCTAACTCACCCCACAGCTACAAAATCTTCTAATTTCTACCTCCACAACATGTCACAATCATGTCCTGTTTTCTCCACTCACACAGCTACCACACATCTTGACCAACGCCCTTATTTTACAGATAAAGACAATGAAGACCAGAGAAGTTGTGACTTACCTGGTAGCAATCCAGGATGAGTCAGAATTTGAAAGCAGGTCATCCATCTCCAAATCCAGTGTTCTTCATTCTGTACCACACTGGGTTTCTCTAGCTGAGTGCCTTTGTGCTTCTGATTTATCCATCTACGTGTCCATGTGTGTCTGAATGATTATCTCTGTGCTTATATGACTGTGTACAAGTCTGCATAGCTCTGTGTGTGTGTGTGTGTGTGTGTGTGTGTGTGTCTAAGTTTACATCCATGTTGTGGCCTATTGTGGTCCACACAATAGGCACCCACCTGGACTCTGGCCTCAATGAGATCCAGGGCCAGAGCTTCCCTCACATAGCCATTAGGGTAATGGGTGCTCTCAGAGACAGACTACCCTTCCTCTGGCTGTCAGGTGCTAAAGTTGACCCAGGTTCTCTGTTGCTTTGTCAATGTTCCCCTTTCTGCCAAGGAAAATGTCTTGTGTTAATCCTCAGAAGAAAGCAGAAAATACCTACACACTGAAATGTAGGAGTGAATTATTTAACTCAGAGTCTCATCAACTTCACATCTTCTTAACTGTTACCCTTTGATGACCTGCTTTCCCCTTCAAGAATGCCCTTGAAGAGAGATAATAGTGATCACAAAAGATGAAATAGATAATTAGCATCATATATGTATGTGTATATATATTCACAGACACATATAAGGGTGATATATTTATCAGGGCTAATTTCTGTAAGGTTACTTTAACTCCACCCTTCCACATGAAATTGAAAAGCTTTTGCATGAACAAAATTAATGCAACTCAGATATGGATGGAAGCAGTGAACTGGGGAAAGAAATCTTTATACCAAATATTTCTGATAGTTGTGTGATAGCCGAGAAATATACGCAACTAGAATAACTATGTAAAACCAAAATATATGAAACCAAAACCAAGTAGACAAGTGGCCAAAGGATATGAACAAATAATTCTCAAAAGAAGAAATATAAACTATAAATAAGCATATGAAAGAAAGCTCCAAATCATGAATATATCAAAACTACCTGGAGGTTTTACTTCATAGCCAGTACATTGCCAAGATAATGGGCAGCTAGGTGGCGCAGTGGATAGAGCACCGGCCCTGAAGTCAGGAGGACGGGAGTTCAAATCCGGCCTCAGACCAAACACTTGACACTTACTAGCTGTGTAACACTGGGCAAGTCACTTAACCCCAATTGCTTAAAAAAGCAAAAATAAAAATAAAAGTAAAAAAATAAATAAATTGCCAAGATTAAAAAAAACCAGAAAATAGTCAATATTGGAGGGATTATGGAAAGACAGGGAAACTAATGCACTGCTGGTGGAGCTGTGAATTTGTCCAACTATTCTGGAACACAGTTTGGAATTATGCAAAGGAAGTTAATTAAAATGTCCATGCCTTTTGACCCAGAAGTTCCACTTCTGGGCATATACTCCAAAGATGTCAATGACAAAAAGAAAGACTCCATATGCGTGCACCAAAATATTTAAACAGTACATTTTTTTGGTAGCAACTGAGGAATGGCTAAGCAAGTTGTGGTGTGTGAATATAATGGAATGTTACCGTGCTGTAAAAAAAAAAAAGAATGAATACATAGAAACATGGGAAGAATTTTATGAGTCTATGCAAAGTGAAGTAAATAGAAACCAAGAAAATAGACACAATGACTAGCACAATGTAAATGGAAAGAACAAAACAAAACAAAAAAATAGAAACTGAATGCTAGAAAATTGTTATGACCAAGGTTAATGAAGGTACTTTCCCCTACTTCTTTGCAAAAATGGAAGATTTGGGATATGGAGCATACCATATAATGTCAGATGTTTTAGACATGGCGGTTTTATGGAACTGCTTTTTCCTTTTTTATTCTGTCATAAGGAATCATTCTCTGGGAGGGGAAAGGTGCATACATATGGAAATGTTGGTGAACCCAAAACCATATACATCGATAAAATTTTATTATTTAAAAAGAATGTCTTTGATCTTCACATAATCTTTCACTTAGGTCCATATGCATCACTGTATTCTGCATAATTGTAAAGACCAAGCTTGAACTAGGAGAAGAGTTGAGAAAATGAACTTCTCTCTTTGAAGAAGTAGAAAACTAAGGGTGAAGAATATATTGTCCTACAAGTGATGCAAATGCAGGCGTGTTTGTTGATTTTGCTAAACATTTTCTCTTTCCTTTACAAGAGATGACTGGCTGGGGGACTGGGAGGGGTAGGCATATATTAAGAAGTGAAAGTGGGGGGCAGGTAGGTGGTGCAGCACCGGCCCTGAAGTCAGAAGGACCTGAGTTCAAATCCAGCCTTGGACCAAACACTTGACACTTACTAGTTGTGTGACCTTGAGCAAGTCACTTAACCCTAATTGCCTAAAACAAAACAAAACAACAACAAAAAAGAAGTGAAAGTGATTTTTAAAAATATAGCAATAAAAATAAGGAAAAGGAAGAAAGAGTACTGGACTTGGAGTCAGGAGACATGGGTTTGAGTAAAGCAAGGTTTGACCATTTAAAAGCCATGAGATCCTAAGACTGGTCTTACCCTCTGGGCTTCAGGTTCCTCATTTGTAAAATGACAGTAATCATATTTGCACAGGATTGGTGCATCTTGTAAACCTTAAAGCCTCTAGAAATGTGAGTTTCTATACATAGACCATGAGTTCAGGTACTGAACTGCAGACTCAGAGGTCTGCAGAGGATAGATGCTTAAGAAATGTGCCTTGACTGTTCTTTTTAGAATTCTAACATTGTGGATTTTTCACCAACATTTATTTCTGGTATTTGCAGGCTATTCCTATTTCATAGCGGAAAGGGAGGCATAGCACCATTTTCATAATCGATGGATTAAAGTTCCTATAGTATTTATTCACATACTGTGACAACAGTGCATATATGAGGAAATAACCAGCATAATGGGTTAGTTGGTCTCATGTTAACTGTAAGAACCAAATATTTTAGTTATGTTGCATTGACAGTCAAGATGTATATTATTTTCTTTAAAACCTTAAATGTATTTAATGGATTAAATGTGACTCTGTAACTATCCTATAATTGCATTAAAACACTTCTGAAATAAAGGACCAGGATTGTCATTAAAAAGAAAAAAATAATGTGTCTTGAATTGAGCATAATTCCAACCTTCCAGTGCCCCTCCAACTAAGACCAAGACTCTTCCCAATGTTCTCCCCAGGAAGAGGAGAAGGGAAGGCAGGAAAATCCATTTACCTAACATGGGGCTGGCCAGCATTAGTGCTTGCTTGGGGGGGTTGGGGTCGGTCCCACAGATAGAGTTGGTGTCCAAAGAAAGGAGACAGGGGAAGTAGGCCTGGGTTAGAGTCAGAGAGGATTGGTGCTGGGTGGAGAACACCTAGACCTAGAGCTCATATAGAACATCCCTGGGCCTGAACATCCTTCCCTCTCAGATCAGGAGTTAATTGCAGGAGGCTTAGACTGGGCCAACCTGAAAATAAGGACCAGAGAGGCTAGAAGAGGTGCTCAGGGGACCACAGCAACTCAGCTCTCAGGAAAGAAAAAAAAAAAGCAACTGCAAGACAGGACAAGTGAGCCAGTACCAGCCCTGCAGAAAATTTCCATGTGTCTAGGACCTCCAGGAAAGTAAGGATATTTTATATTTCTCTGTATCCCCTTCCCAGCACCTAACCCAGGGCTGGGCATATGGTAGCTGACCAATAAATACTAGCTGATTGACTGGAAAAGAAAGGTTAGCTAGCTGAAGTTGCCTCTGCATTCTTCATCAATTTCTCCATTTTTTTTTTTTGTCCTCAGGACAAAAGTTGCTGCTTTCTCCCTCCTTGTCTCTCTCCTGGTCCCATCTCTTATGAACCCAAGACTCTCAAATGCAGGACTTCTCCCAGCCCCACCACCTTCAGTCCCAAAGAGATCAGTTCCTGATTGTGTGAAAGACTTGTAATTATATTGGCATAAGGAACAGGATGAGGAAACGCCTTCTACCAATAGAGGTGAACATTTTCTCTGCTTCTTAAAGCCACAGCCAGTGGCCTAGGGCACTGAGAGCTTGTGATGTGACCAGGCTTCCACAGACAGTCAGAACTTGTTAGAGGTAGGATTTGAACCCAGATCTTCCTCGCTCCACAATCACTTCTTTATCTGCCATGGGACTGGTCCAGAGGCATCACATTGTCAGAGAATCTCAGTTGGAAGGGACCTTAAGGGTCATTTAGTCCAGGCCACATATGAACAAGAATTATTTTCACAACAGAGCCAACAAGTGGCTTATCTATTCTTCTCCTAGAGACCTCAAGTGAGGAGGAAGCAACTACCTCTGGGGTAGCCTATTCCACTTTGAGGTGAATCGACCAATTATTAGGAAATTTTCAAAACATCAAGCTTAATTTTGCCTCTCTACACTTCCCACTCATTGCGCTTGGTTCTGCCCTCGGGGACCAGGTGACCCAAGGCTGAGCCTACTTTCATAGGACAGACCATCAAATATTGAAAACACTCACCATTCTTGCTCTATCCCCAGATCTATCTTCTTTTCTTCAGACTAACTATCCCCAACTCCTTTTGCCAGGAAAACTCATGATGCTCTTACGTTGGAGGGGGTACAAGAGAGGACCCTCAGGAGTCTGGTAGCTACGGTGTCAGCCTCAGGGAGCTGGAAGCCTTGTGGAGTGAGAGGAAATCCCTTTTGGGGAAGGAATCCTGCCAATCCCTTCAGAATAGCAGCAGGCTTGACCCTTCCCCTTGGGTCCTCTTACGTGGGCTCAAGCAAGGAGTGTGGACTAGACTGGTATGGGCTGGAATAAGCTGGGAGGAGCCAATGGGTATGCCAAGAGAGGCTGACTAGCCTGCACAGGGCAGAAAGAACTAACAGGAATCCTTCCCTCCACCCACCAGGCAGGTAGGAAATGCAAACCACCCCCTTACCTGGCATTCTTCCCTCACTCACCACTACCTTCTTCTTCTGAATCAAATCACTAGTCTTCCCCCTCAACTTTCTCTATTCTTCCCAGCTCCAACAAGCTATTTCTTCACTTCAAAGAAATTCTTCCAGCAATTAGCAAAGAATGATCCACACACAGATTGAATTTCTTAGTAAATATTTCTGCTAATGCATTCTTAGCCCTGACCTGACAACTCTCTTCTCCCTCCAGGCATCTCCTTCCCACAGGGCAGGGTTGTTTGCTCCTCCCTACCGGAATCTTAGTGTTTCAGTACCTTGGAGGCCTTTGAAAAAAAGACCCAAGGACTAGAGGGGTGGTGGAAGGGGCTGGAAGGACAAAGGGTAGTATTGCCTTCTGGGGGTGGGAAAGAGGTGAGTAGAGGCAGTGTGGGAGATGAAGGACAATTTCCCCAATCTTTACTTCTTCAACTGGGAGTTTAAAAAAGGTAGGTTCCTAGTCTGAGTTTGGCCATGTAGTTGTCTCTCTGTATCTTGGTTTCATCCTCTGAATTCCTTTTCTGCATTGAAGGGCATACTCCCCCCACCCCTGAGAGATGCTTAGTTAACATGTGTCTCTGCTCTCCTCAGACCTCATGTGGAATGATTGTGTCCAGTTCTGGGCACCACAATTTAAGAAGGACATTGATAAACTGGAAGGTGTCAGTAGGAGAACAACCATAGTGAAGGGCCTTGCCTCCATAACATGAAGGATCACTTGAAGGAAATGAAGATTTTGAGCCTACAGAGGACTCGGGGAGGATATGATAGCTTCCTTCAAATATGGATCAGCTGTCTTGGGGAGCTTTCAAATTGCTCTGGCTCTAGGGGGTGGTATCAGCAGGAGAAATGGGTTGGACATTGCCAACAGATAAATTTAGGCTTGGTGTCAGTAAATACTTCCTATCAATTAGAACTGTCCATAGGCTGGACAGGCTTCCTAGAAGGGTGGTGCACTCCCTCTTCCTTGGGGGTCTTCAAGCAGGGACTGTATGACCACCAGCCATGTATGTTATCATGGAGATTCTTTTCATGTACAGGTTGGACTTCTTGACCATGGAAATCCCTTTTGACTCAAATTCTGTAAAGGAAAATGTCCTAGCCTCTTCTTCATTGCTTGACAGCTATTTTGAGGTCAAAGGACAGATTCTCTTTCAACCCATCCCCAATCCCTACCCACAAGGAACTCTTGCTATAGCTCATATTCCCCTACTCCCACTCTTCTCATTCTCCCAAATGTAGTAGAAGTAACACTAGATTTTATGTCAGAAGGCCTAGGTTTTAATTTTGATGCTGCCACTGACTGCCCATATAACTTTTAGCCAGTCACTCCCCTTTTATAGTTTCCTCCTTCATGAAATGCTGACTCTTTATGTGATCTTTAAGGTCTCCTTCCAGTTCTAAATCCTATGACTGTATGGTCTCTCTCTCACAATTTTTCTTTCTTATTCTCTCTCCTTCCATCTCTGTCCCTGATTCCAGACTTCTCTACATCCAGTAGTTTTCTTACCCCGGAAGATGCCTCTACTTCTGCCTCCATCTCCAATTGGTGAGTTCCTCTCAGGACTCCCATTTTGAGGAAGTGCCTGGGACAGCCATGTTCCTTCCCTCACTTCCCTCCTGGCTCCTTGGACTTCTCCACCTAACATTCTTCCCTCCCTACAAAACCCACCCCTGCCCCCACTTTTCAGCTCCTATTTGTCTTCTCCATTAGAATGTAAGCTTCTTGAGGGCAAGGATTTTTTTTTAATTGTATTTTGCATTTCCAGTGCTTAGGTCTGTACTTGGCCCATAAGTGCTTAATAAATGCATGTTGACTCTCTTGATTTCTCATCCCTTTCTTTCTTCTTTCTACCTCTTTTGTTGCTCCCATCCCTTCCTACATCATCTTGGATCACTTCCTCCCTGGCCTTTCAAAACAGCCCGTTTCCTGAGGTTCCCCTTCATCTAGAAAGGCTTCCTTCAGCTGGTTGCCACAGAGAAGGCCTCTGTTCAACCACCTTTCCTAGAGAGCCTGTATTCCCTTCTCAGACTTGGAGATGGGCAGGTAAGGCAGGAAAAAGGTAGGAAAACAGGATCCATAGCGACAGTTTGTTAAATGAGGTCTCCAGACTTCTACTGCCCAATCAATCACCAAATCTGTAGGTTGGAGGGGACCTTGGAGATCATCTACAATTCTCTCATTTTATAGATGAGGAAAGAAAAGCCCCGAGTTGGGGGTGGGGGAGGGGATAAGGGGACTTGCCCAATGTAACACAGTTAGTGGCACAGGCAACTAACAATTCCACAATTTCCAAAATATGTAAAATGTAGGATTTGGATTAGTCAATCTCCAAGGTCCCTTCAGACTCTAGTGCTATGATCCTAAGGCTTAACCTTAGATCATAGGATTTGGAAAGGACTTTAGAGGGCAACCTCCTCATTTTTATGTAGGAGAAAAGAGAGGAGCAGAGAAGTAACCAATCCAAGGTCAGCATGTAAAAGAACTGAGGTTCACACTGATGTTTTCCAACTGTCCAACACCATACTTTAAACCACACCATGCTACCTGATCCTATCTGTAGCCTTCCTGAAGACAAGCAATGTTTGAATGGGAATAGAGTTGTTGGCTTTTTTTTTAAGCAGCTTTTGAATACCTATTCCTGCTGCCCCTGAAAGACAAGATCCTTACCTACAGTATTGACCATATAGATCGGAACCACTGGACATGAGTGGCAAATATGCTTGTCTGAGGCATTTGGGAGGCCTGTGACTACTTTGCTACCCACTCCCATCCTTGGGGAGTAATGCTAGAGAAGAATGAGATTGTTGGCCTCTCTCTCATGCCGTAGAGATCCCCAGCTGGCATTCCAACTTAGCTCATTGGCAGTGAATAAGGTAATGAGGCCCCTGGCTTTAAAAACAAAGGCCCTTTGTGCCTGCTTCCGTTCTTCAGGGAGGAATCCCAGAACCTTAGAGCTTTAAGGGATTTTAGAGATCATCCAGTCCAACCCCCTCATTTTTCAGATGAGCAAACTGAAAAGGTCAAAAGACTTGCCCAAAGTCACAGGGAGAGGAGGAAACAGCCCCTTGTCTCTCCCCTAGTCAACAGGGCTCCCAGTATTTCTTCTACTGTCAGTGACAGTAACCTACCATGGCAAAAGAGGCAACTGGTGGCACAGTGGATTAAGTATGGAACTGGAGTCAGGAAGATGAGTTCAAATCTGATCTCAGCCACCAGTCCTCTGAACTAAACCCATTTATTTACATTCTAAACATGATTAAACCTTGAATTCATTATACCAACCTTACCTGACTACTGTTGAAAATCAAATACAGAGCTCTTTGTAAACAATAAAGCCCTATATGTCAATTATTATGACAGTGATTTTGAAGGCCTCATGGTCACCCACCTCTCAGGTTGTTAGCATACCTTATAAAGTACAATGTCCAGAATGGAATATGTGACCCTGGACAAGGCACTAAAAACTTATGTTTGCCTCAGTTCCCTCAATTGTAAAATGGGGACAGCTTTGAGCTCCTCTCAGCATTGTTGAGAGGATCAAATGAGATATTTTTAAAGCAATTACAGCACAGTACCTGGCACATGGCAGGTGTTTAACAAATGCTCATTCCCTTCCCTATAAATAGTATAGGAGAACTAGGGATCCTAAAATGGAGCAGCAGGGAGTCAGTGGTATTATAACTGCCTACCTCCCTTCAACAATAGTTTCCAACAAATTCTCACAAGTTGGAGATTTGTAGCAATCGTGAGAACTTAGACTCAGATCCTCAAGCTCTACTGTCCTTACAGAAGACAGAAAAATAGAGTTATTCAGTTCCCTAGAGATGACACAGATAGGTCCCAAAACAATCTGGTTCAAGGTAGAACGGTATATGCATTTAGTGACACTGCCTCCAATTGAGCATTATAGGGTTTAGTGCTGGAAAGAAATTAAGAACTTCTCTAATCTATTCTCTGACATTTTATAGAAGGAACTGAAGCATGCCCAAGATCATACAAAATGTTAAGTAATAGATTCAGGATCTGAACTCATGTATATCATGCTGGATGATGTGGTTAAGGAGTTTCATGCTTCAGGTCAGGGTTGGGGTAGATGATCTGAGGTTCCTTCAAACTACAACAGCCTATGACCACAGCCATCCACTGCCTACGTTTTAATGACAGGGCTGTAGAAGGATCAAGCACATGGGCACATAAAAATATTATCTCCAAACCTCTTTCAGTCTAACATCTGCTTAGAGGTTTGCTTGGGAGC
This sequence comes from Phascolarctos cinereus, assembly GCF_003287225.1. Lineage (NCBI taxonomy): Eukaryota > Metazoa > Chordata > Mammalia > Diprotodontia > Phascolarctidae > Phascolarctos > Phascolarctos cinereus. The sequence goes on from NW_027555847.1 coordinate 218,990,451, forward strand.
ACTGAGTGTGTTTCAGCTGTTTAGATGTACCTGTCTCATAACATTCTGAAGTTAATGTCACCTAGTCATCCTTTACAGCCATCTCTGTGTTCTCCAAGCCATGTTTTTCCATGATGGAGTCTAATCCTTGAGGAAAATGACCTGGGTTCTTTGTCCCTATCTCTTTCCCTTGCCATCAATAGAAATAAGAAAGTTGGAAAGAAAGTTGGTAATAGAGGCAGGTTCACAGAGGAAGATGGTACATTAAATTTCAGACATGTTGAATTTGAGGTACCAGCACATAGAGAAAAAGATATCCATTAGCAGATTGAAGATATGGAGTCTATAGTTCAGTAGATCAGGGTTAGATATATAGATTTTAAAACCACAGAGAGCTAATTGAAGACACAGGAGCAGACAAGTTTGCCAATGAAGAGAATATACAGAAAAGGTGGCCTAGGACAGAACCTTAGTGGCCACCCACACTTGTGTGTTAGGAGAAACTGATCCAGTGAGAGGGAATAGAGAGTAGTGTCACAGAAGCCAGGATATTCAGAACGGGGCATGCAAGCTTCCAAAGAAAGGTCAAGGAGATGAGGACTTAAAAAAAAAAGATTACTGATTTGGAATGTAAGTCACTCATGACCTTGAAGAGTATGGTTTCAGTAAAGGAGTCAGGATAAAAGTCAGATAGAGGGGACTGAATAATTACTGGGCAATGAGAAAACAGAGGTAGAGACGATACTTAAGGGATTAGCAGGGTCAATGGATGATTTTTTAAAAATAGCACGATATGAGTATGCATGTGGAGAAGGAACCATTACAAATAGATTGAGACAGAATGATCAGTGGATTAAAGTCTGTCCCAAGGGATATAGGAGCGGATGAAATCAAAGATACACGTGGAGGGCTTGGCAAAGAGGGCAGTATCATCCATTCAGACCAGAAGGAAAGGGTAGAACATGCAAAGTCAGAGAGGTTTTGAGGTATGAAGATGAGGGAGCTTGCAAGAGATGGCCTTTATCTTCTTAAGAAGGTGGGCAGCCAGGTCATTTGATAATAAGAGCATGCTGGGTGTGGAGTTAGGGGCTTGCAGAGAGATTCTGAGCAGCTACTATGGATGTGTGGCAAAGAGTTAATCAGAGGCGCAGTGGATAGAGCACGGGCCCTGAAGTCAGGAGAACCCGAGTCCAAATTTGACCTCAGACCAAACACTTGACACTTACTAGCTGTGTGACCCTGGACAAGTCACTTAACCCCAACTGCCTAAAACAAAACAAAAAGAGTCAATCAGCAAGAGACAGGCTTGCCATTCAAAATGGCAATTCACAGAAAAGGCCCAGTTAAATTAGTAGGCGGCCCAGTCAGCTTGGTCTTGTTACTTCTAGTAGCACTCTGGAATAAGAAAGAAGTCTCCTCCAATCAACACTCACTTATTTGCCTGTAAAATACGACCAAATCCATTACACTTGCCTTACCCAGCTATCTTGAGAATCAAGTGAGCTAAGTATGTGAAAAGCTCTTGGTAAACCATAAAGCCCTACGTGTAAATTATTATGACAATGATTCTGAGACTTCCATCATGGTCACCACTGGCGTGTCAGTGTACTGCATAAAATACAATGCCCAGAATGGAACAGAATTCTAGATGGGGCCTTATTTGGCCAGTAGACAATGGGACTACTACCTCGCTCACTTTGGATGTTACACTATATACAGCCTAAAATCCCAATAAAGAGGCAGTGTGATGCGATGGAAAGGACAGGAAAAGTCCTTGGCACCTGGAAGACCTGGAGTCAAGAGTGACTTGGGATCAATACCTGCTTTGTAAACTTAGGGGAGCAAGTCAACCTCTGGGAGTTCCAGTTCCCTCATCTGAAAAACGGGGAGAATACCTGCAGTACCTCCCTCAAAAGGTTGTTGTGAAGATCAAATGACATAGTGCACATCAAGTTGACTTAGAAGGGTCAGCTATTACTAGGATTCCCTCCACCTCTAATGTAGGGCTCAAGTAGAATTGCTTATTCCCCACTCTATGAAGCCGTGCCTCCATTCTCACCTGTTTATCTCCCCCCCCCCCCCCCCCCCCCCCGAGAAAGATGGTCCCCTTCTCTCATCTCTTCTTAGATTTGGTCTAAGGTGACCAGCTTTGTAAATTGATTACAGGTTCCTGACACACATCTGTTAGGGAGTACTTCTACAAAAGTACCAAATATCACAGCTTTTGCAACCTTCTCATTATAAGAGGGCTCTCCCTCAGGAAACCACTTACTCAAGCTGAAGCTCTTTTCAGCTTTAGCTTCCCTTAATTTATAATTAACAGTAATTGTTCAAGTGTCTTCATCTGTTACAAAGCAGATACTGCGGAAGGTGGGCGTATGTTGCATCATTAGCAACTGCTCTAATTGCTCCATTTAAAAGATCACATTGCAAATCAGCACTTGATCTAGTTAAGCCTACAGATCTCTCACCCTCTTCCTTCCAACAAGGCCCCCTCCTTGCTCCTCCCTACATCTGTGCTCTGACAACTGGAAGAGCCTGGCTGCAGGTGCTAACACAACCACCCAAGAGACAAGGCAGGTCTGGGGAGAATGAGGACCGTGTCCAGTGAGGAGGGGCTGTGTCCAGGGCAGTCCCTTCCTGGGGATATCTCATCATAAGAGGGACTGTTAGTGGCTGTCCTGTGGTGGCCATGAATTCACTGGTAGGGACTATTTCTCAGTTCTGTAATTGGCACAGAACAGGGAGGCTCCACTCTTTACCATGTGTGTCTTCCTCACAGACCCTTCTCACAGCCTTGACTAGCCCTGAAGCAGACCGGTACAATGGAAAGAGACCTGGCCCTGGAGTCAGGGGGCCTAGGTGTGAATCCTGCCCCAATGCTTAATACCTATGTAACCCGTGGGACAAATTACTTAACTTCCTTGGGCCTCAGTTTCCTCATCTGTAAAACAGGGGGATTGGGCTAGATGCTCCTATGGTCCCTTCTGGTTCTACATCTACGAGCCTTTTAAGTTTCTGAAAACTGGCCAAAAAAAGGCAAGTCACACAAACAGTCTTATAATAATTAATACTGTAAGCAAGTACACCCCTCACACCTCCCGCCTCCCTCAGACCTCTTTACCCCCCTACATGTAGCACATTCTCATTACAGCATCAAGGTGACCCTGTATTCTCAAAGCCTTCAAGCTTCCGGCACAAGGCTGGTGCTGGCCTTTATGCCACTCCCTCAAGGAACTCCCTAGCTAGCTCAAAGGGGTGAGTTTTTTGGCCGCGGCAATTCTCAAAGATCGTCACTGTCCTCGTTTTTTAAGAGAGATCCAGAGAGGTTTAGCAGCTTGTGCAATCATTCAACAAATAGAAGCGCTGGGGACAACCTTCACAACTCCTTCCTGACTGAAGTTTCCAAACTCTTTCATCTTTACCTGTGAGTAGCTTAATGAACACAAATAATAACTGACATTTTAAAGCTCCTCAGAATTTGCTAAGTGCTTTACATCTATTAGCTTATTTGAGCCTCACAACAACCCTGTGAGGTAGATCATACAGGAACTCCCATTTTAGAGATGAGGAGACTGAGGCTCACAGCATCAGAAGTGAGATCCCAACGAAGGTCACTGTGGCTCCGGCACATTATCCAAGCTGGACCATTATGCCAGGCTCCTTCCTCAAGTACACTCTTAGCCATTTCAGGGAAAGCAGTTCCCAGCAGTTTAGACTTCAAGACATTAGGCAGACACAGAGGGGGAGATCAAAGAGGAAGTCTAGGCAGGTAGTACATTAGGCATTAGATTTAATTTAGAAAGTTGTGATAAAAAACCACCCACCCCAACCTTACATCCCTTTTGGTGCCGACTCAGAAACTGGCTTCTCTTGTGGCTGTGACATCTACAGCATCTAGGCAGCACTCCAGTCTGATGGGACGATGGGATGGCAAACATGCTCTCCACATTGAGCAGTTGGCAAAGAAGTCGATGACCTGGTTACCCAATCGACAGGACCAGGGTAAAGAACCATAGGTGGTCCTTAAAAGCCTTAATGGTCCCCAGTGGGAAGCGCTTGGAATGGGTATCCTTCCCTTTCCTTTTCCCACGCTTACATGGCACTATGTGCACTTCCCCCCCTAATGAGACCACAAACAGACCTTGAACCTCTTGGGGTTTGACCCCCTGAGATACAGTTCAGTGTCTTGAAATCAACCAAAGGTCCTGCCCCTGACCAGTCACATTATAGCCTCCATGTGCAGAATCCTCAAAGCTTCAGAAATCTGGGGACTGGTGTCAATTTGTCCATACATCCCAACCAAAAAGGCTCGGTGCAGCAGCACGGCTGCATGCTCTGAAAAAGGAAGCAAAGAAGAGATCAACTGGCTTGCTCTGCTTCTGGGGCTGCCCCAGCTGCCTTTTCAGGGCATCTTGGGGATTCACTCTGGACAGAAACAAGAGCACAGCTCTCAGGCTCGGCAGTGCCACTCTCCAGGGAACCACAGTAGGCGTTTAATCAGTACAGGATCAGAAGAAAACAATGCCGATCAGTTTGTCAGGGAATTATTCCCCAAAACATGAATTCAGCTCCTCCAGGTCCTACACCTTTCTTTAAAGAAAGAACAAGAGATTTCCTAGAAGCAACAACAGCACAGGATCCAAGATTCCCAGGCCAGGTCCGTAATACCCTCTTCTGAACAGCAGAATGATCCCCACTCCCACCCACCCTCAGGGGACGAAAAAAATAAGGGGATCCAATGAGACAATGGCCCCCTGCTTCCCGGATACTGGGGACCAGCCTATCAAGGCCAAGCCGGGTGAACGCTTGGAAAGGAAATAGCCCACCTTGGCACAGGAGGGTATATTCAGGCAGGTTCTTCAGCGCTGTCTGCATCACCTCAAAGTCCCGACTTCCAAGGCAGTGCATGTATGTGGGCAGAAAGTCAGCAGCAATGCTACAACACACAAGGAGGCTCCCATCAGCACCTCTGGTGACCGTGCCCCTGGTCCTGCCTCATTTTATTCTAACAATGAAGCCCTTGATGAGCCATTTAGTGAGAAGCAAGAACAGGGTCTTTACCATTCACAATAAAGAGGATGAATGGGGGCACAAATCCTGGCAGGCTTGGTTCTAGTCCTACCTCTTGTTTTTTTCTTGTGTCTGTGATGAATTTCCACACATATTAATGGATACAAACCACAAGCATGTTAGGTAAATGGAACCATTAGTACTCTTTCAGGTCTCAGTTTCATCCCACATGTAATGAGAGGGTCAGATGATCTCCAGCTCTAAAAATTCTATTATCTAAACTTATTTCAGATACACTTTACAGCATCTGGTAAACTTCTAATTTCTGTCCTTTGGACCCTCACAACTTCATGCCACAGTATCCCAGAGATACTGTGATACTAGCTGATCTCACTTTTTTAGGAGACAAGATGTAAAATTTCTTTTCAAACTGCTCTACCCAGATGGGGTGACTCCATGAGCTGTGCTATTTTTCTGAGCTGATCTTCACCTTAACTATTTGGTTGAGCTGTTAATTATGCTCTACTACAAGTGTTTTCACGTTGGCCTGGCTCCAATCCTTCAGCAAAGGAAACAATCTGTCATCAAGTTCATCAATAAAAGAGAGATATACAAGGTGTGTGGAGTGAAGTGCTAGTGGGACTCTGACTGCCCCTCTACTTCTCACCTAGGGTTGTTCTGTATTGAACGCAGGGCGAGGTTGAAGGCCAGGTTCCGACAGGACTCTTCAGAAGCACTCATTAGCCTCTGTAAGTTGGTCTGAGAAGGAAAGGAGGAGAAGTCATTACCTCAATTCCTATTTCCACACTGGGAGGTAGATCCCTATGCTCAGTAGGAAATGGGTGAAGAAAGAAGAATCCTGATTCATCTTGGGGGGTGGGTCAGGATGGAGACCAATGATGAAGTGCCTGAGATTCATATATCAGGGGCAATATGGTCTTTCTTAGCTGAGGCTCCAAGGGCTTCCAATCACACTTCCTGGCATTTGAAGAATGGGGGCAGCAGAGGGGCTCCTGCTGATGACTAAAGGAAGTGAGTCCTCTCTGCAGCAATGGGAACCCTGGGCTTTGGTTTCAAGGGATTAAGACCCAAAAGGAATGAGCTAGCCGGACCGGACGTGACTGCTGGACAGGACGAGAGAGTTCCTTTCCATGGCACTTACAGAAAAGAAGGACAAGATTTCTGGCCTCCGCCGGGACATCTCATCTATGTCACTCAGAACTTCCAAGATATCTAAATACAAAAAAGAATCAGGCTGAAGGTGTCAGAGAGACAGAAAAAGACACAGAAAAGCACCAAACTAATAGGCAATACAGTGAAGCACCCCTAGATAGCCAGTAATTAAGAGTGAACCCACACAGCGACTGAAGGAGGAGCTCTATACTGTGTAATGTGTTTTCTCAAAAAGTCACATTTTAAAGATACACTGTGCATCCCGTCTACCTCAATGGTCAATAATATTTCCCGGAATTAAATTCTCTCCATTTTGTTTAAGACCAAAGAAATTAGGAAATTAGGGGTCTAGAAGATGGGGAAAGACTTTCAAATCATTTTGTTTAAGCTTCTGCTGCAACAGTAGAGCCCTTCAAACATCTAAATTAATTCATTGTCTAACCCAGTTGCAAAATTCCCCTATGATGCATCACCCCACACTTGGTTTATTCTGGACTTTGGCCTGTCAAAACCTGACCCCTAGCATTTTACACCAAAACCTCATCTGCTATTGGAAATCACTTGATATCATCCATCCAATTCCAAGAGATTAAGTGACTGCCTCACTTTCGTAGTAAGCTCTTACTAACATTCCTGTTTTTGAACCTAATCTACTAGGATAAAAACTCCTTGAAGACAGGGGCAGGGCTCCTTTTTGCCTCTGTATCCTTGGTGGCTGGCACAGTGCCTTTCACAAAGTAGATAGATGCCTTCATAAATGTTTGATTTGAATTGCTGCTTTCCCCAGCCTTTCTGGGCATCTATCTCAGGCTGAGGCTGCCGCCAAAAGGCAACAGATGTTTCATCTTGCTCAGATCTACTCTCTCTCCACCTACTTACATCTTCCTTCTACCATAGGCCTGACACAGAATTCAAAATCTTCAGTTGTCCATACACATATCTCTGCTCATAATTGTGCCTGCTACTCATGACCACGAGAGAAAGCCTCAGAGCTTTTCTACAATACACACTGTTCTAGAGATACAGATGGAAGTGAATACTTCCCAGCCTGTGCTTCACCTGCGCTCCTTGCTTACCCTCTACAGTTTGGCCCCTGGACAATCTCTTCATATAGGGGGTCATTTCAGCTGCTGTCAGAGGAGTGAAGAGAGAGACACTGACTAGAGGCAGGGAGCCAGCAGAAGTGTCATCTGGAAGAAAAACAATAAAAATCACTAACACTTATAGGCGCTTTAAATTTTGCAAAACACTACGTATATTATCTCCTTAGAGCATCATAACAACCCTGTAAAGCAGGTACTACAGGTATTACTGCTCCCATCTCACAAATGAGGAAAATAAGGCTCAGAAAGGTTGACTTTCCTATGGTTACATAGCTACTAAGTAGCAGAAGTGAGATCTGAACTCAGGTCTTCGTGACTCCAGGTTCGGACACTTCTGAAACTACCTACAGAGCTGGCAGTATTTTTTTTAAATAAGTGACTTATAGAAGAGAATCCAGTTTCTAAGGGTCAGGACAGTGACATCAACAGCAAAAGAAGATGCCTGCAACATATTCTTTAACTGTCCAAAAAGTGAACAATACCCACTGTTTTTGAACAGCAACACTAGAATTCATCCTAGATATATTGGCACAGAAAGAAGTATGTTTTGCTGGGCAGCAGTTCCTTGGACAAGGTTTCCTCCTGTCATTCTATGATCTCTTTTCTGAACCCATTCTCCTTAGCTCAAAACAAAGATTTCCAAACACAAATGAGAATTTTCTTTTGGAAAAGTGATTAGTTTCCATTATGCAGATATTATATTTACCCTAAGCAGGAAGCCTGGTTCACAGCTGACTCAATTTTGGGAAATGAAGACATAAAGTGGGAATAAGAAGCCCAAACACGTTTATATGGTTCCTGTACCTTAGCAATAGCAACTGGGTCCTGGATGTCTTTTTTTCAATATAATCTAAAACCTTCCTCATAGAAGCTGATGCCTAGTCGATCTTGCAGAATAGTTTCCTGTGGTAACCCTTAGAGAGTAGCCTTCCCTAAACTCACCATCCCTCTCTTCATCTGAGCCATGGTCAGAAACACTATTCTTGCTGGGAAGACTTAGCCCCGCTAAGAGAGACTTCAGCATCACCAGGTCACCATTGTCTGAAGATAAGTCACTGTGGAGAGAGAAAACACTAGCTCTCAGCTCAGTTAAGAAACTGACAGGCAGAAGACTGGATAAAGAAAGTTGTAATTATAAGGGCTAGAGAAAAAGGGAGGAAGAAAGTATCGTACCAGGATGCCAAACAGGCAAACCAATGTATAGAGAAGAAAATAAGGTCCAAGTAGAACGCCAATAATACACAGAGAGGGAACATCTCTAGAATGGCTGTAGTAGGCAAAGAAGCATCTGTTGTTCATGCTCTACACCTGAGACCCAAAGATCTTGGCTAAGATTTCCTTTTCCTACATATGGGGTTAGACCCCATGGTTAACATTATTTTTTAACTACCCTTTAGAATCTCAGATTTGTTAGTTACTGATTTAAAGAGTCTGCTTTTCCTAGCCAATCCATCCTCATTGGCATCAGTGTATCTGCTAAGCCCAAATGCCAGGGAAAATTAAAAATCTGAGAGGCTCCCAGCTTTCCATGGGACTCTATTTGTCTGGAATGTAAACATTTAGACCCTAAAGAGTAGGTCTAGGAAAAGAAAAAGCTTACAGAGGGTACACTTACTGGAGTGAGTCAGAATGCTTCTGCAGGAAGGAAATTGCAGCCGGTGCATTGCATGTGATATACTTGTGAATAAGTTGGACGAACTTGCTGATGAAGGCAGCGAGGTGACGGGAGGATTTCCTATAATTCTGAAGGGAAGAACCCTTTAATTGCACATATACCATATTAAACAGAAGCAATACTTTGGTAGTCTAAAATTCTGTAGATGCTGCAGCCTAGCTATCTATTCCTCCATTCAAAGAGAGAGTCTTCCTTAAAGAACACAAACAGCATGCAATTGTGCACAATATTTGTACCAAGACCCCACCTCAAGCAAAGGCTTTCAGGAAACAATAAATTAAGCAAAGGACAATGGTCACCTACCAGAAGCAATCTGATGAAGGAGAGAAGACAGTCCCAAAGCGCCCTCTGGTGTTCATCTTGGAACACCTGTGGCTGCAGCAGCTCTATGATCCCCAGGACGTGAATGAAGAACGTCAGGTGATTCTGTTGACGAAACTCCTGGAAGTTGAGGTGGGTTCGCCCATGAAGCAGGGCAGCAATCATGGCCAGATGCCTAAAAACAGAGGGGTAAAAAAACCTTATGTTCATCCTCACTCCTACTAGGTCACCACAGCCTGTCCCCAATTCAGGCTAGAAACCAGGAAGGCCACAGTCTGAACTCTATAATGGGGAGAGGGAATGTGACCTCCCTCCTTAGAGATAAATGCAGAAATTCCCCCACCCATTACCCAAGCAGCAAAGGAGGAAATGACTAGGACCTCAGCAGCAGGATAGGGTGTGCCACAGCCAACTTCCTACATGCCATATTGGCATCTGCTACCCGGCCCTCAGAGGATCTGGAGTCACTGGTGTCTGCGAGGAGGAGGATGAATCGGTGAACCAGAGCATCAAGCTGAAAGGAAGATTGAGGATTTTCAGCCATGAAGAATATAGCATTACAAAAACAACTCATCCCTGATTTATTACTTATACCAAACAATGACTAAGTGGCAAGAGGGTATAGAATACAAAACTGAATGGAGTTGACAGAGTTTAAAATGAAGCTTACCCTCTCTTTCTCCAATGGACTCTGAGCTCCTTATCTTAGAGAAAGAAGTTTCCTTGATACTACTGAATTTTTCTTTTTGTTGGAGTTCAATGGTTAAACTACTTTTCCAGTTCCCAACAGACCAAGTTCACCAGCATTAAGGCTACACAGATGTACATTTTTGTTGAACTAGGCATCATTAAGGACAGCAGCTACAAAGACCACTCAGAACAAAATAAATTTGCCTGGAAATCCAGCCTTATCGATCCTGAAGACTATAATGAAAAGAATGCTTCAAGGTTGAGTTACCTTGCTAGGGTGGGAGCTTATTACAAGAGAGCACCAGTCAAGGTCAAAATTCTGGCATCAGGAGATGCAGGTGAGAATAAGGGCATCAGGACCTAAATCAAGGTCATTAATCTTCTAATCTATTTTTTCCCTAATCTAGGCAAATACATTTTACACTTTAAAGCAAAGGTATCCAACTCTGGAAGAAAACTGGGGGAAAAAAACCCCTCACTTCTACCTAAATTAACCCAGATAACTTTAAAGCACTAAATTCAAGTGAAAATGAAGAGTTAATCAGATAACTGCCTCCATCCTCTTTCTGAACATGTCACTATAGGTACAGCACACCTTCCTTGCCTCAGCTGCAGAAAAGGAATGACTCTGCCTCGGATCCACTCACCTTGCAGGTGCTGCTACTGGTTGCCCCCTCACTGTTCAACAGCGTCTCAGGCATGGGCACCAGGAGCTCTGGCAGCTGCAGATAGAGCTGGAGGAGAAGGTCTTGGCAGCGTTTTCCTAACAAGCTGAAAGAGAAAGTATCCTTTAAGGTTATATTATTCATTCTAAGGTGATGGCCTTGAGATCCCTAAGGATGTCTGAAGAGCTCAACGCAGTAATTTAGGCTTGTGGAAGACTTAACAAGGTATCAAACCAAGATAAGCCCAGTGCCCACCAACAGCCTTCAACAATGTTCAATATGCTGGTTTTCTACAGGTTATCACGCCCCACCCCTAAGCTACAACCAAATGCAAAGGGACAATGACCTAGTCCTGACTAGAGACACCAATCCCTGGGGCTAGAACGAATCAGATCCAGGTTAAAACTCTGGGGCTAAGAAGATACACCTTCTGATTAGTGGTCATGTTTTAAGACAAGCAGTCAGGGCCAGATTATAAAACCCAGGAATCCTTGCCAATTACATCTGTTATCTAAATTACTCATATTCAAGCACAAAGATATCCAAAGAATATTTAGGGGTCCTCACCTGTCTCCCCATTGCTGGATGCTGCCTGTCAGGTACTCTGTTACTCTTTTGATGCTCTCAACATCTCCATGGCAACAGCTAAGCAACAGGGGCAGGCGTGACTGGATAAGGTTACATGAAGCATCTTCAGTGCTCTGGCTTCTGGTTTCTGACTCAGCTAAGATGAGTTCCACCAAACTTATCAGTTCTGGAGCCTGGACCTGAAGCACAAACTCTTCTCCTCGTTTCTGTAACACAGCCCAGAGGACAGTCAGGAAAAGTCTCTATCCCAAAGGGCAGAAATCCAATTTGCTGAAGGATGATGACTAAGATACTAGACTCTAAACATGAACACACTCAGTTACATTTCCATTCACTCATCTGGAAAGGCATCATGTGGTACCTGAGGAGTCCGCTGGTCCCTTCCCTGCCAGATTCGAGGAACATGAATACAAGCCCACAGGAAATCCAAAGCAGCAGATGGGTCAAACCTGAGAAAAAAAATTAGAGAATCCAGAACAGAAATACCATTTTGGCTTAGAAACAGGAAGTAATCTTTAAGGTACTGAATATGAAAGTGTGTGTATATGAAAGAGTCTCACCTCTACACAAAGAGAAAAGGATAAAAGAGATTTTGACTAGTACAAAAAACATCCCCATGGCTTTCTCCTTGGGGGTAGTGTTCCCAAGGGATGCTTTACTTCAGAAACCAAAGACAGCATAACATGAGTACTACAAGGGGTTTTGTAGTTCCTTTTTCCTTGTAAACAGTCTTACAGGTCAAACCTCAAATTATCAAATCCAAAGGAGGCCAAACACATTGTTCTTACTAATGCTTTTTTAGTTCTCCAGTGGAGTGAGAAAGGGTAGCTAAAAAAACACAAACAAGGACTCAGTGAAAATGAACCTGCCAAAAAGAAGTACTGTTCTCTCTGAAGAGAGAGGAATCTGTAGACTCAAGAATACCTTCCATGTGGGCCCATTTCAAGATTCAGCAACACCAGTGTCAGGCACCATGACTACGCTTCTATGGGGTCTGCCAGCCATACTCTGTAGATGGCATACATAATAAACCACACTTGAAACAAGATCATGCGCCATCTTTTCATTGATAAGTTTATATCCTCTACTCATTGACCAAAGAACCTGTAAGGTTCTAAACAAAAAGGTGTGTCAAGGTAAGCCACAGCCATCATGATGACACATCATCCTGTTAGCAGTGTGCCTCACATTACAATCAGGAAGGCACAAAAGTCATTTAAAGTATGAGATCATCTGTACTGATGAGATAAAACCATACAACCAGATTTCCTCAGGTGTAAGAGGAATACTCACTCACCTTTGCTCCCGGTTTTTACAAAGCAGAATGTGGATGCAGTGATGAAGAGTACTCCAATTAGACTGGTGTGTAAGGAGAGCCAAGAGGTATGGGCGGAAAGACAGCACCTGAGTGCCAGAATGATTTTTAGACTGTGGAGAAAGAACACAAAAAAAAATGTTTACTAGTCAGTCTAACATTGGAAAACAAAGTCAGTTTATGAGATCATTCTGTGGCTACACCAAACAGGGAGCAAGAAACAAAGTGTTTTCTTGGATTACTCTTCAAAAAGAGGATAAATAAACATGAGCTGGAAAAAAAAATCTGTCAGTACAATCAGTGGAGTCTTCTCAAAAGATAAACTAGTACGTGCTGTAGGAAATGTTTAACATGGCTTTATCAAGGAAAATCAATTCCTCTCATCTTGCTGCCCAATCAAAAATGGAGACAGAAAGATTCACACTACATAGCAGGAAACCACACAGGAAATAAATGCAAGAAATGGAAAAAAAAGGTCAGATATTAAGTGTCTAATTAGTTAAACAATGCAAAACCCTTCTTCCTTCAAGAAATCCATCATACTCCTCCTTTCTGTGTATGTACACACACAGATGTATGTATATATACAATATATGTATGCATATGTACATGTATATATACATTTAATAAATATGTAAAATATATACGTTTAACATATATAATTTTCTATAGATGTGTGTGTGTGTGTGGACACATGAAAAAATGAAACCCATTTCCATGCTTCTGTTAACAACTTCCAGAAAGAAATGAGATCTTCTTAGATTTAAGCTCAGGCCAAGAGAGAGACTCAAACCTTATTCCAAGAGAAAAGAAGCTTCTGCTGGAGATCAGGACAGCTGCTGATCACTTCAGGATCCAGCATTTCAAGCCAGTCAATGAGAAGTCCTGAGGAGGGACCAGGCCAGGCAGTTTCAGTGCCACTGGAAAAGACAAGACAATCGTAGTGTCACAGAAGGTATCACTAGAACCAGAGAGGGCTGCTGCTTTCCCCTTCCCACAACTCACCTACAGCTGTCTAATTCCTTTTTCCCTGAAGTCTCCTCTCTTTCCTGAAGCAGCAAGGAGCTTACAACAGCAATTGGCTTAGTGGAAGGAAACTTGGAGGCAGTTTCTGGGGTAGATGAGAAGAGGATGGCCAGGAGCTCCTCGAGGTAAGGAGATCTCACCTCAATCAGACCTTGAAGGACTACGAATATTAAAGAAAAAACAGTTAGAAATGCTAGCAAGCAACAACACTGTGTAACAACACAGCTTTGGAGAAAACATAAGATTAGCTTCCTGAGAAGGCTTAAGAGTAGGAATGGGTAGCTTCAATACAAACAATTCCTTACGGCCAATCTACTGTTTTAACAGATCATTCCAAATTATGAAATAGCCAACATTTTGATTAGAAAAGTAGCTAGGAATTTTTTATTTTTTGATATTACCCTTTTTTAACATAAGTAGCAAAGATAGCAAATTTCTACTGAAACACAGATATGCTGATAAACATTTACTTATCTAAAAGGACTCATCTGCTTTTCCTGAAGCCATGGGACCTCTGGCTCTTTGAGGACAGGATAGCATAGCAGAGAGGACACTGAGTAAATTCAGAAGACCTGGGTTCAAATTCTGGATTTACCACTTACTAGGTTATGTTACTGTGTGACAATGGGCAATTCACCCAAAAATCATTTATTAAGCACCTACTAGGTTTAGTATATTGTCCTAGGCACTGAAGAAAATAAACACCAAATGAGACAGAGTCCCTGCCTTTACTGAGCCAGAAATGGAAGTGGGCATGTCTTGAGGAGTAGAATACTCTAGTTCCTGACAGGGATTGGATGTGGAGCCTTCCTTGCTCTCCTCTCCCCAGAATCCTTGGAATCTGGTTCCATACGCAAAGGATGTACCTACTCTGTCCAGTGTTACATGAACTCTACAGCCTTCCATGGCCACTCTAAGTAGGAGTGGCCCACAGATGGGTTCAAGAACCCAGAACATACTTCTCCTTTCTCCAGCAATGGACACAGGATAGGGATTTCAACCTAATGGCCCCCCTTACCCTGGAAACTACTGACACTTATGGAGGAAATATATGCTCTGCCCCGGGGAAGCAAACTACCTGAAAAAAAATAATGCTATAGCTCTCTATTACCAAAAAGCATTCACAGATTAAATTTAGAGACTTCCTCAAACCAAAATCTCTTTCTCTGCTACCATATGTACAGGTGCTACTTACTCCCTATCCTGTTACACTACAACTATCTGAGATAAGCAATGTCTCAGTCCTCCTAGACTCCAGGCTTCCCAATGACAAGACCTCAGACACCAGGCCCAATCAGGAGCTAAGTGCACGCTATGAGTAAGGTATTCTGGGTCTAGATCATCTCACTTCATCTTAGGATGACAGAAACAAATGACACAGTCTGAACTCAGTCAGACTCACTCAGATGTCTGACTCAGATCGGGCCCCAGTCAACTGACACTTCCCCCATCCTGACTAACAACTCTCAATCTCTCCCTCCCCCCATCATTATAATTCAAGGTCAAATCTGCTGAAGTGGGATCTGCTTCCCCCACCTCCCTACCATTCCCTACTCTCTTACCCCCACCTACCTCAATCCTATCATTTTCTGCCACCACTTCACCCCTCCCCCCCCCAGTCCCTTCTACTGTGCTCTCTGGAACTCCAGTTCCTTCATTCTAGAATCCTTCTTACACTCCATATTCTTGTACTCAAGAAAATTTGGTTCCTCCCTGAAGCCAACGAATGCATCCCTGGCAATCCTCTTCACTCCTGCTGATCCTTCTCTCATGACCCCTAATACACTGGGCCAGGAGGAGGAAGCACACTCCTTGTTCCTCAGTGTCACTATCAGACCATCCTATTGCCATCATTCACTCAGCAACCTCTCCTCCTTTGAGGTATACTTCATCTGTCTGTATTAATCAATCAATCAATATTTATCAAGTGCATACTATGTGCCAGGCTGGAGGCACTTATCATCCTCAGTTATCTGCTGATCTCCAAGTCACTCTCCATGCTTTTTCAAGGAATTCTAGGGTGTCTTTGTCTCTCTTTCTCTTCCTCCCTGTCACCCCAGCCCCACCCCGCCTTGCCCAAAATGCAGGGACTTCACTAGGTCTCAACACCCCCTATAACTGTACTTCCATGATCTTAGCTCAGAGATTCCTCTCTCTGATGTACTCATCCCCACTCTTTCTGCCTCTGCTGCCCTCATAAACCTGTTTTTCCCTGCACCCCACAACTCCTCCACCTCTCCCTGTTCTCTCAGCTCCTGTGCTCTGGCATCACTTTCCTCCCTTCACTGTGCTGAACCTGGGGCTGTTTAGTTCAACTAGATATTATCCTCTCCCCTTGAATCTCTTGCTGCCACGTCCTATCACTGTCCACGTCTCACCAAGTCGTACCCTCCATCCATCTCTGCTCCTCCCTTAGTGTATGACACATCGACATCATGTAATCTCAGCCGGGCCCTCAATGAGGCACCACAGTCTTTTTATCCTCCCTAACTGAACTGTGATCATATTCCACAGCAGTTATTCTAAATTATCTTTTCTTTCCTCCACATCTCAACTCCATCTCCTCCTTTCCACTTATGGTGCTACTGCCTGGGGCCTACATGAACAAGGCCAATCTTCCTTCCACATGATAGTGCTTCAAATATCTTTAGACAATTATCATGTTCCTCTCCCCCATCCCCCAAGTCTTCTCCAACCTATCCCCATACAACATGGGATCAGGGCCCTCACTCTTCCAGCTGCTCTTCACTGGACACTTTCCAACTTCAATTTCAATTTCCTTCTTAAACCCTGAACTAAACACAATATTCTAGATGTGGATCACTAGGACAAAATACAAAGAGACTTATCACCTCTTTATTCCTGGAAGCTTGTCTCTCTTGATATAGCCAAAGATGACATCAGCTTTGGAGGCTGTCACATCCCACTACTGACTCACACCGAGTTTGTGTTCCACTAAAACCCAGGATCTTTTTCAGACAAACTGCTATTTAACTGTTCCCCCCTCACCACTTCTGCCCCCCCCAAATTCTTTACCTGTGAAGCTGATTTTTCGACTTTAAGTGTAAGATTTTACATTTATTTCTACAGAATTTCATCTTATCAGACAAGAAGCCTGTCACAAGATCTTTCAGGATCCTGACTCCGTCACTCATCACATGAGCTATCCTTTCTAGCTTCACAGCAGTCACCTGCCAATCTTATGAGCATGCCATCAATGACTTATCCAAGTCTTTGCTAAAAATGTTAAACCAGGGGTGGGGAACCTTCGGCTTTGAAGCCAAGGCCACAGGCTCCCCACCCCTGTAAACAGTCTCAGGCCAATGACTGATTCCCAAGGCACTATACTGGAGAACTCTTGCCAAGGTGACATAGAACTATTCTTGACCACTCTGAATCTAGCCATTTAGCCTCCACTGGACTGTATTATCTGCTAGAATGTATATTTCCAACTTTTCCACAGAACAACATAAGGAATTTTATCTAATTGTTGATGTAATTTAAGTAAACAGCAGCTGTAACATTCCAGGGTCTACTAGCTTAGTAACCCTATAAAAAAAAGGGAATTTGATTATTCTGGCATGAGCTGTTCTCGTTGACTCTTTGTAATCACTACGTCTTACCTATTTGTTCACTCAACTCTTTAATGATCTGTTCTAGAAATTTCCCAGGAATTGAAGCTCATTGGCTTTTAGTTTACAGTCTATGGCTTTTCTTTTTTGAAATTTGGAACGTTTGGCCCATTCCAATTTTATGGCACCTCTCCTGTTTTCCAAAATCTTTCACATATTAACATTTTATAATCATAGCTGCCAGTTTTCTCATTATTAACAGTTCATCTGAGTTACCTTACAAAAACTGCTATTAAGTGCTTACTTACTCCTTA
Source organism: Phascolarctos cinereus (assembly GCF_003287225.1). NCBI lineage: Eukaryota > Metazoa > Chordata > Mammalia > Diprotodontia > Phascolarctidae > Phascolarctos > Phascolarctos cinereus. The sequence goes on from NW_027555847.1 coordinate 219,007,885, forward strand.
CTTAAATAGGCATTTATTAACTGTTTGCTGAATTAAAAACAAGTTGAACCTCACTGAATCATAGTTTCCTCATGTGTAAAATAGAGATAATAATGCCTACATGGGACAGCATCAGAGAATCAAATTTGGTCATGTATATAAAATACATTATAACTCCAACAATATATATGTATACACGCATATACACACATACATCTATACATATGTGTGTCTATCAGTATGTATAATTAGACCAGATCTGTGATTTCATTGGTAGAGGGAACGTCTCTACCAATACAGTTTGGCATCTGCTCTGCAAATTGTAGCTTTAGAAAGTTGTCTGGGATACTGAGAGTGACTTGACACATACAGAGCTAGCAGTGTTGGATGAAAGACTTGATTTTGTTTTGGTTTTGTTTTTTAATTTTTTTTGGATGAAAGACTTGAACCCAGGTCTTTCTGACTCTTCAGTCAACCCAATACATCAGGTTGCCTCTTAACTGCTACACAAATGCATAAATGTCATCCACTTGTTATTGAAACAGCATGTTCCCCTTGGAATGGCGAAGGTATATATGATCAAGAACTAAAAAGCCCAATGAAGGATGTAGCTTTTTTTTTTTCCATTTCAGGATCAGTCAGGAATATGCTCCCGTCCCCAATACCATAGGGTTCCTTCTGCAGAGAGCCTGAGGCCCCTGGCACTCCCTGGAAGTCTCTAGAGGAGACTTTCTCTATCATAAGACTGTACCTTTGCCAACAAGTTCAGGTTCCACGGTGCATTTTTCCCCTGACTTCAGGGTGGCGATGATGGCACGCACTGTGGAGCCCACCGCCTCAGAATCTTGGTGGAAAGCCAGCGTTTCAGCCAGGTGCAAGAATCCACCTCGTACTGTGGGAAAATATCTCAGCATCATTACTCTAGCCACAGGCAGGAGTCTCCACCCTCTTCAGCCCAACATTCCTCATGACTACGGCTACCACTCTTGACAATCTGTTCCATCCAGGGGAATTCCCCAAGGGGGAGTTATCAGTGCATTGTGTGCTCTCAAGAAATGTCCTCTCTGTACCACACAGGCTCCATCCCCGGGACAAGGAGACCAGCCCTGAAGGAAACCCTGTCACTCTAAACTCTTAAATTATGAAACCATTCAGCCACATCCTTATTAATGCCATTTCAAATGCATGTAGACACAGAAGCTCTGACAAATTCCCTTCAACTAATGAGAAAATCATTTTCTCCATGTAAGCTAGAAAAAACTACGAAAAAATTCTCAGGAAGCTTTTCCTATTTTCAGCCCCACACTTCATTCCTCCTGACTCTTCATACCATCACTGATCCTGTGTCGTGAAGAATACTGGGCTGCAAACAATTTAAGCTGGGCCTGGAGAGGGCCATCTTCCACTGCAGGGTTTTCCAGCCACTGTAGCATCTGCATGAGGACTTTGAAGAACAGTGAAGAGAAGGCCGTGTCCTGCGGAACGCAACGCTGCAGGCGAGTAAAGGACCAAGAGTTACAAGCATAACTAACAACACACAATTAATAAGAGAGCAGGATTGGGGAAATGGCCAAAAGAACAGATATCTCAACCACAGAGATTAGGCAGTGCCTTCTGATTACTGATAAAATGACGTGGCCTGGGGCAGTTAGGTGGCCCAGTGGACACAGCACTGGCCCTGAAGTCAGGAGGACCCAAGTTCAAATCTGGCCTCAGACCAAACACTCAACACTTACTAGCTGTATGACCCTGGGCAAGTCACTTAACCCTAACTGCCTAAAAATAAATAAAATAAAATAAAATAAAATAAAATAGAATGATGTGGCCACCCATTACCTCTACAGTTAACCCTTTTTACATAGTGACTTTTCCCATTGCAGTTTCGATATATCATGGGTTGGCATAAGAAATTAAATGGGAAATTTTGTGTAAACCACAGATGACACAGGAAGGCCAGCAGATGACAAATAAAAAGTTCAGAAACTCATAAAAGCATAAAACGTATGCATAGTATAATATCAATAAATTTTATCTTTTAATACCATAGTAATTCAGACCTCTTCTCTGGTACAAAGGGTGGACCAAAAAATTTTAAGCATGTTTTCCACAGTGCAGGGGTGCCATATCCTTAACCCCTATGATGTGGAAAAAGGATAACTGTAATAACAGCCTACCTTTATGTTGTTTTTTTTTTAAATGAGAATTAAAGTACCACCATCACCTAAATCCTCGTATATAGAAACTCTCAAAAATCATCATAGCAGCAGCCCCTGAGAACAAGCAGGGGCAAAATCTGCTAATCTCAGAGATTAAAAAATGATGTCCGGGGGCAGATAGGTGGCCCAGTGGATAGAGCTCCAGCCTTGGAGTCAGGAACCTGAGTTCAAATTCAGCCTTAGACACTTGACACTTACTAGCTGTGTGACCCTGGGCAAGTCATTTTACCCCACTGCCTAGAAAAAAAAATTGATGTCCAAAGGTATAGGGTACACCTAGGTATGAACAGTGGAGCAGTGACCTAAACAGCAACAGACCTCCTACACTGACTATGCAAATACTTTTTGAGCACTGTTAGGACCTACTAACAATTGGGTGCCTCAGGACAGTGACCCTGTAATGGTTAGCTCAACAAAACTGCTCCTTGCCCTCAAGAAGCCTATCACTTTTTAGAGAAGACAAGGCACAAGCACAAATACTTACAATACAAATTCAAATATGATAAGCACTTAGTATTTGGAGTCAAGAACTAGGACTGAATCTACTTCCATCACAAAGTCACCTTTATGATTGTGATTTAACCTCTCTGTGGATCAGCTTTCTCATCTATAAAAAAGGCGACTGGAAGAGACGACCTCTCAAGTGCCTTAAGGTTCTATCTACAGCTACAATCCTATGAGCAAAGATTAACTCAGCAGTGATGGAGCTGGTGAAAGCTTCATGGAGATGGCATTGAAAAATGGCAAGAAAATCAGCGGGTGGACATCTGAAGGGAGGGAATTTGGGTGTTAGGGATAGTGTGAACAAAGGCATGAAGACGTTAAGAAGGACATGTCTACAAAATGGTCAGAAACAGTTTGTCAGGAGTGTAGACTGTGTGAAAGATAAGAATCTGATAAGGCGAGAAAAGTAGTCTGGAGCCAGATAACTGATGGCTTTCAATGTCAGACTAGCACACAACAGGCAAAGGAGAGTCACTTAAGACTTGAACAGAGAATTGACATGACAAGACAGAGCATAACAGTAGAATGGATTAGCAAGTGAAGAAACTAGAGTTAGAGAGAAAGGTCAGGTTATTGAAATGATTCAAGTGAGAGGTAATGAAGGCCTGAAAACAGGGTAGGGATGGAGGGAACACACAAGAGGCAATGAATGCAAGAGAGGTTTCAGACGCAGAATCAACTGAATTTGGTGACTAAGGAAGTCACCAAAGATGAGATAAGCGAGGGAGAAGGCGGAGTGATGATTATGAACCAAAACTGTCATATAATAATCCATTTTTCTGTATTGGTTAAATATCTCTTTGCTTCAAAAACTTGTGGGCTAACACCTTTTCATTCACTCATGATCTTACTCTGCTGATTTTCCTAAAAATTATTCAAGTTACTTACCTTAAAAATATCAACATCTGTTGCTTTATAAAACCATAGTATGATAAAGCTGGAATGAACCTTGGAAGATTTTCTAGGCCAATCCCCCAATATTTAAATAAATGGATCAATTCCCCCTCCTTTCCTATGCAACTTTATTTCAGGGTACTCCTTTCCACGCATCCTATGCTTCAACCACACTACTATTAGCTGTTTCCTAATTTCACTCCTGTCCTTTCCCCCATCCATGTCTTTACACATGCCATCCCATACTTTACTCCCATCTTCATGTGACTCTTCCTTTGCCTTAAAGAACTGCCTCCTTCCACAAAGCCTTCACTGATCCTAACTAGACATGATCTTTCCTTTCCTGAATCTCTTAAGTCACTGTTTATCATTTACTATACACTTCATCAGGGCAGCTAGGTGGTGTAGTGACTAAAGCACCAAGCCTGGAGTCAGGAAGATTCATCTTCTTGAGTTCAAATCTGGCCTCAGACATTTACTAGCTATGTGACAATGGGCAAGTCACTTAACCCTGTTTGCCTCAGTTTCCTCAAATGAGCTAGAGAGGGAAATGGCAAACCACTTCAGTATCTTCGCCAAGAAAACCCTAAGTGGGGTCATGAAGAGTTGGACATGACTGAAAGCAACTGAACAACAAAATGCACTTCATCAGTTAGCCTGTAATATTTGTGTATGCCACATCAGCCTAGCTAGAGGATAAATTCCATAATTTGTTTCTCATCTTTTTATCCCCAGGACCAAGCATTGGCTGGTATGTTACAGGAGATTAAAAAACACTTGCTGAAATCAGAAATACTTACCTGGTATTGGTACAGTTGTCGCATCAAGGGGCAGGAGATGAAGTGGTTCCGATGCATTGCTATCACCAAGGACCCGCTGTGTGGGGAATTCAACAGGGCTGACACAGCCTGCAAGAGGCGCACTGCTATACCTGCCACTTGAGGGTTTCCCTGACGGACCTTTGCCAATTCCTGCCCCAAGGCTTGCTGGAGGGCTAAGGAAATAGGGCGGGGGTTTGAATTCTGCCATCGAGGATCAGGACTAAGTGTAAAGAGCTGGGACAGAAAAGAGGGAAGGAAAAATTTTAGAGCAAAAATAACAGAATGAAGCTAGGAAATACTTCCTTCCCTCGGCACATCAGGGAGATCTAGCCTCAGTCATGAACTCCCTCATTCACATTAATTATTTGGTATAATTCATTCAACCCAGTTTTGGCTTGCCCATGCCCATTCATTCATGAGCCTAAGCTTATCAAACTCCATGAACCTGCTCTATCTCCAAAAGAGTATATTTGCACATAAATGCACAAAAGGAGTAAGGAAGGTGAAACAGAGTTACTAAAACAAAGAACTAAAACTGACCTCATGGGCATCACTAAGACTTGGTGAAATGAGACCCATAGCTGGAATATGGCTCTACAAGGAGGTATCTTATTAAAAAAGAACAGAATAAGTGAAAAGGGCAAGGGGAGCAGAACAGTATATATTATGATCAATTCATGTAAAGGAATCCAGGAGCCAAAGCACAGAAGCACGATGGAGAACACTGAGCAACTATCAAGAGAGGCAAAAATAGAAACAATACTGTCATTGGAGTATATTACGACTACACAGACATAAAAAAGATAAAGATAATGAACTAAGGAAATAGATCACTAACCTAGCTCACTCGCGCATGCTCTCTCCCTCTCCTCCTCCCTCCACCCCCAAAACATAGCAGCTAATAATTTCCTAAGTTGTATTAATGATCCTTTAATCAATAAGGGAAACTTTTATTCTGGATCTGCTTCTCACCAACAAAGAGGAAGTGGTTGATAAGGTGAAATTATGGGAACCTTGGAGAAATGACAACATTTCCATTTTAGAATATATGAAAATGAAGGAATTCTAGCACAATCTGACACGTACTATAAATCTGGGGAGAAGAGACTTCAAAAGGTTTAGAAAAAGGACATATTCTAGGATCATGCAGACTGAAATTCTGCAGAGGAAATCAATCTAAGAGAAATGAAAACGTCTCAAAAGATGAAATTCTGAAAACACAAAGTGAAACACTTCTAATAAGGAAGAAGGCTACTAGTATGGCAAAGGGCCTTAATGTCATATCATATATGAGACTGGTTGGAGAAACTGAGGATGCTCAGCTTCAAGAAGAGAAGGTTCAAGAAGGGAATGACAGCTGTCTTACAATATTTAAAGAGCTGTCACATGAAATTTTTTTTATTTGGTGAGACAATTAGGGTTAAGTGACTTGCTCAAGGTCACACAGCTAGCAAGTGTTAAGTGTCTGAGGCTGGATTTGAACTCAGGTCCTCCTGACTCCAGGGCAGAGCTCTATTCACTGTGCCACCTAGCTGCCCCTGTCACATGAAATTTGATTCAATATTCATTAAACTCCTACTATACACAAGTACTGCCCTAGGCTAATAGGATACAGAAAACAACAGTCTCTGCCTTCAATAAAAGCTCATTCCTGGTGGAATAAAGACTTGTCTTGTTTGGCCTCAGAGGCCAAAAGCAGAAGCAATGAGCAGATGGAGCAAAAAGGCAAATAGAGGTTTGATATAAAGAAAAACATGCTAATAACAGAAGTCTTTCTAAAAAAGCTACCTCCGGAAGTCATCTGCCCCCCCCCCCCCCCCCCCCGGCACCTGAGGTCTTCCCATAAATGTCCCACCTCTCAGGCACACTGGAAAGCAAGTCCCTGTTTGGTTATATGTTGACTATGAGCCTCAGAGTTCCCTTTCCACTCTGAAGGTCTGTGATTGTGACCTCAAGTTAAGGTAAATACAAGCCCTCCAACCAAACACACGCCAGGAAGGATGAGCATGTCCTGCTGCTCTGTGACTGAACCAATATCAGGAGCCTCAACAGCTGTCCCTGACTCCTATGAAAAGATTCAGGGCTAAAAAGATTCCAATTTAAGTAATGCTGAGATCCAACAAATCCTCCAATTCAGGGAAGAGTAAAAGTTTACGTCCTTCTGCCTGATCTCAGAAACAACCTAATGATAATCATTCAGCACCACAAGGCTGGTGACAACACAGATCCAGCCACAAGGAGACGAGCAAGTAGACTCTGCCCACTGGAGGTGAGGAAAAGGAAAGATGTCTTTAAGTTGCTTTGTAGGGGGTCACTCAGTCAACTAAACAGCTTCTATTGAGAGCAGTTCCCTGTAGAGAAATAGTGTTAGCTTATTTCCAAAATTAACCCAGTCTTCCAAGGTTGAAACCTTGTCAACACACACATCAGTCAACACACATTTACTAAGCACCTACTATGTGATAGGCACCAGGCTAAGCGCTGGGGATACAAAAAGAAGCAAAAGATAGTCCCTGCCCTCAAAAAGCTTACAATCTAATGGTGGGGTGGGAACTCGACCCCTAAATATATACAAACAAGCTATACAGGATAAATAGAAAATAGTGGAGGGGAAGGCACCAGAATTAAGATGGGCTGGGGAAGGCTTCCTATGAAAGCTGGAATTTTAACTGGGACTTAAAGGAAGCCAGGAGGTGGAGATGAGGAGGGAGAGTGATAGCCAGAGAGAATATCCATAGGTGGGAGATGGTGTCTTGTTTGTGGAACAGCCTAGAGGCCTATGTCACTGATGGAAGAGCATCACGGAAGTGCACATGGTGTGGTGTAATGTGTAAAAAGACTAGAAAGGTAGGAGGGAGGCAAGTTATGAAGAGCTTTGGATGCCAAATATAGCATTTTGTATTTGCTGCTGGAGGTTAACAGGGAGCCATTGGAGTTTATTGAATGGCGGGGGAGGTGGCACGATCAGACTTGAGCAACAGGAATAATGGAATAGAGGATGGACTGGAACAGAGAAAGACTTGAGGCAGGCAGACCCATCAGCAGGTTATCGCAGTAATCAAGGCATGAAGTGACAAGGGCGTGCAACTAAACTGGTGGCAGTGTCAGAGATGAGAAGGGGGCATATTCAAGACATGCTGCAAAGGTGAAATCAACAGGCCTTTGCAACAGTTTGGCTATAGGGGGTGAGGGACAGTGAAGAATCCAAGATGACTTATAGGTTGTGAGCCTGAGGGACTCGGAGGATGGTGTTGCCCTCTATAACAGGGAACACAGGAGTGGGAGAGGGTTCTGGGGAAAACAATGAGTTCTGTTTTGAACATGTTGAGGTATAAAAATTACTTAGCAGGCTTTGAATCTGACTCCACGTTAAGAACATGTTATCTCAAGTTTTTAAGAAAATTAGAACTCAGACTTATTCAGTAATACAGGAAAATAAATGATTGGAATGAGTCAAGGGACAAAATATTAAGTATAAGCCCTGTCTCTCTCTTGAAGAGCAGGGGCTTTTGCTCCTCTCTTTGATCTAGTCTCAATACCTGAAGGAACATGCTGGCCAAGTCATCTTCTGGTCCCAGGACCCGGATCTGAGTGATGGCTCGAATCCTTCCCTGGCTCTGTGAATGCTCTGGACTGGTTTTTGGTTTAGGTGCATCTGTACTATCTGGAGGAAGATAAAAACAAAGGTGCTGAAATGATAACCAGCTTCCAAGGATGGAGGAAATCTTTTGAAACCAAAAGCATAATGCAAAGAACACTAAGCTTTAGAGTTATAGCTGTGTGACCTTGGGCAAATTACTTCTAACTCATCTCTTTTAAGCCTCACCTATAAATAAATATTTAAATAAATATTAACACCACGTACTTCACAAAATTTTTACGAGGATCAAGTAAAACGACAAATATGAAAATCCTTCGTAACCATAAAATCCTGCATAAACATGAATTAGACAAAGGATGGCCACAAATGGAGACTCCACTCCAGGACCTTGAATAAAACCCCTTAGTATCTCACATATTTGTCCTGGCCTACATCAGGGTGCATGTGTTCACTCTAAACAGGAAGGAGGCAGACTAGTTCAAGAATACAAGGCAACCAAGTGAACAGATATAAAAAGCCACATTCAGGATGTTCACATCAAGCTTAGAAAACTGGATTTTCTCTCGTGCACAGAAGAAAGCTTGTGCCATACCTCGCCGAGAGGGCAGAGAGGCAGTGAGCAGCGAGTGGAAAGTCTGGCCGCCTGTGGCTCCTCTTTCATGCTGAACTTCCACCAGATGAGCCATATAATCTGCAAAGCAACATGTCAACAATATAAACACACAAGCATGAAGTACAGTGCTTCCCCACAGAAATCAAGGCTGGAGGACAGTCACTCTAAAGCTGATTTCCAGCAGAGTTCACCAAAAGCTCCTGAAGACTTCAGCATCTGAGCTACAAGATCTTCCTTTGGCAAAGCCTCAGCTAGTGGGAGAGAGCCCTAAACACAACACTGACACGACAGCTTATGCTCCACATATGGGTTACTCATTAACCTGTCTGGCCTACCCAACAGCTGGGCCAATGAAGCTGGCAATCTGGTATCACAAAAGCAATTCTGCCTCCAGGGACCAGACTCTCCTTCTGCAAACCTTGCCTGACTACCCCAACTCACCCTGCTCCCTTTTTTGGAACTCCTATTGTACTTATAAGCAGTGCCACACAGATTAGCACTTAATTATTCACTAATTGCTTCATGTAAGTTTTATCTCCTCAGCTACACCATAAGCTTTTTAAGAGTAACCACCCCCTACCCCCCACCTCCCCAATCTCTTCTGCTCCCCCACTGTGCCCAGTGTATTGTTCATCATTCGGCAAACCACAGTCAACTGACTGACAGACTGTTCCCTGGTTGGGCTATGCGATACAGGTGAAGCAGTTCTTACTCTTGTCCATGATGTTTTGCTCCAGGGTCTGGGGATCATGGGACACAGCCTGGTCCAAGTACTGCAGGAGTTTACTCATGCTGGAGACAGGAATTCCAAAAGATTGAACAAAGAGAAGCAGCTGCTGAGGCTCCAGGTCCTGCAATGCTGCAATCAACAGGTTCACTCAGCAAACAGCAAATGACAGCGAGGGCTTGGGAGCAGAACCAGAGGGAGACTGGGGACAGGTGTAAGGGGGAGGAATGGAAGCTGGGGGAGTACTGTTTTCAGACAGATCTGTACAAGTACGGGACTCTCCTGCCTCTGATGACTAGTGGCAGCTGGGCAGTAACTCAGGCAGGCAGGTAGAAGGGGAGAAAAGAGGTAGCTCCAGAGGCAGGGGTTAAATTCACATACTTCAAAATTTTAAAAGATCCACAAATCCATCAGGGTAAAACCCTTTCATGTCTTAGTAGATTGTTTCATGAGTTCTATGGCCAAAATACTTCATCACCTGATGACCCATCTTCAGGTGATGAGCCTCTCCAAACTTATCTAGGCTGGTTCCTCAGAAGACACTCAGCTGCCATACTTGAAGAATTTCCAGGGTAACAGAAACTCTTTCAAAGTTCATGCTCTGCTGGCATAGCTCCAAAAAACCCAGGATCATGGCCATGCCAAGAGTAGGTCATAAACCCAGACCCTAAAAACCCTCATCAAAGCCAGCCAAATGCTCCCCTCCATAACTATGTAAGTTACACGATGCCTACTTGTGCCTCCTGTTCCCCTACAAGGTCAACTGATACTCATTTTCCATCTACTTTTTAGAGTTCCCATACTCTCAAATGAGATAATATCTGTAAAACACTTAGCACAGTACCTGGCACACAGTAGATGCTATATAAATGTTTATTTCCTCCTCCCCTTCCCCATCACTATGATTTGTACCACATGTGTTGCTCCTCCAAGCCCCAGGCTTGCCCTTAGTTCTAGTGCCCTGACAGTAACATTTCAGATAAGGTTAGTTTGTTTTTTAAAAACTTCCCTTTGGAGCAGGATCTTGCTTAGGTTATTTTGTTTTTGCGTACTGAATTTATGAGAATTTCAACTGTGTCTCCTAAAGGATCAAAAAATAATCAATGAATCCAGCAAAACTGCCATCTGTCTGCAAGGCCTTCATTGGGTCATTCCCCATACTTGCTTCTAAAATTTCTACAGCTCTCACCACGCTCACTCCCTTCCAAAACTGCAGCCAAGTCCAAAAGAGGGTGATGAGGATGGTGAAAAGATTCAACACCATGCTGGGTTTTGGTTGAAAGAACTTCTTCTGAACAAAAGATTTAGGGGAAACATGCTATATCCAAACATGTCACGGAAAAAAGGACAGGATGATTTTCTTTAGCCCCAGAGGGCACAACAAAGACCCAGCTATAAATTACAAAGAGGAAGATGCTGGCTTGATTTAAGGAAGACTTTCCTAATAATCAGAGTTGTCCAACTATAGAATGGGCCTTCTTAAGAGGTAGTGAGTTCTCTGATACTAGAAGGCAAATGGAGGCTGGGTGACCTCTTGTCACCCTGCTCAGGAATGGTTTGGTACAGAACAGTGCTTCTTAAACTGTGAGTCTCGACCCCACATGGCATCACAAAAAATCTGGCAACACCAAAAGATTTCTGAATGCATGACCAAAAATTAATTAAAACTCAAACATGTAACGAATCCAAGGTGTTTCTGGCAGCACTTGCCCATGATGCATCCCAGCCAACTTCACTGCAGCTTTGGTTCTGAAAACAAGGCATGGGCACTTTGTACTGCGCATGCCCTCAGGTCATGCAATGCCAACTACGGCTGCCTAACAGGAAAAGGGGTCGCGAGCGGAAAAAAGTTCAAGAAGCCCTGGTCTAGATGACTCTCTGAAATCCCTTTTCAACTCACAGATTCTATGAAAAATTTTAAATCACTAATCTAAGAAAACAAAATATGCCTGTAATATATGTATTCAGAATTCCTCTAAAAGCATTAGATCCCAAAGAAATCAATCTAACCAAGAGCTAACAAAAAGGAAAGTTCATATTTATTTTGTGCCTGCAGCTTGATTTCTTTTAGGTACATGCTGATTTTCATAATTCTTAGGAAACCTGGGAACAGTGAGTCAATAGAGCAAAAGTAGGAAAGAAGCCCTAGGAGTGGTCCATCAAGTGGTGAATTGATATTCATAAACTACACCTGTGGAAGACAAGATCCTGGAAATTCCCTGCCCTCTTAGATGTAACATCTGGGAGGGGTCCAGGAGCACAAATGAGTCCAGGGTTTAATAACCAGAAACTCTCCGTTCTCCATTCTCTTTCCAATAAGACACTCCTGAGACAAAGACTGGCATGGAGTCTAGCTTACCAGCATCCACCAGCCGAGGTACCTCTGAGCGGATCATGCGAAGCTTCAGCCAGTCAGGAAGTAGCAAGGCTTCCTCAGATGTATCCACAAGGAAAGCAGTCGGCAAGGGCTTCTTCTCTGGGAACCAGATGTCCAGTAAAGCATGGAACTCACCATCTCCGGCTTCAAAAGAGGCCACAACAAAATAAGCATCGTGGTTTAATTCAGTTATATACAGTTCCATATTCTTCTGCACCAGAGGAAAAAAACTGCTTTTCTTTTATACCTATTGTGTGGTTTCTTTTAGACTCTAAACACACGATCCCATTTTCTTTCTACTAGTTTACCCACAGAATAAAAAGCAAGATCAGAGCAAGGTGCCAGATCCACCTCCCTGGTCAATTAAGAAAAAATCCAGTGTTGAGGAGAGGGTCTCCAGTAGAATTAAACTTATAGGTAAAAATGATGAAGAAAATATAGACTAAAACCAGTCAAACTTCAAAAGAAATAAAACTGGTAAGTGGACATCATTAAAGTTACTCATGAATTCTTTAGTTTTCTAGGTGGGGTTCAGCATTGCTTTTAACTGTTCAGTATAAAACCTTAAGGATTCAGGGATTCTTTTCATGGTTCCAAGCAGGAAGTACAGCTCAAGAACTCCCAACTCACCTTGTGGAGGGCCCAATGTCAGAAGAATGACCATGGCATGGACTACAAGTATATGCATAGTGGCTGTTTCTCCACTGGTCCATCGAAGAAACACCTGGTCCTGGGACTCAGACTAGAGGAATGCAAAGGTAGAAACAAGTGACCAAAGGAGAAGCTAGCCCACCTCCATTTTATGATTGCAGTGTTAAGATGAAGGAGCAAGTCTACAAGGAGGCAATTACTTACCCAGCTATAAACCTCCTCCCCCTCTTTGCTCTTGCGCATCCGTCTCACGTAGCGTGAGAAGATAGAGAGCAGTGCCACAAGTACTGCATCAGACTCTGCGCTGTAGGAAAGTTTTGAAAAGAGGTGGGACATGATGGTGGAGCGCTCAACAATTAGCCGGGCCACATCCTAGGGGAGAGAGAGAACTTTGCAAATTCTCCTTGAGAGCAACCATTTGGTCTTCCCCATGCAGACTGATCATCCTTTCTGTCCTTGCTGCTCTGCCAGCTGAATTTTCCCTCCCTGCCAGGTCTCTATTACTGTAGAAGACTCTACCTTCTCTCTGGCATCTCTCATGCCAGAGTGTGTTTATACATACTGAAATGAATGTCTGATTAGCCAATAGGAATCTAACAGATCAGTGAGAGCAGAGATGTCACATAGAGGTATAAAAGGAATGTAACGCAGAGGTTCTTGACCTGGCACCCAAGAACTTGGTTTTTAAAAAAGATACCTTAAAAACTGTACTTAACTACAATAGGCTTCCTTTATAATATCGTGTATTTTATTTTACACATTTAAAAACATCATTCTGAAACCTCCAAAGTTTTCACCAGATTGCCAAAGGGAGTCTGTAAGAATCTCTAGCAGATATAATACTTAAATTTGTTCTACACACTAACTCATGGCAACTACAAAAATAATCATGTGAAGGGAAGGCAAAAAGGATGATATAAAGTTTTAAAACTATATGTGTGATTGCCAGAACTATGGAAGTTAAATGCTGCACTAGGCACTTTAAATGAAAAATCTGAGGCCCAGAAGGGTTAAGTGACTTGCCCAAAATTACACCACTAGTTATGACAAAGTTGATGAAAGAAGAAGAGAAGAGCCTCAAACAGTAAGGTTCAAAAAGTAAGGGACACAAAGGAGTAGTCAGGTCTACCCACGAGGTTCTCACTGATCCTAAATAATTTAACATAATGTCTTCTGAGGTCCCTTCTAACTGGAGACCTATGGGTCTACAACCAACTGGCATTGATACAAGATGATCTTTTAGGATGAGGTCTCACGGTTTAGAATTCTTCACACAAAGCTGACACTTTCACCCCATCATATATCGTGAAGGATCTGTTTTTTGTACAAGTTCCCTGCCCTGCACTCACTCCCCTCCTCTGTTGCCTCACTGGGGAATACAAGGTGACCCTGGAGGCAGGGCCAGCCAGATGCAAGCTCTGGCAGGTCCTTACAACACAAGCCCGATGTGGTTTGAGTAGAGAGTAGGTTCTGAACTTTGTGCCTGATGCCCAAGCACCAAGCTGGCTAGAACTAGAAAGGCCCCTGACCAGAGTGGCCAGCCACAGGGGATGGCATATTCACACCAATAAAACCACAGATCCTTGAAGTATTGGAGACAGCGGCAATAAGGGTGAAACCTACATGACCATGCATGCCTTGCTACTCACACCACAGAAGACGAAATGAAGGCCCCACCGCTCACCTTTGTGGCAGTTTGTCCTAACTGCAGGCAAAGTGTATACAAGAACTAAATAACCTCTTTTGAACACTGTATTTTCAAGTTTGATGCGACAATTGCAAACTTCACAGACACTCAATGCTATTCTAGTACAAGTTAATACCATTAGTGACAAGAAAACTTCATCAACTTCCAGCTCCCACCTCCAATCCTACAGTATTCATAACATTATTGAAGCATAAACTGGTTTAGAGCTAAGCTTCAGACAGAATATACTAAGGGGCTATAAACAAACAACCAATATTTACTGTGCTAGAAACTACAATGTACATTCTTTAAGAAAACACCAACAATGTTCCCAGTCCCTTCTCACCAAAGCAAGATCGTTGTGTTGTCCCTGCTCCTCCACTGGGGCATGCTGAGAGAGATACACGAGGTAGGCACTAATAGTCTGAGGGTCTGTTTCCATGTGGATAGCCTAGAACGAGAGAACAAGAGAGGATTTCCTTGAAATCATCAGCAAAAGAAGAAACTTGACCTCTGAACAACAGCTCCTGCTGTGCTCCCTGGGCACCACCATCCCACCCTAGTTCAATACAACCTTCGAAGGTAGCTGGCATCCCTTTCTTCCCTTGACATGCCTCTGCATAGTCTCACCTGCTGCAGGGCCAGAGCTGTTGTGTTTCTGACACTATCAAACAGTGGTAATCGTGGCAGATCTCTCAATAGCCACTGGTATCCCTGAAGCATTTCTGAGTCACCCGAGTCTTCTTCCATGGGATGGTCTTTCTCCTCTCCATCACGAAGCCCACCTTCTGACAACACCAAAGACAATCCCTACAAGTGTACACACAAGACAGCTGTGACTGAGATTCCATAAAGGTCTGATGTCTGTACCCAGAAACAATGTTATTTATAACAATTCAGGCAGCATAACATGATTCCCAAAGGGGATTGGAGAAACAGAAATCTGGGTCATAGAATTCTGTTGTAAATCTATGGGAATTTTTTTAAGACAAAAAGCTACTAGTGCGGGATATATTTCTTTAATAAGACCACCAACCTCCCCTCAAGCTCCCAGAAAATAAAGAACATCTGGTCTACTTTGACAATCTCAAAATGAAATTCTCAAGTTCTCATCTAGTGTAGGTATGCCAGACAAGCGAATTTAAAAATTTTAGATTTTGCCTTTTCCTTTCTCGTTTTCGTTTTACTAATGGTATCACCCCTGTGATGGTAGGCTCTTAATTTTTCAATAACTATTTACAAGACTTCATTATAAAGATCCCTACTAGACTGTCAATTATGGCTGCCATGGCACCGTAATGTGGGTATCTGCCTAACACGGTATTGAATAGAAAGTTTAATATTTCTAAAGGACAGGATAACATGCGGAAGACCACAAATTCCTTTCCCAATCAGTGTTTCTATGTGAGTTTTACCTTCATGGCTAATACCCTGGAGGCCACTTGAGAGGAACTAAGGCGCCGCAGGAAGTAGTCCAGCACCTCACAGGTGGTCTGCTCATCAGCCTTGGGGCCCAGCAGCAAGTCCTGCAGGCGGCCAAGCAGCTGTCGCTGCTTCTGCTGCCTCTGCAGAGACAGGAGAGGTTGCTTCTGATGAGATTGGAGTGGAGAGGCTCGGTTCAGAGCTGAGCTCCTGCCTGAGGGAGCACTGACCTGGCGTTTCTTGGCCCTCTGCTCTTTGCTCTCTCCCTCCTCCTCTTCCTCCCCTGAGGTGGCATCATCGGCAGCATCATGAAGCAGGAACTCACACAAACACTGTACTGGCAGCACATCCAAAGAGCCCTCACTCGACTGAACCAGGTCTGCTAGCCAGGGCATGGATTGGGAGGAGGCCTGTGGGTGGCAAAGAGAAAAATATTAACTAAAGGATTTATTGTCCTCTCTCTGCAGAGAACACACACACATACACAGTCAGAAAAGATATGAGGTGGCTTACAGAGAGAAAGCCATAATATAATTGAGAAAACAACCTATTAAAAAGAAACAAATTTTGTTCAAGAACATGGGAAGACTGAATGACTACAGCTGAACAGTGAAAAACATCAAGTATCAAGACATTATTCTTTTAATTCTTTAAACCTCAAATCTTCCCCCATCTTCTGTGATAAACAATTTTCCGCATACTTCACAAATCTCCTGTTCCTTAAATACAAATACAGTCCATCTGAATACTTCCCTCTCAAATAAAGACATGTAACTTATGTACTTATGTGATCATTTTTCTATTATCATTATATTTAAGAACACCAAAGTGACTCTGCTTTTACTGCTAACACTATAGAGCATTCAAGTCCCTGGACTGAAAGCAAATTACATTTCCCCTAAAAATGCCTTTGGTACAAATCAGATGGCTTGTACCACCTGTAGCCCATGGATGTTTTCCTCCACATTTTTCTACGGCCACCCCAAAATCCTCTGGCATGCCTGCAGGCCGCAGGTGGTGCAGGCCTGGTCCAAATCCTCTATCACCTTCTAGTTCCATGAAGTTAAAATGATTCTTGAATATCCTTGCAGCCTTCTACTCTAACACTCTCAAACCTGTTTACTCACCTGTCTTTGAATGATGTCAAGGAGAAAGTCTGGGTTTCGGCTCCTACACAGGAGGTGACCAAGGCGGAGGGACTGATTAAGTCCTTTCACTTGCTCTAAGATGTGAGGAGGAGGTCTTCGTGGGGAGCCCCTACAAGGGAAAAAGTGAATTAACAGACCTTGGTACAATTACAAAAGAACCACTGTCATATCTCACAGCATGGGATAAAATAAGCCACTCATTTGCTAAATGTTCTTCTCTTTTTCCTTTGCGTTTTTCTTCCCCGCCACCCCTCCCCCAAAAAATCTTTGTTATAAGGAATGGCTCTCTAGAAGGTGGAAAGATATACATGGAAATCTAGGTGATGATTAAGCTCTGTTTTAAAAAAAGGGAAAAAAAGACAATCCACCCAGAGTAAAGGAAAGGGCATTTAGAGAGAGAAGTTGTAGAGATCCACAGGTCATTCACATATTCAGACCTACAGAATAAAAAATCCTTTCCAAACACAGATCCCTATCCTGTTCTCTCCTTTCTGCTCCCACTTATATGTTAGATAAAATTTCAGAATAGCACTTATATGGTAAGAGAGAGGGCAGTGAGGACACCAGAAGCGGGGAAAGGCAGGAGATAAAGAATTTGCTAGGAAGACTGAGGAAAATTATCCAGGCATAATGTCTTACTGGGGATCCAAGCTGGTAAGCTGAGACAAGAGGAGGCTGCTGCTCTCAGTGATTGTTTGTTTGGTGGATGCAGCTGCTAGATGTCCCTCGAATGCCAGGATTTCCTGCTTCTCCCGCTGGGAAATCTGGAGCTCTCGATTAATCATCTCAGTCCGGGTCTCCTCATCCGTCAGGGTGCAAGGAGGATACGAGTAATTACTAGGAACCAAATAAGAAGGAACTTGTTATCATGTCCTGTGTCAAACGCTAAGTCCCATTAGACAGCACTGAAGATCAAAAAGGGTCAAAACTCATAATGATACCACTTGCTTGGCCACAGCTTGAGCTGCCATCATGGAAGCCCCAATGGAGCTATCAAAAACAATGACAAAAGCTAAAGCTTGTC
Organism: Phascolarctos cinereus; assembly: GCF_003287225.1. Classification (NCBI taxonomy): domain Eukaryota; kingdom Metazoa; phylum Chordata; class Mammalia; order Diprotodontia; family Phascolarctidae; genus Phascolarctos; species Phascolarctos cinereus. The sequence goes on from NW_027555847.1 coordinate 219,025,549, forward strand.
TAAGATTTTTCTACCACAGAGATCAACTTCAAAAAGCTTACTATTATCACCAATACTGCAGGGGGGATTTTTGTTTCCTCAATCTGGTCCAGTAAATGTCATTCCAGAGCACTTCAGTAACTCCTGTGTGTCTTTCCCCATAATCATTACCACATTAAAAGGGAGAGGGAAGAATGGAGTGCAAACAGCACTTCTGAATTTGAAAATTCAAGATCTACACCATGGGTTTTTCTTAACTTGGATGGAGCCTATGAACTTTTAAAAATATTATTTTCCTGATAACCACATTTCAATACAGTTTCCTTTGTAATCCTATCTATTTTATGCATTTTAAAACATTATTCTGAGAAGGGGGTCGATGGGCTTCACCAGATTGCCAAGCGGTCTGTGATACAAAAAAAAAAGGTTAATCCCAATCTGTTATAAACTATACAGAGAGAAAAAGCTTACTTTGTCATCACCATTTCCATGAGCATCTTCAGAGTAGGGTATTCTTCCCAAGCTGCCAAACCTAAAGGGTAAACAAGGCTGTTTGTTAACAGTGTTTACTCATAAGATCAGCTGACAGGCACCTGTCAATGCTCAAACGACAGGAGTGTAAGGTCTCCATACAGACATTACTTTGGTTTGGGATTTTCATCTGCTCCTCATCCCTCACGGATAAACCCCCCAAAAGACTGTAATCTATATCCTATGAGGCTGGCACTAAAGTTCCCACATTCCAAGAAGTGATTTTTGTATCATAAAAAGTAGTTACCGATATTTTCAGGATTAAATGCAGCTACCACCAGCAAGAGAGGCCATGCCTTCCAGTAAAGGGTTGAAATAGCAAGATTTGGGGGCTTGTATCTGAAATAACAGTGGAGAATGGCAATCACAGCATAGCTACTCTGAAAACAAGTACAAAAGTAAACACAGGCCAGACAGACCATAGCATGAAGAGGCAACCTGCGACCTGCAATAGAAAATTACCAATGTCCCTAGGGTCTGATACTAAACTCTGAACCAGTAAGTGATTTTAGAATGACATCATTCAGGAAGGTGCAACTAAGTGACACGATGGAGAGAGTATTGAGCCTGGAGTCAGGAAGACTAACCTTCCTAAGTTCAAATCTGGCTTCAGACACTTACTAGCTATGAGACCCGGGGCAAGTCACTTCACCCTGTTTGCCTCAGTTTCCTCATCTGTAAAATGAGTTGGAGAAAGAAATGGCAAACTACTCCAGCATCTTTACCAAGAAAACCCCAAACGGAGTCACGAAGAGTCAAACATGACTGATAACTGAACAACATTCAGGAATTGCTACAAAGAATATTCTCAAATTTCAAATTCGTTACTTGCAAAATGGGTTCACACCGACCAATGCTATGAATTGTTGGCTTCAATAAACCTAATTTTTTACCAAATTTCATTAAAATTCATACAAAATTCACAAAAATCAGATGCATAAGCCCACTGGAATCCACAAACAGAATTTTAGTGATATTTTGATAAATTTTTATAGAATACCAAATTTGGGCAAAATTATTCTTCAAAATTTATTGCAGAACACACAAACACAAAACTGTCCATTTGAATTACTGAATAAAGTCAGACTATCTCCACAGATATCATATCTTCCTTTGAAGAAGAGTCTAAAAGGATTATCCTCATTTAATATATGTGAAGACTGAAGCCAGAGGTTAAGTGATTTGCCTAAAGTCACATAACACAGACTAAAACTGAAGTCTCTAGAATGCAACTCACTAGTTGAACAAAAAAACACTACTTATGAAGCTCCTACTATGTGCTGTTGCTAGGTGCTGAGGATACAAAGACAAAAATGAAATAGCTCTTGAACTCAAAAAGTTACATTCCATCCTTTATCCTGGATACATTTCTAAAGGAGAAACGTACACCAGGAAGTAAATACAACACACGTACAAAATAAATACAAAGCAACACAAAGGTTCGCTACTCCTGCAACAGACGTCACTGACTATCTAATCTTTATGTTCCATTTTCTTCAAGAAGCAAGTACTCCTTTCTCAGCAATGCAAGGATCTAAGACATCTCTAAAGGTCTCATGATGGAAAATACTATCCACATCCAGAGAAAAAACTATGGAGTCTGAATGCAGATCAAAGTATACTATTTGCTTTTTTTTTCCTTCTGTTTTGTTTTTGTTTATTCCTTCTTGTGGTTCCTCCTATTGGCTCTAACTCTTCTTTACAACATGACTAATGTGAAAATATGTTTAAAAGGAATATTTATGTAGAGCCTATATCAGACTGCACACCATCTTGAGGAAGGAGGAGGGAGGAAGGGGGAGAAAATCTGAAACTCAAAAGCTTATGGAAGTAAATGCGAAAATTAAAAATTAATAAATTTTTTTAAAAAAGAAGCAAGTACCCCTGAGATAGGAAGTCCCTCTTAACAGATATACATCAGATTAAGAGAGGCATATTCTACCTAGAAAATGGTTGGCTTGGAGGCTGACCTCTGACCTTACCCAGGAGGGAGCTGGATGTTTTCTGGATGATGGTAGGTACACAGGTTCAAAACAGCATCAATCAGCTGGATCCTTTCCACCCTTAGGACTTCCACATCTAAGGAGAAAAGAATACCCCATTCAAATGTATGTAACAGACATTAGTACCTATGAAACCCTATACTAGTTTACCTACAGTCTGAGATAAGGGTTTGAAGGGGCCTGGTAACTAAATTAACACCCCCAGAGTAAAAGCTTCCTTGCTAATAAGGAGGGCTAGATGAGGGGCGTGATCATTTGCCTGAGCCTTCTCAAATGAGGCAAGTAAAAAGTCACAGAATTATTGTGGGGGAGACCACAATGTCTAGAATGATGACTAAAACTGCAGGGTGAAAAAGACACATGTCAAAGTGGGGAGTCAGCTTTGTCAACAAACCAAAGCAGCAGCCTTGTGACAGCCCCGACAGAATCTTACCATCTGCCTGCACCGCTGCAGCTCGCTTCACCAAGTGGTCAGCAAGCTCCATGGCATCAGCAGGGCCCAGAGGGAGCTCTCTGGACAGCCCTATCACCAGGATACGCATCAATGTGTCCTCCAAGATGGGAACCTCTGAACAGAGGCGGAGAAAGAAACTGGAATTGGAGAAGGGAGAGGTCACTGGTGTTCCAGTTTAATTTTCAGACCAGTAGGAACCACTGCCCTAGGCTAGAGGAACACCACCAATAATCCCCATTTGAGGAATTCCCCCCAAACCCTAGGACGCCATCTTCATAAGGCATACATTTTTGAACAGGGCCACTATGGGAATTTGTTTGACTAAGCATATTTGTCACAAGGGTGATGGGATTTTTTTTTTCCTCAAAGGGTAGGGATGGAGGGTGTGGCAGAGGGAGAAAAAAATAAATGTTTATTATTGAAAAAACTTTTTAAAGAGCTACTATAAGTGAACCAGGAATCCTAGTTAGAATCAAAAAGTTCTAACAACTGTTCAAGTGAAATCCACATTCCACAGCTGCCCCACAAAGTGCCTCAAGATAGAGAGAATGAAACAGACTTACTTGCGGTCACTTTCTGGGGGCCAATTATCCCATTTGTAGTAGGTTTCTGGCTGTTCTGTAAAGAGCACTTTGTGGAGGCTGCACAGAGGAGGAAATGAAGGAATTCAACATATAAGAAGCTACTGTCACAGGCTATTGCCAAAGTTTGAAAGCTCTACCAACAAGGCACTGATAGGTAGCTGGCTAAGGAGACGGGAAGATTCAGGCCCAAGACCCACTTCTGACACATCAGCGCTCTGTGGCTCTGGGCACGTCACTTAACCTCTCAGAGTCTCGAGCAGCTCTCCAAGACTATAAATTGCATAGCAGCTGCTGACCTGCACTGGTGACACTAAGAAGTTAACATTTATACAGCACTTTAAGATGGACATATATTATCTCATCTCATCCTCACAACAACCTTAGGAGGTAGGTGCAATTACTATCTCCATTTTACAGAGGAAGAAACTGAGGCTAAAAAAGGTTCCATGAGTTTTCCAGGGTCCCATTGTTAGTGTCCAAGTCCACTTGGAGTCTATTCCCTGAGCTACCAGCTGCCCCAAGGCCAGGTTCATCACCAGAAGTCTCTACCCCAATGAAATCACAGATCCCAAAATGAAATGAAGAACTCTATCCTAGGGATTTCAGGAGACTTTTCAGCTTGCCAAGAAGTTTTTAACAAGAATCTCGAGGGCAGGAAGATTTCCTGGAGCTTCTCATAGTCGATCCCTAACAGTGCCACCCACACAGTGAAGACTACTGACAAGTAACTGATATCTAAGCTTCATTTGATGTGTTAGTGTCATAAAAACAACTCCGAATGAGACACAGAACAATCCCTCTTGAAACTGGAAAAAAGTAGTCGTCATTTAGGATAACGGGATCATTTAACTTTATGATCACTAGTAGCTCCTAATCACAAGCCATCAATGAAGAGGGTTCTGTGAACAATCACCCACCACATGCTTCTGCTGCTCTAGTCTGAATACCACCATATGGCACAAATCACTGATGAGATGACACAATCTACAGAAAGAAGGCCTGGGGAAAGGGGTTGTCTCTGTTTTCCAAAGGCAGTTTTAACAGAAGACCATCAGAGACTCATACCAATGTACATAGTCTTTGGGTGCCAGTTTGCTGATAGAAGGGACAACAGTGTGGAGCCACCAGACAGCATCCCGCTGAATTGCAGCTATCTGGTTCTGGAATGATCGTAGCACTTCTAGATCTGAAAAAGACAAGCAAATAATCAGATGAAACTCTGGTAGCTTAAAAGGGGAGAGAGCAGTGTGTGGCTACTTAATTTGGCAAACATTCATTAAGTAACCACAGTGAACATGGCACTATGCTACGGCCTAGGGCAAAGCCGAAGTTTAGCTAAAACAGTTCATGCCCTCATGGACCTTATGGTCTAGTAGGGCACATAAACACAAACACACAAATCTAGAACATAATATGTGACCTCATATCTTATGAGGTCTGACTGCAGAAGATCATGACCAACTCTGGCAAAGAAATCAGGAAAGGCCAAAAGCATTAAGTACAAACCCAAGGGGGTGAGGCTCCATGAAGCTAGCAGCCACATATCAAACCAACATGCTGGTTTGGAAGAGCACCCTAGTTACTGAACATGAACTAATGCGGACACACATCCAAGTAAGCCCTGAATGCAATAAAGATGCAAGATAAGCCCGTTGCTTTATTAACATTCCTTGTATTAAGACAATGCACAGTGAACAGAGAGTGGGACTGAGAGCTAAGAGGACTTGAAAGTCCTGTTTTGACACATACTAGCTGCAAGTCATTTAACCTCGCCAGAGTGCACTAGGCAACTCATCTCTATGACTATACATTGAGGAAGTGTTGACCTATACTGGTGGAGGGAATTTCCTCAGCAGAATTCTCTAAATCAATGATACTTATCTCTATATTAAAAACGGAGCAAACTGCTCTTCCTAGGCCTTCCACACCTCTCTCTATCCCTATATTAGAATTACAGAAGACTACTACTGCTGGGCCTCCATTTGCTCATCCATGAAAACGAAAGAGCTGGACTAAGATCAGGGGTGTCCAATTCTTAACAGATCTCTATGAGCAGCATAATTTAGAAAAATGCAAATAGACCTTATCTATGTCATACTGTATTTTTATTTATTTTGCCAAACATTTCCCAATGACATTTACATCCAGTTCAGCCTCCTCAGCAGCTTGAGGCCAAGGGCAACAAGTCTGGACACCTCTGGACTAGATGACCGTTAAGGTCCCTTCAAATTCAAAAGTCCTATAACGATCAAGGTAATAGCAACAAGTTTTAGACAACTGAAATCTATGACTAACCAAATAAGACATTTCTCCTTAAAGCTTCTATTGGAATAGCTTGTCAACAGCCAAAAAGATCGAGATGTCACCCACCCCCTTTCCATTCACCTCCTACACTCCACTAAAGTACTCACAAAAAAATGCAATGACCAAAACAGGAGCAATAAAAGAAGCCAAGAGAATAGTCTCCCAATTAACCAGCCAGCCCCTGAATCCATAGCTGAAATGCTTATGTTAACACACTAATTATATTGGTAAAATAGAAAAAAAGAAATCTCCTTTCTTGCTGTCTTTGGCACTCTTCTTGGCAAACAGGCCCCCATGTATTTTGATTCCATCTGAAGCACAATCAATCAGCTGACCCCCTTAGGTGCTGAGAGGCTCCGAATGCCACCTGGACTTAGGTCTCTGGCCACTGCCACTCTTCAACCTTCCTACCATCTGTTATTCTCGCCTGCCTTGTCTCCAAAAGAAGTCAGTTCTCTAGGACTTACTCTTCTTTTCTCCTTTATCCCATGCAATCCCAGCCTCCTTTACTTGGGCCGTTATGCCCAACATCATGGATACAGCCAGCAAGTCAGTTATGTGGATCACAAAGCGCTCCTAAAACCAAAATTTAATACAAATTCATGTCAGGTGAGCTTCATGCCAGGGATACTTTCTGTCAAGTCATTCAGTATACAAGGAAAAAGGACAATGGGAAAGTCCAACATGTAGAAAAAAGTATTAGAAAGTAAAATAATGAAAAATGATACGGCAAGAAATTATCAAGGAATTCATCTATGACTAGGGGAGGTAGAAGGTAGTAAAGAGCGATATTACTAAGTTAGGCAAGAGAAGACTGGTTTATAATCAGGTACATATTAAAAAATGGGGGGAAAAAAGTGTTGTATGAACCAAATAAAAAGACAGTTGCATAAGAATTCCAGTGACACAAGAAAAACGAGGTTGCTCCTCATTCAAATCTCAACAAGAAGCTGACGAAAAAAATAAGAATTATATGAAATGTAGTAGCCAAATACAGAAGGCACCAAGAAAAGATATAAGTACCTTGAATTCCATTTCTAGATATTGTGGTTCCTTTCGTTCCTGCATGAGCCCAAGGCAAAATGCCTGGAAATTAATCTCATGCTTGGTCTGTTTGATTATCTCCCGAAGCAGGGCCCGGGAAGCCCTCAGGTAATCATCTTTATTAGTCAACAGGTCCTGGAACACCATTGCTAGGAACTATGGCCAAAGTGATTCACAAAGTAAAGACACGGTACTGTTAAGATCATACATAATCCAACATCTTTAAAAGTCAAGTATTAAAGCTATGGCAGTCAAAAGTAGAAGGTTCTAAATGGTCTAAACTCTTTACTTGAAATACTGCCAAAGATGACAGACAGTCAGATATAAGAACTGACATGATACCTATTTCTATGCCCCGCACAAAACTAGTGCTTTGTGTCAATATAACATTAATCATCATCAGTTTTCTTTCTAGGGCCTTCCTAAGTAATTCTCAGGAGGAAAGAACCCATGGACCCAAGTAATTACTTTTAAGTATTATAGTAATGTACCATATTTACAAAGACTATTCATCAGCCAAAGAGGTCATAACACAAAAAGCCAAATGTCAGGGCTCTGGAAATTTATCTAGTGTGAGATGCTGATACATCCAATTATTGACCCTTTGCCAATCTATTAATCAGTTTAAAGACTCTACTCTTAATTAGAGGCTGGATCTCCTCAAGCCTGCTACTTGCTGCCCCTGAAATGAAAATGGCCTAGAATCAATAGTGAAGGAAAGCTATCCAAGAGCACCTTTGGGGCCAGCTCTGAGCTATGCTGCAGCACAGTGTATAGGATCTGCATGTTGTTTGGGTTTCTTGCATTTGAGAGTTCATTGAAAATCACAAACTTGACTGTAGTGCCCAAATTATCCCTGTGGGCATTCAGCAGTTCCCTGGAAACAAAACCAAAGACCAGAATGAAGGATTATTAGGAACTTGTACTAGGATGAAACTTTTCATGCCCTACATTCTCCCTTACATCCTCTACTCAAGGTTCTTACCTGACACAGAGCATGTAGTGGTTGAGGAGGACTTTGGGCTTGAGTCGGATTTTGATGAGGCTGGAAATGACCTCCATGTCCTCTGAACCATGAGTGCCACAGTTCATGCAGACAGACATCAATAGGTCCTGGGCTGGCCGGGTCAACTGCAGGGATGAGAGATGAGTGATAATACTGAAGGATACAATCACCTTTCTGGGTCCAGACATCCACATACTCATGCACACAAAGACCATGGTGGACTCCAATGGAAGCTCCTTCACTTGCTCCAGTGCAGCTGCTCACCTTAGGGTTCTGGAGCCACATCTCCAGCCTCTGCACAGCCATCAGCCGCACCTCCTTATAGCCACAGGTTGCAGTTAGGAGGCGCAAGAGATTCCGGGAGACATTGTCCATAGGCTGTCGACGATTCAATTGGTCCCGAAGCATGTCAAGGACATATTCTTCCACACTCTCAGCAAGGTCCTCATACCTGAGGAAGAGGACAGAAAGCAATCCTAAGTCAACTGAGTCTGGATCTTCCTATCTTCCCTGGAAGTGAGGAAAAGCCTCTGATTCACAGCCTCTTGATGCTCTATTAAGAATAGAGAGCACCTTAACCTAAACAGGAAGAAACAGTCTCTGTTCTCAGAAGCAGTGGCCAAGCCCTCCCTTGTTCTGGACCATTTTCTCTGTATCCTAGATTCAGACAGCAGTCGTGATCAGACTCCACACACCTGGGCATGAGCTGTCCCTCTTGCTCTGGGCTCAGCTTCTCCTCTGCAATCAGCAGTTCAGTCTGACTGTCTTCTTCCTCAGTAAGGGAAGGATGAGGACTGTTCCCTAGAGAGACAGAGATCCTGGTTATACAAATTCTCTTCACCTTTGATTCTGAAGCACGCTCAACACTTAGCTCATGTGGCAAATTCCACAGAAAGAAGTTTGTGGCCTCCTTCCTCAATTCAAGCTTTATAAACTACCTACTGTGTGTCAGGCATATCCTGGATACAAGAGGTACTGGGGACTCCAAGCTAATAATACAGGCCTTGCTTGCCCTTAAAGAATATCCCTTCTACTGGAGGGAGGCATGAAGGGAGGCTACAGGTGCACCCAAAAAGTATGCTACCTTTTTTTTTTAACTTTTTTTTTTTACTTTATTTTTCTTGGGTCTTTTTTCAATCTGCATTTTCTTTCACAACACAAATAACATGGAAATGTGTTTTAAATGACTGCACATATATAACCTATATCAAATTGCCTGCCTTCTCAATGATGGGGGAAAGGAGGCAGGAAGAGATAATTTGGAACTCAAAATTTTAAAAAACAAATGTTAAAAACTTTTACATGCAATTGGAAAAAAAAATGTTTTTTTAAATAAAAAAAAGTACACTATCTGAGACAGGGGCAAAGCAGAGTTCCAGACAAAGTCCTGTATAAAAAAATTCAGCAGGAAAAAAGTACTTTATGCTCAAGGGGAAGAGTGGGTAAGGAGATGAGATGGAGGAGAGGAGTGAATCAGGGAAGGAAGGATTCATGGAAAAGGCGATACCTGAGCTGAACCTCACAGGACCAAGGACTGTCAAGCCGAGTTAATGGCACAAAAGTAATGACATAAAACCACTAACTTTTACACACCTAGGAAACTCCGTCTCTACCAGCATCTTACCAGCACTGAGGTCTCCACCACTGCGCCCCATCTCTCCTTGTAACAACATGCTTTTAGGAGGCATCTTGGTGTTAAACGCTGTCTGGATATTGTCAACAAATGTCTTGCAGTGAGGGCTGTCCACCCAGATCCGTTCCCCTAGGGAATCTTCAATGTAAACCTGGACAGGATGGCAAGACCAGAAGAAAATGATAATCAGACAGAAGAAGAGGAAGATGATTTGCTCCATATCATTAAGTATTCTCCTGAATTTCTCTTTCAATTGTTTCAGGAGTTAAGGCCTTCAATCCCCAACTAAGGCTTGTCCTAGATGCTGGGGAAAAGGGGGAGGGGAGGGAGAGAAAATAGTCCCTATCCTCATTCATAGAGCTCACAATCTAACTGGAGGATGTGATTCACATGTCAACACATATAAAAATGTACAAGAACCAAAATGCAGCAACTGTAAGACCTGTCTAAGAGCAGTCAGCATTATGATACAATGGAAGACTGCAGAGAGTGAAGCCAGAGGAACTGGTTCAAGTACCACCTCTACCACTTAACACTTGTGAGACCTGAGGTAAGACACTTAAACTCTTTGGCCTCAGTTTCCTCATCTGTAAGATGACAGATGAAGAAGTCAATTTAGAAGACCTCTGAACTCCCTTTCAGCTCCAATTGTATGGAAACCACAAGTGCTGAGTGAGATTCAAACATTACTATGGAGGAATGAAGCCCAGTTTCCTAAAATGAAGTGGCATTTAAGATGGACGTCAATAAGCAGAGAAGAGATGACATTCTGGGCATAGGAAATAGCATCAGTAAATGCAAGAAAGTGAAAAAATGTTGAATATTTTTAAGAAGCAACTAAAAATCCAGTCTGTCCAGAGTACGGTGGATATATAAGGGGCCAGTAGGAAAGAAGGTTGAAAAGATATAGACAAGCTAGGTTTTATAACTTTCTAAAAATAGAAGAAGTTATCTCACAAAAAAGTGGGGGTCCTTTTTACTACAGATCTTCAAATGGAAGCCAGGTGACCACCTGTCAGGTAGGTTAAAAAGGGGATTCATTCATTTTCAGATGCTGGTTGGACTACACCGTCTGTAAGCTCCTTTCCAACTCTCTAACTACATGATAAGATGTGAAGGGCCCTGAATGACAGACTAAGGAAATCAGACTTTATTCAGCTGGCAACAGGAAATCACTGAAGGATTGTTTAGCAGAAAGGGTTAGATCTGTGCATAAGGAAGATTTAATCTGGAAATAGTGTGAATGACAGACTGAAATGAGGAAGGACTAGGAAGTAGAAAAACCAGTTAGGAAGCTTTTGTAGCAGTTGAAGCAGACAGTAATAAGGTCCAGGTCTAGAGCAGTGGCAGTATTGAGAATAAAAAGGAAGGAATGTGAAAGGTATCTGGAGGGTAGATCAAACAGAACTTAGCAACTGACTGAATTTGAGAGATGAGACAAGGTAAGAAGGGGAAGGAGGCAGGGAATAAGCATTTATATAGGCACTGACTATGTGGCAAGACACTTTGCTAAGCACTACACAAATGTCATCTCATTTGATCCTCACAATAACCTTGGGAGGTACTCTTATCCCCATTTTACAGTTGAGGAAATTGAGGAAATCAGAGGTTAAGTGATTTGCCCACGGTCACACAACTAGTAAGCATCTTAAGCAAAATTAAAGCTGAAGATTCAAATGTATGAAAATGGGTGAATGGTGGGTCCACTGACAGATAGGGAAGTTAAGAGGAAAAGTTAATTCCAGAGGAAAGGTGGTAAATTCGGTTTTGGACCCAATGAGTTTGAGATGCTACTGAACATCAGCAGCGTGTTATAGTGGTTGAAGTGCTAGTCTTGGAGTTAAGAAGACCTAGGTTCAAATACTGCCTCTGATATTAGCTGTGTGACAATGAGCAGGTCGCTTAAACTCTCTGAGCCTTGAATCATGATCTGTAAAATGAAGAGACTGGACTAGATGATTCCTAAGGTCCCTTACGACTCTAAATCCGTGATCCTCTGATCAAGGTAGAGATGTTCGACAGGCAACTGGAAATGTAAACCTCAGAAGAGAGTTCAGGGCTAGATGCAGAGAACTAAATCTCTGTCATCTATACAGAAATGATAGTTGAAGCACCAAGAGCAGGTAAACAGAATATAAGCTCCGTAAGGATGCAGTGTCATATAATTCACTTACCTCCCAAGGTTCCTAGCTTTGTAGATGTTCAACAAATACTTAGTGAAATCAAAGAAACAATGACAGTATAACTTAGTGACAAGTAGAAAGACGGGTCTTTAGAAATATGTTCATTCAGCCTATTATCCCTCCTGCAGTACCCAAAATGTCAACCTTCCTTCACTTTGGATACTCCCTTCATCACCCTAAACAATGACTTCAAGTTTCTTGAAGAGCTTACCTTGACAAAGATCTCAGGCCAGTTCTCATCCTCTTCATATGCAGCCATGAGTAAGTTACAAGCTAACACCGAAACCAGGCTGTTTCCTTTGGCTTTGAAGTTAATGGAGGCATCCCGGCGAAGAAGGCTGCATAACGCCTGGAAGAGATCACCCAGAGATCAAACCCCATCACGTCATAACGGAGGGGACTAATAGTTAAGAGCCAAGGTGGGAAATTCTCATATATCTTGTCTTTTTATATAGCCACCAAAATATACCATAATGAATCAATGTCACTTCAAAGAACATATATATGAGTGGGATCTTAAAAGGACAAAAGTGAGTACTACAGTTCTCATTAAGCTCCACTGAACAGTTTAGCACAAGTCTCTTACCTCAATAACTCCCTCTGTGGCAAATATGTTGGGCTTGATTTTTGCCAAGTACATCAGACTCAAGTATAGTGTGGTGTCTGGTTTGGCTCGGGTCATTTTAAGCTGCTTCACGGCTCCACACAGTACCCCTTCAATTCTGTCATCATTTCCCTCTGACTCTGAAGCTTCAATCTCATCCAGCAGGACTGTGGGCAGAACTGGCAAAAGCAACCAAGCGCTAAGTCAAAGTGAGAAACCAAAAGCAGATACAAAGCTGAATATTTCTTTGGCTACTATCTCCTGAGGGATTCCAACTAAAAATTCACTAGTCATAGCATTTCAGTGAAAATCCACATGACTTTTCAAACAATAACACAGAATCATTTAAAATTTTATCCTTTTAAAAGCACTTCCACATATTTGTACATGGTCTCATTTAGGTTCTCACTACTCTGTACTGTAAATAGGGCAGGTATTTCTCAGAGATGTTTAAAGCAGAGAAGACAGGCACAGAAGGCTAACCAATAACAATATATCACACCTATATAGTGTTTTTAACTTTCCCATCAATTACCTCATTTGCTGTCACATATTGTTTGACTAGCAGGGCATTTAAAGCCCTTCATGGGCCAGCTTCCATTTATTTCATAGTACTCCCATTCATATATTCCCTGTCCTCTACAAACAGGATTAAAGACATTCCCTGAACCCTATACTGAACTATTTCTGTCCTCTCAGAATCCTAGTCTCGAAGGGGTTCAAGGCTTAAGCCAGATGTGCCCCCTCTTCCACGGAGCATTCCCTGATTCCCTGCAGTTGTTAGTATTCTCTTCTCCCTCAATTTACTATACTTCTACTTACTTGCATAGATACAAGCATGAATATTTGTCTTATTTGTACATGTTGTATCCACAGAGTAAGTGAGCTCCTTGAGGACAGGGACTGTTTCATTTCTGTCTCTGTATCCCCATATACACACAGTGCTCTCAGTAAGTGCTTGATAAACAACTGTTAAATTGAATTAATGCCACAAATTTGTAAAGCACCGTAAAGTTTACAACGCCTTTTCACACATACATACTATCACTTGCTCCTCCTATACAAACCCTATAAGATCAAGAAATATGTTATGAAAGTGAGGGTTAACAGGGATAAATGAGTGACCCAAAGTCACACAGAAAATGAAAGGGTCCCAGGCGTAGGAGTGAGGCCTACTAACTCTGAACCCAATGCTCTTTTCACTTAAAAGCTACCAAGAAAGGCAGCTGGATAAAGCAACAAAACATTGCTAACTGGGGCCATGATGCTTTATAATCTTACGTGTATCCTCATCGATGCATATAATCCTTTTCTTCCCCTTTAACACCCTATATGAGACACCCAGTAATAGCTATTCCAAATAATTTCTTCAAATTCCCAATCCCTTCTACCACCTCTTTTCTCAAGTTTTAAAGTTTGGAAGAGGTAAGATTGGGGAACTCTTCACAGGAGGCTGGTATTTTCTCAGCTAAGCAGAAGGTAAGGCTCTCAGTGCCATGTCTTCACTCATTCATTTCTCCTTCCCTACAGGCTCGGAGGATGAAGTGGCCTTCCTATCTACCAAGGTCAACCCTTCACTTATGCTTTTGACCCCACCTCACGTTCCCCAGGACTGCTGTCTGGCCCACTGCTCTCTCTCTTATCAGATTGATCTCCCCCTCTCTGACTTCTCCACAGCCTCCAATCCCCTCATTTTACAGAAAAGAAAATTTTGGCTTACAGAAGTTAAACAAGTTTCCCAAGGCCTTCACAATCTAGTTCCAGTTTACCTTTCCAGATTTTACACTATTCACTTCCAGCCCCCCCCCCCAACAACCTGGAATTGCTTAATCACCACCACCACCCTTGCTCACCACCAATTCTAAGAATCCTTAGCTTCCTTTCAAAGTTCAACTCAGATGCCACCTCCTGATGTCACTTTCCTGATCTCCCCAGTTGTTGGTGCTCTATCTTCCTCAAATTACCTCGTACTTATTTACCTGTTTACAAGATGTATCCCCTAATATAATGAAAGGGCCTCAAAAGCAAGGACTATTGCTTATTTTTGTCTCAGTATCCCTAGTACAGTGCTTGCACATACCATCTATGTTCTTGCTGACTTAACTGATATTTACATGGGTTTACAAAGTACTTTACATACATTCACTGATTCACAATAACCCTGTGGAATAAGTACCATCCTCCCCATTTCATAATCCAGGTCTCTTCTGACTCTAAGTCCAATAGTCTTTGCAAAGCACCAAGCTACTTCTCAAGTGCCACAGTGACTTGTACAGTATAAGTACACAGCAGATACTCACTTAAGTACTTGCTGAACTGATTATCTGTAAGACTTGCTGCCTGGGACAGTGTAGGGAAAATTGTTTTACCTTCAATTGGTACCACAGATGGTTCCTTGATAGAGGGGGAAATGGCTCGTTTCTCTGCCACAGCTGCCTCAGCCAAGCGCCCCAGGGCACTGAGTGGAGGAGTAGAGGAAAGCTTGGGACGTTTTGTAAGGCCAGTCAGGGCTGAGGCTCCAGATAAAGCAGACGCAGCATCTCGCTTCCGTTCAGAGGGTAAACCTGAGGGAGCTGGCTTCAGTAATGCAACCGTTGCTTTTGACTCACTGGCCTGGCCTTTTGAGCCCAATGCGATGAAATCCCCCGGTGGAGGATGCCCTATGGCAGAGAGAGAGAAAGAAAAAGAAACCATAGAATCCCAGAGCTGAAGGGTCCCTTAGAGAAATCTAATCCAGTCAAGGACCTAGAAGACAACACGTGCCCTTGAAGACAAAGGTTCCCCATCCCTGATTTAAGATATCAGGGCAACTACAGGCTTGGGTGATTTCTTTTGTAGGTTCATTTTCTAAGAATTGTTTTTAGCATTTAAGTGAATCCTAGTTTACTATGAGCACTATATTAATCAGTTAAAAAACCAGAAATTTACCTTTGCAAATGCTATCACTTTTTTTGTGTATAATAACAGAAACTGTATATAATGTTTCAAAGTTTGCAAAACACTATACCTAACCTCACTTTTGCCTCATGAAACCTATTATATAAATACATGCTATTATGTACTGGGGTAGTGCTTCCATTTTACAAACGAGGAAATTGAGGGGAAGAAAGGTTAGATGAACCGCCCATGGTCAAAGGACTAAGTCTCACACGCAGAGATTCAAAACCTAAGTCTTCTCTGACTCTGGGGCCAAAGCTCTGTCTACTATACAGAGTTCTAGGGCAAAAGTTCTAGCGCAGTTTTAATCTTTAAAAGTTTAAAACTACACCAAGACTCTGGGAAATCATGTATTTAAAAAGTGCCTCTGTGTGGATATAAGGTAGGAAGTTTCTGAATTCATAGAATGCCCTTAAGAGTCCAAATCCAATCCCTAAAACTGGGACTCAAGGTAGTAAAGTGACAGAACTACACTTGAACCCAGGTCCTCTGACTCCAGTTTTCAACTCACAGAATTTCAGTTCTAGAGCTGAAAGAAACCCACCCAGGTCTCCCGATTTCAAACCCCTTATTTTACAAATGAGGAAACCGAGGCACTTAGAGAGACTTGTCATGCCGGGGCTCTCTCCACCGCCCCTGACAGTCGCCAGGCCGACACTCCCATTTCACAGATGGGGAAACGAAGGCGACCTCTTGGTCCGTGGGGGCGCGGCGGCAGAGGCTCACCGGAAGGCTTGGCCACGGCGCTGGGCCTGCGCACCGTGGTCGGCTTCGCTCGGTTCATCTTGCCCAGCTTGGCGTTCCCGGGGGCTGCGGGGTCGCCTGCAGAGACAGCAGGTTGGGGGGAAGAGGAGCGGGAGTCAGGCGCGCCAGAGGGAGGACGCGGCCCCGAGCAGGCCGCCACGGTGGGGGGCGGGGGTCCCCGACGCCCCTATGGTGGCTCAGAGGGCCCAGGAGGGGAAAGGGGCGGGGGGGAGTGCTGGTCAGGGGGTGGGGGCGGGAGGTCAGGGGAGCCGAAGGGGAGGTTCCCCCGAGGAGGATTATGGGAATGTGGGGGTGCACGCGTCTCAGGAAGAGGTAGCCGGGCGGGGCCCGGGGGAGCTGACGTCTCGGGGCCGGCGAAAGGAGCCCGAGGTCCGAGCCCAGGCGGCGGGGGTGTCCCGGCGAACGCACCCAGCTCACCCACCTACAGCCCACAACACGGACCCTCAGTTTTGCCGCCGCCGCCACCGCCACCGCCACCGCCGCGCCGGATCCGGAAACTCATCTGCCTCCTCTCGCTCTCTCCGTCTCGCTCTCTCTTTCTTTCTCTCTCTCCCTCTCTCTCTCTTCTCTCCTCTTTTTCTCCCCCCACCTCGAGTTCCGCGCCGTCCCGGAACCAAAATAGCTCGGAGGAGCATGGGATTGGGACGGGACGGAGGTGGGGACAGGGAGGCTGGGCGGAGCCTACGCAGCGCCTACAGCGCCTCCCCGGAATTGCGCGGCCAGGAGGCGGAACTGCAGCCTCGCTCTGGTCCGCTCAGCTGCTTCCCCGGGAGGTGTCTGTCCCCAGCCAGCCGTGCTCCAAGACCCGCGGATGCTGTAGCTGCCCGGCAGGGCCTCCTGCTGCTCCTGAGCCTTGCCGGCTGCCCTTCTCTGTCCCTGTGCCTCCAGCAACTCCGGCAGTAGAGGCTTCTTCTCATCCTTCCCAGGACATCTCCAGCAGTGGGAGGGATAAGCATCGGGGGTGAACGGGGACATCAGTGAATTTTCTTTTGCCAGAACGTGCCTGTCCTCCGCTCCCCGCAAAGGGCTATGGATTGAGGGTTTGAGGAGATCGCCTCTGCTCTCCTCAGTCAGGAATCAGGAAGACCTGGGTTCAGATCCTGCCTCTGACACACACTAGCTGTATTCTCAATGCTCTCAGGCAATTGCAGTTCTCTAACTTTCAGAACAGTTGCTGATTTACGTTGTCAGTCACAGGGCAGCAATCACCACCCCCCGGAAAAAAAAAAAGGCAAACAATGCCAGAAACGTCCAGGTTTGGTGGAAATACCATTGGTTTTTGGAATGAGAAGAGATAGATTGTAGTGCACAACCCTAATTCAAAACTCTCATTATCGTTCTGGACTGTTATAATCGTCTCCTAACTGGTATAGCTTCAGCAGTTCTCTCCAGTTCATTCTCCAGGGTTTGGTTCTGTCACTCCACTGCAGTTGTTGCCTTTTGCTTCTAGAATGAAATGCAAATGCCTTAGCCTATCATTCAAGGCCTTCCACGATCTTATTCCAATTTAATTTTTTCTGGCCTTTCTTATGCAATCTCCTTATGCAATCTGTGTTCCAGACAAATGAGACTACCAGTCATTCTCCCATCTTATCCTACTCTCCAACCATGAAATCCTTTCTTTTAATATTCATTTCAAATGCCACCTCCTCTCTGAGGCCTTCCCTGATTCCTCTGTACCTAGAAATGATCTTTCCTTCTTCAAATCCTTCATGCTGCTTTGATCTTTCCTATGCAACAATTATATTCTTACAGATGAAGAAGTGGAGGTCAGAAAGTTAAATGATTTGCCCAGGATCATACAGCTGGCCAGTGTTGGAAGTCTTTGTGAGTGTCTGAAGCTGGATTATGAACTCGGGTATTTTTATGCCTCCTCTTTTAGCTTATGAATACCTTGGATATGGGGAGGGGGGTTGCATTGAGAGTGAATAGAGGATGATACCTAGGTTTTGAGTCTGGGTAACTGAAAGGATGGTGGTGCCTTTGACAGTAATAGGGAAGTTTAGATGGGGAAGAAGGTTTTGGGGAAAAGATAATGAGTTCAGTTTGGGATATGTTTAGTTCAAGATGTTGTATAAATGGTTGAAGATGTGAGACTGGAAGTCAGAGGTTAGGACTGGATAAGTAGATTTAAGAATCATCAACATAAAGATGGTAATTAAACCATAGGAGCTGATGATATCACCAAATGGAATCATATAGAGGGAGAAGAGAAGAGGACCCAGGAGAGAGCTCTATGGGACATAGCAAAGGAGACTTAGAAGGAGTGGTCAGATATTAATTCATTCAATTAAACATTAAGTGCCTACTATAATTCCAGGCACTGTGGTAAGCACTAGAGATATAAAAGAGACAAAAAAAAATAGTCCTGCCCTCAAGGAGCTTACAGTCTGATAGAGACAACATGCAAACAAAATACATACAAAACAAACTATACAGGATAAATAGGAAATAATTAAAAGGAAAAGCACTGGAATTCAGAGGGGTTGGGCAAGGTTTCCTGTAGAAGTAGAGTTTTTAGTTGGGACTTAAAGGAAGCCAGGAAAGTCGATAATCAGAGTGGAAGAGGGAGAGTGATTTAAGCACAGGGGACAGCCAGCCAGAGAAAATACCCTGAGCTGAGAGATGGAGTGTCTGACTTGTGAAACACTCAGGAGGCCAGTGTCCCTAGATTGCAGAGTACCCGATGGGGAGTAAGATGTAAGAAGACTGGAAAGGCAAGAGGAGATATACAGCTTCTTTGTACCTATACATATATGTATAGCTTCATGTACGTGTTGTCTTTTCTATCATATTGTGAACTCTGAGAGCAGAGACTGTCTTTTACCTTTGTATCCCCATCACTATGTGCCTGGCACATAGTAGGCACTTAATAAATGCTTGTCTGACTGAACACTGGCAGAACGTTGTAATTTTTCATCCTTATGTCCATAGTATCTTGTGCTTTGCACATAGCAGGTGTTTAATAAATATTATTAACTGAATTGAGTTTCGAAAGGAGAAACTGTGAAATGGAATAGGGAGTGACAGCAGAACATCCCTGGGATTGATTACTTACCGCTTAATAGCCAAGCTTGACCCACCTTGCTCCTTGTGTGACCTTGGGCAAGTCATGGCCTCTCTGTCTTAGTTTTCTTAACAAAAAAAAAGACTTTGGACTTGATGTTCTTTCTCCTCTTTTCTGGCATTTGTGACTTAATTATACCCTGGGCTAAGCTGAATACCTCAAATGATGGTTTCGTACTCACTGGGAACCATTCTTCAGCATTCCCTTGGCATTACACAGATGAGCAGACCTGAGCACAGAGTGCTGTAGTGGGAGGAGGGAATAAAGTCATAGGGGAAGAGAAATTGGGCAACAGCCCAGGAGCAAGGGCTTTAACCTAGAAGGTGGCAGCTGCACAGGCAAATGGCAATCGGTAAAGTGGCAGGGTGGGGAGAGTCAGTCTGGTGGAGCCGAGACTTGGTAATCACAAAGACTTCCAACACTGGCCAGCTGTATGATCCTGGGCAAATCATTTAACTTTTCTGACCTCCACTTCTTCATCTGTAAAATGGGGATCTATCACTTACCTCCCAGGGTTATTGTGAGGATCAAATGAAATTATGAACACTCTGGCAAACCTTAAAGTGCTATATAAATGTCAGCTATGATTATTATTCTGTTTGGAGACTGCCCTGGGTAGGGGCTAGGGGTGGAGAGGATCTTCATTTCAAAATAAGGACTTACAAAGTACTCACCTAGACTAATTCCAAAAAAAAAAGGGATAGTGATTAGGATTCTAGTTATTTGATTAAGTTTCATGTGAAGACGGGAAAAGCACTAGACTTGAAATCAGAGAAGCTGGGACAGAGTATTGACAGCTAGGTGGTACAGTAGATAGAGTTCCAGGCCTGGAATCAGGAAGACCCGAGTTCATAATCCAGCTTCAGACACTCACTAGCTGTGTGACCCTGGGCAAGTCACTTAACCTCTGATTGCCTCAGTTTCTTCACCTGTAAAATGAGCTGCAGAAGGAAACAGCAAACCACTCCAGTATCTTGGCCAAGAAAATCCTAAATGGAGTCACAAAAAGTCAGACACAACTAAATGACTGAACAACAACCTATACCAGGTATGTGGTCTTAAGCTGTTGATTTCACTACTCTTGAGTCTCAATTTCACCCTCTATCAAAGGCAGAAGATTGGGCTAGAGAAAGGCTGAATCTTTTCTTGTGTTGTAGACCCCTTTTGCACTCTGGGGAAGCCTCTTCTCAGAGGGGGGACCACTTCTCAGAACAATGCTTTTAATGAATTGAAAGGAATGCTAATTTTCAGCTAGAGGTTATTGAAAATAAAGATGTAATTTTTTCCCCCATCCAAGTTCATGGACCCCCTGAAAACCTATTCATGGATGTCTATGGCATCTGTCTGTGGACCCCAGATTAAGAACCCTGGGCTAACTACTGAGTCTGTATCCCAAAGAATTTTTTTTAAAAAGTAAAGGAAAAGGATCTATATCAGAAGTGGGTAACTTGTGACCTCAAAGCCACATGTGGCCACAGGTTTCCCACCCTTGAACTATATGTACAAAAATATAGCAGCTCTTTTTGTGGTAGCAAAGAATTGGAAATTGAGGGGATGTCCATCAACAGGGGAATGGCTGAGCAAGTTGTGGTATATGATTGTGGTGGAATGCTATTGTGCTATAAAAAATGACAAGTGGAATGGTTTCAGAAAAACCTGGGAAGACTTACATGAAATGATGCAAAGTGAAGTGAGCAGAATCAGAACATTGTACACAGTAACAGCAATAATGTACAATAATCAGCTGTGAATGAATGACTTTGCTAATCTCAGCAATACAACGATCTAAGACAATTCCAAAGGACTCATGATGAAAAATGCTATCCACTTTCAAAGAAAGCTTTGATGGCGTCTGAATGCAGATCGAAGGATCATTTTTTCTCTTTTTAATCTTTTCTTGCCTTTTTTTCTAACATAGCTAATATAGAAATTCATTTTGCATGACTTCACCTATATGATTGATATCACATTTCTTGCTTTCACAACGGTTGGGAGAGGGATGGGAAGGAGGAAGAAAACTCATCAAAAAAAAATTTTAAGTGTTAAAAATAAATACAAAAAAACCCAACAACCTTGAAAGAGATAATCTCTATAATCCCTTACAGCTCAGAATGCTATTATCATCTTGGCTTTTTTTTTTTAGGCAATTGGGGTTAAGTGACTTGCCCAGGGTCACACAGCTAGTAAGTGTCAAGTGTTTGGTCTGAGGCCAGATTTGAACTCAGGTTCTCCTGACTGTAACCACTGTACCACCTAGCTGCCCCTTGGCTTTCTTTTCAAAGAAGTCCTCAGGCTGGTATCCTGATGAAGAGGAAAAGGAGAGGAGAGCCTCTACCCTGACGCTCTAGAAGGCACATCCTAGGATCTGAGAATTTAGAGCTAGTAGAAGGGACTTATCAAATACAGAGTCCCCAAAAGTTGTTTATTATAACTACAACCCCCATCACCAATGTAGAGTACCTGAAGCCAAAGAAAACAGACCTCAAGTGCCTGAGCCACGAATACCCCTTCATGGGCTTTATTTATTAATTTTTTACAGTGAACAATCAAAAGAATCACACAAGTATATTTACAGTATATTTCAGACCATGTGAGAATTCCTGACCCCATGCTTCTCTCTGTGCTCCCCAACCTTTCCAAGGTTGCACAGTCTGACAATGATAAACCCCACCCCAGACCAATGACAAGCCCACCCACCAGGAGGAAGGGGCATCTTCTGTAGGGGATATATACAGGCACTGCTGGGGAATAGTCTGTGGAACCTAGTCAAAAATCACTAGAATCAGATTTTCCCCCCCATGAAAGACCATCTTTCCATCAAATCTCAGCATCAGGAAAGAATAGCATTTCTGAGGTCAAATGAATAGCATACACTCCCCACCTGGTTGCAGGGAGGGATCTATGCCTGTGGGTAAAGTGCAGACAAGTTTTGAAATGGAAAACCCTGGCTGGGGTCCTATAGGGAACCCATCCCAAGTGTGTGATCTGACATAATCACAGTTCTGGGTCATGAGGAGAGGAAGGGTCTTGGGGAATTTAAAGCCTTTAACTGCTGTTGGGACAGTTGCAGCGTCTGCTGTCTGGTTTGGAAAGGGAGGATTATTCCTGAGCTGCTACAGACAGGGAGACCTTCCAGCAGCTGTATAATGTGATGCATGGAAGATGTCTTTCATCTCCATGTTAGGCTCTTTTGTTACACACACATACAAACACACACATCTACACATACATTTGCACTTAGGGACGTAGTAGTAAGCAAGGACTGGCAGTCTTCCCTAGTCCTAGGCACAAGTTCTGGGATTTCAAATCCATTTGATGGAGAAGGACCGGCTGAGGTTCAAATTAAGGCCACTCATGCTGAGAACCTATGGGATAGGAGAGTTCATTTCAGTGAGTCACACTTCCTAGTAAGTCTCCTTTTTGGCCATCCCCTGGCGCCATGGCCAGGTATGACTGATACAACAGTAAGCTATGGTGCTCTGTGGTCTCGTTGAGTAATATCAGCTACCCAACAGGGGATCTGTGGAGGATACAGGGTATCAAAAGGCACCAAGAAATGGAGCTGGGAGATGGCACTTGGCTACTTTCTATCAATCAATAAACACTTATTAAGCAATTACTATGTGTCAGGCACTGTGCTAAGTGCTAGGGATACAAAAAGAGTCAAAAGACAGTCCTTGCCCCCAAGGAGCTTACAATCTAATGGAGGAGGCAACATACATACATAAATAGGAAATAATTAACAAAGGAAAGCACTGGAATTAAGAGGGATTGGTAAAGGCTTCCTGTAGAAGGTAGGTAGTTGGGATTTATAGGAAACCAGGAAGGTCAGTAGTCAGAACAGAGGAGGGAAAGCATTCCAGGGATGGGGGAACGGCCAGAGAAAACATCAGGAACATTTATTTTGCACATATTTTGTATTACATGTATAAATGTTATTTCTTCCAATATATTCTGGCTCCTGAAGGCAGCGACTATTTCATTTTTGTATCAAGTCAAGAAACATTTATTAAGTGATTAATATGTGCCAGAACTATGCTAAGTGACAGGGAGACAAAGAAAGGCAAAAACAGTCCTTCACCCCAAGGAGCTTTCAATCTAATGAAAACAACCATTTACATATATGATCTATGCAGAATACAATTTTTGTGTCTGTATCCCCAGCACCTTGCACATAGTAGATAATAAATGCATGCTGAATGACGGAATCAATGCTCTTTGCAGCACCAAGTTTTAAGACCAGAAATATGGTGCAATTCCCTAAACAGAATGACAGCTGATCCTTTTGAAGGGGAAAAAAAAGCCAGGGAAGAAGAAGCTCCAGATCATGTAACAGTTGTTGCAGCCCAGAAAGAGTTTGTTAGGTGATCAAGAAGTAGGACTTCTGCAGGTCATTTGGAAATATGTGTGCCCAAGATCACAGCAGGATAAAGGGAGGAAGGGGCACAAGGGTTAGAGGGACAGTGGAAGCTAG
Organism: Phascolarctos cinereus; assembly: GCF_003287225.1. NCBI lineage: Eukaryota > Metazoa > Chordata > Mammalia > Diprotodontia > Phascolarctidae > Phascolarctos > Phascolarctos cinereus. Next base: position 219,049,117 of record NW_027555847.1, read on the forward strand.
GGATGAGAACTGACAGGACTATAAGAGAAGGAAATTAGAGATGAGTCAAGAAATAGATCTTACCTGGCTCTCCAGGTAGGAGAAGGGGATTTCTTGGCCATTGGCAGTGACCACCTGAGGCTGTTTCTGCACACCATAAACTGTCAGTCCATCCACAGTGATGTAAATAGCTTCCAAATTATAGTGAAGAACCGAGGATGTGAAAACATTCTGTGAACGAGACACGGCTGGACATTGAAATAACCATGCCACAGAGCTCTCTTTCTCATGTTGGAGAGTGTGACCTTCTCTTTTTTACCCCTTTCCCTGCCCTGGATTGACAAAGCTTTCTCTAGGGATGATGATTCCTGAGTGTCCAAAGATATTAGTTAGATCTGCGGCTAGGACCTTTGCTTGGAGCTTTTAATCAGGATGTTTTCCCAACCCAATATACCTTATTCTCTCCTCCTCCAATCCATATCCTATAATTAATTAAGAAGCTGAGCATAAATGCCACCTCATGAAGGCCTTCCCTGATCATGCAGTTGCAAGGGCCTCCTTTCTTCCTGAATTACCTTGTATTTTTTAAATAGATTTACTATATATTTATTTTGTACACAAACACACACATACATGTTGTTTCCCAATATAGAATGTGAGCTCCTTATGTGGAGCAGTTTCATTTTTGTCTTTGTATTTTTGTATTTTCACAGTATCAGGCACATCATAGGCACTTAATAAATGTGTATTATTAATTGATTGGTTGATTCAAGTCTTGCCTGCTTAATAAAATCTCCCTTTTCTTTCTTTTCCCTTTCCCTTCTCCCAATTCTTATTGTCCAAACTACACATAACAACAGACTTGTCTATTATTCTAGATAATCAGTATTTTCAGCACAAGGACTGTCTTCTACCAGCCATACAGTAGGTACTTTAAAAGTGATTCAATTTTACACTACCTGTGAGACATTAAACACCACATAGGAATAGTTGCCTCTCTCCAAGGTATCCAGGCTCTGCCCGTCATCCCAGAAGAGGTCCCCCACAGCCATGCCCTCCTGGGACAGAGCAGCCACCAGAAGCAAGGGGTTTCCACCGCTCATCCAACTGGTCGTGTCTGGTTTCTGAGATTGACAAAGGTGGGGAAATCAACCTAGTGGATACGTGCTGGGTTCCCTTTGTTCTCAGGGCATGGATGAGAATTAAGGTAAGCTTGTTCATACAGGAGCTGAGAATTGAAGAGGCTAATGATAATGTCTCTGTCACTTACTGCCTGTGTGACATTAGGTGAGTAACTTAACCTTTCTGACCTTCATGATCCTCATCCATAAAATGAGGGGAGTGGACTTGATTCAAATAGAAACAGAGGTCACCAAGCTGTCCACAAGGACCTCTACAGACCACATAACTTAGTTTTTTAATGTAATTGTATTTATGTTTTATTGAATTTTTATTTATTTTGTTAAATCTTTTCCAATTACATTTTAATCTGGTTTGGCCAGCTCTTGGGAACGTTGTGGCTCAAGTGTTTGACGTCCCTGGTTTTGATAACCTGTAAATTTATTTCATAAGGTATAAAGTTCTCTGACTCTGATATGGAAGGCCACAGAAGGGCTAACACCTATGAGACAAGATTAAGGAATCTGCGTATAAAAGGGAAAGGTTGATGAGTCTGAAAATTGATGTAATGCTCTTATAACAGGAAAGGGCCAGGTATTTTCATTTCTACTGAGTACAGAAGAGGAGAGGAAATGTATTTAAAGCACGAATGATACAAGCTAGAAATAAGGAAGAATTTCTTGACTGCAAGAGATAGTAAAATGACCAGTGGAAGTCATGGAATCTGCTTCCCAAGATTTTTAAATGGAATAGATATTTTCATCTGACCAGGACAGCTCAAAGCAAGAAAACGGACAAAATTGTCACATTCCTGTCACCTCTAGGATTGATGATTAGGGAACCTCTATCCCACAGGTACCCAACAACTCTGGAGGGATGACGGCAGGGAGGCAGGGAAGAGAATCTTAGGATTTCTCCAAGGTACCAGAATCCTACCTGGGTAGGGAGAACAGCACCTTCACGAATGTGTACATTTATATGGTTAAGAGGAGCTGCCAACTTCACTTTTTCTCCTTGGCTTTGCAGAGATGAGCCCTGAGTGGATACAAGCAGAAATAGCTCCTTGAAATATAAGAAATGGGAGTTTTTCAAAAGGGATCTCTCATAGGTTTCTCTCTCTCTCTGTCTCTGTGTCTCTGTCTCTTTCTCTCTCTCTGTCTTTCTCTCTCATTCTCTCTCTCTTTCTCTTATGCTCTCTCTGTGTCTCATTCTGTTTCATTCTCTCTCTGTCTCTGTCTCTCTTTCTCTTTCTCATTCTCTCTCATTCTCTCTCTGTCTGTCTCCACTTTTCTGTCTGTCTCTCAGTCTCTCTCTTTCTCTCTCTGCCTCTGTCTCTTTCTTTTTCTTTCTCTCTCTCTCTCTTTCTCATTCTCTCTCTCATTCACTCTCCTCTATCATTCTGTCTCTCTCTCTGTCTCTCTCTCTCTACTCTTCTATCTCTCTGTCTCACTCTCTCTCTCCCCCCTATCTCTGTTGGTCTGTCTGTCTCTCATCTGTGACCACAAATACATGTTTGGAAAGCAGAATCTGTATATGTGGTTATATGAGGAAACCACTTTATAACTGTTTAGAAACCGTTCTGTTTTGGTTCTGCATTCTCCCCCATCCAAACTCATTCCTCTAACAGCTGCCAGATTAATCTTATTTTAGTCAGACACAATCATATTACTCCTGTGCTCCATATGCTTCAGTGGTTATCTATTGCCTATCAAGTAAAAATAAAAATTCTTTAGCCTGGCATTCAAGGCTATCACCAGGCCTTTTGCAACTCTACCTTTCCAGTCTTATTTCATGACTCCTCTCCATTTGAGCTACACTCTAGTTAAAGCCAGCATTATCCCATCTCTGTTCTTTTGCCCATGTCATTATTTATGCTTGGAATGCCTTTCATCCCTACTTCCAGTTGACTTCCTCTATTGAAAGTCTTTCAAGTAACAGATCAAGTGCTATTTCCTCCCTAATCTTCCCAGTGAATAACAATCCTCCTTCCTTCCTGCAACCTAAGAATTGCACTTGTTTTGTATCTTTTTCATGTACTTCACCATGTACTGTTTTCCAACACAGTTATTTGCATATGCATTGTATCTCCCTACCATATTGTGGGCAGGGACTACGTCTTATTTAATCTCCCTATCTCCCCCCATGGCCTAGCATCCTGTTCTACATGATAGGCTCTTAATTCATCATTGTTGAAGTTGTTCAGTAACCAACACATAAGTGAGCAAAGGCCGCTTCTTAAAAAGAGAGCTAGGTGGTGTAGGGGATGGAGTACTGTACCCAAGTACAGTGAATCTTTAGGAAGACTTGTGTTTGAATCCTACCTCAGACACCTCCTAGCTATGTGACCCTAAGCAAGTCACTTAACTTCTTTCACCCTCAGTTTCCAAATCTATAAAATGGAGACAATAGCCCCTATCTCACATTGTTGTTATGAGATCAAGCAAGATAATCTACACAAAGCACTTTGCAAACCTTAATGCTCCATATAATGTTAGTTATTACTAATATTAACAAAGGCAAAATAAGGAAAACAACTGAAGTTTAGCAAAGTACCACACTGTAGCAAATTATTTACATGTGCTTATATCGTCATATTAAATGTTGTTTTAAAATTATGTAAATATTAGTAATTAGTGAAAAGCTAAGTATTTACTTTTATTTTAATAGGAAATATACTTTATATTTAAAAAAAAAAGCACAACTGAGTGTATCATTCCTCTACTCAGTTTCCTTGCCTGGAAAACATCTAGGCAGCTTACCCGCATTGTTACAGCCCAAGATACACTCTCATTGTAGGTATTCAAGTTGAAGGCAAATGAATGAATGAATGAATGAATGAATGAATAACAAACTTTAGGCATAGAATCTTAGGAGGAAATAATCAGCCTCTCCAGGGATGGCTTTATAAACTCACATAGACTATAAAGTGATAGCAAATATCACTGTAAGTGAGCCCATCTGCCATTTTGTGACAATTATGAAACATTTGTATGATACTCCATCATGTTGGTTTGAGACCCTCTCTACCAGAGAAAGCAAGTGAGACCATTCAGGAAAGAAGGATACCAAACTTTCATTTTATCCTCTTATTCATAAGTCTACTGTCCTTCCTGATGGATGCCTGAGGAAGAAAGAGGCTTCTGACTGTCCTGGGCTTGTAGAAGAAGTTCCATTTACACACCAGCCTGGCTGGCCAGCTAGCCTTTGGCCGAATTTTTAAATCCCCATCCCTACCCAAGCCTTTCTATTTCAGCCATGACCATCTAACCCTGCTACTTACCGTATAATAGTCATACCACACCCCACTGGGGAAGTAGCCAATCACTGCATCTGCACTTGGCTCCAGTACAGGGGTCACCAAGAGATTTCGCCCCCATAAGAACTGCTGATCCAGGGCATAGGTGTTTCTGTCTTGTGGGAATCTGAAGGAAAAGTCATGCCCCCCATATACCATATTATTTATTTATATGAACATAGAATATTTATATAGATATTTCTATGCATACATAAATATATATATAGATATTTCTATGCATACATAAATATATATATATATATATATATATATATATATATATATACACACACACACACACATATGCATATGTGTCTTATATATATATATAGGTTACGCATACACACTATGTATATACTCTTGCAAGGATGATTTTCATACCTCGGCTGCCCTGCTGTCCTCTCCCCCCTACTAGTTCCTGTCAAGTACAGGCTCCTATTATCTGTAAACAATAGTATTCCTCCCCAACTCTAACCCATTTAAGTCCCCTGAAAGTCCCCAGAGACCATAAGCCACAAGCACACTATCTCTGTGCATCTTAGCCCTATCCTCACTCAAAGAAGAGGGGCCTGGCCACGGTGTCTCCCCTGCGGTGGGCATGGTGAAAGAGGGTATAGAGGTAGGGCAGCAGAGCATATCGGGTCATAAGTGCTTCCTTCATTGCCGTTCGAGCTGGAGGGCTGAATACAACTGGATCCTGGGCCTGAAGAAAGAGAAGCAAACAGAGAGGTGGAAAGCCAGTTCAGCAGCACTGCCCCCACTCAGAAGTACACAGTTAAATTTCTGGGTTTCAACCCAACCATTCCTTCCTTCTTTCATTGATCTGTGACATAAACTCTCTGCTCAGGCCAATCCTCTTGCCACACCCCACAAATGACGTGGGCATTCCCACTTTGCTATCTCACTGGGCCCACAACAGACACTCAGGGAAGGTCATACATGCCCTGGATGATGCTGGAAGAGGCAAAGACACCAACAGATCCAGGGGCAGTTCTGGCCTCAATCAAGAGAATTAAGATGGTTCAAAAATTTTTCTTCCTTTGTACCTGCCATTCTCCTACCCCCACTCCTCTCCATCAGGCCACATGGTAGAGTGAGGTGGTATCTGGAGATATCAGTACCTATGTGTAGGCATCAGATGGGGCAGAAGCTGTGGACCACAGCCAGCAGAGACCTACCCTTGACTCTCAGTATATCTGGATAGGAGTGGGCATGCCATAAAACCACGGGAACAAATTCAAGTTGGAAAGGACCTTCGAGGCCATTAAGTCCAAATTCTCATCTTATAGAAAAGGAAACGAAGGGCTAACAAAGTTTAGTAATTGACTGAGGGAGGATTTGAAAACAGGTCTTCCTGCCTGCATATTTCATTCACTACTCCATGCTGTCTATTCAAAACCCAGCTCAAAACTCACCTCCTCCAGGAAGTCCACCCTAACAGTCCTGTCCAACTCTGCCTTCCTCTATGTCACTTCCCCTGTGCACCTATATATTCAACAGGGTAAAAGCTAGCCACAATTTTAAAGCAAAAGATAGTGCCTCCAAAACCAGTCCATTTACCTTTCAGGTATCGTGTCCTTTGCCCACCCATCCTCACTCTGCAACAAAGTGGAAATGAATTAGGGGAAGGATCTAAAAGCTTACCATGGAATGATTAGTAAGACTAAATGTATCTCCTTTTCCAGGAGAGTTTCCATTTAAAAAGAGAACAAAGCCCCAAGGGAAAGGAATGAATCAGTAACAGTAGAGTTTTCAGGTAACCGCAAGCTGGCATGGATATTATGGAGTGGAAACTTTCTTTGTGTCCCTGAAATTGTACCTCCTCTGCCTACTGATCACCCTAGCCCTGGTACTCAAAGTATTACTTGCTTCTTTGGCCTTTTCCCTATGTTTACATCCACTGTTCCTGTGCCTTCCACTTCTTCTGTTTCTACTTCTAAGGTGCCTCCTATAGGACTGGGCACAAAATTGCCACACAAGGAGTGTCACGTACATTCTCATCTGATTCAGTAATGAGGACAGAAACCAGAAGACATGGGGACAACTCTGGCCTCAATTAAGAAGGTCAAGGGACTCAAAAATTCAGGGAAAAAAAAATCTAGTTCAGTCTCCCTGACTTTTTTGTTATTTTGCTTAGAGGTAACTAGGTGGTACGATGGATAGAGAGCTGGGCCTGCAGTCAGGAAGATCTGAGTTCAAATCCAGCCTTAGATATGTTTTAGTTGTATGAATCTGAACAAGTTACTTAACCTCTGTCTGCCTTAGTTTCCTCAACTGTAAAATGGGGATAACAATAGCACCTATCTCCTCCCAGTGTTGTTGTGAGGATCATGAGATGATATTTATAAAGTGCAGAGCACAGTGCCTGGCAAATAGTAGGTGCTTAATAAATGTTTATGTCCTTTCTTTTGTTTTGCTCTATGTTCATTGACTTTATTTCCTCTCCTTTCTCTTTGACAATCGGCCTTATGACTTCATAAATCAAATGACCTTCCACCTTCACCTGTGAGTTCTTCATTGCCAAATATGCTTGCCTCTTCCCAATGTTTATCCTTCTTGACCTTTCTTCAGGATTTGACACGGGGCCCTGTTGACCACACACTTCTCCTGGATGCTCTTCCCTCTCTGCATTCTCATCTCCCACCTGTCTAACTGCTCTTTCTCAGCCTCCCTTGTTGGTTTATTATCCACCACAAATCCCCTAACTGTGGGTTTATCAGAGAGCTCTTGTCCTGAGCCCTCTTCTCCTGCTCCATGCTCTCTTGGTGCTGACATGGGCTTAAGTATGATCTTTATTCTAATGACCTCCAGATACTATATATTTCTAGTCTTATTTTCTCTCCTAAACTCCAGACCTATATCAACTTTTATCTACTGGATGTTTCAAACACGTCACACAGACATCTCACAAACTCAACATATTTCTGGGCAGCTGGATGGTGCAGTGGATAAAGCTCCAGCCTTGGAGTCAAGAGGACCTGAGTTCAAATCTGACCTCAGACACTTGACACTTAACTAGCTGTGTGACCCTGGGCAAGTCACTTAACCCCGATTGCCTCACACCAAAAATAAAACAACAACAACAAAAAAACCCTCAACATATCCAAATTTGAACTTCTTATCTTTCCCCACCAAACCCACCCCTTCTTTCAAATTCTCTTGTTTCCATCAAAGATGCCACCATCCTTCTAGTCACCTACATTTGCCCCTTCTGTGTCTTCCTCAATTCTTTGTTCTCACTCCCATTCATAATCTAACCAGTTGTCAATGTGAGAAATGGTTATTTCTCTTTTATATTAATAACTAATTATTCAATCAGAACCAAGGTTTTTCCCCTTTTGTATTTCTTCATCCAGAAATCAACCACTGTGGGAAATCTCTCTTCAAGACTTACCCAGCCAGGATGGCGAAGATCTAATCAGGCAGTAAAAGAAATTCTGGATTTAGGCTAATGGGTGCATTCCTGCTCACTGTGTTTGCTCAGACAGGTCAGGGAAAATCTAGATCCTCCCTTTTGTCAGACAGGTGATATGGAAATTTATAAGTCTTTTTGACAAGACTTGGGTGATCCAAGCCATGTAACCCAAGACCCTCACTGTAATATAGCCCAGATTCTCATTGGAATATTCATTCTCTCATTAACTGTTACCCAATCAGAACTGATTGCCACCCTCAGTAACAACTACTCTTCCAAGGGCATATAAACTGTGAGCCCAACACCATGAGGAGTCTTTGGTCTAAGAGAGATGGCCAAATGACCATCCTTTTATCAGTAAACATGCTGGTATTATTAATAAAATGATTAAATTGCCCAGAAACTACGTCTCTCAAACTTTTAAAATGCCACACCAAATCTTGTCACTTCTACTTCTACAGTACCTCTCATATTACTCCCCTTCTCTCTACACATACTATAGTTCAGGCTCTCTTCACCTTTCAGCTGAACTATTGCAAAGCCTTCCAATTAGATGCCTTGCCTCAAGTCTCTCTCCTCTTACAATCCACTCTCACAGCTACCAAAGTGATTTTTTTTTTCCCCTGAAGGGCATGCCTCACTATGTCACTGCCCTACTCAGTGAGTTCCTGTGGCTCCCTATTGCTTCTAGTATCAAGTATAATCTCCACTAGTCGTCTTTTGAAATCCTTCATAACCTGGCTCCAATATCCCTTTCCAACTTTGTCACGTTACTCCCCTTCCCACTCTCTACAGACCTGCAAAAATGGGCTTTTTGCTCTTCCCCAAACATGGCATTCCATCTCCTGTCTCTATTCCATGGGCTCTCCCCCATGCCAGGAATATACTCTGACACTCTCTCACTCTCTCCTCATCTCTTCTTCTTAGAATCCCTTCTTTCCTTCCATTTCCTTCAAACCTCTGTTCAAGAGCATCCTTCTACATTAAGTCTTGCTTGATTCCTTCAGTGACTCCCCTTCGAATCACCTTGTATCTATTTTAATTATATCTTACCTGTTTATTATATTATATCCTACCTGTTTCCCCTCAAAAATAACACTGTACTTATTTTGCTTATATCTTATCTACACCCTACATTTGAACTTATTGTCTTCCTTGGACAGACCATAAATTCCTTGAGGGAAGGGACTATTTTCATTTTTATCTTTGTGTACCCAATACCTAGCACATAGTAGGCACTTAATAAATGCTTGCTGATTGACTAGTAGTGGCTCAATAAATGCTTTTTGATTACTGATTGATTGAGAGGGTGTGAGGTATTAGAAAGAGCCATTCAAGCATTCCCCTTGAAATGCTATCTTATCAATGCTGAGCTCTTCCCCGAGTCACCTTGACATCTTTGGTGTTGTGGTTTCGGGCAAAAGGATAAAAGGCTCCGAGCTGCATCCACCGAGTACACAGTTCCTCAGTTGTAGACCCTGAAAACCCACAGATATCGGCCCCAACTAGGGGAATCCCAAAGAGATTGAAGTTTAGCAGACCTGGGAATGGATAGAATGAGATAACCCATAGTCAACACTAATGAAAACAAAACTAGTATTTGTGTAAGACTTAGGTGACAAGAGGAAAAAATAGGAGGACCTTAACTGTTTGGGACTCAGAAAACACAAGGTTTGAATCCCGCCTCTGTCTTACTGTACAATTCAGAGCAAATCACTGCTCCTTTCTGGGTCTCATTTTCCTCTTCAGTAAAACAGAATACAAAGCTAGCTTCTCCTCTTCTCCGGAGCAGCAAGTACAAAGGAATGAGAAGCCCTTGGTATGTATCAGTCACAAAGAAACAGCTGCTTGGATATTACAGAAAGGAGAAAATCGAGGTGATTTCCAAGAGCAGGTCACAGACATAGGAACTCCTCTCCCTCCTGCTGTAATGAGAATTGGGTGTGGTACTTTTGGTTGTTCTGGGGAACGTTATGTAAAACATAGAATGTCAGGGCTGGAAGAGGCCTGAAGCTCAAGGGCTCTGGAGGTGGCTGGATAGACTCTTGATTGAGTCTTACCTGGGATTGACCAGTACATGTCCTTCCACTCACTCCTATTGTCCCCCAGCCAGTGCCCAGAGTAGCGGCCTTGACTGGGAAAGGTGGATCGGGAAATGATAAATGGGCGCTTTCCACGGATAGCAATCAAGGCACTGAAAGACAAGAACGATCCAGTCCACAAGCCAATATACTCAGAAATCTCAGGGACTGGAGAAAAACAGGAGGCATCAACCTGTTACTAAACCTAAACCCTGCCACACTGTTCAGCCCCTCGGTCATAAAGATGACTCAATTCAACATGTACCTACTCTGTGCCAGGCACTGTGCTAAGTGTGAGAAATAGAAAGAAAGGAAAAATCAGTCCATACCCGCCAAAAGCTCACAATCTACTGGGGGAGACAACATGTAAACAGCTATGTACAAGCAAGATACATAGATAGATAGATAAATTAGAGATAATCCCATAGAGAAAGCACTAGCATTAAGACTGGTGGTAGGGATTGGGAAAGGCCTCTTGCAGAAAATAAAAAGAATTCTAAGGAATGATGCCTTTTAGGAAAACATTGTAGCTTTGCTCCCTATGAACACCTCTCTCCTCCCAAAGCATATAGGTCCTTTTTCTTAAAGAAGTGGTCCCTGGGTAAACATAAGAAATGAAATGATTAGGTGGAAATAAGCTGTGTACTAGTTATTTTATAGCAAGAATGGGAGTAGATTTTATCAAAAAAGCTAGCCTGCATTGGTTAGATCAGAAAGAACTCTCCTGGGTATGTGGGGAAGACTATGTGGAAGGCAGGGATGGAGTCTCTGGGTCAGAGACACTCTGCAGCAGATGGCAACAGCACTGGCTAGGACAGCACATGTGAATAATGGTTAGGAGACACATCATCACCGAGGGAGGCTGTCTACAGCATAACTCTAGTCTCTACTGTAAGCAACCTTGGGATGCCTCAGGAGAAGGTGAGAACAAGCAGGCTATTGCCTTGGACATGGCTGGGAAACCTGTGGCCTCCAGGCCACATGTGGCCCTCTAGGTCCTCGGGTACGGCCCTTTGACTGAATCCAAACTTCACAGAACAAATCCCCAGTCAAAAGGCCACACCTGGGGGCAGCTCAGTGGCACAGTGGATGGAGCTCCGGCCTTGGAGTCAGAAAGACCTGAGTTCAAATCTGGCCTCAGACGCTTGACACTTACTAGCTGTGTGACCCTGGCTGGGCAAGTCATTTAACCCACAGGTTTCCCACTGTTATAATATCACTACAAATTGTGGGTACCCACAAGTGGAGAAGTACTGTTCTGACCAATTTCCCAGTTCAGAGTTTGAAATAAAAAGGAAAAAAAGTATATTGAATAGGGCACTGGACTTTGAGTCAGAGAGCCCTGGGTTCAAATGCTGCCTTAGTTACTTACAAGCTGGGTGAAACTGGCAAGTCACTTAACCTCTCAATTTCCTCATCTGTTAAATGAAGGGATTAGATGCAATGGTCTCTAAGCTCCCAGGGGCCATTAGCACCCAGGACACCTTTCCTACCTTACTCATGTTCTTTCCACCTCACAAATCACTCCTCCAGAGACCATGCCCTGGGGCAGCTAATCCACTCAGCTCTGAACTCCATGGGACCCTGCTTGTTCATTCCAGTCACCCTCTACCCTTCCCCCCCTCTTTCTACCTCTTCTTAAAGAACTAGAACAAAATCAACACCACCATTGCTTCTGGAAAGGGGATTTCAATTGGCATTCTTACTGGTTCACCCCCAATCTCTGAGACTTCCTAGACCAAAACACTCTTCTCTAATAATAATGATGATGATAGCTAGCATTTACAGAGTGCTTGAAGGTTAGCAAAGCACTTTACAAATATTATCTCATTTTAGGAGCCACGATACTACGTATTGCCTCCCTCATTAGACTCTAAGCTCCTTGAGAAAAAAAAGGCTATTTCACTTTTGTGTTTGTATGCCTAGGACTTAGCACAGTATCTGGCAAATAGCAAATACTTAATAAATGATTTTTCATTCATCCGTTCAATAAGGGTTACATGAAACAGTAAAAGATTAAAAAATTAAATGGTCTCTAAAGATCTTTCCACTTGTAAATTTTTATGGAGGGCAGAGAACACCTATAGAGGTCTTCACCTCAGTGCCAATAACAGGCTTAATAATATCATGTAATATTGATACTGATGAAGATGATAAGGATAATGATAATGATGCTAGACCCAAGTGTAAGACAATTAAAAGGGGGGGAGTAACAGAGTTCATAATAACATCTTCCTAATCTCCATTGCCAGCATAACACTCCCTGCCTCCACCACCAAAAAATAAAAAAATTTAAAAACCAACCTAAAGGAAAAATACCCAAACTCCAAAGTTCCCACTACACTCTCTATCTCCAGAATACTTGTTTCCAGTTTACATTACTTACCATCAATGACGTGAAAGAATAGATTTCAATCAACTGACAGCCCCAGAGCCAACAGCTATATTACTATCTCACATCACAGAACACTTGTCTCACCTGGCAGTGGCTTTAGCCTCCATCAGCCCATACAGGTTATGAAGGTTATAGTGGGAGGAGAGACTTTGCTTTGCAGAGGCACAGATTGTCTTGGCAAATAAAGATCCTTCCACCACCGCTGCCAGAGAAACAGAAAAGTAAAAATTGTTCACCAGCAAGAGATTTCTCACCCAACCAAGGGCAGTGCGCTGGAAAGGGTCTGAGAGACGGAAGAGGAATTGGGCTGGTGAGTGGAAGTTTATAAGGGAGAAACACCCCTCCCTCCCAACCCACCCTTACCAGGTGTGTAGGGTGGGTTATCCAGTTCTCCAGAGGTACAACCATCTACTGAACCGTCCTTGAAGTTAGACGGTTCATTCATGTCCTAGACACAGAGATAAGCATTGTGGAATCATGGGAAAGGGTACCCCAGGCTACCTAGATGGGACTTTAATATTCACTTCCAACATTAGATGGTGTTAGTCAGAAAAACTCTGATAGCAGAGCCCAAATGGGATGATATCTTACACTCTATCCTCAGAGCTCAGCCCCCAGGTCTATTCCTGCAACTCGGCTTTAGTTATATGGTTAGTTTCCCTCTCTAAGTGATCCTCCAGTACCCTCCTTTGACTCTGACCTCTGACCTACTTCTTTGGGTAATGATGCTCAGTGACGGACATAGAGATGCTTACAGCCAAGAAGGCATAAGGATATAAAAGTACAAAAAAGTATAAAGCTATAAAAACTGGTTACATCCTAGAGATTCAAAGCCATAGAGTAGCTATTATAAGCAGATTTTCTTCATTTATTTTTAGATGAAGGATTTCAAGTTAGACAAGCAAAGGCCAACAGAAATGGTATAAATCTTCCAAATTATTTGAGATATGCTCTTCTTCTGGCAGAAGCACTGTTGTTTAACAGTGATGAAGCATTAATAGCCTACCAGTGTCTGGAAGGAAGGGAAGAGATCAGAATCTCTCCCCTATGACTCTTTAGGCCCCTACAGAGGGAAGAAACTTACAATCCAGAGTCCATCAAAGGGAACTCTTGCGTGGAATACATTCAGGTTCTGTAGCCACCACTGGTGTGTCTCTGGGTTGGAGAAGTCAGGAAATGCGGTGAGGCCAGGCCACACCTACCACATAGCCCAGGAAAGCAAGAGTAAATATCTTCTCCCAAATACCCACAGGCCCCTACCCTTTAGCCTAGGTCAAGGATACTTAAGATGGAGTCTATGAACTTGTTTTTTTTTTAAATATTTTGATAACTATATTTCAAAACAATTGGTTCTCTTTGAAATTCTATTTTATTTTATGCATTTAAAAACTTTCTTCTGAGAAGGAATCCATAGACTTCATCAGACTGCCCAAGGGGTCCATGACACAAAAAAGATTAAGAACCCTTGCGCTAGGGCATACTCTTTTGGTCCTGGAGAGCTTTGGGTACCTTTAGGAAGTTTTATTCCATCAAGTTTAGGACCCCAGAAGCAGAAAGGGGAAGAAGGATGGACGTTAAATTAGTTGCTATCATTTCCCAGGAAATGGCACCAAACTAGTCAAGGTTAATAGTTAAACCCTGACATCAAAGGCAGCTAGCTTTTATCCCCAACATTTAGCCAGTTTCTGGAGTCTTTTTAATGTCTTTGAGCCCTTCCCTTCCACTGGAACCACACTTCAGGACTCTACATAAATAGAACAGAGATGACAGAGAGTGACCACTTCATGCCTTCTGGGTCTAAAGGAAAGGACTACAGAGCAATGCCACTGAAAATACTGGTTTCCCTCCTCATGCCCAGAATGCTCCAGATGTTTCCCATCATTCTGGGGCTAGACCATCTCTTGAGTGTTATTAGTGTTCTGTACCTATCAAATGCAGCTTTTTCTCTCACCTGTCCAATCAATGGCTGTCCCTGGGTGTTGTTAATGAAGATCCCTTTTTTCAAACCTTCATCATAAGGAGCATAAGTGCCAGTAGCCTGACTGCTGCTGATGGCAGGGTCCTGAAAAGACATTTGGGAAGCAGCAGTTATAATTTGGGGCAACATCTGGCAGAAATCTTGGCCCTAAAAAGGTATATTATAATCCGTCTGGAAGTTTTAGAGAGTCCACTGGCTAACTCTCCTTATCTTGAGAATATAGTTCCCCTGATTTAAAAGAAGAATGAATTAAGTAGGAAACATTGCCTACGATATTGCATTTTTTCAATGCATTGATTGGCCTTACTGCATTTTTTATTCTCGTTATTCTTTTTCTTTTTTGAATTATTTTTTAAAAGGTATGGCCCTCTGGGAAGAGGTAGGGGGAATAAAAGATACAAATACAAACTTATTTTTAAAAAAAAAAGAATGCAGTTACTTAAGCATCTATGAGGATATCTTTATGTTTAAGCACTCCCTCCCACAAGGCACATGGTGGAGGGTGATGCTGTGGAGCAATAGGAAAAGTCCCTAGTTGCCCAAAGGGATTGAAACAGAAGAGAATTCTAATCCAGAAATGGCCCATTTTAAATCAAATATGAGTTTCCAGCCCATAAATCCACTTAACATGAGTCATGAGAGCAAACTCCTTGACTGGCCCACGGTTCTTTGTTTGGTGTTTACTTCCTGTTACAAGAGCCATTTAAGGCTTGGCTGGAACTCCAATGGTGCAAGAGGAATATTGAATATTTCCTTTTGGAAAGTAGCATGCTGGGGAAATCCCTAAACCACTCAAGTTAGCCTGAAGGGTAGAGCTTTGAAAGGAGGTGATCACAGGGGAAATGGAAAAGCAAGGAATGTGCTGTCCTTTCCTTGGGCAAACCCATAAAAAGAAGCTGGTTACATCCTAGAGATTCAAATCCAAGGAGTGGCTCAATCTTAAGGGGATTTTATTTATTTATAATTGAAGGATTTCAAATTAGACAAGCAAAGGCTTGAAAAGAACCATGAATTCAAGAGATAAAAAAGACCTTTGACATGTCTATGTTTTTCCATTTACAGAGAAGTTAAGTGAATTTTCCCAAGATCACACAAAGCCTCTTGAGTCTATGATCCTATGAAGCAAAGCACAATGCTACTTATATCTGTGTCATCAAAGCGGGAGGGAGGGTGATTATTTCTACTCATGGGTGACTTGAGTTCTCTGAAGATCAATTAAAGCTTCCCTTCACAAGAGAAATTTCCATGTGGCATTAAGACAGCCACAGTTGCTATTGGGAGTTATTATAGTACAATAGAAAGAGAACTGATTCCAGAGCCAGGAGATCTGATTACCAATCATGCCTATGTCACTACTTGTGTGGCCTTGGGCTAGTCATTTATCCTCTCTGGGCCTCAGTTTTCCTCATCTGTAAAATGAGAATGTTGGAAGAAATGGTCTCTGAGATCCTTTTAGTCAATTAATCAAATAGCATTTGATTTAGGTTCCTTACAGGTTCATTACAATGGTCTAAGACGTTTGTGCTAAAAATTCTTTAATTGTGTCTTAAGCAGTAAATAATTGCCCAATTTTGTTATAAATATATTTTTCCTCTGTGCCAACAAACACGTGCATGTTTGAAACATTACAGGTTTGTTTCTGCAGTGATTTGAATCCATCCTTATCATGGGCACAATTATTTTGGTATTCATACAATGGTTACATCAAACTCTAACTCTGACCACTTCTAACTAAGGGCAATAAGTTCTTGCAGTTTCTCAATCTGTCATCAAATTGTTTCCAAACCATCACAAAGATTTAACATTTGAGAGCAAACCAATTCCTAACAGAGGGTTCAAATGCTTGTGCACACCCTTCTTCACATTCTTTGCATTGTACCAGAGCAGCTCCCTCATACCCTTCTGTTACCCTGTAATAACCTCATTGGCTGTGTAAACATGTGATCAATACATTACGAACATTTTCATTCTGTTTTGTTTTGTTTTTTAGGCAACTGGGGTTAAGTAACTTGCCCAGGGTCACATAGCTACTAAGTGTTGAGTTTTTGGTCTGAGGCTAGATTTGAACTCAGGTCCTCCTGACTTCAGGGCTGGTGCTCTATCCACTGTGCTACCTAGCTGCCCCTGAATATTTGCATTCTTGAAGTGAAACTCTCAGGCTGTTTCAAAGACATTATCACTGGACATACACATTACAAGCCACTTTGAAAACATCATGGACCATCACAAATATTCTGCAGAAATAAACTTTATATGGTTTTTCATTGCAATATTAAGGCTGTTTTCCAATTTAAAATTATTCTCCACTATTTTACTATTCTTCTATCCGGTGAACTTTCAAATGCACTGGTTGGCAACACTGGTCAGTCATCTGACAAGAGTTTCTGTAAGAATGTAGCTGGTTTGACAGTGACAAAAAAGATGACAGTCCAGTCTGAAGAGAGTCTTTCCTTACAAAGGCTGGTTTGTATATAAACATTGTTTAAAAATGAAACAATTTATGCAATTGAACTCTAGGTACATTTTAACATAGCACTTGTCATGAGCCGGAAGAAAAATAACTATTTCATTTTGAAACTAGCTATTCATTTTCAATCAGTTCTTAAGGCGGCTAAAATTAAAAAATGAATTTCCATTTCTTGACAAGTGTTTGTACGATTCTCCTGCCATCCACCACATATTTATGTGAGTGAGCATTTTCACTTTCTTTTAATTTTAAATCAAAATAAATAAACTCAATGTGGACCCAGATATAAGAATATGTTTGCCTGGTCTCGAGCCAAGTACTGCAAACCTTTGTTCAAATAAAAAAAAGTCCAACATCAAAATTAAATTTAAAGTTGCAGCTTACTTCATTAAAATGTTATTTATATTCAACAAAATTAAAGACATTTAATAAAGCCTTGCAGGTAATAGTAAGCATTATAAGGTCTTACTTGATTACTTCTTTCAATTCTGACAAAATGTCCCACATAAAATATCTATAATTATCTTGCAATCAGAGTTTTACAATTTTATAAATTACCATAATTAAAGGTGGAATAAACTTTTATTTCCTATAATTATATAATATAAATTTTAATTTGGAGCTTTTGAAGGCAAAAGTTATCACTGTAGTTATTGTAAGCACTTAATGAATAAATCTAGAAGATTATGAGTAATATAATAAATTACCCTCAGAGTTCATAACACTTTTTTTTTTAACAGAGTTCATGGAACAAAAAAAGTTGGGAAACATTTATTAATCACCTACTCTGTGCCAAGAACTTCTAGCTATAAGTCTATGATCCTATGATCTCTCCATAAGCTCACAGTTAGGGAACTGATTTTGGCTTCATCCAAGAGTTGATGTGAACATGTTTCTTCTCCTAGTGCCAATGGTATTATGGTATTTTTCTCACAAGTCTGGAGCAGCCTGACCTGCTCTCCTGACTTAGGCCCCCTGAGCTCCCTGAAGAGGGAACATTCCTGACCTCCACAGAAGGTCAGAAGTCACCTTACCAGAATTAGTACATAGTATTGCCCATGCTTGTGCAGGTCCATCACTAGCTGGGGGAGTGTGCCAAAATGCTCTGGGTCAACTGTGAAATCCCGAGATCCTTCCATGTAGTCAATATCATTCCACTGAGCATCCTACCAGAAAAAAGATACATTAGTAGACTGCAGACAAACCCATGCTTACTCCCTTTGGATAAACCATTGTACTTCACCATTGTATTCCTGAGCAGCTAGATGGCAGAAGGGATAGAGTGCTGGGGCTGGAGTCAGGAAGACCTGAATTCAAATCTGGCCACAGACACTTCCTAGCTGTGTGACCCTGGGCAAGTCACAACCCTATTTGCTTCAGTTTCTTCATCAGCAAAATGAGCTGGAGAAGGAAATTGCAAACCACTCTAGTATCTTTGCCAAGAAAATCCTAAATGGGGTCACAAAGAAATGGATACGACTAAACAACAACAGAGTATTCTTTTTTTAAAAAAAAAACCATTTTATTTGTCCATACTCCTCGTTTATATTGTTGAGGAAATTAAGACCTTGGGAGGACAAGTGACTGATGAAAAGTCCCAGAGATACTGTGACAGGGATGGAATTTGAAGCCATGTCCTCTATGCCAGAGACACTTTTTTTCTCCCTCTTCTGTCACACAAATGATTGCTTTTGGCATAGTGGTAGGAGATGGAGCACATGGGCATTGGGACAAAGTGTCAAAAAAAGACGCGTTGAGAATATAGGAAACATAAAATTAACATTATGGTCAGAGTGATACTTGGTACCATTCCAAGTTCCCAACCTGGATAAACATTTCCCTAGGGGATAAGGGAAACATGATAAGGAAGTATGTATGTGGAATATGTGGTGGCCAACTTATATTATCTTGTTGAAATATTCAAAAGATGTAGTACCAAAAAAATTATGAACCAAATAAAGTTTTATTTATGAAAAAATAATTTTATTTCAATTAACAAAGCTTAATTTTCTATCCATCCACTCCCCCAAAAAGAAAGAAAAAACCCATTAGGGCAGAGGTGTCAAGGGGCCTCCTTTTCTATTTGAGGTTGACACTACTGCACTAGGGTATTCTTGAAAAACACATCCAGGTATATAGAAGGGCCAAAACTTCAGGTTTGTATAGAATGAAAATCATAACAACAATAACTTTGTCTTAACATAGGCTCTATCTCATAAAGCCCTCAACTCCACTTTTACCATTTTTTTCCTTTTAGCAGATGAACTCATCTCAGGCTTACAGCAAGAGGCCATCTGATAGGAGAGGTTGGCAGTGTGGTACCACAGTGAGAGCCCTGGGCTGGGCAGAATGGCACATGTCAATAGTCCTTGATGCTGAGGAGGTTAAGGCTGGTGGATGCTTGAATTCAGGAGTTCTGAGATGCAGGAAAGCTAAAGCCAGTTGGTGGTCTGTACCAAGTCTGGGCAGTGAATAGAATGCCAAGCCTAGAGTCAGGAAGACTCATCTTCCTGAGTCCAAATCTAGCCTCAGACACATACTAGCTGTGTAACTCTGGGCAACTCACTTCACCCTGTTTGCCTCAGTTTTCTCATCTGTACAATGAGCTGGAGAAGGAAATGGCAAGCCACTCCAGTATCTCTGCCAAGAAAATCCCACAAAATGGGGTCACAAGAAGTCAGACATGACTGCAAAAAAAAAAAAACAAAACCAACTGCAAAACAATAACATTAAGTCTGGCACCAATATGGCCAACCTCTCCAGGAACGGAAGGCCTCTAGGCTGCCCAGGGAGATGGCTAGGGAGATGACTAGCCCAGGTCAGACAAAGGAACAGAAAATCCTCCATGCCAATCAGAATGGGGTTTGGCCCTGTTAACGGTCACCGGTCTTTCAAATCTACAAGATCATAAGACCTAGTCTGGAAACAAAACAAAACACCAGAAACTGGCTCTGGAGTCAGAGGATCAGAGTTCAAACACCGCCGCTCTGATGCTTACAATGTGTCTGACCTTTGCTAAGTCACTTAACACCTCCTCCCCCGCCTCAGTTTCTTCATCTGTAAAATGATGGGTTCAGACTAGATGACCTTGGGTTTTCTTTCTCACTCTAGATCTATGCTAAGAATTTTCTTTCACTATTCTAAACCTTCCAATGTCTTCATCCATCTTTTTTTTTCCTTTTTTCTGGTCTTAGCTAAATTTATTCCTTCACCTGTACTTTTGAGTCCATTGCCTCCATAGCCTTACTCTGGTAGTCATCCCCTCCTTCATGCATTTGAACCACTAAATCCAGGGGTCTTTTATAAGTCTTCATACTCCTTGACCTCTATGCCACTTTCTGATATTATGAGCCAATGCAGTGCAATAAAGAGACAGAGAACCTGCGTCTGGAGTCAGCGACCTCGGTTTGAATGCTGGCTTGGCTATTTACCATCCAGGCAACCTTGGGTAAATCATTTTCACTTTTCTGTGCCTCAGTTTCCTCATCTGTAAAATGAAGAAGAGTAGGCTAGATGACCCTGCTCTTTCTTGGTTCTTCTCCTACCTGTCTTCAAGGGATTTACATTCTATGAAAAAGGATACAACATATACATAGAGAAGTAAATACAGGATAATTTGATGAGAAAGAGTATAAACAACTTAAAGGATAAGGGAAGGCCCCGTGGAGAAGGTGGTACAATAGAAGCTTGGGCATGGAGTCAGGAAGAGCTGGGTTCAAATCCAGCCTCAGACACCCACTAGCAGTCTGACCCTGGAGGGAAAATTGCTTAACTTCTGTCTGCCTCAGATTCCTCAAATGAAAACTAATTTATATTAAATTTAATTTAATAATAACAAATAATAAATTTAATTAAAATTAAGTTAAATTAAATAAGTACCTACTTCCCAGGGTCATTATGAGGAGCAAATGAGATAATACTTGTAAAGCATTTAGCACAGTGCCTGGCACATCAGAGGCCCTTGCTAGATCTTTTTTTCCTCCCTCCTCAGTCTCTTTTGTTGGGTCAATATCCATTTCCCAGCCACTTCGCTCATTCCAAGGCTCTGACCTGGCCCCTCTTCTCTTCCCTCTCTGATGCTGTATCCCTTCTAAGCAGGTGACTCTCAAATCTACACATCCAGCCCTGGTCTCCCACATAAACTCTAGTTTCACGTCATCGACCGCTTGGTGGATACCTCCACATGGGCAACCCGCTTATCCGCATCTCAAACTCGCCCATTTCCTGGCTTCTATGGGTAATACCATCCACCCTGATGTGTAGCTTCAGAGTCGTCATTGACTTTTCCCTCCCCCTCATTGACCCAGCTCCAATCAGGTGCTAAGTTACATCAAGTCTACCTTCCAAAGATCTCTTATTCTCCCTTCTCTCTTGTCACAGGGTCACGATCCTGATGAAGAGCACCCCGTCTCCCTCACCCAAACAAGTGCAGTAACCTCGCCGCCTTAAGCCTATTTCTTCTCCAAACTATACTTCATGGAGCTCCCAAAATGATTTTCCTGAAGCGTAAGTCTGACCACATCACTTCTCTACTCGATAAAATCTCATGACCCTCTATTGCTTCTAGGAGTCAACATAAGTTCTGGTGTTTTGGGGGTTTTTTTTAAGGCAATTGGGGTAAAGTGACTTGCCCAGGGTCACACAGCTAAGAAGTGTCAAGTGTTTGGTCTGAGGCCACATTTGAACTCAGGTCCTCCTCACTTCAGGGCTGGTGCTCTATCCACTGCGCCACCTAGCTGCCCCTCTGGTGTTTGGTTTTTAAAGCCATTTACAACCAGGCATATCTTTTCAACTTTCAACTTTATCATACTCCATTATTGAACTCCATTGTCCACTCAAATTAACCTTCTTGGTCTTCCTCACACGTGACCCAACATCTTCCATTTCTGGACCTTTGTACTGGCTGTCCCGCATTCCAGAAATGAAATCCCCCATCACCTCTGCCCCTAAACATCTTTTTTTTTCATCAAAACTCTGATCAAGACCCACCTTCTACATGAAGGTTCCTTCAGCTATTGGTGACATCCCCCCATTTACCTCGCCTTTATTTTATATCTACTTATGTTTGTAGGTATTGTCTCCCCTAGTGGAATGTAAGCTCCTAGAAGGCAGGGACTGTTTAAATTTTATCTTTGTAGACCCAGTGTCTATTATAATGCCTAGTACATAGTAGGTGCTTTTAAAAATTGTTAATTGATTAATTATTATATTAATATATTAATTATATAAGATATTAATTTATACAATTAATATATTAATTATATCAATATATTGTGTGTAATATTGTTGATTAAATATTATATATTAATTATTATGTATAATAATTAATTGTTATATATCAGGACTGGATGTGAAGTCGAGGAGGAATAGCACCTGTCAGCTAACTAACTTTTGTTTATCAACAAGGCAAAGGCCATGCTGATGCACATTAATCACTGTTCAATGAAGATAAGCAGGAATCAAGGCAGGACTTTAGAGACAAAGGACTGAGTGACATTTGGGGAGAAAAAGGGAAGAGTGACATCTTTCAGCATCATGAGAACGAAAGAAGAGTGAAATATGACAATGGATATAATGCACCAAGTTCAGATGTTAAGGAAAACATGAGGCATTCATGAACGATGGGCTAATTACTTATACCTTTTAGCTGGAACTATGTAGGCTTAAAAAAGTAATTAGATAAAACCAAGTTAATTCTAATTAGGGAAGGATGATCAGGAACTATTACTCCTGCCCTTAAACGAAGGCATCCCCTCAAACATTTCTTCTCTTCTCACTCTCTAATCTCTTCCTTGATTTTCATCCATCTCCTCTACTTTAATTAAAATTGCTAGGCAAATGAACTCCAAATTTAGAGCTCTACTCTCAACTTTTCTCCAGAAGTCCAAACTTATATTTCCTTTTTTAAAATAGGTTTTTAAAATTTTTTTTATTGTTTGTTTTTGCAATGCCTGCATTTCTTCCTCTATCTCATCCCCTTTCTTTTCTCCATCCAGAAAGCCATCTTTTGTAACAATGAATTTTTTTTTAAAAGAAGAAAAAAATTCAACAAAGCTAATCAACACATTAGGGGGAAAAATTTGACATTATATGCTATGTCCCACACCTATGAAACCCCACTTCTACAAAGTGGAGGAGATCTCTTCTTTGGGGCCAAGCTTAGTCTTATGGTTTTGCAACATTCACTTTGAATTGTTTTGTAGTTGTTTGCCTGGCTTTGTTAACTTCACTTTCTTTTCTTTTTTCTAAAAATAATTAATTTATTTATTTTTAGTTTTCAACATTTACTTCCATAAGATTTTGAGTTTTAAATTTTCTCCCCCTCCCTCTCCTCTCCCCCCCTCCCAAGACAGTGTGCAATCTGATATAGGCTCTACTTATAAATTCATATTAAGCATATTTTTCCATTAGTCATGATGTAAACAACAATTAGAACTAATGGGAGGAACCATGAGAATGAAGCAATAAAACAAAACAACAAAAGAAAAAGAGAGCAAATAGTATGCTATTCAGACTCCATAGTCTAACTTCATTTTCTATCACTCATACATGTCTTTCCATGACAGTCCTGTATTTTAGCTACCTATTGGGATCTCCCTTTGGACATCTTGCCAGCACCTTAAACTTAAAGTGAATTCACCAACTTTGTCCCAATTCTGTCCTCTCTTTCTAACTTCATAGAATCCTAGAATTTTAGAGTTGTACAATATATCAGCCGACAAGCCCAACCTATACCCAAAAGGATTTCCCACCATAACGTACTTGACAAGTGGTTATCCTCTTCTTCAAGACCTACAAAAAAGGTGATCCCACCACCTCCGGAGGCAAGCCATTCTACTTTTGGACCACTCTCATTATCAGGAAGTTTTTCTTGACATCAAATCCATGTTTATCTTTCTGCTCCTGGTTCTGTCCTCTGAGGAAAAAAGAACATACCTGATCCCTCTTCTATATGGAGACCCTTCAAATGCTTGAACATAGCTATTGTGATTCCTTGAGTCTTCTCCAAGCTAAACATCCCTAGTTTCTCCAATTAGTCCTCATGACAAGGACTCAAGGCCCTCATCCATCCTTGTTGTCCTCTTCTGGATACTTTGCTTATCAACAAACATATCAAGGACTTATGAATGTCCTTGTTTTGATTGCACATGTATAACATATATCTGATACCATCTTAGGGAGGAGAAAGGGAGGGAGGGAGGGATGGAATTTGGAACTCAAAACTTCAAAAAAAGGTTTTAAAAATTGTTTTAACATGTAATGGGGGAATAAAATATATATTAAAAAAAATTTAAATGAATGTCTTTTTTAAATACCTTTCTTAATGTATTGAAAGGCTGTTAGCTTTTTTTGATTACCACATCACAATTCTCACTCATTGTGGCTAACCCCTATCTATTTTTCAAACAAACTGCTGTCTAAATATGCCTCCTCAACCTTGCACTTGTAAAGTTGATTTTTTTTACTTTAAATGTAAGACTTTACCTTTATCCCTATTTAATTTCATCTTACTCCATTCAGCCAAATGCTCCAAACTGTCGAGGCCTTTTGGATCCTGACTCTGTTATCCAATTTATTATTTACATCTCTCAATTTTATATCATCTGCAGATTTGATAAGAGTGTCATCTATTATTTTATCTAAGTTATCAACAAAAATGTTAAATAGAACAGAGTCAAGCACAGATCCCTGGGACACCCTACTAGAGGCCTCCTGACAAGCTGACATTGAACCACTAAAAACTACTCTTTGAATTTAACCATTCAACCAGTTCTAAACCCATAAAACTGCATCATCGTTTAGTACACATCTCTCCATGCTTTCCATAATAAGAGTGTGAGATTCTCTCTCAAATCCTTTGTTAAATTTCTATTAACTATATCTACAATCCTCTCATGATTTACTTTTTTAATAGGATTAGGGACTAGACCTACAATTTCACCAGAATAGAAAACTCCCAGATGTGGAAATTTACTCTGCCAGTACGATACTTAAAATACTTAAAACTTACTCTCCCAGTACAATACTTACAGCTTATTCTACCAATACGACACTTAAAATACTTACAACTTACTCTACCAGTACAATATTTGCAGTATTTACAACTTACTCTGCCAGTGCATTCTCTGCAATGTGTAGGCTTAAAGAGCTGCTACCAAGGGCATTGGAAGGTTAATTGGTTTGACCCAGGATCATGCAGGCAGTATATCTCAAAGACAGGACTAGAACTCAGTTCTTCCTGGCTACTAGGCCAGCTCTCTGTTCTCTCATGCCATGCTGCCTCTCATTAGGTTAGTAAC
This sequence comes from Phascolarctos cinereus, assembly GCF_003287225.1. NCBI lineage: Eukaryota > Metazoa > Chordata > Mammalia > Diprotodontia > Phascolarctidae > Phascolarctos > Phascolarctos cinereus. The sequence goes on from NW_027555847.1 coordinate 219,074,146, forward strand.
TTTACCCAAAAAGGAACTGTGTTTATTCTGGCATGACTCGTTCTTGACAAAGCCATGCTGGCTTTATGTAAGCCCTGTTTCCTTTTTTAGAAGTTCACTAACCATCTCTTTAATGACCCATTTTCAAATTTTCCTTGGAACTGAAGTCCGACTTTCTGTCCTGTAGTTTGTAGATTCTGTTCTATTCCCTTTTTTGAAAATTGGAACAGCATATGCCCTTCTCCAGTCCTGGGGTACCTCTCTATTTTCCAACATCTTTCAACTATCCCTCACAAGAGCTTTATAATCTCACTTGCCAGTTGTTTAACTACCTAAAAATGTAGTTCACATGTGCCAAGGGGCTTGAATTCATCAAGTTCAACTGGGTGCTCTCTCACTATCTCTTTAATTATCTTGGGCCTCAACTCCTATTTAGCCATTTTTTCTGTGTTATTTCCATTGCAAAGGATATCCTCATTAGCATAGAAGTCAGAAGCAAAATAAAAACTAAGTAGCTCCCCATTCACACCAAGATCAGTACTATCTACTCTTTGATCCTCTTCTTTCCCTAATATAACTAAAATGAGTCTTTCTGTTGTCTCTATCCTCCCTTGCCAGCCTCAACTCATTCTGGGCTTTGGACCCCTGACATTCTTTCTACAGTACCATGACATGTTCATATTCATCTTCTTTCACCTGTCCTTGCGTCCAACTGCTGCACATACCTTTAAAAAAATCTAATTGGTCACTGAGTTCCCTATTTTTCCTCCTTATTGAAATTATATTCCTTTATGCCTTCAGAATTTCATTCTCAAATATTCCCATTCTGCCTGAGGTGATTTCTCCTGGAGAAGTTTAATCTGACAAGAGTTCTTAATCTGGATCCAGAGATAGATTTCAGGGGGTGGGGGTGGTCTGTGAACTTGAATGGAAAGAAAATACATCTTTATTTTCACTATCCTCTCACTGAATTATGCATTCCTTTCATTATTTAAAAACTTTATTCCAAGAAAAAGTCCATAGCCTTTGCCAGGCTGCCAAAAGAGCCCATGACATGAAAAAGGTTAAGGATCCCTTACTTGGGATTTGACATTTTCCCCTGAACCTTTTGAAACCCACTTTTCCAAAATCTAAGACATATGTGTGACTATGCCAAGTTTCTATCTCTAGCTCGAGAAACTTCATCTCTCAACTCTGGGCATTTTCTCTGGCTGTCCCTTATTCCTAGAATTCTCTCTCCTTATCGCCACCTCCTGGCTTCCCTGCTTCCCTTAAGTTCCAGCAAAAATCCTATCTTCTATGAGAAGCCCTTCCTGATTCCCTTAATGCTAGTGCTTCCCCTCTGTTGACTATCTCCAATTTGTCCCATCCATATCTCGTCTGTACATACTTGTTTGACTGCCATATCCCCCACTGGGCTGTGAACTCCTGGAGAGCAGGGACTGTCTTTTGCCTTTCTTTGTATCATTGGTGCTGAGCACCATGCCTGGCCCCCAGGTACTTATTGACTGATTTGACTTTTCTATCACAAATTCTAGGAAGGAGTGTCACTTCTCCACTGAGTTCCCATTATTTTTATCCCAGTACCCAGTTTTTCATTGTTAGTAAGAATATGATTCAGTTCAATAGTTTTCCTTTCTTGGTTCTTTTATACCTTCTGAAGGATGAAAAAAAATATCAAGGCAAATCAAAAAGTTGATAGTTGTTATATAATGTATTCTCTGTTCACTCTGCTTCTGGGCCAACAGAGAGCTTCAGGAAACGTCGGGATAACTGAAGTTTCTCATCAATGCCAGATTTGTGATGTTTCCCAAACATTTCATCTCATTCCTCTTTCTGTCCATGACAGATGAGTCAAACTCAAATAGAAATGGATCCCTGAAACCACATATTGACACAGAAAACCACAAATTAACATTATCTATGTTGTATTATATTTTTATTTGTTTTATTGAACATTTTCCAATTACATTTTAATTTGATTGCACCTTACTCTGGAGTTTGTGGCCACATGAGTTTGACATCGCTGGTCTATACTCTAATGACAAAATTGTTCCTGTTTTTACCCCCACTGACTTTAACCTCAGTCCTCTTCACTCTTATCCCCACTCTGGTTCCTGGATTTCCTCATATGAGTAAATTTTCTTAATATAGTGCTACCCTTTCACCCCCACCCCTTCCCCTTTATCTAGTCTGTTTCTTTTAAATAAAGTATACCAACCCAAAACCATATTTCAGTCATGAGCTTCATTCCACAGAAAAGGCTCAGTGTTCCCTATATTGCTTCCTTGTAGAAGGACCTCTTGCTAGTTACTATACCTAGGTTTCTCTGTTTCTGTTGATAGCATCACTCCCCTCCCCAGTTATCCAGGCTCATCATTTTGGAACCATCTCTAACCTTCCCCTTTTCCCCACCCATTTAATTTAATCCTCCATACATTTAATCAGTTTGTCACTTTCTGTCATATATACCTCATAAAATCTTTTGGATCTGCCCCTCTTCTCTACTACTATATAACTAACCTAATTCAGGTGATCATCTCTACTTGCCTGGACTATTGTAACAGCCTCCTAACTAGTCTCTTGTCTGCAATCTCTCTCTCACTGCAATCCAGTCTTCATCTTATTGCCTGAGTAACTTTTTTCTTTTCTTTTCTTTTCTTTTTTGGCTAGGCAATGGGGTTAAGTGACTTGCCCAGGGTCACATAGCTAGTAAGTGTCAATGTGTCTGAGGCTGGATTTGAACTCAGGTCCTCCTGAGTCCAGGTCTGGTGCTCTATCCACCGTGCCACCTAGCTGCCCCCTGAGTAACCTTTCTAATAGTCTGTTATGGTCTTCTTAAAAACCTTTCGTGGCTTCCCATTTTTTACTAAACAAAATATAAAATCCTGATCCTGATATCCAAGGCCCTCTTCAATCTTCCTCTATTTTACCTGTCTGGCTTTCTCTCATACTATTTTTATTTATACTATACCATATATTTATATTTATACTATACTATTCATCTCATACTATACCTTTTATTCAAGTCAAATTAGACTATCCTGTTTCTTGTTCTCATCCTGCCCGTGCTTTTGCATAGAACTCCCTCATGAATAGAAAAGGCTCTTCAAACAATCAAGAAGCATTTATTAGGCACCTACTATGTGCCAGGCACTGTGCAAATCCAAGGGAGGCACCGAGGACACAAAGACAAAAATTAAATAGTCCTTGTACTCAAGGAACTTGCATTGTATCAGAGAAGATAATATGTATATAAATGTTTACATACAAGATATATAAACAATAAAAATCAAAAATTGGGGGGAGGAGTCAGGAGGACCTGAGTTCAAATCTGGCCTCAGACACATGATACTCACTAGCTTCTAGATGTGTGACCCTGGGCAAGTCATTTAACCCTGATTGCCTCAAAAAAAAATTGGGGGGAAGACCACAAGCAGCTGGGAAAATGAAATGCATCATCTAGAAAGTGTTGCTTGAGCAATGTTATGAAGGAAACAAGGGATTCTGAGTGGGCGAGGTAAGTAGGTAAGATAGGCGTGCATTCTAGGCATAGGAGTTAGCCAGTGCGAAAGGCATAGAGATAGGAGAGGCAGCCTGTGGAGCAACTTGGCTGGACTGCAGAGTACAGGAAGGGGAGTCATACAGAATAAGATTGGAAAGGCATGCCAGAAACAGTTTGTGAAGGGCTTTAAAAGCTAAACGGAAAGACCAACTAGAACCACCATCATCATGGGTACACTGGCAAATGTTTAAGTTTAATTTGCATTTATTAACATTTTCTCCATCACCTTCTTAAGCATAGAGACAATCTGTGAGGTAAAAATGCTCACACTAAAATTTTAACACCAGACTCTCCTCCTTGGAGCTGGCTCCAGCACACCCTTGATAACAACAAAAACTAAATGATATACAATTATATTAATCAGGAGAGAAGAGGGGAGCAGAAAAGGGTACTTCCCTCTCTTCTTTGCAGAAGTGGAGCACTACAGGCAAGGAACATGCTGCCTATACTGTCACACTCAGCTGGTTAGGCTCATGGACCTGCTTCTCTCTCTCATTCCTCTCTCTTTTCTCTCTTTCTTTTTCCTGTCTCCCTCCTTTGCTCTCTTCTTGCTCCTGCTTCTTGTTCCTTTCTCTCCCTCTTTCTCTCTCTCTCTTTCTTGTTCTCTCTTTTGCTCTTTTTCTAGTTCCTCTTTTTCTCTTTCTTGTACCTCTCTCTCTTTCTCTTGTTCCTCTCTCACTCACTCTCTTGTTCTTCTCTCTCCCTCTCTTTTTTCTGTCTTGTTCCTCTTCTTCTTTTCTCTTGTTCCCCTCTCTCTCTCTAATGTTCTCTCTTTTGCTCTTTTTCTCTTTCTTACTCTTCTTTCTCCCTCCCTCTCTCTCTCTCTCTCTCTCTCTCTCTCTCTCTCTCTCTCTCTCTCGTTCCTCACTCACTCTCTTTTTCCTCTCTCTCTCTCTCTCTCTCTCTCTCTCTCTCTCTCTCTCTCTCTCTCTCTCGTTCCTCACTCACTCTCTTGTTCCTCTCTCTCTCTCTCTCTCTCTCTTTCTCTCTCTCTCTCTCTTTTTCTCTCTCGTTCCTCTCATTCACTTTCTTGTTCTTCTCTCTTTCTCTCTCTTTCTTATTCCTCTCTCCCTCTCTCATTCTCTTTTTCTCCTTTTTGTGCCTCTTTTCCTCTCTTTTTTTGTCTTGTTCCCCCCTTCTCATTCTCTTTCTTGTTCCTCTCTCCCTCTCTTTTCTCTCTTGTTCCTCTCTCTCTCCCTCTCTTTTGTTCCTCTCTTTCATTTTCTTGTTCTTCTCTCTTTCTTATTCCTCTCTCACTCAATCTCTTGTTCTCTCTCCTCTTTTTCTTTCTTGCTCCTCTCTCTCCCTCTTTCTCTTGTTTGTTCCTCTTTCCCTCTCTTTTTCTTTGTCTTGTTCCTCCCTCTCTCATTCTCTTTCTTGTTCCTCTTTCTCCCTCTTTTCTCTCTCTTGTTCCTCTCTCTCATGTTCTCTCTCTCTTGTTCTCTTTTTCTCTTCCTTGTTCCTCTCTCTCTCTCTGTCTCTCTCTATCTCTCTCTGTCTCTCTCTCTTGCTCCCTGTCCTCCTCCCTATTACAGAGGATAATTCTCTAGGTAGGGAATGGGGAAAGGATACTTTGGTAAATAAAAAATGATATCAAATCATTGAATTTTTCAAGGAATTAAATAATTTTTTAACATTTTAAAGCAATAGTAGGTCCCTACTCTTGTTTTCCCTGCAACAGTCTGATCCCTTTGCTATCTCATCCTTCCCCACCCAATCCAAGACCAAATTCTTTGACTCTACATGTTGTTCTTCTTTCCCTGCCCGCTTTCATTTACCTTTCCTTTTCCCAGCACAGATGACTAAAGTGCAGAATTCTACCTATCTTCCTCTCCCCACACCTCATCCTTAAATTTAAATGAGATTCATCTAAGAATTTTCTTACCAGAAATATCAATTCAATCACTTCCTTTTCCTACAACTTTCCCTTTCTAGGAAACACCATGGATGAAATCTGAGTCTTAGGCTTTGTACATAAATGTTTTCTCTTTGTTCTTAATGACTCTCAAAGTGAGCAGACATTAGCCTTGTTCTTTCTTTACTCTGCACACCTAGAAATATGATTCCATTTGTCCATCCTCCCTCATTCCTCCCTCCCCATCTCTTTGTCTCCTCCATCTGTCAATGCCTTTCCTTTCCTTCCCAAACCAACTCAGATGCTATGTCTTTCATGAAACCTTCTATGATTCCCCATATCATCCAACAGGCAAAAGTGAGCTCTGCTTTCTGAAATTTTTCTTAGCACAGTTCCTGGATCTCTGTCACATAACATATCTTATTTGTACTATGGTTATTCCTATACTTGTTCTTTCTCCATTAGTTTATCAGCTCCTTAAGGGCAGGACATGTGTAACATCGATCTTAGTATCTTCAATAAAGCAGCACAGTGTCTTACATATAGTAAGGACTTAATCTCATCCTCCTTTTTAATTATGGACTCCGTTCATTGTCCATACACAGTATCTATCCAAGATATGTGTACTTATGGATAGCTCTATGGATAGTACATGACACATCAGAATCTAGACAGTAGGCCTCTCCATTCACTTGGTTTTTCTTATGTGGATAGTTGGGCTAAACTCTTTTAAGGGATTACAGATCTCATTTAGGAGACTCTGCAATGATCTAGAGTTTGATGCAATAAATCCAATGTTATCTACAAACAGATGCATATGGAGGACCTTACTATCTATACAAAAGAACAAATTCCCAGGGGTCTATGAAATTGGATTAGAAAAACACATCTTCATTTTCAGAAACCTCTAGCTAAAATTTAGCATTTCCTTCAACAATGACTTAAAAAAAAACACAACTTTCTGAGAGGGTTTCCATAGGCTTCACCAGACTGCCAGAGGAGTTAATGACATAAATAAAGTTAAGACCCACTCATCTACAAGGAATCCGTCTTCCATGGGCCTCTTCATAGGATACATATCCTTCATGATAATGACAAATCCTTTTGCAAGCATACACTTTCCTGTTTTCTTCTCCATTTGATCTTTTATTTTTGGTGCTTTTAGGCAATTGGGGTTAAGTGACTTACCCAGGGTCACACAGCTAGTAAGTGTCAAGTGTTTGGTCTGAGGCCGGATTTGAACTCAGGTCCTCCTGACTTCAGGGCCGGTGCTCTGTCCACTGCACCACCCAGCTGCCCCTCCATTTGATCTTAACGAAGTATCAAATAAAGTTACTTTTGTTGCTACATCTTTTAAGGAGGTCCTATATGAGTATAATTGAATAGAAGACACTTTTTTGAAGGAGAACCTTTCAGTTTGCATTTTTTTACCCAAATAAACAAGTACGGGGGCATCTCAAATTTTCTGAACCTTTTAGGTCAATCGTTCTGATGTTTACAATACAACCTCATTTACAAAAGATGCAAAAGGAGGTTATTTTACGTAGTTGTCACTGAAAATATGATTAAAAAATAAATTTAACTGGGCAATAGCATGGCACTTTAGTTCTGTAATTCTAGGCCCTTTGTTCTTTCCTGAAGGCAGCATATGCATTATAAAATAGCATACAATGCAGAGACAGAAATAAAGAAGTTTACAAATTTTTCTTATTTCTAGCTGTTTTAACAAATATGTTAGAGAGCTGAGGTTAGTTCTAATGGCAAAACCAAAGCCAGGTATTAAGTATCCAAAAAGCTACACACTGGGTCTGCTTGCCAAGGATCAGCCTAGCTAAGTACAGAGAAGCTCATCACCAGTATGGTGACTTCCTGGTGAATTCTTGGGCCATAGCGACCCATAAAATAAAGAAAAAAAATTTCAAGTTCTGAGTTCTTTGTAGTCTCCTTCCACTTTTTAATAAATGATGGAAGAGGTTTGGGAAAGGGTGCAGAGGATTCCAAAACTCACATAGGTTTTAGATAGTCTGTATATTTTAAAAATAAGTTTTTATTAATCTATTTTGTTTTTACATTACTATAATTTCCCCCTCTCCTAGAAAGCCTTCCCATATAATATTATTTTTAAAGATGAGAGAGAGAAAGAAGGAAGGAAAAAAAATCAGCATAACTGATTAATACATCAAAGAAAGAGTCTGAAAGCACATATGTTATACAATGTTTTAGACCTCCCACCTCTGCTATGGCATAGTGTCTTCTCATATCTCTTCAACAGATTATCTATAAACATTGTCTTTGACTGCTGACACTTTAAATATGAGATCTTTGTCCACAGCCAATGAATATACATACTGCTAAAGAAATTGGATCACACCAATCCTGGCATTCTCGCTATAATGAAAACCAGAACACAAAAGGAAATGGCAACTCAATACAAGAATGGCTCACAGGAGAAGCAAATATAGGATCTGGGGGAGTTGCTTTTATCATATATCCAGAATCAACAAAAAACAGCATTTCATGGAAAACTTGGCCATTTTGTACATCTTTGCTCATGATAAACCTTTACCAAAAGAAAAATAAACCACATACCATGAAGATGACTACAGTTTATGAACCTATATGATAGTATTGGCTCACTGATTATTTAATCCAGCCCCTTCATTTTAGAGTTGAGGAAACTGAGGTCCAGGGATCTTAAGTGATTTGCTTGAGGTTATAATCTGTTGATGAGAAATTCCAGAGAGTGCCATAAGGCCCTCAAAATTAAATCAACATATGTGGTCAGTTTGCAAGGGAAGAAATCTAAACTATCAATAGCTATATTTTTTAAAATGTTCTAAGTCACTAATAATTAGAGAAATAGAAGTTAAAACAATTCTAAGGTACCACTTCACACCCATCATATTGGCTAAGATGACAGAAAAGGAAAATGACAAACTCTGGAGGGACTGTGGGGAAACAGGTACTTTAATGCAATATTGGTGGAGCACTGAACTGGTCCAGCCTTTCTGGAAAGCAATTTGGACCTATGCCCCAAAAAATATGAAATTGGGCATACCCTTTGACTCAAAAGTACCACTAATAAGTCTATATCCCCAAAGAGATGAAAGAGAGAGAAAAAGGATTCATATGTAGAAAAATATTTATAGCAGCGTTTTTGTGTGTATGGTAGAAAAGAATTGGAAACTGAAGGTATTTCTGTCAATTGGGAAATGGCCAAACAAGTTATGGTATATTAATGTGATGGAATATAATATTAGCTATAAGAAATGATCTTAAAAATGGTTTTAGAAAAACCTGGAAAGACTTGTACAAAGGGATGCAAAGTAAAGTAAGTACAACCAGAAGAAAAATTGATATAATAACAATAATATTGTAAAATAGTCAACTATGAAAGAATTAATAACAATAATAATAATGACCAACCATAATTCCAAGGGACTCATGATGGAACATGCTTTTGGCCTCCAGATAAAGAGCTGATCAACTCAAACTAAAGATTGAAGCATATTTTCTTCCCTTTCTTTTCCTTTTCTTTCTTCTTTTTTCTTTTGGATGATTAATGTGGGAATTTGTTTTGGGTGAATATACATATTTTTAATGGGTTTAGGTTCTTTTTGCTTCTTAGAGGTTGGAAAAGGGGAGTAGGGAGAGAATTAAGAATTAAAAATAAAATAAAGTAAAATTTTAAAAAATAAATAAATAAAAACAAAATTAAATCAACAAATATTTTAACATTCAGAGATTCAGTGCAAAGGTGAGTATAGAAGATAACCAAGATTGTATTGGAAAATGCGTTTCAGGAATAAGAAACAAGAAGGACTAAAGGCTTGTAAAAAATACAGAAGTCTCACACTTATGTATGACGAATACGTTCTGCAAGCATACAGTTGGGAGGTGATGAACGTTGTGAGCATCAAAGAACATCACAGGGGGCAGTTAGATGGCACAGTGAATACAGCACTGGCCCTGCAGTCAGGAGGACCTGAGTTCAAATCCTGCCTCAGACACATAACACTCACTAGCTGTATGACCCTAGGCAAGTCACTTAACCCCAACTGCCTCACAAAAAATGGAGCTTCGTTATATTTTAACAGACCAGAAATGAGGTAGTAGTCATTTCCAATCAGCTATCTATGTACAGTCAGACCATTGACATGTAACAGCATGGATCAAAGCCAATACCAAATTAGAAGAATAAATAAAATTAGGAAATATGGTGAGATGTTGAACCAACTTCAGCCCTACTCTGACCCTCAGACCCTCCTCTGAGTTCATAGCTTTTACCTGTTGTATGCTTGGCACTTAACCATAAATTGTCTAATGACCTCCCTTAGATTGTATACATGTTTTATTTTATGCACTTTTCACATATATACCTCTTCCTCCACTAATGCCCCATTCATCCATGAAATCATCACAGTGTAGAGGTGAGCCTGGGTTATCAAAAGCTCTATAGGTGAGTAAAGAGCCAGCAATAAAATACAGAACAATAGTTAACATTTATATAGTGCCTTTAGGTTGCAATAGGCTTTTATTCCATTTCATACTCATAGCAGTCCTGGGAGGTAGCTGCTATTTTACAGATGAAGAAATGGAGGCAAAGAGAGGTAAAGTGACTTGTCCTGGATCGCGTACCCAGTAAATATCTGAAGCTAGACTTAAACTCAGATCTCCCGTACTCCAAGTCTAGCATTCTTTCCTATTCATACCACCTATAAATACCTGTTGTTCACATGCCAGACTAGCTAAGTTTGTGAGATTCATCAATAAAAACTTGGCACCAGCTCTGACACCCTGGCCTCAGCTTTGAGCTGCTTTATATTTCACGACCTCAGTGTCCACTCCACTTTGGCCACCTGGGACCTCACAATTACTAGGAACTTCCTCACCTCTAAGAGCTCTACTTCTGAGCTTTCCTCTCTTTGATCCCAGTTTCCCTAGCCTTTCAGACTTCCTACTCCCTCCCGCCTGTCAATCATTCAATTAGTCAATGGGTATTTATTAAGTGTTTACGATGTTCTAGGCACTTTGTGAGGTGCTTCAGACAAAAGAACAAAACTTTTAAACATCCTGCCTTCAAGGAGCTTACACACTACCTACTGGGCTTATTCTTCAATCTCACCACTACCACTGGTCCTTTCATATCCTCCCTGTTCCCTCATTCTGCCATCTCTCCCTTCCTCCCTACTACTATTTCCTTTCTGGCTCCATTTTTTACTTCCTGCCTAGCCTATACCCCATGGTTAATCATTTCAATGATGCTTCACCACACCCTGGAAATCTGGCCAGTCCTGGTTCCTGGATAACCTTCATCATCAACATTCCCCTCCTTCCAGCTTTTTAATATTCTTAGAGATAGGTACAAAATCATGTGGATTCGTCCCCTATAGGCTTATTCTTTCTTTCAGTCCTCACAGTTACTTTGACATCCTTTCCTTCATCTTTTTTTTTTTACTTTCTAGCATGTTCCCTGCACATAGCACCTATTCCAAAGCGTGCCCATACACTCCTACTCCCCAACACTATGCTACCCAAACTAGACTAATCCCAATACACAGTAAGTACTTTCATGCCTCCATAATTTTGCTCACACAGGTCCCTACATCTGGAATGGACCTTACCACTGTCCTGACCATTGAAATACTATCCATCCTTTAAGAATTAATATTAAGGGGCAGCTAGGTGGTGCAATGGATAGAGCACTGACCCTGAAGTCAGGATGACCTGAGTTCAAATCCGGCCTTGACACTTACTAGCTGTGTGACCCTGGGCAAGTCACTTAACCCCAATTGCCTTAAAAAAAAAAAGAATTAATATTAAACATGTTAAACATACCTCTTCACTGAAGCCTCCCCTAATTCTCCTGCCCAGAAATGTTCCATCTCTCTTTTGTACCCTTACAGCATTTTGTTTGTACCCCTTCCAAACACTGATCACATTCTACTTCGTTTTCTACTTATCTTTATACATATTTTGTCTGACCTATTACTATTGATGGTAAGCTTCTTGAAGTGTCAAACCATTTCTTATTCATCTTTGCATCTGGCTTAACACCGTTACAGTGACTTACACATAGCAGTGTATAAATAAAAATATTCTCTGAAGGAAATTTGGAGCTATCTCCATTTTAAAGACAGAGAAACGAGAGCCAGAGATGCCACTAGGCTTGGCTGAGGTCACATACCTGGAAGAGCATCCACTTAATTCTCAGGCAGTTGTCAAACTGAAATACTATTGCTGTTCATCTGAAGATTAATGTTTCTTGATTTTTTTCCTCCCTGTTCTTCCTTACCCACAGAAATATTGCACGTAGAACCTTGCCTGATTCTAGTTTGGATGCCTACTTGTTCTGCTCTGGCTGTGTTGTGAACGTGGATTTACTACTCATTCCATCCCTTCCTTATTTCCTGATTCTATTTCTCTACCTCCATCTCTTTCCTTGGACCTCGAGACCAATTCCTTGTCCTTCTAACATGGGTTTTAACCCAGGCTGTACTCCGGCAGTCCATACTCATGAGGCATCCAGCCTTCTTGGTGGAGACAGCCCAGTAATTTCCTGAGAAAGCAAATATCTTTGTCTTCATTCAGGTCAAGGAAGAAATTCTGGCTTCCATTCACCATCACTAATGGTGATGGTCCCTTACATGGAAAATTTACAGCAGAGAAGTGAGACAGACATCCAGAACCAGAAAGAGAGTAGGGGAACTGCATGGGATACCAGAAATCTTCTTGGAGTCATTGGGGATCAAAGATTTAGAGCTCGCAGGGATCGTAGATGGATGCCAACTAGACTAGCCCTATCATTTTACAGATGAAAAAACTGAAGACTACTAAGGGTAAGTGACTTGCCCAAGGTCACATAGGTAGCAGGGTTAAAATACAAACCCAGACCTTCAGATTCCAAATCCAGGCTGGAGGTCAGAACTAAGAGAACATTTAGAATCATAGTGTACTAGAACTAAAGGGAGGGCAGCTAGGTGACACAAAGGATAGAGTGCCTGGCCTGGAATCAGGAAGACTCATCTTCCTGAGTTCAAATCTGGCCTCAGACATTAACTAGCTGTGTGACCCTGGGCAAGTCACTTAACCCTGTTCACTTCAATTTCCTCATCTGTAAATGACCTGGAGAAGGAAATAGCAAGCCACTCCAGTATCTTTGCCAAGAAAACCCCAAATGGGGTCACAAAGAGTCGGACGTGACTGAAATGACTGACAACAACAACAAAGAACTGAAAGGAACCTTTGAGTTCAGCTAGGGTGACTCCTTCATCTTAAAGATAAGGAAACTGAGGTCATGACTAGATGCGAGGTCTCCTTACTCTCAGGCCAGTGTTTGCTTTCCATTAAACCATATGACTTTATGAGACTGCCTAGTCGGATCTTTCTGTTTCTTATCTGGCTGCCCTGCAGTCCACCACATTTCCACTCCTCCTGGCTCTGAGACACAAGGAGATAAGCCAAGGGACCTCAGACTGATGGGTCCCACGAAGCAGAACCACTTCGTGGGCTGACCTTACCTGTGGGATGAGATAGTTCCTCATGTTTTTCACCGTCTGCCACGTCTGGTTACTGCTACCATAACCCCAGCGGCAAAGATGGAAACCAAGTCCCCAGAAAGGTGGCATAGTAGGGAAGCCTGAAATGATGGCACTTTGTCAGTATGGTGAGGACGGCAACTAGAAGGGCTCCTGATTGATGAAAGGGAACCAAAAATGTGACTCAGTTGTTCAAATCTTCCCTGAGTAAAATGGGTAGGTCAGCTCCCTTACATGCACCAATATAATTATATCAGCCCTTTCTGCAGGATCAAAGAACAAGAAGCAAATTAGATACCATCAATCGGAGACTGGCTAAACAAATTATGGTACAGGAAGATAATGGAAAATTGCTGTGTTTTAAGAAATGACTATGATGAATAAAGATGGAGAAGCATAGGAAGACACGTACGAGCTGATATGAAGTAAAGTAAGCAGAACCAGGAAAAGAACATAAACAGCTACAATGACCTAAACAGGATGAACAGCAATGCAACAATAAACTGAATATTATCAGAAGATACTGACCAGATCTGTGGCCAAAGAAGAGATATAAGAAGGCACATACTCTGCAACTTAGCTAGCCCTATGTTCATAACTGATCAGCATGGGAGGATAGGAAGAAATGAGAGGAAGGACTGAGGAAGGCTTCATAAAGGACGCAGAATTTGAAATGGGCTTTAAAGGATGGCTAGGAACTCAGGGAAAGATTCAAAGGATGGGTGAAGGCACACAGGCGGAGGGAGGCCACAATGATACATCTGGGGAACACGGAGACCATCTGGAGAGTAGTACTTTGAGACAAGGTGAGAATGATGCAGTGATATCAAACTGAGGAGGATTCTGAAAGCCAGGTAAAGGAACTCAAACCTAATTGCGTGCACAAGCAGGTTTTTGAGAAGGGCAGTCCTGTGAACAAGATGATGCACAATAAAGATTATCCCAGCAGCATTCAATGAAGAGTAGCTAGGAAGAAAGACTGGAGGCAAAAAAGACTTGTTAAAGAGCTCTGATAATGCAATAACTGCTCCCCCCTGCTGAGAAGCAATGGGATCAGGATGCAGAATTAGACTATACACACACACACACACACATAAACTATATATATACATACATATATATATATATATATACATACACACACATATATATATATGCATATATATATACATATATATATATACATACATATGTATGTATGTATTAGGCTTTATATTTTTGTTGCTCTTTAGTAGTTTCAGTAATGTCTGACCCGTCCTGACTCCATTTTGGGGTTTTCTTGGCAAAGAAACTGTAGTACTTTGTCATTCCTTCTCTAGCTCATTTTACAGATGAGGAAACTGAGGCAAATGGGGTGAAGTGACTTGCCCTGGGTCACACAGCTAGTAAGGACCTGAGACTGCATTTGAACTCAGGAAGATGAGTCTTCCTGATTCTAAGCCCGGTGCTCTATCCACTGTGCCACCTAGCTGCACAAAAGGTTTTGTGTGTGGGTGTGGGTGTGTATGTGTGTGTATGTGTGAGTACAGTGCAGAAATTTGTTTTGCTTGACTACACATATTTGTTAGAGTTGTTATTGTTTTCTCAGAGGCAAGAGAGGTGGGAGGGAGAAAAAAAACAGATTTTTGTTATCTAAAATTTACATTTCCCTTAACATCTAGTATAATAAATATTATGTTCTAATAAATGTTCTCATAAATATTTGGTGAAGGGATGAATGATGAAATGGTTCCTCAGCTGCTCGTATCCCTCTGTAACAGGGCAAAAGCTTATGTTGGGCTGAGGGAGGCTGGGGAGAACATTTTCACATAGGATTGTCCAAGGACATGCACTCCAGACTCCTTCTACCCATGCCTGGGGTTTCTCTTCCACATAGAAAAACCTGAGCCAAAGATGCCAGTCAGCCAGCTGTCATGCACTGCTGAAGTAGTACTTGAAGGGGTGGCCAGCTCATCCTCTAGCTGCCCTCAAGAAATAGGGAGGGAGGTGCTCTCTTTGGCAGCACACACACAGTACAGAGATTAGCACGGCCCCTGCACACGGATGACATGCAAAGTCGTGAAGTGTTCCATACTTAAAAAAAGGACAAGGACAAGGAAAAGGGAGGGAGGCTAGACTCATTGAAGGTCAGCCATGTTGGAAAAGAGAATTGTCATTTACCTGAATCTCTCCTGTATGTTCCATTCTCTTTTCCAATATGGCTGACCTTCAACGAGTCCACACTGAGTGTGACTAGTCCTCGGATAAGAGGGTGGTAGACAGAGAAGACTGGGTAAATATCTGAGAGGCCAGGCCACTGGGAAGCATTTCCAGGGCACTGCTGCTACCTCACCTTGGAAAAGTTTAAGAAATACTTAGGCCACTGAGCAAATGCCAACTTTCTTTTTAGGATGCTCTAACCTTAACTGTACACAAAAGTTTACAACACGCTCCAAGGGTACTTTCTAAGCCCAAATCAGTGGGACAGACCTCTGTCCTTAAGGATTCATGAGAGATCCCTGCCAGCTCCTTTTCATGCACAATTTGAAAACTCGTCTGTAATCCACTTATTTACTGAAAGATAACTGAATTGCCTGCCCTCCCTTCTCATTCCTCCTGTCTTCACTATGGATTCTAGCCAGCTTGGCATTTCTACGGCAACAACCACCTTGACAGGGACAGGCAAGAAAGCAAGTGATAACAACTGTCTTGCTGACGGAGAAAGACGAGGCAGCAGTGATGACTCGGAGAGAATCCGAGGAGGTGACTGCGTCATGATGGATACGACTGAGGGCAGACACCAAGGTCGCTCCAGGCAGGATTTTGGGAAAAGGTGACACTGAAAACCAGAGCGAAAAAGAAGAAGTAGAGCAGAAACAGGTGGGGATACTCACCGATGACCTGCTGGTATTGCTGGACCACAGAGCTTGGATCTGGCCCCAAGAAGATGTAAAAATCCAGAATCCCCCCCACGGTCCTCCATGTCAGGGCAGGGGCAGGCTGCAGAACCACCTCTTGGGAAATAGAGAACGGAAATTAATATCATCCTACTGTGATTCAGCAAGGTGGCAGTAGATAGAGCACTGGGCCTTGAGTCAGGAAGACCCAAGTTCAAATCCAGCCTCAGAAACTTACTAGCTGTGTGACCGTGGGCAAATCACTTTCCCCTGTTTGCCTCAGTTTTCTCATCTGTAAAATGATCTGGAAAAGGAAATGGCAAGCCACTCCAGTATCTTTGCCAAGAAAACCCTAAATGGCGTCATGAAGAGTTGGTCATGACTGAATAACAATACTAGGATTCAGATGCCTTGAAAGGATGGTGTTCCCTTTTGCCTATGATTTCACTTGTGTAGTGAACTCTCTGGCTAGGAAACTCTCTCTGTTCATGCAAATTGGCACATTTTCTGCAACATATAGTATAAATGGGTTTCCCAGAGCACTGAGAGGTTAATTGATTTGACCAGGGTCACACAACCAGCATGTGAAAGAGGTGAGACTCGAACCCAGTCCTCCTGACTTACAAAGCCAGCTTTCTATCAATTAGGCCATGTTGACCATCATCCCAAGGAGAGAAGAAATCAATCAATGGCTTTTGGGAGAGAAGCATGAAGTTGCTGATGCTGCTGACTGGAACAAGGTCATATCTGTCATCCCTGACAACTGTAGCCCTGCAGGAGGTGAGGAAGGCAAGGTGCCTTGAGTCCTTGTGAAGATCAACTAGGGGAACCGGGGAGAGACCAGGCGCTTAGACGGAAGTTTCAAAGAAGGAAGCTTAGGCCTGATATCAGAACATCTTGCCAAGGAACAGGACTAGCCTCTGCCTTATCTATCAACTGTTATATGACATAGTTAGAGAGAGACAATCGGTGGAAAAAGAACTGGCTTCAGAGTCAAAAGTTGGGTCCCTCAGCCGGTAGTCCCAGGCCCTGGTCTTAACTTCGACACACTCAGAAGTCACTTAGTCTCTGGGCCTCAGTTTTCCCTATCTGTGAAATAGGAATAATAAGCCTTGATCTGCTCACTCGAGAAGCCAATTCTGAGGATACTTAGCATCCCACAGGGTAGTGGATTAGGAACCAGGAGACGTTGGCTCAAATTCTGGCCCAGCCACTGAGCCAGAACCACATGATCTGGGCAAGTTACTTTCATCCCACTAAACCTGTTTCCTCATCTGTAAAATGGGTATATTAACATTTGTACTCCCTATCTTACAGGGTTATTATGAGGATCAGATGAGTTAATGTGTGCAAAGCACTTTGTACATCTTAAATGAATGTCAGCTGTTAACACACTGTGTGTTTATTGAATATACTTTTTTACTGGTTTCAGAGAACCAGAGAATGTCAGAGTTGAAAAGGGCATCAGATGTGACATCTTTTTACTCATAATAATGATGGTAATAGCTATCATTTATATAGCACTTTGAAGTTTGCAGAGATCTTTACAAATATTACTTCACTTGATCCTCACAACAACCTTTTGAGATAACTGCTATTACTATAGCCATTTTACAGATAAGGAAACAGGCTGATCGGGGTTAACTGACTTGCCCAGGGACACACAGCTAGGAAGTGTCTGAGGCAGTGTCACGTCTTCCTGATTCCCACTCTAGCACTGTGTCCACTACCCCAACTAGCTGCCTAAATGTATTCATTCATTCACTCAAAATGCATTTATTCAGAGATTTATAAATGACAGGCACCATAGAGATGCAAGGACCAAAAATAAAAGAGCCCCTCTGCTCAAGATGCTAATTGAGGGAAACAACATTTTACAGATGAGACCAGGGCCCAGGAAGGTAAAGAAATTTGCCTAAAGTCACACAGCAAATTAGTAGAAAAGGCAGGTCTAGAACATGGACCTTCTATCTGTATGTCTAAATTTGGGTAATAATAAGCTGTACTTTTACAACAAGATTCATATTCATTGCTAGATGGCTCCCACCCGCTGATCAAATCTTAGGTCAGGAGATCAGCAGCTCCTGCTCTAGGATAGGCGGGAGCGCCATATTTCATCCCCCAAAGGAAGAGGGGAGACATGAGGAAACTCACTCCCCTGTCCAGCAGTTGGGCTGTTGGCTCTGAGAAGGCCTACAATGTCCACAGCTCATCCTCAGGAGGGCCCAGCTGTGTGCAAAGCACGTTGTGGGTTTCTATCTCCAAACCAGAAGCTGCCCTTTCCCCAAGGGCTTGAAAATACTTCTCTGAGGATACTGAGGTAGTGGGGGAGGGGGTCAGAGAGGCGCAGGGAGCCAGAGGAAGGGCATAAAGGAAAGTGGAATTTTAAGCAAATGATTCAGCAACTGTGTGTGCATGTGGTTAAACTGCTCAAAAATTGCTAAAGAACCAGGCTCAGGTCAGGAAACAGATGTCTCAGTTCTCCAAGGCAGCCAAGCAGCCACCTTCTGGTCTTGGGCTATTTCTCTTGCCCCAAATTAACCCTGAAAAATTGGCCCCTTCTCTGGTTATATTCAAGGCCAGAAGGCCTCTGCAGACCCTCTACATTTGCCTAACCGAATCAAAAAGAAAGCTTCGGTTGTAACAACTAACCAACCCTTCTTCGGTATCCCCCACAAAGAGCATTCTCCCTCCTTTCTTTCCTGGATTTGTTCATTCCATTAGCATTCTAATTGATTTCACCTTTGTAACATCTCTCACATATACTCCTTCTGTCCTCTGACACTGCCACCGACCTGGCACAAGCCCGCATCGTCTCAAGCTTGGACTATTGAAATAGCCTGCTGAAGGGTCTCCAAGCCTCACATCTCTCCCCACTCCAGCCCACCTTTCTCAGCTGTCAAATTAACCTTCCCAAAGTACTCATCTGACCATGTCACTCCAATAGAAACACCCTTCACAAACTGGCCGCAGACTCTTCAGACCGGTGACACCGGCCTCCCTGCTGTTCCTCAGATAAGACACTCCATCTCCAGACTCCAGGCATTTTCACTGGCTGTGCTTCCATGCATGCATGGAAGACTTTCCCTTCTCATCTCTCCCTCCCAGTTTCTTTAAAGTCTCAGCTAAAATCACACCTTCTCTGAGAAGCTTTCCCCAATGCCCCTTAATTCTGGTGCCTGACATTAATTCCGATTTATACTGTATTGATGGGCAGCTAGGTGGTGAAGTGGACAAAGTACCAGGTCTGAAGTTGGGAAGACTTGAGTTCAAATTTGGCCTCACACACTAGCTGTATGACTCTGGGCAAGTCACTTAACCCTGTTTACCTCAGTTTCCTCATCTGTAAATGAGCTGGAGAAGGAAACAGCAAACCACTCCAGTGTCTTTGCCAAGAAAATCCCGAATGGGGTCACCGAGAGTCAGAAACAACTGAACAACAGCATTGAAATCCTGTGTTATCTTATTGTGCACAATTGTTTACGTGGTTTTCTCCCATTAGACCGTGAATTCCTTGAGAGCTGGGATTTGTCTTTTTACTTCTTTGTATATCTATTGCTTAGGAAGGTGCCTCATACATAGTAGGTGCTTAATAAATGCTTATTGCTTGATTAGCAAAACAAGTCTAATCTCTTTCATGTGATCCAATTTCTCTTCCATAGAATCTAGTCTCTCTTTCACAAATGTTGTCTTTTACCGCTATTTCACTTTTCATTCATGTCTACCTTAGTGCCATTGCCTACTGTAAGCCTCTCGAGGGAAAGGAATCTGTCTTAGTCATTTTTGTGCCACTCGCAGCACCCAGCACAGCGCCTTGTACATAGTGGCCACACAGTAGATACTTGCTGATCACTCTAATGGTATAGGAGCTACTACGTCCTGAGGACTTCACCCACGGAGATGTTCCAGCGCAACAGAAGTCCCCACTTACCCATGGCATTGCTATTCAGGAGGAAAACACCATGAGCAGTTCCTGCCTCCTCCATACTCAGGTAGAAGGGGTGCACCCCATAAAGATTGTATGACTCCTGTGAATGAAATAAATTTGGTAAGAACATCAACTTGCTTTTCCTTTACCAGGTCCCCAAAGTGATTAGAGGGTGAAGGAAGGAAAGTATTAGCATGCCTCTCAAAGCTCATTCTAGCCCCAATTAACCCAACCGCTTAAGATCTCTGACTTCACCACGACTGGACAGCAGGCAACAGGAGAACATAACTTCAGTCCTGGGCTAGTGATCTTGAGGCAGGATTGAGTAAAATGTGACTAATTTCTCCCACAGGGAGGGGACATGAACGTAGAATTGCTTTCAGGGCTTAGCTTACAAAAGAAAGTGGAATAAGTTTAAAGGAGAGTAAAGCAATGGAAAGAAAACAGTACAGGAATGGAGAAGGGAGGGAAGGAGAGAGAAAAAGAAAAGCACTACAGGAAAGCAGATATACTGGAACCTAGGAAGGAGTGTGGCTTCAATGACACATCTCTAACTCCATGGGGGATGTTCCATTATCTGGGCCTTGGTTTTCTCATCTATAAAATGAAATTTATTGTTCAATCGTTTTTCAGTCATGTTTAACTCTTCATGATCTCATTTAGGGTTTTCTTGGCAAAGATGCAGGAGTGGTTTACCATTTCCTTTTCTAGTTCACTTTACAGATGAGGAAACCGAGGCAAACAAGGTTAAGTGACTTGCCCAGGGTCACATGGCTGGTAGGGTCTGAAGCTAGATTTGAACTCAGGAAGATGAGTCTTCCTGACTCCAGGCCTGGCGCTCTATCCATTGCACCATCTAGCTGCCCCTATGAAGAGGCTATACTAAATGATCACTAAGATTCATTCTGGCTCCAAAATTCTGTGTTGATGTCAACAGGGAATGTCAGAGGAGATCATATATGCAGAGATGTTCTGACAAGTTTTTCCTATAAGACGAATAATGGAGCCATATAACTCTAGGGAATAGGACACAGGCCTGGAGAGACAGGGACATTGGCAAAGTATCCAGACTGGAAATCTCCAGAACCCTAGAAAGTTCTAATACCATACTTTTGACTGGAGTACCAGATGGCTCTGGCTTTGAAATGTTCAAGAGACTTTATTGGGGAAACTACAAAGTTATTTACCAGAGGCTGCCCTCAGCTCCCTTAGGCCGCTAGAAAAAGGTACCCTCCTCATAGCTGTGAATTTCAGATCCTCATACCCAGATGTTAAGCATACTCAAAGTACTCATTGGAAATAATCCCATTCACCAAAAGGTTAAGGGCTTAGCCACCTGATGGCCCTCTAGGAGGATGTGGGAAAGAACCTTATAGACTAAAAATATAACCCGAGGTAGGTTGGGGTGGGAGGTTAGGGGGAATGGAACAGGAATGAGGTTAGGAAATGGACAATGGAAAATGGCTACCGTAGGTGGGACATCCCGGGCCCAAAAACTCAGGGTGGTCCAGTCCAAGTGGTGAAGAAAGCCACGGCGGTGCTCCCCCAGCCCATAAAGGAACGCAGATGGAAGAAGGGCGGAAATTTGGAGGAACTGGTCAGCAAAGATTAATGGGGCCACAGTTGTGTTCAACCTAAAGAAGAAAGGTATGAAGGGGTAGGGAAGGAAGGAGAAGAAGTGAGGTATGGAAGGGGGGAGGGAAGGAAGGAATGAGAAAGGGAGATAATGAAAAGGTAGAAAGGGGAAAGCAACAGATACAATGAGGGAAAGGGTTTTGGAAAACAAAAAAATGTGGGAAGCACAAAAGGGAGATCATGGGGGAAAGTGGGATGGACGGGGAGGAGGGGGAGGAAAGGAAAGTGTGAATCTATAACTCTATAACACAGTATCTCAGTAAGCCCATTACATTTTCTATAAGAACTGCCACATTTCTTTTACCAAAGTGTTTCACCAATGGTTGAATGTTAACTATATTTAGCAAAGACTTCACCAACTGCTGAAAAAGCAGCAGCCATCACTATTGGGTTTCCAAACCATGACTCAGCAGTGCTAGTAAGGTCTGGACTTTCATGTTTAGCTGATGGTGAGGAGGGGGAAGGAGAAGTATGTGTATGTGGGGGGGGGGTGAGGCAGGGGTAGGTTTAACAAGTGTTGAGTATCAAGAGGGGAGAATGGGGCTGACCCTAAAGTTAGAAAGACTCAGTCTCAATCTCAAGTGGAGGTGTCAATTGTTTTCTCTGCTAATTAAAATTTATATGAAAGTGGTTTTTAGTTGGAACTGTGATGGCAGGAACTCCATTCTAATGAGGCGAGGGGGACACTCAGGGCTCAGAGGGAAAGGTGAGAAAGGGGAGAGGTAGGGCAAGGAGGGAAGAGCTAAGACTTCTAGCCAATCAATGCAAAAGGAAATTGATGCATAGAAATTAGAGGGAGAAAAGTCAAGGGTTTTATCTTCTGAGCTATTTCTGATTCTACTGATGTGGTATGCTTCTGACTGGGAGCACAACTACTTCTTCTCACACCCTGGCTCCTGTATCCAATGAGGTATTGCCCAAAATCAGAGTAACTTCTCAGGCAGTGGACTTGGTAAGGATGAAGGAAGTCTGGCCCCAAGTTAGCTTCCTGGAACAAAGGCATTCAGAGGGTTCCCTTCCTTACATACCACTGAAGGTAGTGTAGCAGAGGGGAGAGATCACTGGACTGGAAAGAAGTCAGCAGACTTGGCTTCAAGAACCAGCTCTTCACTAATCATCTGGCTTGATCAGCTTGAGCAAGACATCTTATTTCTTTGGGCTTCAATTTCTTCCTTTGTAAAGCTAGAGGGTGGGACGACATGGCCTGTAAAGTCCCTTCTAGCTCAAACAGTCTATGATTTTTTTGATCTCCAAGGTCCCCTTCTGCTGAGATGAATAATAATAATAGCTAACATCTCTATGGCTTTTTAAGGTTTCAAAGTGCATTACTTATACTATCTCATTTGATCTTCAGAACAACCCTGTTGAGGTCAGTGCTATTGTTATCCCCAATTTATAGATGAGAAAATCTTAGAGGTTAAATGACTTGCCCAGGGACACACAACTAGTATGTGTCTGAGGTAGGATTTGAACTCAAATTTTCCTGATTCCAAGTCTAACACTCAATCTACTATGCCACACGGCTGCCTCATTCCAAGAGCAATTAACCCTCAAGACAGTGAAAGGCCTGCAGTGAACTCAATTGGCCGTGAGCAAAAGAGGTCTTCTGCAAGTAAACAGCAGTCAAGGGAGAATGGTGAGAGATATCTCCCCTAATATATGGTTCTAGATATCCCTAACCTTACGGGTCATTCGGTACTCTAGAGCAATGGTGTCACACTCTAATAGACGCAGATCCCTGCAGGCTGCATTATGACTTAGAAAACCACAAATTAACATTATCTATGTCTTACTGTATTTTTACTTATTTTTGTTAAACTTTTCCCATTTACATTTTAATATGGTTCGAATATGACACCTAGAATACTCTAGTACTCTAGACTGCTCTAGAGTGCAGCATGCTAGCTGAGCTGTTGTAAGGCTGGGCCTAAAAACATGAGTCAAAGTCTGATGATAAACTAACCCACTCCTTTCAGGGGCATCCTCAGGAACAGGTAGATCAGGGCTTGCAGGCCTTTACAAAAATGGTGGAAGGAGAACATATGCAAACACTCTCAAATGGAGAAAGAGAAAAACCAGAGGGAAGTCTCACAGTACAACTCCTGACCCCCGACGTTTCACCAAAATCCCAAAGGGATCCCTGGAGAAATCAAGGCTGTAGAGGGGATTCTCTGCTTTTTTCGTGGCTGAGGGAACTTCCAGAGGCACCTCATATCTGGAGTTGTTGGGATCAGTCAGCTGTGACAAAGAGAAGGAGAGCAGAAGTGACCACATGGCATTTAGTTGTAACATCTCATGTGGAAGAAAGAAAAGGAGTGGGGGGTAGGGAGAGAAGGGAGTCTGCTGAGTCTCTCTGTGAGGCAAATAGACTAATTGCCACCCCACCCCCACCTTTTCCCTTTTCCCTACACCACCACCTCATGTCTCCTATCTCCCAGGAACAGTCTTCCTGACCTCCTCATCTGAAAGTTGCCAGTCACACTGGCAGAGTGAAGTGGGAAGTAGCTGAGGCCGAGAGAAAATTGTCCAAGGCATACATTCTGGGACAAAGCTTGGAAATAGGCTAATTTCTAATTTCAGGTCCCGCCTTTGACACACACTGGCTGTGTGGCCACAGGCAAGTAAGTCACTGACCCTTCCGGTGGCCCCAGACAGCTATCTCTAAGATGACAAGACCAGCAGCTGATCAACACAGTTAAGCTAAGTTCTAGACCAGGTATTCACCACCCGGATAAAATCACGGATCCAGACCTTTGTCATTGGCCTTCTCATCAGGAAGGCCTGGGTTCAAGCTGTCTCTGACACATACTGGCTATGGGACCTTGGGCAGGTTAGGGTATCTCAGTGCCACCAGGCAACACTTCAAGACTATAGTTTGCCAAGCTTGCTAGAGGGAGTTTCCTCACCCAGAATTTCTTGTTGTTGAGTCATTTATGACTCTTTGTGACTCCATGAACCATACTGTCCATGGGGTTTTCTGGGCAAAGATGCTGGAGTGGTCTGCCATTTCCTTCTCCAGTGGATTAAGACAAACAGAGCTTCCAAGGTTGCACAGCTAGTAAGTGTCTGAGGCTGGATTTGAACTCAGGAAGATAAGTCTTCCTGACTCCAGCCCTGGCGTGTGTGTCCTTGAGAAAGTCATTTAATCTCACTAGGCCTCATTTTCCACATTTTTAAGATGGGGAAGCTAGACTAGACTGAGATTCTCCAAGCTGCCTTCTAGTCCTAAATCTGTGATTCTACTATCCAAGATGAATGGAAGGACATAATTCTCCCACCTTGATGTGTAGCCGGGTATCTGTCTCCAAATCCACCTGCAGTTGCAACTCTAGCACATCGTGAGGGTAATAGGTCTTCACTGTCCTCATCAGCACACCCAGGAAACCTAGCTCAGTCCTGTTCAATGTCTTCAAGGTGTAGCTAGGGAAATCAGGGGGGTAGAAGCACCAGGGTGGCCCTCCCCGGCTGCTGCTCTGCAGGAAGCAACAACCTCTCGTCTGGCAGAGTTCTGGAGTCACCACTGTGTCCCGTTCAGGGTAGCAGTCAAATCGCTGGGACTCAGGAACAGAGATACACTTCCCTGGGGGCTCCACAGGAAGTCTCCTCACACTGATGGCCCAGAAGGTGCCTCCCAACAGGCCAGCTCCCATTATCACAGCAACCCCTAGCCACTGCCACCTGGGAGACAGGGTCTTCTTGGCAGGAGGAGAGCCAGGCTCATTTCCCTCATCTTCCTCTTCTTCTTCCTCCTCACCATAAGGGCCAGGGGCATGAGTCACATGGGTAGGCAACTTGCGGTATGATTTCATTGTCAGTTCTGAGGATGGAGAAGAAGCCTAGGGAGCAGGGAAATTGGGAAAAAACATAAAAGGAAAATATCTTAACTTTACAGAAGTGCAATCAACAGAAATAGAAAACCATGATTGTTTGGGGACACTGTGTATTTCCTGTTGGTGACCCAAAAGAATGCTATCCTTAAAAAACAAGAGCAGGGCTCTCTCAGGATTAGAGCACAGATTTGCCAGAATCTAAATGCTCTGTTTCTCAATCTCCGGTCCTGGGACTCTCCTCTTCATAAAGGGCTGCAGAGTGCAATAGGCTCGAAGTATAAATGTATAGCCAGGAACAGCAAACCAGGGAAATCTGTTGTTATGTGTCCTGCAAACCCAAAATGCTGCATCTGGGACTGAGATCATCTAAATTCTTGTTATTATTGGGAATGTGGGAGAGGGGTAAGATGAAATTCATGGATTTCCAGCTAACCTAGAAAATTCACTTTTAGCAGGAGTTTTGGCCTTCTCCCTGATCAACAAATCTGGGCTGAAATAGGCTAGGTTGATGGTGGCTGGACTATAACTTGGGCGGCTAGGTGATATAGTGCACAGAGCACCAGCCCCAGAGTTAGAACGACTCATCTTCCTCAGTTCAAATCTGACCTCAGACACTTACTAGCTGTGTGACCGTGGGCAAGTCACTTCACCCTGTTTGCCTTAGTTCCTCATCTTTAGAATGAGCTAGAGAAGGAAATAGCAAACCACTCTAGTATCTCTGCCAAGAAAACCCCAAATGGGGTCACGAGGAGTCAGATGTGACTCAACAAGGGCTATAACTTAGGGAAGATTTAGTTTTCTGATAAGCTGGTAAGATAGATCTGAGTCTCATATTTATATATGTCACCCAGCAACCTCCATGCCCTTCCAAGGCAAAGGGGTGGGCGTATTCTCATATCTTTCCATGCATTCAATTCAATGTAATCCAATTCCACAAATATTTATTAAGCAACTGCTATGTCTAGGCACTGTCCTAGGTGCTACAGACATAAAGCCAAAAAAAAAAAAAGAAACAATCCTTACTCTCAAGGAACTCACACCTAAGGTAGTCCCTTTGATTCCTCTTCCCCATTAAAGCTGCCTTTGATGTTTTTTTGAACTTGATTTTTCCTGAATAAAAATGGAAGATGGTTTGTGAGTGAGGAGAGAATATGGTGTGATTTGCACCAAGCTCCCACTGTTGGAAGGCTACTTCATAGAACGGAAAGAATATTCACTGTGCTGTCAAAAGTCTTAGGTTCAAATTCCACCTCTAATAGTGTGCGTCTATGTAACCCATGGAAATATTATGGAGTGTCTTGGCCTCAGTTTCCTTATCTGTAAAATGAAGGGCCTGTATTTGATAGCTTCTGAGACCTCAGGAGGGCTCCATCTTGCCAGGGATGCTGGGTGAGTGCTATAAGGATGATATACTGTATAAACTGCATCTTCTATCCTTTTGCCCAATAAGTTAGGGTCCAGATGCACTCGGAGAACACCACACAGGACCACCTCTGGTCTTTTTTGTCCATCTGAGATTCTACTGCTTTCTCCTTTCTCCCTAACCAGATTAAAGGGACCATACCTATGACATCCATATTAGTCATATGCAGTGCTATGCAGCGCTATTAGTTACCTGGGTGTGGCTACTTATGGTTCATTTTGTTTCCAAATGACAACGTCTTACCCCAGTGCCTTAGAGAAAGCTCTTTGAACCAGGCCTCTGACAAACCAGATGGCCTTGAACCACTCCCAACATCAATGCCTCAGCCTCCTCTCTACATGAAGGAACCAAGAGACTCTCTCAATGAGGCTATGATGAGGAAAACCTATGCAAAAGTATGCAACCAGTTTGGGTAGTAACAGTACAAGGCAGCTAGGGAGGCAATGGAGAACAAATCAAACACATGTTGACATATCAAAGAGCCCTGCAGAAAGCTAAGTGATTTGTTTAAAAATGCCTGCTTTTATTATGAACATGGCTGCAAAAAAAAACTCACCTGAGAGGAAATTTTTGCAGAGAGAATTTGCCTCTAGCAAGAGTGGGAAGAAGCTCTGTGGAGAGAAGAGATCATGTGAATAAATAAAACCATTTTCTTTGATAACTTTGTACGTATTTTGCATTTACTAATCTCTGTGTGTGTGTGTGTGTTATGCTCTGTCTCCTTCTCCTCGCCCCCTCCAGAATGTAGGAACCTTAAGGACAGGATTATTTCAGTTTTTTCTCTCTATCTCTTATACCCAGCACCTTGCAGTGCCTGACAAGTGGTAGGAGCTGTTTGTTCAAAAGTGTTACTCTCAAGTTATTTCATTCATTCATTCAACATTAAGTCTTTGCTAATTGAATGAATCATGAATCATTTGTAGATGGAGAAGTCAACTTCCATCCTATCTATCCCCACGTCCATTTCCCAGATTTAGCTTGGAATATAGGGTCAGGGACATCATGTATCATGGTCCCTTCCCCTTTATTGTAAAAAGAACCCTAACATATGGCCCTCCCCAAACCACAACCAATTTCCTTTGATCCATGGGAGAAGGAAAACATCCTACGAATAACCATTCGGCCTGTCTGACAAGTTGGGACTTAACCATAATAAAAATGGGCAGTACGGTTTCAACAGTGGTTCCCAAACCGAACGATAGTCTGGCAAACCCTGAAAGGATACTGTAGAAAGAGACACACCATCCTCTCTCAGATGGCCATGAAGAAAAATCTCTAAAGAATAAAGGGGATAAATATCTTCTCTTCCTAGGGCCCTGTCTGACTCTTTGGACATCCAGCTCAAAGAGGGGACACTTAGGAATAAATGAACATTAGCTAATGTAGTTAGAGTAGCTTGATTGAGAAGAAAGGGTATTGGTGAAGAGGAGGGGAAAATAATTATAACTCATATTTATGTAGCATTTTAAGGTTTGTAAAACACTGTATATATGTTACGTCATTTGATCCTCACAACAATCCTAGAAAGTAGGTGCTATTATTATCCCCATTTTACACATGAGGAAACTGAGGCTAAGAGAGGCCAAATAACTCACCCAGGGTCACAAAGCTAGTAAGTTAGGCCGGATTCAACCTCAGGTCTTCCTGACTCCACATCTAGTACTCTATCTAACTAAGCCATCCTAGCTGCCTTTCTACTCCTAAGAAAAAAATCCACTCTTGAATCAACATGTAAGGTTTTTGTCCATTTATTTGGTTTGGGGGACTTGTTGTTATTGAGTTGGGTTGTTTTTAAGTGACCATCTCAAGAAGAATAGAATGGACCACAGTGAGGAAAGAAATCTGACCGAGTCAGATCTACAGAACCATAGAATAATCTGAGTTGCAAGAGACCCTTGAGCCCATCTAGTCCTGGATCTAGCAAAATATGGCCAGAAGACAAAATCCAGTCCTGTCTGTTTTCATGTGGCCAGTGAGCTAAAAATGTTGGGTTATGTTACATTTTTAAATACCATAACTTTATTTTTAAATGTAAAAACCATTCTTAGTCCATAGATGTATAAAAACAGGAAGCTGTTTTTGCTTCCCCACCCCAATTCCCCCCATATTCTAGAACTAGAAATCTAGAACTAGAATTCAATTCTCTTATCCTAGAAAGGGGAAATCTGAGGCACCATGGAAGGAAACAGCTCTACCCAAAGTCACAGAGCTGAGCAGCAGCAGAAAGCCAGCACCAGAACCCAGGCTTGTTGAATCCCAGTGCTACTTCCAACATGGTTGTGGATTCAGATGACCAATCAATTAATAGAGCTGGAAAGAACCTTAAAAGAAGTCTTCTAGTTTAAACTGACCACATATGGGATTGCAACTCACAGTTTAAGAAGTGCTGAAGAGAAAAACCTGGGAAGACTTATATGGTCTGATGCTGAGTGAAGTGAGCAGAACCCAGAGGACTTTGTATACAATAGCAGCCACGTTATGCAATGACTAAGAATGTTAAACTGAACCCTTCTCAGCATTACGAGGATCTAAGACATCTCCAGAGGCCTCGGGATGGAAAATGCTGTCCACATCCAAAGAAAGAACTATGGAAGTCGAATCGCTCTCACTTATTTTTACCTTAAGTTGAATTTTGTTTCATCTTTCTGATGGTTCCTCCTATTGGTTTTAATTTTTACTTACAACTTCACTAATGTGAAAATATGTTTAATGGGTATGTAAATGTAAAGCCTATGTCAGATTGTGCCCTGTCTTGGGGGGGGGGAGAAAAAGGGAGAAAAAATTTTCAACTCAAAAGCATATGGAAAAAAAATTTTTTAAAAAATAAAATTAAATTTTAAAAAAAAAGAGAGAAAAAAAAAGAAGTGCTAAAGAGGTCGTGAGAGGAAGAAGTTTAAGAAGCCCTGCTTCTAGTCCAAGATCCTCATGTACCAATGAAGAAACTGAGACCCTATGGAGGTTAAGTGGCTTTCTCAAGCCTGTTGTTCTTTGACTCTTGGTGACGCTTTGAGGGTTTTCTTGGCAGAAATACCAGAGTGGTTTGCTATTTCCTTCTCCAGATCATTTTTACAGATGAGGAAACTGAGGCAAACAAGGTTAAGTGATTTGCCCACCTAGTAAGGCCACATTTGAACTCAGGTCTTCCTACCTCCAGGCTTAGTGCTCTATGCATTAAGCCACCTAGCTGCCCTTCTCAATATTACCACGGTAGTAATTAGAAGAGTTTCAATATGAAACCAGTCCTCTGCCTCCAAAGGGCAGCTAGGTGGCACAGTGGATAGACCTGGGCCTGAAATCAGGAAGAACTGAGTTCAAATGCTGTCTCAGATACTTTCTAGCTATGGGAGCCTGGGTAAGTCATTTAACACATTCACCTCAGTTCCCTAATCTGTACAATGAGCTGGAGAAGGAAATGGCAAACCACTCCAGTATCTTTTCCAAGAAAATCCCAAATGGGGTCACCGAGAGTCAGCCATGACTGAAAAACGACTCAACAATTCAACCTCTGACTCCAATGCTAGCATGCACTCTGCCGTGCCCTGTTTACCTCTCCTCGTCCCCTTTTGTTAATTCTTGACTTTCAGCTTCAATTCAATCAAGGGGAGGACAAAAATCTATCTCTTCCCGGCCCCTCTCCCTTCTTCTTTTTGGCTAAACTCCTTTTCTGAAAATAAGGCTACTCCTGCTGGACGCTGGTGTACGAGTCACAAAACCATAATAAGCTTTCATTGTTTTACTTGAAAGTTTATTCTGTCCTCATGTGTTTGCCAGCTCTGGCAAAAACTAAGTGGTGTTCCATGCTTGGAAGTTCTGCAGGCTCCACTGGGAGCAAGCTTTAGAAACTTGCCAAGGCCAATTCAATCAGTAAATGTGTGGCTAGTGTCCGAATGAACCATACTGTAAAACTCAGTCTAATAGACATGAAGGACAAAGAAACTCACGTGACTATAGATCTGTAATAGACATTATTAAA
This sequence comes from Phascolarctos cinereus, assembly GCF_003287225.1. Lineage (NCBI taxonomy): Eukaryota > Metazoa > Chordata > Mammalia > Diprotodontia > Phascolarctidae > Phascolarctos > Phascolarctos cinereus. Next base: position 219,104,748 of record NW_027555847.1, read on the forward strand.
ACAGGCTGTTGGGATGGAGTCTACGGAATTTTTAAATATATATATATAATATATATTTTTATTACTGTATTTCAATATAATTGATCTCTTTATAATCCTTGGTATTTCATTTTATGCATTTAAAAACATGGGGCAGCTAGGTGGCACAGTGGATACCTTGCCTGGAGTCAGGAAGACTCACTGTTGCTGTTGTTCAGATGTTTCAGTCATGTCTGACTCTTCCTGACCCCATTTGGGGTTTTCTTGGCAAAGATACTGGAGTGGTTTGCTATTTCCTTCTCCAGATTTTTACAGATGAGGAAACCAAGACAATCAAGGTTAAGTGACTTGCCCAGGGTCATACAGTTAGTAAGTATCTGAGACAGGATTTGAACTCAGGAAGATTAGTCTTCCTGATTCTAGGCCGGGCACTCTGTCCACTGCACCAGGTAGCTGCCTGAAGACTCATCTCCTTAAGTTCAATTCTGGCCTCATACACTTGAGAGCTGTGTGACCCTGGGCAAGTCACTTAATGCTGATTGCCTCAGTTTCCTCATCTGTAAAAATTTAGAGAAGGAAATGACAAACCACTCCATTATCTTTGCCAACAAAACCCCAAATAAGGTCACAAAGAATTGGACTCAACTGAAACAACTGAACAACAAAATTTAAAAACAGAATTCCTCGAAGGGGTCCGTGGGCTTTACCAGAGCCACCAAAGGTGTCAAGGATGCAAAAAAAGACTAAGAACCCCTGCATTAAATTAATAACTAATAGCTACAAAGCATTTTTATAGTTTACAAAGCACTGTGATGTTGTGCTAACATTATCATACCCTATTTTACAGCCCCAGTTGGGCGAAGAGATTTGACGGTCATATGGTTCATAGTAGGAGAGACTACGTTTGATCCCAGGTGTTCCAGCCTCCATCTGACACACCAACCACACTACTCTAACTTTGTGAGATTAAGTCACTTAACTTATCTGAGCTTCTGTTTTGTCATCTGTAAAATGGATATAGTGATGCTTATACTATCTTCCTTTCAGAGTTGCTGTGGGTAAAGTGCTTTGTAAACCTTGAAGTATAGCAGAAATGCAAGTTATTTCAGAAGGAAAATTGTTCCTAAGTAATAGAAAGAGGCTGAGAAGATTGAGCTGGGCAGTCAAAGGTCCCTCCAAAGCACCTAAACACAAAACAAAACAGAACAAAACAAACTGAAAAAACTGTCCTCAGTTTTTTTTCCTTTCTAATACTTTTCCAACTCCTTTATTCCCCAGAATGAGGTGTTAAGTTTTGAGTCTGACTGGAAAGGGATGGGGTGGGGACGTGGGAAGAGAGGAAGGAATCATTCAGTATTGGCTGGAAAACCTTGACTGGTTTAAACCAGAAAGTGACTTGCAAACAATTTTCATAGAATAAAAATTTAGGGGTTGAGGTAGTAGACTGCAGTGGAAGAAAGCATATTAATTCTGGGAAAATCACCCCAGTAGGAAACAGCTTAAAGTTTGTGCTTTCCAGGGCTCTGTGATCTATGAGATGGGATCTTTGTTTTCTAGATATTCCCCTTCACTTTGCTTTGGGGCTAAGCATAGTTCCAGTAATAGGAATTTGAGCTAGAAGGTGCCTTAGAAGTCATCTAGTCCAACTTTGCCATTTTACAGATGAGTAAATTTCATCCTAGAAAAGCAAAGTGATTTTCCCAAGGGTTACACTGATAGTAAGTAGCGGACAGGGTCTGCTTTGGAATACTCTGATGGTAAATCCAGCACTCTCTCTGTAAAACTGCCTCCCGTGAAGGGGAATACTATGAAATTTTGCTATAGGGATAGATTGGTCCAGGGGCCCGGAACGCCAGGATCAGAAAACTATACTTTGTAGGGTGAGCAATAGGAGGTGATGGAAGATTTTAAAATAATAATAACAACTAGCATTTTAACAGAGCAAGGTTTGCAATGCACTTTTACGAATGTTATCTCATTTGATCCTCACAACAACCCTGGGAGGTTGGTACTATTATTATCCCCATTTTACAGATGAGGAAACTGAGGCAGAGTTTAAGTGCACAGTGTCACATAGCTAACAAGTGGCTGAGGTGGAATGTGAACTCAGGTCTTCCTGACTCCAAGTCCAACACTCTATCCACTGTGCCATCTAGAGGAGTGACTTGATCACAGAAATCTGCTACATGGAAAAAAAAATAACCCCTTGTGGCCTTGCCCAGTCCAGTTTGACCCAACAATATTAGCAGATGATAGAACTGCTCTATAAAGGGCTTCCTGAGGAACACTTTAGGAAAGTGATTATGGCTAGAAAGTCTCATATCATTTAGATCCTAACCTCTTAGAGGTCAGGAATAAGTGTTCTTCACGTCCTAAACTACAAGAATACATTTTATGTTGTCTATAAATCTTCACTGATGTAACTGTTCATGTCAGTTACAAATGGATTGACAGAATCTAAGAACTTCCCTGAGCTTATGCATCTTTGCATCTAGGTATATGTGTGTGTATGTATGTGTGTGTATGTGTGTGTATATATATATATATATATATATATATATATATATATATATATATATATATATATATATATATATACACACACATACACATATATAAGATGTATAGCTTATATTTGCATAGATACAGTTACATGTATGTATGTATTTATGCATTTTTGAATATATGTATATATGTGTATCTATACACATATATAAATAAGATTATATTATATATATATATATCTTCACATCTGTACAGTTGCATATATGTATATATATATATATATATCTTTGAATATGTATGCACGTAAATGTGTGTATGGATATATGTTTTTGTGTGTGTGTGTGTATGTGTGTGTGTGTGTGTTTGTGTGTGTGTGTTTGCCCAGTGGGCTCTTGAAAGAGCAATCAGCACCTTCAATTCCCTTGGAAACACCTAGATACATGTCGTCATATGTACCATGTGAGATGTTTACATGTTACAATTGCTAGCTCATTTGTATTTCTTTTTATTTTTTAAATTCAAAATATAAAGAATGGTTGTTTCATTAAAATAGCTTCTTTCATTTAAGAAAGCAATTTAGAAATGCATGGGAGGGTTCTTCAAGTAAAATGTCCCACGAAGGAGACTTTAGTTCTGGACTTGGCTCTTTTAATAACTAACTGCGACTTTGGGCAAGGCACAGAATAACAGAATCTAAGCAAGAGGAAGGATTTCAAAGACATCTAGTCTGATCCAAACCTAAATGAGAGAATTCCCAGATGAGTAGTTAACCAACCTCCCTTTGAAAACCACCTGGGTGGTGGGGGGGACTCCCAAGGTATCCAAGTCTACTTTTGTCCAGCTCTAATTAAAAGGAAAATTTTTTCCTTCTAGCAAGCCCCAAGATACAGATAGATAGATAGATAGATAGATAGATAGATAGATAGATAGATAGATAGATGATATATATGTATATATATGGGTGTGTATATATATGTGTATGGGTGTGTGTGTGTGTGTGTGTGTGTGTGTGTGTGTGTGTGTGTATCATCTATCTATCCATGTAACTTTACCCCTACTATTCCTAGTTCTTTCATCTGAGGTCAAGCAATGTAAGTCTAATTTTCTTCTGCATGAAAGCCCTTCAAATATCTGAAGGCGGTGATAATGACACCCCACTCCCCAACCTCCCACCCCTAAATCTTGTCTTCTTTGGACAAAACATTCCTAGTTCTTTCATAGGGGTTAGAATACTTGGAGAGTGAGAGGAGAATACCCGAAAACAGGAAAACCTGAGTTCAAATGCTCATTCAAACACTTAGTGACTCTGAGACCCTAGGCAAGTCACTTAACCACTACTTGCCTCAGTTTCTTCATTTGTAAAATGAAGATAATAATAGCATCTACCAGGAGTTGTTGTGAAGATCAAAATTTATATATATTTATATATATGCACATACATATTTTGACCTATGTTTCAAAATGTCATATATACATATATGTAGATATAGATATATTTTGAAAACTTTAAAGATATATGTGTATGCATGAATATATATATATATATATAAATATATTCATATACACATATGTATGTTACCTATTATGCTTTTTGATCCCTTCACCATATTGGCTACCTTTTTCTGGATGCTTTCCTTGTCAATGTCCCTCCTAAAATGTTGCACCCAGAGCTAAATGCAATAGATCCGATATGATCTGATCTGGGCAAACAACAGTGGGATTATCACCATTCTAAGTGGAATGGAGTACATTAGAAAATATATTTAAGCACAGTTCTAAGCAATGGGGATATAAAGAGAAAATGGAGACAATTCCTGCTTTCATGGATCTCACATTCTAATTGAGGGAGACAATGCATAAAGTGGGACTCGTACACATTCAATTCATGGTGGTTAGCCAGGCCAGGTAGTTCTTAGATTCTGACAGAGAAAGTAGCAGGGCAAATAGCAGAGGGAGGGATGAGGGGTTCAGCATTTAGCTGACAGTAGATGCCTTGTACCTGTTGGGAACTGGCCAATGGGGTGATGAAGGATGGGTTGGGGAAGAGAGACATCCATCCATGACGCCACTCAATGGTGGCAGGTGATTCTAGTTCATCTTTAATGTTCTGGACAACATGTCTTTCTTAAAGCAGCCTAGCATTGAATTAGCTTTTGGGGGGGGGGAGAAGGAGGAGGGGGAAGGGACTTGTTGACATGAGCTGTTGCCTTTCCCTCTCCAGTCCTCATCCAGGTGATTTTTCTAATTCCTTACTTCCCCCTAATTTACATAATCATCATTCCATTCAATTTAACCCACACTAGTTAAGTATCTACTACGTGCAGAGCTGCCATCATAGATCCTGGGGAAATGCAAAGTTTTAATAAGGCACAGTTCCCACCCTACTGCTACTTGGAGACCTGTATGGGTAAATGACACATAACTACAACATATAAGTGAATAAGAGATGGGCAAGTGAAGCATTATGAAAGGATGAGGATTAGGTAGGAAGGGTTAGGGTTTTCAAGCTTCAAATAGAGGGATAACTTAACTCAGTATGAATTTATGAAGTATCTAGAGTGTGCAGAACACTGTGTTATGTACTGGGGAAGACACAAAGCTCTTATAAGACAGGATTCCTGCCTTCATCAAATTTATAGACTAGTAGGGGGTATGATACAAGCACAGATGTGTAAAATAGACATTACATGCTATATTCATTAGGGAAGCACAAATAATCATAGCTGGTATTTATATAGCACTTTAAGATTTGAAAAATGTTTTATATACATTATCTCATTTGACCCTTACAACCTTCTTGTGAAGGTACACACACTGTAGGTATTATTATTCCTATTTCACAGATGAGGAAACTGAGGCTGAGAAGTTAGGTGAATTGCCAGTGGTCACATAGGTGATTAAGAATCAACTTTGGTCTTCATGAATCCAAGTCCAGCATTCCTGCTACTACCTCTGAGAAAATGATGATTATTGGCTGGTGGGGGGAAGCAAAGAAGATACTGAAATTGGGCTGGGCTTTAAATGATGAATAGAAATCTAGCAGGCAAAGAAAAAAAGCACAGGAAATAGCATGAGCAAAGGCCGTGTATGGATAGGCCAATGTAATTGGAGCATGGTGATGGGTAGTATGACATAAGGCTGGAAAGATAGGGCAGTAACCCAATGTGGAAAGTCCTGAACACCTGGCTGAGAAATTGAACTTTAGCTAGTAGGCAACAGGGACTAATCTACTAAAGATTTCTGAGTAAAAGAGGCAACATGATCACATTTATGCATAAGGGAGATTAGCCTTCCAACAGTGTAGAAGGTGGGCATGGGGTGTAGGAGGAGAGAGGGACATTGTGGAGGTAGGAAGAACTTTCTTTATATCTAAATCTCCATCTGTTAAAAAGACAAAAACAATGTCTACCACTAGCCAAGAGGAATAATGTTATAAATTAAAGGTAGCATCATCATCATCATTATCTGAACCACTGAGGACCCAGGTTTATCTTCATGCCATGATGAGGTAATCAAAGTAGGAATCCCCTGCAGGGATTTATGATCCTATTATTCCATAAATGCATGAATGGTTGGTCAGTCAATAAACTTTTAAGTGCCTCCTATGTGCCAGACACTGTGCTAAGCTCTGGGAATACAAAGAAAGTTAAAAGACAGCCTCTGCTCTTGTGGAATTCACAGTTTAATGGGGGAGACAACATGTAAACAACAGGATAAATTACAGACAATCTCCAGACAGAAGGCACTAGAATTAAAGCAGATCAGGAAAAGCTTCCGTAGAATGTGGGATTTTAGCTGGGATTTGAAGGAAGTCAGGGAAGCCAGGGACTAGAGAGAAGGAAGAAGAGCATTACAGGCTTTGGGGGTTTGGGGGTACAGGAGAGTCAGTGAAAATGTCCAGAATCGGGAAATGGAGAGTCTTGTTTGAGGAAGAACAAAGAAGTCAGTGTCCTTTGGATCTCAGAGTACATGGGGGATGGAGGGTGTAAGATACAAGAAAACTCGAAAGGTAAGTGTGGACGAGTTATGAAGGAATTGGAACAACAAACAGGTAATTTTATGTGTGATCCTGGAGGTAAGTAGGGGAGTGATAGGATCAGAACTGTGCTTTAGGAAGATTACTTTGAAGGCTGAGTAGAAGATGGACTGGGATAGGGAGAGACTTGTGGCAGATGGACCAACCACCAGACTTTGTAACAGATCACATTTGAGGTGATGAGGACCTTGAATGAGGAGGAAGTACTGTCAGAGGAGGGATTTTACAAAGGCAAAATGGATAGACCATGGCAACAGACTGGATGAGGGGGAGAGGGGGATGTGAGAGAATGAGGAGAAGAGAATGATACTTAGGTTGCAAGCCTGGGTGACTGGGGAGATGGAGCTACCCTCAACAGTAATAGGGAGGTTAAGAAAATGGTAGGGTTTTGGAGGAGAAAGATAATTAGTTCAGTTTTGGACATGGTGAATTTAAGATGTCTATGGGACATTCAGTTCAGAGACTTTCAATAGGCAGTTAGATATGTGAGACTAGAAGGAAGCAGAGAGTTTTAGACTGGATAAGTAGATCTGTGGATTATAAGCATGGAGACGATAACTGAATCTATGGGAGCTAATGAGACCACCAAGTAAAATAGTATAGAGGGGGGCAGCTAGGTGGCGCAGTGAATAGAGCTCTGGCCTTGGAGTCAGGAGGATCTGAATTCAAATCCAGCCTCAGACACTTAACACTTACTAGCTGTGTGACCCTGGGCAAGTCACTTAACCCCAATTGCCTCACCAAAACAAATGAAAAAAACTAGTATAGAGGGAGAAGAGAAGAGGGCCTAGGATATTGCCCTACGGCGCACCCAGGGATAATTGGTAGGATGTGGATGCAGATTCAATAAAGGTGACTGAGGAGTAGTCAAATAGATAAGAGGAGAACCAGGAAAAACTAGTGTCACAAAAACCTAGACAGAAGACGGTATCAAGTAGAAAAGGGTGACTGACATTGTCAAAGGCTGAAGACAGGTCAAGAAGGATGAGAAATGAGAAAAGGCCATCCCATTTGTCAATTAAAAGATGTTTGTTAAGTTTGGAGGGAGTACAGTTTCAATTGAACAGTTGTCCTTCATTCTCAAAGAGGACCAAAATGACACCGCTATGTTAGAGTCAAATTACAATGTGTCCAACTGTAGCTGATCAGACCAATATGAGCTCAAAATGCTCTCCCACAGGTCGGGCACAATTAGCCCACGTTAGCATTTGGCCGGGATTCTCTATATTTGACACTTTCTGTGTGTTTCAACTGCAGGGTCAGTCATCAGGCCAGGGTTGGGCAAGCAGACAATTTCTAGGGCACCTTTTCTAGCCCCTTCCTCACACCAGGAGGTGGGCAGTGCAATCCTTAAAAGGCTGCTCACACACTCACTGGCTGTCCAATCCCACTGTTGCTTCCAGTGAGAAGATAGCACCTATGTGCAGGGTTGTGACTGCAGCTCCCAATGTATCTGCACCGGCTGCTTTGTCACTTGCCTGTTGCCACAGGATTTTGAGATAGGTAAAATGGTAAAATAGGATGGGTGATATCTTTTGATTCATGCGTAAACTGGATTTAAGTGAGGCAGAATTGCACAAAGTTGCTGGCCTCACTCTCTCTTCCAGAGTCATCATAGTCCAGTGGCCAGACAGAATGAAGAGGACTGGTGATGGCTTGAGACACATTAAGGATGACCTTAATATCTTCAGTGTCTAATGGAGCTCTAAGTGCTCCACAGCTGCCTTCGTGGCCATTGGAACAAATTGTTCTCATCTACACATTCTACCAGGGGAAGTCTTCACATGCTTGGGGTAGACCAACAGATCTGAGACCCCTTGATCACCCTCAACCTGGTATAGCCCCTATGCTGAAACAGTTTCTGGAATGTGGCTGCTGTGTATGCTACAGCTTTTTGGAGTCACAGGTGAAAGGTAGATCAGGTGGGCACCAACAGTGGAAAGCGGCCCTGAAAAGGGCTCAGCAGCCCTCACACCAGAGGTACTAGTCTTAATAAAACCATGCTGTAGAGTTAAGAAGAGAGTTAGAGAAAAGGAAGTGGAAACTCCTACTGTGGATGGTCCTCTCAAGCAGTTTAGCCATAAAAGGGAAGAGAGATATGGGACAATATCCTATGGGGATGGATAGATCAAGAGAGGGTTCTTTTTTTTTTTTTGAGGATAAAGGAGACATGAGTGACAGGGAGAGATTGAAAATTAGTGAGAGTGGGGATGATGGAGGAAGCAATCTTCTGGAAAAGACTGGATAGAATGGCATCCCTTGTGCATATATAGAGTTTTCCTTGGCAAGAAAAAGAAGAATCTCATATGTTTGGTTAATTTCTGCTAAGACCTAACTCCCTCTGCATCTGTTTCTCCTAACTTACTTTCCCTTCTTTTCTAACTTCTCCATTTCTCACTTCTTTGAATTTTCCGTCTCCTCCTCTTCTTCCACTTTTCCTGTTGGTGCTCATCATTCTTTTGTTGTTTTTTTTTAATCACTTTAATTAATGCCCTTTGTTTTTATGTCACAGTCATTTCTGGAAATAGTCCCCTTCCCCCTACACAAATCAAGCCTCTCTTGTAACAAAGAAAAACAGTTAAGCAAAAACATTAGATATAATGACCCACTTCTGACAATATATGTAACATTCTGCCCTAATGATACTCGTTATTCTTAAACAAACAAAAACCTCACAACTAAAAACTGAATTAGCTGTTTTCTTTCCTAACATTCTTCTAGACTTTCCATTACCCAGTACCTAAATCTTCCTCATGCAAAGATCTGGTAATGACATTCCTTTGCCCAAAATCCTTCAATGTCTCCCAATGGCCCAGTGAGTCAAGTTCAAACTTCTTAGCTTAATATTCTCTAAGGTCCTTTGCAGTCTGGTGACGCCCAGATCTTTTCACCCTTTCTATCTCACGCTCCTTTGTACTCCTTTCCATTTACTTTATATTCCAACCAAACTGGACTATAGTTCCTGCTATAGACTTTGTTCTAGCCTCCTAGTCTTGGCTTATGCAATTCCTTTGTGTCTAAGATGTCACTAGGTTCTCCCTTATCTTCCCCTCAGTTAAATTCCTACCCATTCTTTACAGCCCAAACGAAATACCACCTCCTTATAAAACTTTCAAACCAGATAGCTGTACGGATTTCCTTCTATGCCTTGCTTACCTATCTATTTCACTGACCAATTCTTTTATTTTTAGCCTTTTTATTCTAACTTTTCTCATTCTAAAAAATAATTATTGCTTTATAAAATAATTCGAGATCTGATGTTAAATCTCCTTCTTACCTACTTTCCCTCGTTATTTCCCTCAATATTTAGGTACTATTTTGTTCCTCTACAAATATTATTTTGTCTCATTATATAAAATAGTCAACCAATCAACAAGCATTTGTATTATGTGCCAAGAACTGTGTCGGAAAGGGTCCCTGCCTAGGGTGACCTTATATTCCAGGAGAGAAAACATGTACATGAGTACATGTTCATTTATATAAACAAAAAATATATACAAAGTAAAACCAAGGCAATTAATTACATTAGCAGCTGGGTGGGGATTAGAAAATGCCTTGTGTAGGAGGCAGCATCGGAGTTGAGCTTTGAAGGAAGCTATTGATCCATTTGGTACAGTTGGGACCCGATTAGTGTGGATAATGATTCCTCAGAAGTGGCCTCACGTATTCAAATTCAAAGTATTCAAAGTTATAATTATGGTTAAGATGATTAGCATAGCAGTCAACCCTTAGATTAATTTAGATAGTATGGCCAGGTCACAAACATTGACTTCCTCCAATTATTTAGGTCGACCTTTATTTCAGTGAATATTGTTTATAGTTAGGTTTACAGAAGTCTTAAATCCTGTGTCTTGGCAGGCATGATTTTCTAATCACCCCAGTCCTTAGTGACCCTTCACATTTAAATTTAAACATTGTACGCTTATTAAAGGTAGGAATTGTCTTTTGCCTCTTTTTGTATCCCCAGCACTTAGCACTACGCCCAAAACACAGTAGGCAATTAATAAATGGATTGATTGATGGTGTAAGTATAGTTACCTGGGTACCTACTTAACTACACTTTGGGCTGCTAGATTATGAACTTTATAAACATCAAGGCTTGTAGTTTCAGTTCAACTCTTTGTCACCCCATTTTGTTTTGTTTTGTTTTTTGCAAAGTGATTTTTTGTTGTTGTGATTTGCCATTTCCTTCTCTAGCTCATTTTGAAAGAAACTGAGGCAAACAGGGTGAAGTGACTTGCCCAGAGTCACACAGCTAGTCTGAGGCTGGATTTGAATTCAAGAAGGAGTCTTCCTGACTCCAAGCCGGGCATTCTATCCACTGTACCACCTTAAACTTAGATATTACATTTTATTTATTATCTATTATATACTTTATAATACTATGTCCTTTCTCCCTTCTGCTTAGTAGGCACTTAATAAACATTTAGAACAGTAACATAAGATGATTGAGTCCAACTCCTTCATTTTACAGATGAGGCAACTGAGGCATAAAGAAATTAACTGAGTCACCCAAGATCAAACATGCATTGTGTTCAAATCCAGGTTCTCTGACTGCAAATCCAGTGTTTCTCCCTGCTATCACTTGACTCCCTAGGTCTGTATACCTCTCCTCCTTCTCCACTGGAAGCCCTGTCAAGTTAAAAGACAGAGGACCTTGGTTCAGATTCTGTCTCTGACCCTTACGTACCTTTGGGTGAGTCATTTGTAAAAGGACTAGAAGTCCCTCTGAGATGTAAACCTATGGTTCTAAGTATTTTTTTCTTTTCATGTTCTTATTTATTTATAGCATTAAAATTTTTTTGAGTTCTAAATTCTCTCCATCCCCCACTCCTCGAGAAGGTGAGTAATATATCAATTATACACATAAGGTCATGCAAAACATATTTTTTAGTCAGGTTGCAAAAAAAAAAACCCAACCCAACAACAACAAGAAGAAAGAATCAAAGTGGAAAAAATATGCTTCAATCCGAGCTCAGAGATCATCAGTTCTGTAGATGGAGATGTACAATCTTTTTATCAGGGGCCTTTGGATTTGTCCTGGATAACTGTATTGTATAGTTCCAAGTATTGAGAGACAGCATGATATGAAAATAAGGAGCCAGCCTCGAAGCCAGGAGTCCCACCAATCTCTGACACATACTGACTGTGTGACCCTGCTAACCTCCAATGGGTGATCAGTCAGGAATTACCTGTGTCAAAGAAGTGACAGGTTCAGTCCCTACCCCTAAGTAGAGTGGAAACTAGCTCGCCAAGCCCCGAACTGGCTCTGACACTTGGACAAGTCACTCTCCCCCAACCTCCATCTCCTGGGCTCAGTTTCCTCATCTGTAAAATGGGCATAACAATAAGTCCCAGATATGGGGAAACCCCTATAGGAATGAGACTTTTTTTTGTTTTTATAACTTTATTATTGTAATAATAATCATGTGCCCAGCCCAATGATGGGGGGGGGGAGGCAGCAACCTCACGTGGTCCCACCCTCCCAGAGGCTCACACTTGCCTCCTCCCCTCCCGGCTCGCCCTCCCTCCCTCTTGGCCCCCCACCCCGTCGGCCCGGACAGGGCGGGCCGGGAGGGGGCGGGATGTGAATGAATGGGGCGGGCGGCGCGAGGCGGGCGGCGCCCTCCCGCCCCCCTCCCTCCCTCGGCCCGCCGGGGTGAACGGGCCCGGGGTGACGGGGGGGGGGGCCGGGAGGAGGAGGCGAGGGGGCGTGGCCAGCTGACGCGCGCTGACGCGCGATCCCGGAAGCGGAGTGTCAGATGCCGAGGACTGGGGGGGTTGTTGTTATTCCCGAAGTCGGAGGAGGAGGAGGAGGCAAAGTGGGAAAGCGCGTCCCCGCGAGGAGTCGCCGGAGCCGGAGCCGCCGCTGCGCGTCCCCGCCGCCGCCGCCGCCCCCCGCCAGGCCCCGCCGCGTGCCCGCGCCCCAGGTAAGAAGGCGGCCGCGGGCGGTTGGGTCGGGAGAGCTGGGGGTAACGGACCCACCGCCGGACTGTTGGGCGGGGGGGGGGCGGGGCGCTTGAAGCTGGGACCCGCCCCGATCCGAGGCTGGCGGCGGCCGCGGGGGCGTGGTGCCCCCTCCTCACTCTCCGGGGTCCGGGGGTGGGGGGAGTCGGCGGTCCCCCGCTCTGCTCGCGCTGGCCGCACGTGCTGTCCCCGTCCCTCCCGGGCAGGGCCGGAGCCCCATGAGCCCGGGGGCCCGAGGATCGTCCCCGCCCGCCCCTCCCGCCTTCCCCTGGACCGACTCCTTTCCCCTCTCCCTCTGTTACCCCCCAAATCGCTGAGTCATCCTTCTGGGGGAGACACGTGCCCGGACCAGGGGGCGGAGGGGGAGACACGTGCTGACTGCCCCGCGGAGAGACCCGGGACCAGCACGTGGCGTCCCCGGACCAGGGCTGGGCGCACGGGGAGGGGGGGTCAGAGGAACCCCTCTTCAGGCCCCCTAAGAAAGCATCAGGGTCCAGGAAAGCAACCGCTCCGCGCCCCTAAGAAAGACAAGCCAGGCGGCGGTGAAGAAGGCAGGCAGGGTGGGGTTAGAAAGGGGACGGGAGAAACTCTGGGCTCACCCCCATCCGAGAGTAAAGGAAAGCAGAAAGGAGTAGGCATTGAGCCATGCCAGAGAGTTAGGGGTGAATCCAAGGGAGGGGGCGGGAAGGAGCATCGCCAGGGTGGGGAGCATGCATGGGAACCGGCCGGCTGGAGGGGTACCGCGGTGCTCTTCTGGGCAGACCCGGAATTGTCAGAGGCTGTCAGTGGGGAACTTCTCCCTAGCCTTGGTGACAGCTGAACTAAAGTTCTAGCGTCTCTGTGCTGTTTCTGTTTGGCGTCTGTAACCCGTTTGCCCAGTTCTCCCCCTAGACCCTTCCTTCGATTTAGGCGAGCCAACTATCAGCCTATCCAGCTGTATTTCCATATGTGCGTGCAAATGGTTTGCTGATAGTGCATAAGCACCAGTAAGTCTGGGGCTGTAACTTTATAGGATCTTGTCTGTCACGTTACCCTGGCCTTTGGGCTTTTTTTTTTTTAGTACAGCTGTTGCATCTATTTGACACACAAATTTCTAGGTTTAGGAATCTGATGGCACTAATTAACTAGAGTATGAAGCGTCTGTCCTTGTTAAGTTTCTGGCGTCGCCAGCCTAAAAACACCTAGAATCTGTCAGATGGCCACTGAGAAGGCTTGGCTCCATAAGAGTGTTCGTTTGAGTAATGTCTAGCAGTTGACCCAAATACAGTACGAATAATCTTATGCCACTGGTGTACGGTCTCCATTACAGACCATCCTAGATAGTTCTAATCTGTTTAGGATATTAAATTAGTAGATTGTGACAAGTTGAACTTCAAAGACCTCTGCCTTGTACTTAAGAGATGTCCCAAGATAAGGTATGATGGCTTTATGTGCCAACTAGAAAGCTCCCTGAATTACATTTTTCATTGTCCAGTTTAGAAAGTCTAGGAAGGTAACTCTGTTTAAAAAAAAAGTGCTTAGAAACCTAGGTAGTATTTTTTTTTATTAACCATTTTGGACTACTAAAGAAAGAAGTTGTTGACTTTAATAAATAGGATCGTGAAAGCTGAGTGATCCATTAAGAAAATGGCTAGAGAGCCTAACCCTAGGTAATATCACTCACTTGTGCTGACAGTCATTTGAAACTAATTTTGGTTAATGTTTACCCTTTTGGAATTTTAGTCTGGGATATTTGCTCAGACAGGAAAGAGTGGATTTAAATACAATATTCACATTAATATCCCTTTGTACTTGAGTGTTCTGTAAGCTAAAGAGTTAAAAACGTTCTTAAAGTTTTTTTTTAATTTCCCGTTTTACAGATGGGAGTACTGAGGCATAAAAAGTGACTACTTTCTACTCCCAAGAGATCAGTGGCAGAGGTGGAAAAAAGAGAGATTTCCAACTCCAGTCTTTTTTCTCAAAAAAGTGCATTTTTAAAAAACTAAATGAGAGATTAAAGAGTCATCTCAGATGACATCCCCAAAATTAAATATGTTCAATTAAGCCAATGCTAAGAAACAAAGCCGTAAACCTCCCATCTGGAATAGCCCCCAGCGTAGTCATGTGTGGGAAAAGGGGTTCCTATCGGAGGCAAGAGCCCCGGAGCCAGGCCGACCCTGTGAAAACCGGAAATAGCCTCCATTACCTTTTTTTTCGTTCACACTAACCCTCCCATCCCAGGTTAGCCCGGAGGCCAGATTTGCTCTGAAAGGGGCTAAATGAAAATTTTAGAATAGTTGCCTCCCTTTCTATTTCACCACGAAGCCCTTTGAGGTCACGTGTGTGAGATTGGGTGTACCCCACGCCCCCAAAGCACCGGCAGCCTCTAGCCTGGCTTAGTATTTAATTTATTTACCTTGCTGCTTCCGCACTGAGGGAGCCGGTTCAACTTGTACACTCTCTCTTCCCTTGGTAATGCTGAAAAGCCTTCCTACCGCAGTCACTTCCTACAGATGACTGGCATTGCTCCTATCCAATAGCGTTATACAACATCAGCCAGAGGGAAAGGGAATTTAACCCTGCTCTTACCAAAAGTCATATTGTGATGGGGAATGAAGTTGGGAATTATTGCTTCCATTGTTGTTTATTAATAAATATTTAAGTGACTCAATATTTACTTAGTGACTTGATTTGTGTGCTTTGAGCTTCGGGCTTTGGTGTCTTCAGTTAGTATTTCTAGAGTGACTACATTGTAAGTTCATAGGACAGCAAATGTGACCTTCCTCTTCCCTATCTACCAGATCTTTAAAGTGAAGACTCTTATCCCTCTTAGTAGAGTTTCTTCTTGATTGAGGTAGGTCTAAAAGAGCAAAACCAATCATGTTGCTACTCCTCAGGTATTACATACAGTACTCACTTTACACAAATAAGCAAACTTTTTATTTGCCCCAACTCAGGGGGGTTGGGGTGGGGAAGGAGTGAGTAATTTGATTTTGGAAGGACATGCATTGTGTATACCTTGTATTTTTAATTTTGTGATGTTGGTTTGTTTCCTTTTTCGTCCTGACTTTTAGCAGCCAAGACAGAAACTAGGACATCTACTCTTCGGTAGGTTGGGAAGTTAGTTCCTCCTGCAAGCAGTGGATTTTTATGAGTGTATGTAATTTGCCTTACACACTGTCCTTCCCTCCACCTTTGTCTGGTGTAGTCTAATTGTCTCATGTCCTGTTTGTTGACTTTGTAAAGGGCTCTGCTTTGTTGGGATCATCTTTAAAGGACATCCTGATACGTGCAGATGTAGCTTAATGACATACCATGTTCAGCTTGTTCCAAACCTAGTGATTTTTTTTTTAGGTAAACATGGTAACAGAGAAGACTGGATCAGTTTAAAAAACAAAATGGAAAACAATTTTGAAATCCAAGCTTGAAGTGTTGGATGGGGGGGAGGTGGCATTTTGTGGAGCACTGTGAATGCATGCTATGTATGCAAATAGCTGGGGTACCACCTGCAACACATTGCCTCAGAAGGAGGAAAGTTAGCCACTGTCATGTACAGGATCTATACTTCATTGTCCATCTGCCATGCCCCCTTCTCTTTCCTCCTAAGATTAAATAATAAAAACTTTTCATTAAAATTTTGGAGGGAGTTTTATAAACTAAAACCAGAAATCCTCCCTAGAATGAAATTTGCCTTCCATACTTAAATACAGCACAAGCTTTAAGGGAATCATTCCAAGTATAGCATTGCTTGACTTTCAAGGTGGTTGCTAAAAATGGGAGTTGAGCAGAGATTATTTGGGGAAGGCAACATTTACTATGTGTCAGAATTGGCTGAATCTAATTTCTCTCTCTGACACTATTTGGGTCTTTATCACGAGCCTTTTTCAAACCACGAAATTTTATCTGCTCGAATTCTCACCTTAACCATAATTTCTCTGGTAGTTGCTTCGTTTGTACACAAACTCAGGCATGACTGTGATTATTTTCCAGATATTTATTTAAAAATCACATTGATAAAGTTCCTGAGTCTGAAGGTTCCTGAAACCATCTTGCTGGATTCAGGTTCTGGTCCATAAAGGAAATGGAAAGCTGGCCAGCTGGGAGAATTTTCTGCGTAGCTTCTCCTTGGAGCAGTAAACAGTGACTCACCCTTCTCTCTCTATTCCCCACCCTCCCTGTTCTCTGTTAATGGGAGTTATGGCTAAATACTTTTGCTTTCCATAATTTCCAATGTCGTCATGTTTCCTTTTTATTACTGTTTTAGGAAATTAACAATTGTCACTTGTCTTGGGGAAAAGAGGACACTTCTAAAAAGGCATAAGATGGAGGTTCATAGGATTAAAGATTTAGAGATGGAAAGGACCTTAGAGGTCAGGTAGTCCAACTCCCTCATTTTGCAAGTGAGGAAGCTGAGGCCTAGACATGGAGGGCTTTGTGGTGGAGAGCTCTTTGTAGTAATCAGAAACTAATACGGCATGCCTTGGGAACAGAAAAATATTAGCACCAAAGTTAACTCACCTGACCCTTTATCTGCCTAAGATTGTTTATCTTCTCTGTGTGTGGTTAGCACATACCTGTGCTACATTTCATTTCCGTTTTGTGCTGGGAGATGGGACAGTCTGGAGGTCAGAGCTGGGTCAAATGAAACAGTTAAATGAAAATACAGAGTGTAGGCAGTAGGATGGAGGTTCAACCTTCTGACAGCAGTAGCAGCTAGGCCTGCCTTTGAGCAAATGCAAGGTGACCAGACACATTCCAAATTCAAGTAGACAGGCATTTCTTGCAGGAGGCTGGCAGCCAGAGCCTAACCTCCTGGCTACAAATGAGCTGGGGCGAGGTGTTAAATGATAATGATGCTGGGGATAGAAAAAGTAGAGCACATCACTAGCATCCATGCTTGTGAGACAGAGGCAGAGGAGAAACAATTATGACTTCTTCACCGTTCAAGAATTCTCCTGTTCCAGAGGGTTAGAGTAGTACCTTACTGCTTACGTTAACTTAGTGATACCTTACCAAGTTTGTGGAACAAACCGGAGTTATTCCCAATCAACTGATTTTTGTTGAATGTCTTCTGTGTGCCCAGCACTATAGTGTTAGACACCTGTTAAAGTGTCTAAATCTCAACTTTGTATTGCTCGCTAAAATAAACTTTGCAAGAGAAGAGTATAGCACATCCACACAGATTCCATGTCTCAGTTATTTGTAGCAAGTCATTGTTCTGCACCTCATCTGCTGCTTTGGCCTTCTTGATTGTGAACGTTGCATATGCATCCCTCTTAGGTCAACACTTGATTCTTCCACTTCAGGGCTTTGTCCTTCCATGTATTGGAAGTCATCACATCTGATACTTGTAGTGATCAGAGCAGCTTCTTCCAATAAAGGGGTTTAAAATGATGTATGACAAGGTGTGGGGGGAAAGTGAAATTGAAACTAAAAATGTACAGCGTAATATTCTTCTTAAAAGTACATAGAACTTTCATCTTCTCAAGAGGCCTCAACATCTCATGATATAACTTGAAGTGTTAGAGACTATTAATGTATGATCAGGTACTTGATTTTCTTTATGAGGTAAAATCTGAATTCTCTTTGAGCTTGGAAAGCAGAATCTTATCTGTCAGGGCAGTCATCACAAAGAGCGGTAGGGCTGTGTTAGGATGCTTGTAGCCTGCAGAGTTTTCCATTATGAATGTCCCTAAAACTTAAGACTAAAAGGTCACAGAAGAGGATCTGTAGTAGTCATCCCTAGGCTGGCAAGATTGTGTACCTAAACTACTCTAGGTAAGTTGTCTTTTCAAAAGCTGTCTCTAAGGAAAGGAAATTCCATTTCTACTACAGTTTTCCTTTTTTATATGTGAACACTCATCTTCAGCCTCGTCTTCTGTTATATTTCTATCCTGGCCTCCAACTGTTCCTTCAGACGTATTAAAAGACCCAAGAAGAACCTGTGGCCTTCCCCTGGATCTCCCATTTATTTGAATTTTTATCACATAATAACCACAGCTTGTGATTTCATCAAAGCCTGTTTATGAGATCAAAGACTATTTATGAGGTCCTTTTTCTTCTAAAGCAAATTAATTGCCCTGTTAATACTTATTGAATGTACAGTGACATTTAGGTACAGTTCCTGGTTTGAGGTTAAAAACCTAGACTCCTTCATGACCAATATTGGAAGATTTTCCTTGTCCAGAAACTGTAGACTTCAGTTACTATACTATGGTAAATAAGTAAACCTTCACAAAGGATGCTTCCGCAGAACTAGAGGGGAAATAAACATTCTTAGTTATTAGCTACAGAGAAGAGAGAAAATGACTTGCTAAATGCAGCAAGAATTAGAATTCTTAATTCCAAGCCCCCAACATGGTGATTAGTTCACTAAAATTCTCTCACAATATCACTAACATCCCAAAATGTTTCCACACATCAATATGCCTACTCATGTTAAAATTTTGCCAGTAGATTTTAAGTCAGACATAATAATAGGAGGTTGATACTGCCAGTGAGAGCTTCAGTATCTGTGAACAGTTGCTAATGCTGTACTCCCTTATTTTAAGCCAATGGTAAAAAGGAAAACACTTGTTTAAAGCATGTTGGCAAGTTACAATACCCTGCAATGCTTGGTTTAAACTCTTGAAAATATTGACTCTAGTCTCTAAAACCCTTGTGGTTTGAGCCCTGATTAATGCTCTTGTTATGTACTTTCCTGACATATGTGATCATTGGTATGGTACTTCCTAAATGCCAGTGGTTTCCAAGTACCATTTTAAGGATATTTTTTCTCCTACATTACCTTCACTAATTCTACAAACAGCAAATGTATGAATCTCTATGACATATACAAAATACATCTGTTTGGTTGCCTTTCCTCTGTAAATAGATTACATGTTCTGCTGTTGGTATTATTTTAAGAAATTTTGGGCAATTTTGCTTGATTTTTAAAAAAAAAACAACTGTGTACCTTTAGATGTGTGTACCCTAAGACCAAATAACATAGAGTATACCATTGTTATACTTCAATGATTTGCCATTTTGGTGGTACTCTTCTGTACTGACGAGAGACCACAGCTCTCTTTACTGCACATAGTCTTTGTGAATTGCTGTGGCCAGAAAAATTTCACCCCTTGGTGGTCTGCCTCCTGGTAATGATCCTCTTTGCCCTTATAGAAGCTGATCCTTAGCTGACTCAAGACTTCTTGTCAGATCCCCAAATTGAAGTCTTCCTACCTACTAGGACCTACTTAGTGTGACCTCCTTTTTCAAAATATTTGGGAACTGGGGTGAGGAATAAGAGTAGGACTTAAGGGTAAGGACTCCCAACCCAGGGAGTGACAAGAATAACAATACAGGACTTCTTCAAGGCCCTGTAATTGGAAAGAGTACACTTTAAATCCTTCAGTGAGAAGCTGTGGGGAGGCAAGTATGAGGAATCATGATTTGCTTTTGGAGAGTAGAGGAGGAAAAGGCCATCATGACCAAGAAAAATAGGCACTTACACATTTAATACTTTTAAAAAATGGTACCATTCTGATCTATTTCCTAGTATGAGTCTTACTGTCATATTTTAAAAATAGTTTCGTACAGAATTTGAAAAATGTTATGTTTAGAAACTGAAATAAAGTAGAAGAAAACAATCTGAAATTGGCAAACCATCTGACTTTTACAAGTTAAGCAACCCATCTTTTCTGCTTGCCATTCTAGTCTGATACAAGATGATCATAGATAAAAAGTGATACCCAACTTTTTCTCAAATTTCTCAATTTAGTAATCTGGCCTGTCCAGAAGTAAGATAGTCTAAGACATTAACCAGGATCTCTCCTTCAAAGCCACGTTGTTGACCTGGGTGAATAACATTCTGCTAGAAAAGCTAATAAGTCTATTCTGCTGCAGCATTAAAAACCTTCCTGAAAGAGCCTGTGCTCCAGTTTGGTGATTGGTGGCCTGCGCTGTCCAAGGAGTCGGTGTCTTATCTGCCTTATTTTCTAAAAGTAAAATTTAATAAGGGGAACAGAGAAGGTTGCTGAGGATACATTTGTTTTTCCTTTAGACCAGGAATTTCTTAACCATTTTTGTGTCATGGGTGGGCCCCCCCCCCCCCCGTTTTGGCAGTCTGGTGATGCCTATGAATACCTTCTCAGAAGAATATTTTAAATAATTGAAGGAAATGCTCAATTTCAGTTAGAGCCTAGCAAAAATAAAAATGTAAAAAAAAAAATTTCCCATTCAAGTTCACAGACCCTCCTGAAACTTATCCACAGACTCCTTGGGAGTCCATGGTTGTTCAGTCAGTCAGTTGCATACGATTCTTTTTGACCTCATGGACCAAATGTCTATGGAGTTTTCTTCACAAAGATACGGCAGTGGTTTGCCATTTTCTTCTCCTGTAGATCTTTTTGTCAGGCAATCAGAGGTTAAATAACTTGCCCAGGGTCACACAGCTAGGAAATATCTGACGCTGGATTTGAACTCAGGTCTTCCTGGCTCCAAGCCTAGTGCTCTATCCACTGATTTGCCAGCTGGCTCAGGTGTCTGTGGACCCTGTTTTAGACTCTTTATTCCCAGCCCATTTATGTGACCCTTTTCTACTCTCATCTCACTTCATCTGAGCCCATAGTGAAGACTTTGAGACTCCAGCTTCGTTTTGTCTCTGGGCTTTTTGGGGTTCAGATTTTTTTACCTTCTCTTTTATTTTGTGTTCATGTAGCCTGATCATCAAAAAGGACTTAGGTACTAGGTAGTGTGAAAATAGAGGTTTGTTCATTTCATATACGTATCTAAGAACCTGTCAGATTGAGCCCTGAAGCTCTTGATGTTAAATGACTAGTTGACTACCCCATGTACAAAAGCAGTAAACATTTTAATAAGATACCATTCTATGATATCACTGATGCTGTGGGGGCAGAAGATCAGTTTTTGCTATTCAGAATGACAATAGCAGTCACGTATTGGAATATACTCATCTCTACCTCCATTACAACCCCAACAGCTTCTCTTTGTTTTGCAGTTAACATTGCTTTGAATGAAATCGGTCTGGGCACAGAGAGAGGTGGGATGAAGTTCTAGTCTCCTCAGTGTTGATAGGTGCAGGCCCCTCATAGGATGGCCAGCTCAGAGGCCAGCTAGTCCAGCCTCTTCATTTGACAGATAGGGAAACTGAGGCCTAGAGAGGTTCAGTGCCTTGCTTGAGTCCTCAGTCATCAGAGTAAAGGAGCGATCTCCGGCATACTGTGTGTGTAGCCTCTGCGGAGTCCTGTGAAAGGTGAGTCAGCTTGTACATAGAGAATTCACAGTGTGGACTAACTTCTGGTATTGTATTGTTATACTTATGTTATTTCTACTCCTTGTAACAAGCATTCTGGTAATTAAATGTATTATTGGAACACATACTTATCATTTATGGAGATGTTACTAAGTTGACCTTTTCTCTCGGGCTCCAAAGTAGCCAATCAGGTTTTCAGCTTTTTCGTTGAAAACTCAAAAGTCCAGCGAGTGAAAATCAAAACGCTTTTTTGGGCAGTCAGTGGATTTAAGCTGTGCTCCCCTTCTTCTCCACTTTGACTTTCCTTTTCCGGTTTTCCTCTGCCAAGTGCAAGCAGTGGGGACTCAGCATGTGTATCCTTGTAGGGATGGGAGGGGTTTCTGGTTCTGTGGGAATGTGAGCTCTCCAACTCTGTAAACAGCTGGTGACTCATTGCATAGCTATGTCACAGACTGACTGCAGGGCCTTATGCTCTGACGCTGTGTGTGTGTGTGTGTGTGTGTGTGTGTGTGTGTGTGTGTGTGTGTGTGTGTGTGTGTGTGTGTGTGTTAGAAGCCTGTTCCTTTTCGACATGGAAAAGTTTTTCTGCACTTTCCCCACTGCCAGGCTCCAACAGGTCGGTCACTGGGGCAGTTTGAGCAGTGCTGATTCCTGACTATTTTCTCTGAAGCCATTTTGACTTCTGGTACCAGGTCGGAGGGGGAAAGGTCTCAGAAAAGTGTGACGTCATGTCACGCTGATAGGAATAGATTCAAAATTCCAGAACAGGTTTCTTCCCATTTGTCAATGATCATTCCACTACAGCCTCTCCCATTTCATTCATACATAGGCATACAACTGTATTTAAGAGTTAAGTCCTTTCTGACAATCTGAAAGTAGCCCTAAGATGCCCATCTGAATCTTTATTCTAGTATGATTCTACTCATTTTCCTGGTGTCATTAGCATGCTCATAGGGAGTGCAGTCGTGTTTTTACTAAGGGCTGTTCTGTTGGGGTTATTCTTGTAGGTTTTCTTCTGAAGATCTGATTGTACTACATCCTTTTCCCTATTTCTTTATAACTCCACAAAAGAGAGTCCTCTGGAGACAAGGTGCAGAAAGGACAGATGGAGGAAGAATAAATGGAAGATCAGAGGGCAGAGGGTCCCAGGTGCTGCTGCAGCCAAGGGATTCTGTGCCAGGGGCTCATTTATCACAGCTTGTCTCCTGGCAGTCTGTGCTGCAGGAACGAAAGTGAGACAGACGAAGAGAGATCAAAGCAGGCGGGGGAAATGGAAAAGTACCCACCCTGTCTAGTCCATATCAAAAATAGAGATTTTAATGTGTCCGCATCATTTGGAGTCAGAGGATCCTCTCCATCTCCAAGGTCTAACTCTCTGATTCTTTTTCTTCCATCACATTTTGTCTAGCATTTGGGTGCAGGTGGGGAAGATTAAGGGAGGGAGGTGGCAGCTTGTATATTAGTTGTTTGTGCTCAGGCTTGCCATCAAGCCTAGTTCATACCTTCCCTCTTGACCCCTTGGCCCTTTGGCCCCTTCCCCAGTTGTTTGGGGATATGAATAAGTTTGTTTACTGTCTGTTGACCTCGTGATGTCTTTGCACAGACATGACCCAAAGTCATTATTCCTTTTGGGCTTCTCTGTTTCCATGACTACCATCTCAGGGTTGGCTACTTTCCCAAGGTCACCATGGCAACTATCAGAGGGGAATCATGCTTGGGATGCTTTGGCTGGGTTTTTCATGAATGATTAGAATGTGTGACACAATGCAGACGTGAAAATGAGAAGGGAGGGTGGAGGGGACTGGTTGGTGGGTGGCTGGGGGGAGAACTCCCGCCAGACAGTCTGTGTGCTCCCTCCATACACCCAGTGCTGCTGCTGCCCATCTCACTCTCCAGCTACAGGCTTCGAAATCCAGCTCATTGACTCCCTTGCTCATCAGGGACCACGGGGTAGTCTCAGCCGGAGTCCTTCCACGCTCTTCAGATCGTGGGGTCAGGATGTTGGGGGCAGCATAGGAGGAGGTGGTGATGTCACAACTGCAGTGCCCTTTTCCGCGGTAGGTACTCGATGGGCGGGCTCACCTGGCAGCATCGATGCTCTGGAGGCAGGGTACCAGGAGGAGGGGCCTGGGGCTAGGTTTGGGTTGCAAATGTTCCAAACCAGAGTTCATTGTGAGAGGGCAAGGTGACAGCAAAGGATGTCATCTCACTGGAGGGACCACCTTTGGGGTTGCAGTCAGGTCTCTGGACTTATCACTGTAGACCTTGGGAAGGTGGGAAATGATGTTTCTCAGGGTGTGGGTGTGTTGTAAAATATTGAGCAGTGCTGCTACTCAGGCAAGGTTTCAGGTATTTCACCCCTTACCATTCTGTAAATTGTTGCTTCAGTTCTCAAAACATGCTGTCAATCTCCATTACATCTGAAAATGTAGCTCCTTGTTCTGTGAGGTGGAATAACACAGAGTGTGAGGAATGTCTATGAATGGTGTTTCATCCAAAAAATGATACATTTCCTGCAATATAGAACTAAGAGGAATGTTGAAAACCTGACCATTGGCTATTGGAGTGAGAGGAGGGGTTGCTGGTGCTAGATAGTTGTTTTAATACAATATATTAACAACTGCATATGGGGCCTCCTGAACACTAAGAGCAAAAGTATCCATGACTGTGAAAGTTGCATTGTAGCATCACTTTTGGGGTGGTGCTTTTAGAATAAAATGTCCTCTCTGGACCTGCTTTTAAAGAAGACAAGAATTGTGTGGCTTTCGGGACTGTGGGTCTTCTTTCATCATGGTTAGAACAATGTTTATAGTTAGATCCTCTTTGGAATGGAAAATATCATCTCTCTGAGAGTAGCCTATCAGAAGATCCTTCGGGTGTTCTGAGCCTAGGCTTTACTTAACCTATATTTGCTTTTTGTTTATTTTTCTTTCAGTTGCATTTTCCAATCAGTTCTGTCCAGGTGACTGTGCCCAGGTTATGACGACTAATCCTAAACCAAACAAGGCATTAAAGGTAAGAAGAAATTCCATTTAGGCGGTTTCAGGTAGATCCGAAGAAACTTTCAGAAACTTGTGACAAAATCAGGTTCTACCAAGAGTCACTTATATGGAATAATACCTCATGTCCATAAGAGCATGGGTATCTTTATTCCAGAGTTCAGAGCACCTTACATAGTAGCCCATGAGTTCAACATGGGCTGACCCTACCCTCCTGACAGGGACCTGTGTTCAGGTTTTGTTGGATGAGAATTGGCAGCCTTGAGAAGTAGGAAACCAGTGAGGGAGAGTTGGTGAGAGTATGTAGGGGCACCTAACTTAGAAGATAGGAAGGCCCCATCCCTTGCCAGCTCAGTGCTGGTTGGTGATGGGATAACATTGAGACCACTTAGGTTCTGCTTCCTGGGTGCTTTAGAATGAAAGCCTGAGGACTCCTTTTTTAGATCAAAAATCAGTAGTCTGGGACTTAGCTCTTTAAGGTCAGGCAGGGACTATTTCATATTCTGTCTTTGTATCCCCAGCGCCTAGCAGAGCGACTAACACTAAATACTTAGCAGATATTTCATTGATCCTGTTCTTTGGGCACATAAAACTTCTCAAGTGCACTAGAAGGAACATCTGAAGCTTTTCCTATGGAGCAGTAATGCTTAGAAACATGGAGAGAAGCAGGGGGATGGAAAATGATTTATGTGGAAGATTTTTGTCTGCCACATCTGTCATCTAGCAGGGTTTTTTTTGTTTGGGTTGGGTTTTCGTTTTGTTTTTTAGTATAGAGGCTTCTGGTAACAGTGTGTGGATTTAATAGACTTCTTTTCTGGAAGTTGAAGGAGGTATTCTCTTTTGCTATGAGGTGTGGGACTTTTCAAATTGAGGTTTAAAGTTGATTTATTGCCTACACGTGTTAATGGAAGATTCTAAAACAGCCTGTCATACACATGTTTCAAACTGGCCAGGCCAGATTCTTAGCTTGCTTAGATTATATACATATTCTTATTCATTAGTTTTTCAGTGAACAGTAACTCTTGTACACATTCTTCATGAGAAGAATGCTCTTCGGTGCCATCCCTCCAAATCACCACTTGTCAGGTAGAGCCAAGATGTCATGTTTTCCTTTGAGGAAATATAGGGGACAACTCCACACATTGCCTTGTATAGCTTTGTAAAGCCCCCTAGGTATTGCTCTGGATTCCTCTGTAAAGCCCACTTTAGCAATCCCAGCCATCTGCCTCCACGCACTTGTAGGCAGCAGGATGAGGTCACCTAGGCTGCATGCTCCCCATTTTCCTGGCTGTTAACCCTGGGCCACTGATGTCTTGCCAGGTCAAGAAGGAGTCAGGAGAGAACGCCCCAGTGCTCAGTGATGACGAGTTGGTATCGATGTCTGTGCGAGAGCTCAACCAGCACCTCCGGGGCCTCACCAAGGAGGAGGTAATCCGCCTGAAGCAGCGTCGGCGCACACTCAAGAACCGGGGCTATGCCGCAAGCTGCCGCATCAAGCGGGTGACCCAGAAGGAGGAGCTGGAGCGGCAGCGGGTGGAGCTGCAGCAGGAGGTGGAGAAGCTGGCCCGAGAGAACAGCAGCATGAAGCTGGAGCTGGACGCCCTGCGCTCCAAATACGAAGCGTTGCAGACATTCGCCCGCACCGTGGCCCGCGGACCCATCGCTCCCACCAAGGTCGCCACCACCAGCGTCATCACCATCGTCAAATCAGCTGAGATTTCATCCACCTCGGTGCCCTTCTCGGCTGCATCCTAGTGCTCCAGGCAGCTACTGATTAGAGGGTGGGCAGGGTGAGGGCGGATAGGACTGGCAGCCCTTTGAGAAGGGGACAGGGCAATGTCTCTTGTGTTTGGTCAGAGTCTCCTCAGTCCTGTTGAGTCGATGTTGAGTCCTCAAAAACAGTGCAAACTACCTGTAAAGGGACCCTCAATGGCTGTTTCACAGTGGCCTTTGATGGTTTGTGATAGGAATTTGAGCTTGGGTGTAAGATAAGGGAAAGACCTTTTGTTGAACTACCCCATTCAGCTCCCCTTTCCTGTTTCACCTTCCTTCCCCATTGCCAGACCTTTCTTTCCACCCCTTTGTGACGATAGCCGATCTTGTTATTGAGGAAAAGTTTATTTCTTGAGGTGCCTCTTGGATGTTTGGCAGCCAGGAAATATATATGGGACCCCAAGATTCACCATACAAGGGACCATTACTCCAGCAGATTCCTCTGTCAGCCTATGGCAACTATTGTTCAAGGGGACCTCTGCACCATCTCCTTGCCCACCTGAAGAGGCAGCATCACATCTGTTTTGTGCTTAAAATGAAACTTAAGTGGTGACTCTGTAAACATGATCTATTTGAGATGTACCAGTTAGAGAAGGCTCTCAGTTTTTAGCTCATATTTTCAACAGTTTAACGTATTTTCAACTTTCTTCCCCCTCCCCCCAGTCTCTCCTCTACCCCGCCTCTCTCCCCTATGTCCCCCAGTCATGAGGAATACATTTTCAAGTTCCTGACATGACTAAATGCCTGGCTTCCCTCCCTGAGCAAGACCTGAACAGAAGGCATGTAGTGCAGCTTAATTCTTCCAGGTGTTCTACATTTAGAGTGCACTCACAGCCCTGTTTTAGCAGTTAGCTTAGGATTCCCTGGTGCTCCAATAAAGGAGGTGTAGAAAGTATTAGGTAGGCTTTCGCGTGTGTGCTCATGCACACGTGTGCACAGGATTCCCCAGGGGAGATATCATAGCAGTATTACCAGGCAGAAACTGAGCAGTGGCAAGAGAATGTCTGCTCCACAGAGGACTGATTGAGTACAAAGGTGTTATTTAAGGAGTAACAAAGTGTTCAGGATGGTCTCCAGAGTATAACCAGCAGGAGAGCTTCAGCAGGAAGGAAGTAGCATATGCTGGGGAAACCAGGACATCTAGACACCCGCTTATATGCAAACGGGGTGACTGCTGGAGAGCACAGGGAGCAAAAACAGTCTCCTCTTGTTCCAGTGGGGAGCCATCCATCATGGGACGAGCTGCCAAAACAGCAGGCAGGTTATTGGACGCTGGTAGAGAGGAGGGAAGCTTCGAGGAGGAGCCAGTGTACTTGTTCATTGATTTAGAGCAGATCTGCTGGTAGGCATTTCAGAGCTGATGTCAGCGTCCTTACTTCTACGTGAATAGTGTCTTGTGTTCTAGGGATCTGCTTGTGGTCAGCTCTTCTCCATGTAAGTGAGAACACTGAGTCTCTGAAACATGGTCATTTTGAGGGACCCAGAGAGGAAATACCAAAAAGAAGGGTTCTTGTTGGGGAGGAGACTTGAAGAACAGAAGCAAACCTTTGGTTCCAAGGAAAGGAGGTGAGAAGGGATTAAGGGTGTTGTGGAGGGGAGGAGAGGGAGAGAGAAATGGAGGCATCAGATCACTGATGCTCCAGCCTGGTATTTGGTAGCCGAAAGACTTTATTTGGTGCCAGTAGAGATGCTGTCTTGTACAGTACACTTGACATAGTGGTTCCTGTTAGAGATGAGACAGGAAGTAGCCTTGTGTGAGCCAAGAGAGTGGTGTGGGGAGCCGATAGGGCCTAGAGAAGAAGGGGTCAAGGGTAAAGGTTATCTTGTGCCACTGAAAGAAATAGAAAATGAGTGTTACAGAAAGAAATAGAAAATGAGTGTTACAGAAGAGACTAGAATGTGGCTTGAGGAAATTATTGTTGTCTTGATTGACTAAAGAAGGTAGATGGTGCACTCTAGAGAGGAAGTATGTTTTGAACTTGATTACTGAAAGTTTGAGGTTTACCAGGTGGATCCTCGAGAATCTAATTGTGCTCTTTTTCCACTGCATAAAAGATGAGGGGAATCTGTGCAACCTTGGTGCTCAAACATCGTCTGAAGCCTTTAACTTGCTTTTTCTTTGCTGAGCAACTGAGCCATCAAAGATCTCACAGTAATGTTTTCCTGTGGCTCCTTCCCAATGGAGAGTAGTAAAAGCAACCTCAGAACACTTTCTGGATGACTTTATTAAACGTTTGGGAAGGTGTTTATTTAGCATTACTACTTCCATATCTTCCACCCGCCCTGCTAATAGATTGGTGTTGACTGTTAAGGTTGGGGAATGAAACTGAGCTAGGGTCACATTCCCTGGTCAAGAAGCATATTCTATAAAGTCCTCTGGATCAACTAAGTGCAGGTGCAGTCTGGATTCTTTATGTGTAGATACCTGTATGTTTGTCTATGGGGTGGGAGGTGGGGAAGAGGAAGAGTGGAATGTGATGCCTATCAGTTGGCTTCGGGGAAGGTTAAATATACCATAGCCCAAGAGCAACCCTGCACTTGGAGAAAGCTTTGTTGGGTTCATCAGAAAGAAACCTTTTTCCCACCCCATTTCCCCAGCCCCCTGCCCCCATTTCCCTCTTACTCTGCTCCCCCCCCACCCCTAAACAAAACACACAAGCTGCAGAGGACCTTAAGGGTCCTTAACCACATAGGGAGGCTATCATAGGAGTGACACAGGCCCCAAGGGCTGAATCTTCATTCTGTGTCTCTGCTTGTTGGAATAAAACAAGAAGTATCTGAACTTCTCCAGTGGCACTGCCATATGGCTGAATAGCTTTCCATTTCCTGGAAGAGTGCCAAAGGGTTTGGCCAAGCTGAGAGCCAGGTCTCTACCAGTAGGCACTTGGATTCTTCCAAAACAAGAGGCCTGAGTGTTAATAAAGCTGTTGATACCATAGCCATGGTAGGTAATCCATATTGGATATCAATAAGGACCACGTGGAAATATTTAAAGAGAGAGAGAAAAAAGTAAATATATATATATATATAAAATTATATACACATTTTATCGTACAGATTTTTCGTAAGCAAAATTAATTTTTTTTTCAAGTTTGATACTGTAAATCTTTATTAAAAATAATTGTCAGGTCAGGAGTCCCTGACCTGGCAGTTTGACCTGGGGGTAGAGAATGGGAGTGTCTTCCCTTCTTTATCCCTAACTCTTCTGCAAATGAGTCATAACCACAGGCTCTATGGAAGGAGGGATCTATTGGCTGCTCCCCACACCCAGTTTTCCCTCTTCCATTCTGATTAGGGCTCTGGCTCTAAGGCCCATGCATTCTAAATTCTATTCTGCATGACATTCCTCTGAACCACTGCCCTAGGCTTTTGGGATGACCCCAACCAGGGCTGTAACTCCCACCAGATGTCATGCCTTGGCATTTCATTCCCCAGGTGCTCCAGCCAGATCCTCTCCCCAACCCTGCAGTCTGCTCCACAGATACCCCTCCCAAGCAACAGGATTTCCTGCCAACCCCTTTTTTCCAGGGTAGGTTTCATTCTGAACTTCTTGGTGTCCAAGGCTGGAGTGTTTGTTCTCCTTACTTGTGATACACAGTAAAGGCAGGTGGGTTTTTAGTATTGTTGTTGTCACCTTTTTCACACATTGTTGATGCCCCCTCAGGATGGGAAGGACAGTGCTGTGCATGGACAAGTCAATTTTTACATTGAATTTTTGACCTGTAAACCCCTTCCCAGAATGCAGGAAGGGTGGAGGGCTGGGGACATGTCCAAGAGTTACAGTAGATCAATAGCTGTGCTTGCCTGGTCGCCTGGAGGAATTTTGGAAGTATGGGCAGACAGCTGATCAGTACCTGAAATCTGAAGCTGTAGGCTGAGTAGGGAGCAATGCATTTAGTGGAAGTGGAAGAGAAAGCAAGGTGGGGGCAAGAGGATGATAGTGCTAAGAGAGTTTGGTATCCCCTGGAGATAATGTTGGGCATAGGCCGGCCTGGGAAAGAGGTGACATTTTTTTCTCTCTCTCTTGCCCTCCCTTTCAAATCATTGAAACTTCATTGTCACAGTTTTAATATTTTGGTTTTCTTTTTTAATTTAAGAAAAAAAGTCCATGACCTTTTTGTAATGTGGATTTGCTTTCCTTTTTCTCTTGTGCTTTAATCTTCTGGGACCTTTCCATAGAAGGCAATTCCTTTGCTTCCTTTTTCCCCCCCAATGATAGGGACAATCTGTTTAAGTTTTTAGCACCAGCTCATTCTGTCCTCTGTGGTTATTCAGTAATTTCATTTCAATATTTATTTTTGTGCTGCTTTTTTATTATAATATATAAATTATTGAGAATATACCAAGTAATGTGGATTCCTGTTTGTATGGCGTATAGCCTAGTGTTTGTGTCCATCACTTTTCTCTTCTGACAGCCACAACGTAATTTATTGCTGTACATTTAGCTGCTGTGACTGGTTTTGTACCTTTCCAATAAAGCATTTTTCTGGTTTTGGACCTGTCCTGGTGTGCAGTCATTGTTTTTGGACTTTGGATTAATGGGTGCTTGTGGGCTTCAGCTGCTTCATATTAACCTGTTAAAGGTGTTCCAGACCTCTGAACAATGGCCACATCACCCAGGACAGTGAGAAACACCGTCATCCCCAGGCACGCACACCTTGAAAGGGGGCATAGTATGGATTTAACACTGAAACAGACGTTAGAAAATATCTAGTTAATTACCCTCATTTCAAAGACAATCTTAGCTAGCGTTTACACAGTTTGGGAGTTTGTAAAGCACTTTTCATATGTCATTTCGTTTGGTACTTAACAACAACCCCATGATATACATGCATTTATTGTCTCTATTTTACAGGTGAGGAAACAGACTGAGAATGGTTAAATGACTTGCACAGCTACTAGGTGTCCGAAGCAGGATTTGATCATAGGTTTTCCTGACTCCCAAGTCCAGCACTATCTACAGTAATACCCAGCTCCTTACAGGAGGAGCAAACAGAGCCCTGGAGGTTAAGTGACTTGCCACACAAGTTATACAAGTAGTAAGTGGCAGGGCTGAGGTTCAAACCTAGGGCCTCTGACTTCAATTCAGTGCTCATTCTGTTGCTCCATAACACTAGCAGAACAAGGGCAAAACCTCAGTATGCTACATTTGGAAATTTGCCAATCATTCTCCAAACTGCACAGCTACGTCCCTATTTGCACATTTGGAAAATCTGCATTACATTGACCTGCCATAGCAAGAAGTGGAATTGCATCCTGCCTGTAAAAGGGGAGCCAGAAATTGCATTCTGTCTATAGCCACCTACCAATACGTTTGTATATCACAGTATCACAGATTCAGAGCTGAAAAGGGCCTTAGGAGGCCGTCTAATCTAGCCCACATTCCCTCGCTCCACCATGTTTACAGATTTGGAACTGAGGGGTGCCATAAGAATGGTTAAGTGACTTGCCCACGGTGTTAAGTGTCTGATGTGGGATGTAAACCCATGTCATACTGACTTCAAGTTCAGTACTTTATCTGCTATACCATCCTGCCTCTCTTACTTCATGTGTCTCATTAGATGAAATTTGTTCTAATCCTTGTGCAGTGGAAGTTTCTCATAGCTTAGAACGAAATTCTAACCATGTCATTATTCTAAATTTTTATTGATGCGTTAGCTTGACGAAGGCTTTATTAGTCATATTTCTTAATCTAATGGTGAGGTATGGATTAGATGAGATGACCTCCCTTCCAAGTTTTGAGTTCTACGATTTAAGACTAATAGTCCACTGAATCTGTGACTTCATTGATACAAGGGTTTCATACATGTAGATCAACCCATGCCTACCCATCCGGTGCACTCATCCATATTCTCCCATAAATTTGCCATGGGGATCCATCCAACATGCCAGAAGTCTTCCTCAAGGTCTTTTGACATTTGGGAGATATGGGGGAAATCCAGTTCCATTCCATTGAGAATAGATGTGATGGTTCAGATTCATTGGCCCCCATTTGAATATAAGCCTCTGAGGGCAGGAAATGTTTTCCTTTTGTTTGTGGACCTCTAGCATCTAGCACGGTGCCTGGCGCATAGGAAGCACTGTAGAAATGTTAGAGATGATGGTGATGATGTTGTGACCGACCAGCTCGTCAGTGATAGGTCAGGGTTTAATTTATTTGGGAATTGAATAAACCAAGTAGGTTTGTGAAAACCATTTAAAGTTTTCTATTGTACTTCCAAAATCTTGAATTTTAAATCCATTAGGGTCAGCATGGTAGGCCTGCGAAGAATGGTTTGTTGTCCAGGACTCAAAAGGTTTTAGAAGAAAGCTTGGCCTGTCCCTTCTTGAGCTTCTGGCCAGAAGCCCAGCTATCTCCTGGTAAACTATTGTCACAGGAATGATCACATCATAGGGGCTGAGATAATATAGGTGAGCTAGTAGGCATTCATGGGGAGGAAAATGTCTCAACACAACTTTTAAAAGGTGTGGCTCCTGGAAGTCCTCCCTGATGAGACGCAAAGCTAGAAGAGATGATTGCTACCTGAGAACCACAGGACAAACCCATACAGACCTCCATGTGGACATGGCCATTGAATGTTGGAGGTTTCCAAGCTAAAACTCCATCTTTAACCTCTGCCTAACCTTTGGAGTGTGAATTTGGGAGACTGGTTTGTTAAAGAGTGACAAGACAACATGACCAAAAAATGGATAGGGCTTTGGCATCCTGGGGAAGCTATAGAAATAGAATCATAGGATATTCAAGCTCAAGTGGACCTTGGAAGGTATCTAATGCAGCAGGGTCAAACTCAAGCAGAAACAGGGACCACTAAATGGTACGTGATGATGCCTGTGGGCCACATATTGACAGAAAACCACATACTATCTGTTTTATATTTTTATTTTTTAAAACTATTTCCCACTTACACTGAATCTGGTTTGGGCCACATTTGGGAGTATTGTGGGCCATATATGGGTCACAGGCCCTGTGTTTGACACCTCTGGTTGAGTTCAGTAACCCAAAAGAAACTTAAAGGAGGGAGAAACAGATCCAGTTAATGACTTACCCAAGGTACTGCGTCGATTAGTGGCAGGACTGGGTATCAGGTCATAGAATCATAGAACAACATTAAAGGTAGAAAAGGCCAACTCCCTCCTTTTATAGATGGGCAAACAGGCCTGATTCAGTCCAGAACTCCTTACACTATCCCACTGTAAAAAGGTTCAGCTTACCTGGGCATTTATTTAGCCATTATAAATTTGAGGTCACGAGACTTTTAAAAGAGCCCTACTTTCCCTTTCCCCTAAAAGCAAGGAAAGGGCAGTTTGAGGAAATGAAAGACAATCCTAGGCCATACCCCCTTTTGAGATAACCCTGTGATGTTCAACATGCATGTGTTCATCACAGATGTGCTGACCGAGAACCAGTGTGGCTCTATTTTAGACCACCATAAATAATACTAATGGACATCTGTTCATGGCTTTAAAGTTTACAAAGTAATTTATACACATTATCTCATTTGAACCTGGCAACAGCCCTGTGAGGTTAAGTGCTATTATCCTGATTTTACAGGTAAGGAAACTGAGACTGGAGAGAGGTTCAGTGACTTGCCCAGGGTCATAAAGCTAGCAGTTTTCTGAAGTGGACTTTCAATCCAGGTCTTCCTGACCTTAAGCCCAGCACTCTCTCCACTTGTGCCAAAGGCAATGATTCAGGCTCACCGTCTGAACATAAGGATCTCACAGGAGTACTACGTCACCTTAGTCTGGGCAAGTTGCCTTTTCCAAAGGCAATATGCTTCATTTGCTTAATGCAGCTGGTCAAGCTTTGACAGCTGGGGCCCGCTTCCCCACTCCTTATCAGAAAACAGGTTTTACTGCATCCCCTCTAAGGAACGTTTATTGCCTCACTTGAGGCAATCAGTGGCTACTGAATGAAATGGGC
Organism: Phascolarctos cinereus; assembly: GCF_003287225.1. Taxonomy (NCBI): domain Eukaryota; kingdom Metazoa; phylum Chordata; class Mammalia; order Diprotodontia; family Phascolarctidae; genus Phascolarctos; species Phascolarctos cinereus. The sequence goes on from NW_027555847.1 coordinate 219,139,163, forward strand.
TAGTCTGCATCCACAGGAAGATTAGAATTTGCAGCCTCTGATCCAACTCAACTGTTTCACAAGCTAAGCTTACCATGCTGCTGAGCAAAGGCCTGACCTCTTTTGCCTTTAGGCTCCTAGTGAACTGTGGAGGACAATTGCAAAGAGGCTTGTGGCCTTCCTGTCCACCTGTCGCCATTCATGCCATCTCAGGATGAGAACACAACAGATCAACACATCTTTTCCTACTTTCCTGTTGTCCTTCTGGCCCCTCAAAACTTCATTGCTTGTGGTGGGGTCTCAGGTTAAGCCCATCTGGTGCCTGATCTGGATTGCTGACACCTAGGGTGTGTCTCCCCCTCCACCAAATAAACTTGCTGACCTTGTGTTTTGTTGAGACTGGTCTTAGAAGCAGAAACATGGGTGTGGTCCTACCAAAGTGGGGGTGGGGAGAGACGGAAGGCCAACTCTCAGGTTTGCCAACAGCCGGAGACATTGTGATAAGAGAATGACATTCCCAGCCAGCTAAGCAGAGGCTGGACTGGAAAAGTCGCTGGTGTATCTTATCGCAAAGTCCTGCTGTTAGTACATATGAGGGATGGCCAGAAGTGGGGGCAGGGATTGGGAACAGGAGGGGTGTTTCAGGAACAGAGAACTAACTAGCCTGGGAGTCAGGCTGCCTGGATTCCCACTCTCCAAAGGACCCCAGGGAATCAGAGTTCTTAGCACTGGAGACTTTGTCATTTCCTCTTCAGCTAACTCTGACCTGAAAACAGACACTGGCCTGAGGAACCTGAGAAGCAGCCTAGAGAACTCTCTGGCCTCAAGGTAGTCCCAGGGGTTCAGGTCCTAATCCAGGGACACATCTGTCCACTATCATTTCTCCTCCCCTTCTAGCCATAACTTAGCTCACTTGGGGCGACCTTGAGCACAATTATCTAGTAAGTAGAGTATTCAATTTTCCCTCAATTAAGAAGGGATAACAGTCCCTGCCCCCTGAATGACCTCATAAGAATGAATGAGATCACCTCTGAAAAACACAGTCATGTAACATAAAGAGAAGGTGGTGTTGACATCAGGCTTCGAGTGCACCCCTAATAGCTGGAGGAAACTCAGGGGCAGCAGAAGATAATTCCTGTGCTTCTCCCCTACACCCTTCATCCCAGGGCAGTTTTCAGCCTGACCCCACATGAAGTTTAGCTAAGCCTTTAGCTAAGCTAAGATGGACTACACAGAAATAGAAGCCAGACAGATCCCTGGGGGTGGGGGGGACAAAAACAAAAGGACATTTATATAAAAATAAAAGCGATTCACTTGGAAACTTGTGACACGTTGTGGCGTGTCTCACGATCCTCTGACCCATGGCACAGCTGGGAAAGGAAGGCGTCGTGTGGCTTACAGCCCACTCCCCCCATCCTCCTTCCTAGACAAGGAAGTACCTCGAGATTCCCAAGTCGGTCCCTGAAGAGTGAGACTTCACTAGAGCCATGCTGTTTAAAGGCTGATCCGTCTTTTGGACATAACTTTCAAAGCCTGTTCATTCCCACTTTCCCCATCACCTGCCAGTCTCCTTCCATCTAAGTACTGACACTGGAGAGAATTCTGCTGTCAGTCTTTGAGGAGAGGAAAAGAAAGGCCATGGTTCATGTTCTGTTTGTTTTTAATCCTCCCTTGATTATAGACATCTGTCCAGGGGACAATCCTTTACCTCACTGTGTCTCCAGCAGGAAAAAAAAAATAATCTACTCAAGTCTCAGGATCTATTTGCAGTTCCCTGGGATCTCACTGTGCACCCCATCTCCCATCTGCCTCCTCTACATCTTTGCATAGGTTGCCTCTCTCCCCCCATACCTGTGACACCTCCCCTCACCACTTCTTTAGAAACCTTAGATTCTTTCAAGGCTCAGCTCATGTGCTATGACATCCCCCTAAGTTGTTACCTGCTTACTTTCTGCTAACCTGCCTTCTCAAATTACTGGTATTTACTTATCTGTTTGTTTTTATCCCCTGGTAGAATGTAAGTTCCCTAAGGGCAGGCACTGTTTCTCAATTCTGTCTCTGTATCCCTAGTACTTTGCACATAGTTGAGTTGACTAAACCCAAACAAGTTTTCTCCCCCTTCCTCCATGCGACCTGCTCTGATGTTTGTTTATACAGCCCCAAAGGGGAAGAAATGGGTTCCTAATTCACCAACAGCTCTGCTTTCAGCCAGACCTAGACAGGCCTGTGTCCACTCTGTGGAAAGCGACAGCTTTCCAGGAAGAAGTCCCTTTCACCCATACAAACCTCTACAGACTAGCTGGAACAGCCCTCCCACTCTTGTCTCATGCTTGTGAGGTCTGGGTCCCCGGTTCAATCTCCTTCAGCACAGGGACATGTAGCAGGCAGTGTCAGGGGTTGGGGAAGGGTCTTTGGTGGCACCTCTGACAAATTCCAATGCAAAGCCCCTGAGGACATTCTAGTTTTTGGCTGTAGCTGGGGGGTAGAACTTTGACAAGTGTCATCTAGTCATATGTCCCCTGGGTTCTGGGTAACTCTGAGGAACAATACTTTCTGGCATGGGGGAAGCTGGGCAAGTCCTAGCATTACCCTACACTTAGGATACTCCATGGATTCTCCTCTTCTGCTGCCCCCTGTAACGCTCCCAAAGAACGTGACCAAGCAAAGGGACCGACATCAGGTTCTCTGGATCAGAGGGGGAGTCTTTAGAAGTTAGCTCAGCTCAGAAGTATCCCCAGTCCTCAGACTCCCTATTCAAAATCAGAAATCCCTTTAAGAAGGAGAATGAATGCGGTTTTGGGTTTTTTTGGTCTTTGTATGCCCAACATTTAGCACAGTTCCTGGGACACACCTGATGCCTAATGATTGCTCATTGACTGTGGAAAGGAGGGTTCTCTCTTGGCGAGCTCTGTTGAAGGCATTGACCCCAGTCAAACAGCCCAGCAAGAAAGTACATTACTAGTCACTAGAAGAATCTGAGCAGTGGGATTGGGGGTGAAGGGGGGGGCAGTCTATCAGATATGAAAACACAGCAGGACTGTAGACCCCATGGTCACGGTAGGGTGGAACCAGTCTTGGAAAAAGACCTCTCCTGAGTAGTTTCATGTTCTTTCCCATGGTCAGGACCAGTTCTTAGAACTTAGGCAGTGGATTGGTAAGAAGGATAGCGGTGGGAGAATGCAATACCCCCTCCCCCCACAGCCCACATGTACTTGGTGGGGTTATGTTGACAACTGTCCAAGAACAGCTCCTCAAGCAAAAGTTGACTCCCAGGGTATGAAGTCCTTGCTCCCTCAGAAGCTCCCCTACAGCTCATCTGAAAGGATTAACATCCTCTTTTCTATGTTTTTGTTCTTCTTGCCCCCAGGAGGATGGGAAGTAGAGGTCGTGTTCCCATTTTGCCCCTGTATTTTGACCTCCTGCATAGATTGCTGAGTGTACTGCTGGTAAGTAGGCGAGAAGTTGTGGATGGCATCCTGGACGATGTCTTGAGGGCTTATGGTTTCCTTGAGCCCACTGGAAATACTCTGCATGGGAGCCACTGTCACTGAGGGCAAAAAGTTAGAATGAGTGCAAGGCTAATAGGAGGTCCAGAAAAACCCCCTCACATTAAGAACCATCCCCTAACTGAAGAGGCTACCTTGGGAGGGGGTAGGATAATAGGATCACAAATCTGGAGCTGACCTCAGAGACCACCTAATCTCTCTCATGTCTCAAATGAGGAAACTTGAGGCCCGGAGGGGTTAAAAGGCTCACCCAATGTAAGGTAACACACTAAGCCCAGCTATCTCCTGGTAAACTATTGTCACAGGAATGATCACATCCTAGGGGCTGAGATAATATAGGTGAGCTAGTAGGCATTCATGGGGAGGAAAATGTCTCAATACAACTTTTAAAAGGTGTAGCATTCATGTCAGCCTAAGTCCTCTGACTCCCAAGATAGCAATCATTCTATGTTGCTCTATCTCATTAGAGAGATTGGACTGTCACATGTGTCATGGTATGATTTCTTTGCAGGTATAGGTTGGACTGGATGGCTTGCTGAGGTCCCCTCTAACTATAACTGATTCTGTCTCTAGGTCTGAAAAGGAGGAAGGGACAGACCCAATCCTCTGTCTCCAGCTCCGGCTCCCAGTCTCTGAACTAGCCCACACTTCTGGCCATCTCAAATAGCTGAATGGCTTTTACTCTTAAAGATAATGATAACTGGCATTTGGAGAGAGCCCAAGAGTTTGTCAAGTGTTGTACACAATCTCATTTGAGCTTCATAACCACCCAGTGAGGTAGGTACTACAGATAATATGCTTGTTTTACAGATAAGCAAACTGAGTCTCAGAGAAGTTAAAGGATTTGCCCCGGGTCACTCACACAGCTAGTGTCAGGGACAGCTAGCTATTATTATCTGTAAAATGAAGATAGTGATATTTGTTGTACCTATTTCACAGAGTTGTTGGGAGAACTATATAAATGCCACTTTCCTCCCCTGAGTCCAATAGTTTAATAACAACCCCTATGATTCAGAAAGTGGCTTATAACTTCTTGAAAACTCTCCTGACTGCACTTTGAGTTCATTATCTCTTGTTCTGTACCCATGGGAGACAGAACAGCTGGTCTCCATCCTTTGGATCCAATCACTTTTTAAATGAGCTGTTCTGACGAGGCATTTGTCTAAGTGTGACCCAGGAGAACCCTATCCCAGCCCTCCCCTTACCCAGGTGTTCTGTGAGTTGGTGTCTTAGTTATATTCCTGTTCAAAGTATGACCGTGTTTCTATAATTGTGGTCCTGGACCAAAACAACCATTTGCTTGGGATTTTTAATAGAAAAAAACTCAAAAGCAAAAAATAGCACTTCACTGGGGTCTAATCAAGCAACCCTATCCTATCCAGTAACTGTTTGGGAGCAGAAATGATCCACAGACAGAAAGGGCACAAGAATTACTACCCAACATCCTTGTCTAAGGCCATTCCAATTGGGACCACTCAGCTTCCATTTCCTTCTGGCCGTCAGGGATGGCTTAGCCTTTGAGCTAGGTTCCTTCCCTGAATCTCTCTGCCAGGATTTGGTGTGGTAAGGAAAAAAACAAAAAAACCAAAACCATTGGATTTGGAGTCAAAAGATAGGGATAGGAAATAAACCTCTGATTTTGTCAACACAGGGGATTCCTGGGTGAGGAAACTCCCTTTAACAGTGCAGGTTGGCATCTCCACAACTTCCAACCTTAGAGAGTTAGATGGAGCACTGAAAAGTTAGGTGATTTGTCCAGGTTCCTATAGCCAATATGTGTCAGACATGGTACTTGAACCCAAGTCTTCCTGGGTCAGAGGCCAATCCCTATCACCTATGGCATAGTGTCTCAAAGAATCAGAGGAATTGAGGTCAAATTCTGCTTCTGTGTGACCTTTGCTGATTTATTTAACCTTTCTGGCTTCAGATTGCTTAACAGTAAAATGGAATTAAACTAGAGGACCTTTACTGTCCTTTCCAGGACGAGCTCTATGCTGCAAATGAAGTTCTTGCTCAGATCCCCATTTTCAGCTATCTGGACCAGCTGTGGAATTACTGGTGTCCAACTTCAACTCCATCGAGCCCCAGATATTTGGCTAGGGTTTTCCCCGATAAGGAGGCAAAACCCCCAGAAAGCAACAATTTGTCTGGTCTTTCCTTCCTAATGCCCAGTTTTGCATCACAGTTCCTGAGCTTGATGGGACCCTATGGCATATCGCTCATGCCTTCTACAAACTGGGAGGTCTCAATACCACCCACTTGACTTTGGGAGAGTCGCCTGAGCAAGTTACCTGGTGAGTCTTCCTTCTTCTCTGAGTACACCTGGCACGTGAAGGCATAGCGTAAGGCAATAGAGGCAAAGAGCATCTCAATGCAGATGATGAAGTTCTGGTAGCCAGCAGCCACTGTCCCAGCCCCCACCTCATTCCCATCAATGATCTGCACCTCTGGGATCACCCCACACTTTTCCAGGATGGCCAACAGCATCCCTATGGGAGTAACATTGAGAGTCTCATTAGAATCAGAGACAGGAAAGGAGAAATAACATGGCTGATGGGGAGACAGAGCTACCCCGGGCTCCACCATGACAAAATAGGAGGTTGGCTGTGTTTCCCATAATAGAAAATGAACTCTATTCATTTCATTTGGCATGGCCTTTTTGGTACAGAGTTATAACAAGGAATTTTTGTACCTGAAAAAAGGGAGGGTGACGAGTGGGTATGTGGTATGATGTGGAGTTCTCCTAGGATGTGGAAGAAAGTTCATCCTGGAACACCAGGACATGGAGGATATTTAACCTACTGAAGGAGGGATACTGTTGGGGATGCAGAGGTAGCTGCTAGATGGAAGAAATGTTTCCAGGATCAATGCTGTTGGCACCCTCAAATGTTTGGTACTCTGCACAAAGCTCTGTTCTCACCACTTTAGTTGTGGATCTGGGGACAGGCATCTTTGCTCATACCATTCTCTATGTTTGAAAGGGTCTATTTCCTTCATCTCTTTCTGCTATTTGAAATCCTTCCTATCTTTCATTTTTAATTAAACATTTTAATTGATGTTTTCTGATCACCTTCATTTATGAATAAATCCCACTCCTTTTTCCTCCTCTATCAAATCATACTTTATAACAAAAAATAAAAAGAGAAAGAAGAAAAAAATAGTTCAGCACAACCAACCAATATATTGACCAAGTTTGATAGTATAAAGACTATTATACCACACCCACAGTGCCCCATCTCTGAAAAGAATGGATGGAGATCTGTTTTCTTAACTTTACTACAAGACCAAGCTTCTTGGTCATTCTACATCATTCAGTTTCCCTTTTTTAGGGGTGGGGGTGAGGTGGGGAGGGTGAGGTGGGTGGAGTTTTTTCCATTTACATTGCTGTAGTCATTGTGTATAAGGTTTTCCTGGATCTGCTTACTTCACTTTGTGTTCGTTCCTATAAATCTTTCTATGTTTTTCTGTAGCCATTATATTCATCATTTATTGCAGCACAGTAATATTCTTTACATTCACATACCACAACTGGTTTAGCCATTCCCCTACTCAATGGCCATCTACTTTGTTTCTAGTTCTTTTCTACCACCAGATGGTACTGTTATGACTATTTTGATGAATATATGGGACCTTTGATTTTGTCTTGGCTTCCTTACGGCATACATATAGCAGGAGGATGTCTGGGTTAATGGCAATGTGACATCTTAGTAAATTTCTTAAGATAATTCCAAACTGCTTTCCAGAATAGTTGGATCAAGTCACATTCCACACACCACCCAAAAATGTCCATATCCATCTTTGGTCACCTTTGCCAACTTGCTAGGTATGAGGTAAAAATCCTATCCATCTTTTAAGACTTAGTTCAAATGCCTCCTTTTCCTTAAAGCCTTCTTTAATTACTCCAGTCAGAAGTGATCTTTTCCTCATATCACTCATATATCTTATATCACTTATATATATATATCACATGTATGACTCATATATCTTATATCACTCATATATCTCATATCACTTGTATGACTCATATCTTATATCACTCCTATATGTCACATCACTTGTATGACTCATCTTATGTCTTCTATCACTCATATAGATTACTTGTATGATTCATGTATTTTATATCACACATATATCTTACATCATTTATATCATTCATATATCTTATATCATTTCTATCACATATCTTACATCACTTATATTGCTCATATATCTTATATAATTTCTATCGCTCATATCACTTACATCATTTATATACCTCATATCATTTATATCACTTATATATAACCCCACTCATAGCTTATACCACTCACATGCATTATTTCTATCACTCACATATCTTACATCACTCATATATCTTATTTTTGTTCAGGGAGGGGGAAGCAATCGGGATTAAGTGACTTGCCCAAGGTCACACAGCTAGTAAGTGTCTGAGGCTGGATTTGAAATCAGGTCCTCCTGACTCCAGGGCCAGTGCTCTATCCACTATGCCACCTAGCTGCCTCTACTCATATATCTTATGTATCACTCATACCACATTCTATTTATATTATACTTATGTGTGTTTGGCTCATCTTCTTTACAAGACTACAAACTCCTTCAGGGCAGGAATGGTTTGGGATTCTTTTATCTTGGTATCTTCCTCCAATGAACATAGCCCCTTTGCTCACATTAGGCATTCAATAAATGTGTGTTGAACAAATGCAAAGAGTTGATCTTCTTCTCCGTAATCTTACATTTATTCCAAGGCCCTGATCTGGAACTTAGATGTCATTAGGATGAAGACCAGGGCAAAAGAAAGAGGTGATTCCAGTTCTTATAAGGGAATGGGGCACCAGTAGAACAGTGGCATACCTGAGCATTTGGGAAGCCTTTTGAACTCACCAATGAGCTTGACATAATAAACTACTTGAGGGCAAGGCCTGTGCCTTTTATCTCCTCTGTATGTACTAACGTATGGAGGCACAGTACATAGAGTGTCGGGCCTGGAGGCAGGAAGACTCATCTTCCTGAGTTGAAATCTGGCCACTTAATAGCTGTGTGACCCTGGGCAAGTCACTTTTGCCTCAGTTTCCTCCTCTGTAAAATGAACTGCAGAAGTATCTCTGCCAAGAAAACCTCAAAAAGGGTCACAAAGAGTCGGATACGACTGAAAACAACTGGACAACATGTACTAACAACTTCTTGCCCTTTGCCATGAGCCCTACAACCTTCACTGCACCAGCACAGTACTGTGCACGTATCTGAAACTCAGATGATACATAGTGCAATGAGCCATACCCAAATAGGTTCTCTTTGGAGAGGAGGTTTGATTCCTTATGTAAGATAAAAGCAGAAATCTGAGCTTATTTTGGAAAGGACAAGAAATATCTTTGTTTATGTGGCTACAGGCATCAAGCTGTGTTGCTTTGTGCATTTAAATCATGACACTTTTCTCTGGACTTATTTCTCCAGTCATAAATGGAGAGTGTTGATGGAGATAAATAATAATACATCTCTATGGAGTGCTTTGTATAGCACTTTTTTTCCTGTGAGATATGTAGTAGAAGCATTTAGTTCCATTTTACAGATGGAGAAAATAAGGCTCAGAAAAATAAAGTGACTTACTCCAAGTCACAAAACTAGGAAATAGCAGAGCTGAGACCTCTAACTTCAAAACTAGGGCTCTTTCCACTATAGTCCATTGCCTTCTTTTTTGTTTGTTAGTTAATTATTTTTTAGCATTTTAAATTTTGAGTTCTGAATTCTCTTCCTCCCTCCCATCTGTCCCCCACTCATTGTGAAGGCAAGAAATATAGCATCAGTTATACATATGAAACCATGCAAAACACATTTCCTTCCATGTTAGTCATCTTCAAAAAAAAACCAAAAACAGAAAAATAAAGTGAAGAAAAATATGCTTCAGTCTACACTCAGACTCCATCAGTTCTTTCTCCAGAGAGCCCATTGCCTTCTAAAAGGAATCTCCTTCCAACTGCCCCCAGCATCCCCACCCCCACTGCCTGGCCAAGTACTGGGCTTATATAGCTGTAGATGGCATTTTTCTGGTGACTCTCTCTTCAGGGTCCCATCCCTTCCTATGTAAAGAGGTCAGAGGAGACCTCAAGGTTAGCAACCTCACTTTCTCCATCCTTACCCACCTTGCCAGAAGGAGAGAAAGATGACAGCTTTGATGGTGAGAAACTTGAGGACGGGCTCAAAGGGTCGGAGAAGGTCACTGGTGGCAAAGTAGAAGAGGAAGAGGGCGTAGAGGGCCAGGCTCACCGAGAAGTTATAGACAATGGTCACGTAGAGATAGCCACTGCGGGGACTACCGGCAAAGAGAGAGGATATTCACAGAGTACCCATATGTCAGCTCATCCTGCCCAATGATCCCCAATGATCCCCATCTTCCCAAACTCCAGTTTCAAGTTTTAATTCCCAACATGGATTGACTGCTCAGATCTAGTGCTCCTACCCGGTTCCGAGTGCCAGAGGCAGAGAGAATAGACAACCAGGCCATTTTGGTTTGGATGGAGAGTTCTTGAGGGGGAAGTACTAACATGAGACTAAATCCCCTCCTTTGTCTGTGCCCTCCCAACCCTGCCAATGTGTGTTCTTCACCTCCTTCAGAACTCCCTTCTCCAGGAAGCATCCCTGGGTAGCTCCACCCAGCCTCATTCCCTCCTGACTCTTCCTTCTCCCCACAAGGAGGTATTTAGTTTACATTACAATAATTTGTACCTGTTTACCAGTGTTCTTGCTGTTCTTATGTGTGATCTGTGCACTTGCCTTTGTGTGTATATGTTTTCTTTCTTCTTTGTTATATTTTAAAGTCAATGGCTAGAATACAAGCTCCCTAAGGGAAGGGAAAATGTCTCATTTTTTGCATTTACATCCCCAGTGCTTAGCACAGAAGTTGGCACACAATAGGTATTCTGAAAATGCTTATTCATTGATTGGTTGAGGGTGAAGATCAGATCTTTTTCTTTTTATATTTTCCCTGAGTTTCTAGAATAGTGTTCGGAAAGTGCAGGCGTAACTGTGTCGCCTCCTTCTCCAGCAGTTTCAGTGGCTTCCCATTGCCTCTAGGATAAAATGCCATCCCCTCTGGCATTTAAAGCAAAGTCCTTCACAATTTGGCTCCAAACTAATCTCTACAGCCTGATCTCAGTCACTAGTACCTTCTTGAATATTCTACATTCAAATCAAAATGGCCTGTTTGTTATTGTTATTCTCTTTCTCTCTCTCTCTCTCTCTCTTTCTCTCTCTCTCTCTCTCTCTCTCTTTCTCTTTTTTTTGAGGCAGTTGGGGTTAAGTGACTTGCCCAGGGTGAACTAGTAAGTGTCTGAGGCCAGATTTGAACTCAGGTCCTCCTGACTCCAGGACCAGTGCTCTATCCACTGTACCACATAGCTACCCCTCTGCTATTCTCTTGACATAGCCTTCTATTCTCTGCCTCATTAATTTCAACAGGGTATCTTGATTCCTCAACTCTGCTTCATAGAACCCCTATGTTCTTTAGAAGCATACCTCGGCTGCCACCTCCTCCCCCACCTTAAAAGGCTTTTCCTGCTACCTTTCCTCAGTTATTCATGCTTCCCTCCTAAATTGCTTCATATTTACTATGGCACTCAAAGCCCTTCCCTGCCTGGCCCCATCCAAGCTCGTTGGTTTTATTCCATATCCCTCCCTTTCATGCCACACCATGTCCCGATATACTGGCCTTCATACACAGCATTCCATCTACCTCCATGCCTTCATCCTGGCTGTCTCTTGTGCCAAGAATGTGCCCTGACCCTCATTACCTCTGCCCCTTAGATTCCCACCTTCTACTTTACTAAGCTTCTGATGACTTCCCCCATTGGTATTTTCCAATATCTGTGCATGTCGTCTCCTCTGTATGTTCCTCTAGGGCAGGGACTGTTTAATTTTTGTACTGGACACATACTGCTGGTTGAATTGAAACGAATTGAATTGGGGAAGCAGGGGGTGGTCCAAAGAACACATTCTGGAGTTAGAGGATATCAATTCAAATCCTTCCTCTGACACTTACTACCCGTGTGGCCTTGGGTAAGTCACTTAACCACTCTATGCCTCAGTTTCCTCATGTGCAAAATGAGAGGTTTGGATTAGATGGTCTCTTCCAGTTCTAAATCTATGGTCCTATGAATTGAATTGGCAGCTGGGTGCCACAATGGATAGAGCACCGGGCTTGGAGTCAGGAAGACCTCAGCTCAAATATGGATTCAGACACTAGATGTGTGATCCTGGGCAAGTCACTTAGCTCTGTTTGCCTCAGTTTCCTTATCTGTAAAATGGGCTGGAGAAGGAAATGGCAAACCACTCTAGTATCTTTGCCAAAAAAATCCCAAATGGAGTCACCAAGAATCAGACATGACTGAAATGACCGCACAACAACAACAATTAATTGAATGAAATGTCACTCCTAACAGAGGCAGCCCCCAAGAGTTCTCATTCTAAAATGAGAGCTGCCTCCATTCCCAGCCCCCAACCTCAATCCTTCTCTTCTCACACAGAGCCCCAATTTGGGGCACCACCTCGGTACTCTTGGCCCTCTCCCACCCTCTTGCTTCTGCCTTCCATGTTCTTACTTAAAATCTCCATCATTGTATTTGCCAACCCCCTGCAGGATAATGGTGGTCAGAGCCATGATGGGCTTCACAATACAAAACTGGAGCGTGGCCTGTGAAAAGAGAGAGGGAACGTCAGCTGAAGGCAGCCCTGTGATGCTCTAGGGCCGGCCCATACCCTCAGACCAAGCCCAGTTGGCCCCGTGACTCACCTGTTTGCAGAACCGAAGAAAACCAATGGAATAGAACATCCCCTGCAGACAGCAGGTACCATAGAAACAGCTGGACCTAGAAACCAGAGTGAAATAAAACCTACTGGAGTGGGCATGGGGGCTGCAGCTGGAGGTCCACATCAGGAAAGATAGACAGTAGGGCATAGTGTGGGCAGGGTGGCTTGGGAGACTCAGACAGAAATCTACAAACCCAAAAATCTGTTCACTGGTCTCCACCCACATTCATCTAATCCAGTCCCTTTCTTTCTGCCTCTCTGTCATAGCATTAGGCTGAGAGAGCACTGATGTCCTCCCATCATATTCTGCTCACCCATAAAACTCGAATGCACACATACTATCCCAAGTGGGCCAGATTCTGGTTCTGAGGGAGTGCTGTGACAGAATGACGAAGTAATTGTATTGGGAATCAAGAGAACTGGGTTCTAGTCTCAGCTATAAAATGAAGGAGTTAGAATGAATGAAACCGAAGGCCTTTTCAAGCTTTCACATTCTTTGAAGTTTTAAGAAAAATAGAACTACAAAAAAGGAAAGATAGCACTGTTCTTTCAGACCTCTTGCCTGACACCCCTCCCTTCTTTGCAGAAGTAGGGGTCATATGGAATATTATATCAGACATGCTGGTTGGTTTTGATGAAAATTTTCTTCTTCTTTTTTTTATCTTTGCTACCAGAGACAGCTTACTGGACAGGGGGAGGAGGGAGTAAATATTCAGCACTGAAGGTAATGTAAAAACAAAAGATACCAGTAAAATATTTTTGGGGAAAACATTGCTTGATTTGGTTCAGGCTTCCTAGTTTGGACTCAGCTCATGGTTTGCTTGCTTCTCCTAGGACCCAGGACATCTGGGTCCATGCTAAAGCTGCCTGAGAATAGGGACTGCTTCATTTTTATCTCGGTGCCTGGCACACAGTAGGTGCTTAATACTTGTGGCTGCCGATTGATTAATGACTTACTTGATAGGCTTCCCACGGATCTCAGCCATGATGGCACTCTCGCCTCCTAGGTACTCAAAGCAGAGGCTCAGGAAACTGTATATGACAAATGCTGGTAAGGACAAACAGGTGGCAAGAAGGACAAACAGATGAGCAATTGGGAGGAGAAACTACAAAATCCTGTATTTCTATCTTGTGGACCTATGATAGCCAGGAAGGCTCAGTTCTGAGAAACAGACAAGTGTGCCCCCAAACAAGAAATCCTTCATCTCCTCTTCACATGCTGCCACTTGGGATGAGAATTATCCATTTTAGACAACACCCTGAGGGTTCTCCAGCCTTCCCTTTGATTCCTTTTTTTCTATGCCTCTCTACAGTGAGTTCTCTTCAACCTTACAGATTTCAGTTGGCTATTTAAAATAGAAAACTATTTTACCATAGGGCAGCTAGGTGGCTCAGTGGAGATGGAGCTCTGGGCTTGGAGTCAGGATGACCTGAATGCAGACTCAGCCTCAGACACACTACCTGTGTGACCCTGGGCAAGTCATTTAACTTCTTTTTTTTTTTTGGCCTTAATCCACTGGAGAAAGAAATGGCAAACCAGTGCAGCATCTTTGCCCAGAAAACGCCGTGGACAGGTCCAGAGGGTCACAGAGAGTCAGACAGGACTGAACAACATGATACCAGCAAAGTACAAACTGTATAGAGTTACACAAGGACAGACTGCCAAAACAGGCACTGAATCTTTCTTCCCTCAAGTTCCTCATGCTTTCTGAACTCTCCTTTTTTTCCAAAGGAAATGTCTTTTTATGTCTTTTTAAATTTTCCGCCCCGTTCCTTTCCTTTATGTCTTCTGTATAAACATACCCCAGAGAGAAGCCCTTTGGGAATTTGGTGTCTCACTGAGCCTCCTACAGGCAATTTAGTGCTAGAGATTTGCCCGGAGCCGCTGAGAGGTTAAGTGTCTTTGTCTACTGTCACGTGACCAGCATGTTATGTGTCAAGGGTAGGATTTGAACCCAGGTCTTCCTGACTCCAAGGCTGGCCATAAAATATTGCAGGTATTACTGGGGAAAGTGATGCACAGAAAGATTAAATGATTTGTCCATAGTCACATAACAAGTGAGAGTTAGAGGCAGGATTCCAGGGCTCTGGGTCCAATAATCTTTGTTAGCCCAAATTCAATCTCAGCACTAGGTAGTACAGGTGATAGAGCTCTGGGCCTCAAGTCAAGAAGATCTGAATTCAAATGTGACCTCAGATATTTTCTAGCTGTGTGACCTTGAACGTATCACTTTACCACTGTCTGCCTCAGTTTCCTCATCTGTAAAATGGGGATAATGGTAGCTCCTAACTCATAGGGTTGCTATCAGGATCAAATAAAATAATATTTTTTAAACATTTTACACAGTGCCTGATGCATAGTAGGTGCTTAATGCATACTTATTTCCTTCCTACTTAAGCAGCATGATATAGTAGAAAGCATACTAGACTTGGAATCGAGGGTCCTGGGTTTGGACCCAACTTCTTCCATATACTACATATGTGTGATTCAGAATAGGTCATTTGAGTTCTCTGTGAGGAAAGTGTTTTTTATTCATTAAAATTCTATAATTGTGAGTTATTCTAAAGAACAGTCCATATGATGAATTTTCAAAGTGTTTTGTCCTACCTCTCTCTTATAATGCACACTCTTTTATGTTATATTTGTTAATGTAAAGACCATCACTGTTATGAGATTGTAACCCTTTGGAGGTAGAGACTGCATATTACTACTCCTTGTACCTTCCTCCATCCCTTTTCGGTTTTTTGGAGGTGACGGGAATTAAGTGACTTGTGCAGGGTCACACAGCTAGTAGGTGTCTGAGGTCGCATTTGAACACAGGTCCCCCTGACTCCAGGTCCAGATAAGTTAACAAGTGTTTATTGAATTGAATTGGGCCCTTTGTAATAAGAATAACCTGTGATCCATGCTGGCTTAAGAACTGTGTGTGCAGGCACCTGAAAGTCATTTTCCCTTCTCCTTTATGAGTAGCCTCTGGCCTGTAATCAAGGGGAAACAAACCCAAAACATTTATTAAGCACCTACTACTAAGGGCCAGGCATTATGTTAAGCAATCTCATTCGAGCCTCACAACAAACCTGGGTTGTAGGCACTATTATTATTCCCATTTTACAGATGAGGAAACTGAGGCAGAGTTTTAAGTGGCCTGCTCATGGTCACATAGCTAGGTTTCTGAAGCTGGATTTGAACTCAGGCCTTCCTAACTCCTGGCCCAGCTCTCTATCCACTGTACCACCTAGCTGTCTCTAGTAAGGATCCCTGCCTCTTTAAGGGAAAAAAAAAAGGCCCTGATAGATCCAACCCATAATAAAACCAAGTCCCAGAGACATGCTGGCCATGCAAACAAAGCCAGGGAGCTGAGATGCTGCTGGAGGTTCAGGCTGGCCCAATTCCGTATCTCTTGTGACTAGCAGAGAATCAGTATTCCATAGTGGAAAAATGTGGATTTAGGGTCAGAGGACATGGGTTTGATGTTTAGCTGTGTGCATCTTTTTGTGGTGGTTGGATGTCAACTTTGGAAAGAAGTCTGCAGCAGAACGTTCCAGGCATCTGGGCTTGTCTAACACTTTGTCAGTGATTTAGACAAGGGTCTGGGCGTGCACGCTTCTCAAATCTGCAGATGACGTAAACAGAGGGGGATAGCTAACATGTTCTATGAGGCAGTCGGCATCCAAAATGATATGGCTAGGACACTGTGCTGAATCTAAGAAGATGATCTACAATAGGGATAAATGTAAAGTCTTACCCGTGGGCTTTAAATTTAAATTTTTATTTAAAAATAAATCAGCTTTGTAAGGTTGGGGGGGGGGAATAGCTAGAGGGCAGAGAAAAAAGATTTGGAGGTTTTACTGCAAATTGTGGTAACATGGTATAGGCATCGAGACTGTAACAACACAGAATCCAAAAAACCATCTCAGGTTGTAGTACAAGATGCCTAGTGTCCAGGATTGAGGGAGGTGATATTTCCCTGTGCTCTGCCCTGGTAAAATCACATCTGAAGTCCTGTGGTCACCTCTGGTTGTCACGTTTCCTGAGGGGCACTGATAAGCTGGAAATCGATGCTTCTCATGACTTCACATGTATAAATGATGTCATATCAGGTGGGAGAGGAGCAGGAAGGAGGAAGAGAATTTGGAACTCAAAAGTTTTACAAAATGAACGTTATAAATAAATGAATGATAGCTGGAGATCAATGTTTTTTATGACTTCACATGTTATATTAATATTTTATTGGGTGGGGAAGGAACAAGGAGAGAGAGAATTTGGAATTCAAAATTTAAAAAAAATGAATGTAATAAATAAAAGAATGAATGAATGATAGCTGGAGATCAGTGTGTTTTTTTGCATGACTTCACATGTATAACTGATATCCTATTGGGGGGAGGGGCAGAAAGGAGGGAGAGAATTTGGAACTCAAAAGTTTTTTAATGTCATAAATAAATAAATGGATGAATGAATGAAAGAAAAGCTGATCTTCCAGAGGACGGTGATGGTAAAAGGCCTCCCCTCCAAATCATGCCATAGGAAAATTGACTGAAGGAACTGGGAATGTTTCAACCTGAGGAAGGGGAGATTTAGCTGGGATCTGGCTTCTGTCTTAAGGTTAATGAAGGGCTGTTATATAGAAGAGGGACTGGACTCATTGTACTGAGTCCCAGAGCTTGACTCGAGGAAGAACTTTCTTAGCCCCTATGCAAAAGAAAGTTCTCTTTCACTGGAAGTATTCTTCATTAGAAGTCATGTTTACTAGAGGCAGCTCTATGGTGAAGTGGAAAGAGTGCTGGGTCGAGAGTTTGGAAGGCCTGAGTTCAAATCCAAACTCTGACACTCACTACCTGTATGACCCTGGGGAAGTTACTTAGCAACCGCCTGCCTCAGTTTCTTCAACTCTAAAACAGGTACCTGCCAGGGTTGTTCCAAGGATCAAATTGGAGATAACATTTCTAAGGCATCTAGCAGAGTGCCTGGCACATGGTAGGTGTTTAATAAATGCTTGTTTCCTTATTTCAGGGAAAGTTTGGACGCCTCCTTTTTGGGTATATTATAGGGATATTCTTTGTCACATATGATTGAAAAAGGTAGGTAGCCTCTGCTAGGTGGCAAAGTAGAGTGCTAGGCCTAGAGTCAGGAAGACCTGAGTTCAAATCCAGTCTCAGACACTTACTAGTTATGTGGCCTGGACAAATCACTTCACCCTGTTTGCCTCAGTTTCCCCATCTGTAAAATGAGCTGGAGAAAGAAATGGCAAAACCACTCTAGTATCTTTCCCAAGAAAACACCCAAAAGAGGTCACAAAGAGTCAGACATGACGGAAAACAATTAAACAACAATAACAGAAGGTTGAACTTCCAAACTCTAAGATTCTATGGCTGTGTGATTTCATATCAGGACGTCTCAATATTTTTTCTTTCCCTACCTCTTGGCTTTTGGCAAACCTTCTCTTATCCTCTATTCAATTTTAAAGTAAATAAATTCAAGGGTTTATCATATATAGGAACATAAGAAAACAAAGAGATCAATGTAAAAGGAAATAAATTCTAGCATTTACCTTGTATCACTGCATACAAAAATAAAGTTCCATTCAATATGAAAGAAAATAACTTCTAGAGCTTCCCATGCATAAGAATTTAAGAAATAAAATAAAGAGATCAGTTAATTAATTTCAACAGGACAATATAGGTTTATTTACCAAATATTCCCTGAAGCCTTCTTGACAAACTTCTTGCCCCCCTTGCAGGTACACACTTCCCAGAGTGGGACCCCTTGTTCTATGTGACCTCTAAGGTCCCTCACAGTTCTGAAGCCTCAGTTTCCCTAAGTATCCCCAGGGCCCCTCTAGGCATCTCTCCCCACACCCTGGCACAGGCTCACCTTCATAGCAGTCCCTCACTGAGTTGAAATAGACATAGTATTGGTGGCTTCCGAGGAGGAGGAGGCTGAGCCAGGAGTCAAAGGCATAGATGGGGACAATGAAGAGGAGGCGAATGATATAACGCTGTTCATTGGGCACAGTGTAGAATCTCAGGTGTAGGTAGATCTGATGGGAGGGGAAGAGGAAGATAAGTAGGGCTACCTTTATGCCCATTAAAAGTGCCCCACCTACAACCTGAGGGATAAAAGAAAGTCACTTCCCCCCCACCAATTCCACTTTACCTTAAAGTACTATATCCTTCCTCAGATTATCTTAGAGTACTTTGAAAGGCAGCATGATATAGTGGAAAGAATTCTGCAAAGAGGACCTGAGTTCAAATCCCCATTCTGACATTTACTACCTGTGTGACATTGGGCAAATCACTTAACCTCTCTGGACCTTAGTTTCCTCATCTTCCAAATGAAGGGGAGAGGGAGAGATGGACTAAGTGACTCTGAGTTCTCCTCCAGAGCTGTGATCTTTCCTTTGCCTCCACAACAAATGCTCACCTCTCCTTCCTAGGAGGAGGAAGAAGGAAGGGAATAAGTATTTATTCTACAATGTGCTAAACACTTTTCCAAACATTATCTCATTCGATCCTCACAACAACCCTAGAAGGTAGGTACTACTATTATCTGAATTTTACAAATGAGGGAACTGAGGCAAACAGAGATGAAGTGACTTGCCCAGGATCACACAGCCAGTAAGTATCTGAGGCTGGATTTGAACTTTAATCTTCATGACTCCTAGCACTCTATCCACTACAACACCTAGCTGCCTCAATGGAGCTGTCATTCAAAGCTCACATCAAATGCCAACTCCTACCAGAGGCTTTTTCTGATGCCTCTAATTAATTACTTTATATTTACTTGAAATGTATTTTATCTTTATCTAGATAGGTACATCTCTTAAAGCTTCATCAGGGAAAGGATGTAATGTCCTTACTGTCCCCAGGAGTAGCACAATTCTTCGCATATAGTAGATGCTGAATAAGTGCTAGATGAATTGAATTGAATCACACTCTACCTTGTATTATGCTTATCTGTGTATCTGCCATATTGTCCTCCAACCTAGTGGAACAAACACTCCTTCAGAGTAAAGGACCAGGTAAAGGACAAAATATCTTTGTATTCTCAGTGACCAACACTGTTTTCCACTAACCCCCTTCATGTGAGCTGTCTAGATCCCTCTCCACTGAAATTAACTTGTATTTTTCTTGAATATATCTTGCATATACTTCAACTTTATGTTTATATGTTGTCTTCCCGCTAGAATGCAAAATTCCTCAAGGACAGGTGCTGGGTTTCATTTTTGTCCTTGTATTCTTAGCACCTGGCAGAGTGCCTGACACACAGTAGGCACCTAATAAATATTTGCTGATTGAATGATTTATTAATAAATGTCTGATAACTGAAGTGGATGAAAGTTGCCTTCCACCCTTAAGATGTAGATACCTCTGGGAAGGGCAAGTACACAAAGATTCATCAGTCACTTTTCACCTTTCACTTATCCATTCCTTTCAGAGAAGTGACTTTTAAAAGGGAAAGGATAGAGAGAACTTGAGGACATCGACCCCCATCAGATGCCAAGTTCTCTAATCAACTCCCAGTTATTCATACAAAAGAGATCTGTGGCTGAACAAAATTCACAATTGGATAATAGCCCAATTAGCCGGACTGAAAACTAGTTTAAACACCAGACTTAAAGAGATGCCATTAGCCATTGACCATTTTATAAGGAGATCTCCAGTGGCACGTTCCAAGGATCCGTGCTATTTAACATTTTTTTATCAGTATCTTAAGTAAGAGCACAGACAGAATCTTTATGAACTGCGCATGGGGACACAAAGCTAAAAGGGATGGCTAATACACCAAATAAAAGAGTCCCAATCCAAAAAGATCTTGACAGGCTAGAATTTTGAGTTACATCTGATAAGATGGAATAGGGATAAATGTAAAGTCTTATATTTAGGCTCAAGAAATAGACTCCACAAGTAAAAAATGGGGGCAGTGGGAGCGGAAGGCTTGTCTAAAACCTATCTGAGGCTTCTGGTGGAGGGGACACTTGATATGAGTCAACATTGTCATGTGGCCACCCAAAAAAGCTAATGAAATTTCGGGTCGAGTTAATGGCCCAATAGAAAAAGGAGACAAGAGTCCCAGTATACTCTGTGCTAGTAAGATTATATTCTGGAGCATAATGGGGTTGTATCTTATAATGTGCTTAGGTTCTAAAGAGAGGCTCCTGCCTTTTATCCTTGTCGATGGCAAATGACAGAGCCTCTCTCCATCAACACAGTCAGGGATATGAGCATGCCCAGAGATCAGGGATAGAGGAGAAAGTTAAGAAAAAGAAAAGATAAAGAATCAGAAGAAATGTAGAGAGCCCCAAGACCTTTCACCCAAAGATTGAATTCTGGGGTTGGAACCTGTGTGCCCCATTTCACTCAGTTTGGGGAACTGTAGTGAGATGGGGAGGGAGTCACTCCAATACTAAGAGGCCATTCATTGGCCAAGGAGCACTATTCCAGTGAGTACAATTATTCATCTTTCCCTAAGACTTTTACTACATTAAGCCAATGAGAAGACTTCAGCCTAACCACCAGGAGGTGTATAATGTGCTGACAGGTAACAAAAGAAAAGAGGAACAGAAAACAAAAATTAATCAATTAACAAATATTGACTACTAATAGTAACAGCTAATTAAAAAAAGCAGTATTCCTGTTACTATGTGCCAGGCACTGTGCTAAGTGCTTTATAATAATTTTCTCATTTTATCCTCACAACAACCATAGACAGGGTAGATGCTGAATAAACTAATGATACGATAGGACTTCACTGTATTGTGTTCAGGTCAGAGCACTGCTTTTTGGGAAGGACACTGATAAATGGAAGACTGACTAGAGAAGGGCAATCAGAACAGTGAACTGCCTAAAGTCTGCGCCATGTGAGGAGTGGTCGGCAGATCTGGGGATGTTTAACCTGGAGAAGAAGGCAGCTAGGTGGCACCACAGTGCACAGACTCATCTTCCTGAATTCAAACCTGGCCTCAGACATTTACTAGTCATGTGACTCTGAGCAAGTCATTTAATCCTATTTGCCTCAGTTTCCTCATCTGTAAAATAAACTGGAGAAGGAAATGGCAAACTACTCCAGTATCTCTGCCATGAAAATCCCAAATGGGATCCAGGACGAGTCGGATAGGACTGAACAAGCTGGAGAAGACTCAGAAAAAACATGAGACATCCTTAAGGAACTGTCATGTGGAAAAGAGATTAGACTTGTTCTGTTTGGTCCAAGAGGGCAGAACCAAGATTAAGGGGTAGAAGTTGCAAGGAGGAAAATTTTGGCTTGTTATAAAACAAAAAATTCCTAATGATTAAGTCATCCAAAAGTAGACTTAGGGCAGCTTGGGAGATAAGTGGGTTTTCCCTTCCTACAAGTCTTCTAGTAAAGAATGAAAGACCACTTATTGAGTGTGGTTTGGTAGAGATTCTTGCCGGGGGGAGGGCGGGAAGGGTGCACATGAGACGGTTTAGATGGACACCAAGTTCCCTTCCAACTCTGAAATTCTGGGACTGACACACAGTCAGAAAAATGCAGCATGATTCCAATTTTCCATCTTTCCCTAAGTCTTTTACTAGATTAGGCCAATGAGAAGACTTCAACCTAACCAATGGGGGATGTACAATATGCTAACAGGTAACAAAAGAAAAGAGAAATAGAAAATAAAAATTAGTGAATCAACAAATATTGACTGTTAATAATAATAGCTAATGATAATAATAATAATAATGATAGCATTTATATAGCACTTACTATGTGCCAGGCACTATGCTAACTGCTTTCCAATCATTTTCTCATGCTATCCTCACAACAACCCGCTGGGTAAGTGCTATAACTCTCCCCATTTTAGAGATGAAGAAGCTGAGGCAAACAAAGGTTAGGTGACTTGCCCGGGGTCACACAGCTAATAGCTAAGGCTGGATTTGAACTCAGGTCTTCCTAACTCCAGGCTTAGTGCTTTCACCACTGTGCCATCTAGCTTTCCACTATATGCATGGAACTGTGAAAGACACTTGAGAAAAAGAAGGATTGGGTGCCAAATCAATCAATCAACCAATGAGCAACTTATAAAAGGACCTACTCTGTGCCAGGTGCTAGGGATACAAAACCACAAAGGAAACAGAGCCTGCTCTCAAGCTTATTCCAAAGAAATAAGGGTACAAACAAACAGAATTTGGAGTCAGAAGACCAAGGTTCTTAATCTGGCTCCTGTATTAACTAGCTGTGGGGCCTTGGGAGGTTATTTCACTTCTCCAGAACCCCAGTTTCCTCATCTATACAATGGGGATAATAATACTTTTTTTTTTAAACTTGGAGGCAATCAGGGTTAAGTGACTTGCCCAGGGTCACACAGCTAATAAGTGTGTGAGGTTGGATTTGAACTCAGATCCTCCTGATTCCAATACTGGTGCTCTCTCCACTGCACCACCTAGCTTCCCCCAGGGTAATAATAATATTTCTGTAACTTCTCTTATAAGAGGATATAAGCCAAAGTGCCTTGAAGTATCCTATACATCCAAGAATGTCAGAGCTCTGTTGTGGTCCTGGCTCTAACATCAGCTTCCCCAGGTGAACTTAGTTAGGGGTTCACTAAGCAGGTCTGGGGTTCACTAAGCAAGTTTGGGCTTCAGCTCCTATATCTGTTAAGTAGGGATAATAATTCCTGCCCTGTTTACTTCCTAGAGATGTTGTGAAAGTACTCCACAGAGCACCTGAAGGCTGTAGAAATACAAAGGATGCTGAATGGTCAGGATAGGGAGGCAGGGGGATGTCCAGATAGGAACTAAAGTCACCCCAAGAGCTTTACATAAAGCGTGCCTTGCCACAGAGGGGACCTGCTACTCTCCATCCTAGGACCGACTGCTTGATCCGCCTGTGCCTGAGGGAGGGGCACTTAAGGAGGAGGGGCAGATGGCATCCTCCCCTGAGCCCGGGCAAAGTCCTTTTCACTTGGTGCTATCACGCTGGTGGCAGTTGGAGCTTTTCCTGTCCCTGTGACACCCTCCCTCTCCTCCCCAACCCCCACAACAGGGCTCAGCTCCAGCAGCAGGTGCTCAGTGCTGGGCTCGCCCCATTTCCCTCATGCTCCCTGCTCCAAGGTTTCAGAGTTTCCGAGCAGGTGGGAAGCAGAGACAAGAGAAGCTGGCTGTCTCTTTTACTGGGTGGTAACCACCACCTACACCGAAGACCTGACACAGCATGGGCTCTGTGCCCCCTGAGCAAAACTCATCCTTCAAATTTCCCCTGCTTTGTGACCTCAGGCAAGTTACTGGGGTCTGTGCCTCAGTTTCCTCATTTGTAAAATAATGACACTTGCACTACCTGCCTTACCTGACTCTTGGCCATAAAACAGTATAAAATTATCAGCTATTATTATTATTTTATTCCTCCTATTCCCTGCTACCTTAGTCCATCCCCTCATCACCTCTCACCTGGATTATTTCAACAGTCTCCTGTTTATAATTTCTTCCTATCCAGCACCCCACAGCCAGATCCATCTTCTTAAAACATGGCTTTGTATTTTATTCTCTCTCCATGATACACACATTGCTACTCCTCCCCACCCTCAGACTCAAAAACCTTCCCTGGCTCTCTACTGTCTACGCTAGAATAATGCCTTAGCTGTTTTTTAATAAACTTAGCCCAAACTATTGTCCTATGTGAATTTTCTTTTGGATCAAATTGGTTGATTCATTATCCCCTGAATACATCACCAAGCAAGAAGCATTTATTATGTGCCTACTATATGCCAGGTCCTGTGCTATTAAGAATACAAAAAATCAGAGAAAAAAAACAACCCGTGTCCAAGTGGAACTGACATTCTCTTCTCTGCCTGTGTGCATCCTGTTCCTCCATCCTTCAAGGGTCTCCACTCTCTTCCCCACTTTTCTGAATCCTACCCTTCCTTCCAGGCCCAGGTTAAGTACTGCCTCCTGCTTGAGAGATAAGGATCGAGGCTGGGATTTCAAGGGATGAAGAAACTCCCTCAGCCAATATAGGTTGGGACTTTCCCTGCAGTTTATAGGCCTAAAGAGTTGCCCAGGGCACTGAGAAATTAAGCATCAGGTAGCCAGGGTATGTTAGAGACAAGACTCGAATCCCCATCTTCCTGACTCCAAGGTCAGCTTTCTAATAAGAATAATAAAACTAGCAATTATATAGTGCTTACTATGTACCAGGCACTTTACAATTATCATCTCATTTGATCTTCACAACAGTTACGTGCCAGGCACTGTGCTAAGTGCTTTGCAATCATTTTCTCATTTTATCCTCGAAACAACCCTAGCTACCTAGCTACCTGGGAGGTAGGGCCTATTATTATTCCCATTTTACAGATGAGGCAAACAGAAGTGAAGTGACTTGCCTGAAGTCACACAGCTAGTAAGTGTCTGAGGCTGGATTTGAACCCCTATTTTCCAGACATCAAGGTCAGCTCTCTAGCCATTATACCATACTACCTCTCTTTGTCCTAACCCAGAGTAACTTCTTTTGTTATTAGAATATATTACCTTATAATGTCACTTATCTTTGCACATGCTCTTATCTCCTCTAGCCTGAAAAAACCCTCACTTGATCCTTCTGTCCCCACGACAATCCAATATCTCTTCTGCCCTTTGTTCCTAAGCTGCTGGAAAAGGCCGTCTACATTACATGCGTCCACTTTCTCTCCACTCACTCTCTCAGCCCTTTACAATTTGGCTTCTGACCTTGTCATTCCACTAAAACTGCTCTCTCCAAAGTTACTAGTGTTCTCTTAGTTGCCAAATCCAACAGCCTTTTCGCAATCCTCATTCTCCTTGACCTCTCTGCAGCCTTTGACACTGTGGGTCACTCTCTCCTCCTCCACTCTCTCCTGGTTTTTCTCCTATCTATCCTCCTACCTAGTCTCAGTTTCCTTTGCTGGATCCTCATCCAGATCATGTCCCTTAGCCATAAGTGTCCAGGATTTTGTCCTGGGCCCTTTCTACACTCCTTCACTCACTGATCTCATCAGCTCCCATGGATGTAATTACCATCTACATTCGGATGATTCTCAAATCTACCTCTCCTGCACCAATCTCTGTGGACCTCCAATCTCGCATCTCCAACTGCCTTTGAGACAGCTCAAGCTCGTTGTTGAGTAGACATCTAAAACTCAATATGTCTAAAACAGAAGTCATTATCTTTCTCTCTAAACTTTACCCACCTCCATAGAGGCAACACCATTCTCCCAGTCCCTCAAGCTGGAAGGCCTTGGAATCATCCCGGACCCCTCACTCTCTCTCACCCCCTATATCCAATCTGTTGCCAAGGCCTATTGATTTCACCTTTTCAACATCTCACCTGTGACACTGTCACCCCTCTGCACAGGCCCTCAACACCTCACACCTGGATTACTTCAATAGCCTGGCTGGTGGGTCTGCCCGCCTTAAGTCAGTCCCCACTCCAACTCATTCTCCATTGAGTCACTAAAATAAGTCTCCCAAAAACACAGACCGGTCCAAACTCCAGTGGCTTCCTATTGCCTGGAGCAAATACAATATGCTCTATTCAGCATTCATAACATTACCCTTTCCTACCTCCCCAGTCTTCTTACACCTTACTTGATGATACACACTCTTTGATCTAATGACACTGACCTCCTGGCTGTTCCATGAACAAGACACTCCAGGCATTTTCTCTTGCTATCCCCCATTCCTGGAACGTTCTTCTTCCTCCACTCCAACTATTAAAATCCCTGGATTCCTTTATGTCCCAACTAAAATCCCACCTTCTATGGGAAGCCTTCTCCAAACCCTCTTAATTCCAGTGTTTTCCCTCTGTTGATTATTTTCTATTTAACCTGTACATAGTTTGCTTTGTATATATTTGTTTGCTTGTTTTCTCTCCCAGTAGATTGCAAGGTCCTTGGAGTCAGGGACTGATTTTTTTGTATCTCCAGAGCATGGCATGGTGCCTGCCTGGTACACAGTAAGCACTTAATAAATGTTTATTGATTGATGGATTGATAAATACTCTATCTCTTCTCCTAAAATATATGTTCCTAGAGAGTAGGAATTTTGTATCCCCAACACACAACACATGCCTTGCATAGAGTAGGTAATGAAAAGCATTTATTGCTAGAAGTGTGATATAACGGAGAAATGCTGGATTTGGAGTCAGAATACCTAAGGATCTGTGTAACCCTGGACAAGTCATTTCATTTCATTTCTCTAGGCTTTAGTTTCCTTATCTGTAAAATGAAGGGGTTGCTCTAGAATCAGGGGTGAGGAACCTCGGCCTCAAGGCCACACATGGTCTTCTAGGTTCCGCAGGTTCCCCACCCTGGTCTAAAGTCTCTTCCAGCTCTAAAACAATGATCTATAAATCCCAACCAGATGCTAGGATGATATGCTAGCCACCCAGGACTTGCTTTCCCTGCCCAAGATTCAGTTTGGAGCTCAAGGGACAGATGTGGGGAGCTTCTGGACATAGAAAATGAGTTGAGTTTTCATGCTAGTTGTTCACAGGAGGATATGGATTTTACATGGGAGATATGTTTACAAGGAGGACATGTAAAGTGCTTTCTAGGTCTAGGGAGATCTGGAAAGACAGGGGAGAATCTTACCTGGTGGCAGGTCAGCACCAGGGCTGACCACACAAACAATCCTGAGATGCCCCGGGCAAGGGGGGTGGTGAGGAAGAGCTGTTTGGAGCCCTGAGAGCTGTTCCAGGCCCTGCTGAGATGAAGGCCATCTCCACTGGTGGGAAAGCCTGGGTCAGCAAATGGGAGGGTGCTAGTATGTAGCAACCCCTCAGCCATTTGGGAGGTTAGCATAGTACTTTGGATGGTAGAGTTCTCTTCCACAGGTAGCCCAGTGCCGTTGTCCATCTATTGAGGAAGGAAAGAAGAGAAAGGTAAGGACAAAGGCAGCAGGAAGAAGAGGAGGAGTTAGGGAGGAGTGGACTTGCCCCACCCCCAGTCAGGGAGGACCAAGAAAAAGTGATGGCCAAGGGAGATTAATGAAGAATGAAGGGAAAGAAAAGGGTGGAGGGAATCCTAAACCAATTCTGAGTGAATTCACTGATTAGTAGCCTGTTACAGCCCTCTGCAGTCCTGTCCCTCCTCCAAATTTCAGTTCAGACCTTGAACTTGGATTCTACCTAGTGCAAAAGTCTTTTAAACACCAGCTCCCCAACCTCATTTCCAAAGCAGGATGAACCAGAGGCTGGCCGGGGCTGCCAGAACTATAATTTGCATGCTTCTAGGAAGTGATGGGGCCCAAACTTCCCAGTGTCCACTGATTGCCTCCTTGCTAAGAGTATGACTCCTAAAGCTTGCTGCTGTTGTACTGTTGGCAGTACAGAACCCTGGCCCAAATCCCCAAATGTCAAGTTGGGTCCAGACATTCAGATCCTGGAAACCGAAAAATCTGAAAAGCTTGTCCTAAAGAGGGAGTTTGCTGTCACGGATAGAAAGCTAATTCTGAGCCAAGAAGACCTGGGTTCAAGATTCCTCTCTAATACATACTTCATAACTCTGGGCAAGTCACTTAACCTCTTGATGCCTCTAGTCAAATGTCTTGAGCAATGCAGAGAATGTGCCAATCTGCACCGGTGGAGGAAGGGTGGCATAATAGCTAGAGTGCTTGACTCAAATCCTACCTTATCTCTAAAATAGGATTAACAATAGGACCTCCCTTACGGGAACAAGGTGAAGATTAAATGAGATAATAATTGCTTTGTGAATTTTAAAGTGCCACATAAATTCTAGCTATTATTATTACTGTTGTTATTATTATGCTGATGCTATTTGTAGGTCCAATTTAAACAAACACTTGGTAGGTTGGTTATCCAGTTAGGAGTTCCCTCAAACTCTCAGAATTCCAGGAAACCTTCCTTTATTCCTAGCCCTATACCTCCCACCCCCAAATAGGAGCTACCCTCCTAAGGGCATTCTGCCAGCCCCTTTCTCATGAAGTTATCACAAAGAGGCTGAATGCAGAGCAACAGAAGGCAAACTGGCCTTGGAGTTAAAGCACCTGTGTTCAAATGTCACTTGTAGTGCTTACTACTTATGCAAATCTCTTAGGCTCAGTTTTCTGACATCTGTAAAATGAAGGGATTAGATTAGCTGGCTTTCTAGGATCACATATAAATAACAACAGTAAAAATAAATAAATAAATAAATAAACACGCATCAGATCTGATCCTAGAGCTAGAGGAGACCTCAGAGAACTAGGCCAATGCCTACACTTTATGTATGAGGAAACTGAGGCCCAGGGAGGGTCAAGTGAATTAGCAAAGGTCACAAAGGTAGAAAAGCATTAGAAACAGGAGGTGAACCCTCCTCCTCTGACCTCCAAGCTAGCATTCTTTTTTCACCAAACCTCCCCATATCACATCTCTTTCCTAGATTAGAAGCTCCCCAAGGCCAGGACTGAGGGCAGGCTGACTTCACCTGTACTGAAGTGGAAAAGGGGGCAGGAAAACAGTTCCTAGAATAACCAGATCATGGATCCAGAGTTGGAAAGGGCCTACTCTAGGTCTGAGTGGGGCATTTGTATCTCCAGGACCTTGTACACTGTGGGTGCTTAACAGAAGCTGGTCAAATAGAATGAAGTCATTTCAGAGTTCATTGTTAACTTTAGACCTTTGCCCATAACATAATGATGACAGCTGACATTTTTGTAGTGCTTTAAAGACTATGAAGAGGAATAGTGGATAAAGAGATGGCTTTGGACCCCAGACAACCAGAGTTCAAGACCCACTTCTGACACCCACTGGCTATATGACCCCGGGCAAGTCAATTAACTTCTTAGTGCCCCAGGCAACCTTTTAAAACTGTAAGTTGCAGGTAAGGTGCCAATTTATTTTGGTAGAGGGAATTTCCTCATTGGGTGTTTTCTTTCCTAATGAAATTACAAGTCCACCCCCTATTTCTTAAACGTTTTATGTGTTCTCTCCCTATATGTAGACATACATATATGTATATATACACACAAATTCATGTATATACACACACACACAGTATACAGACTTATATACATATTATTTTATTTGACTGTCATAACCTGTGAGGTAGGTAGTGCATGTATTATTAGCCATGCCCCAAAGGGGAGAGGGCACCCCTACTTGGAAGAGATTAAGGGTTACCAAGCAGTGGGCACTTAAAATGTTTGTTCAAGTAAATTGTTGAGCCTCCTAGGAACGGAACGGGAGAGAGCTAAGCCTACTCACCCTCCCAGATGCCTCCAATAGGGCCCTCCTCCCATTCCAGCCCAACATCGTATACACACCACCTTGTGTATTAGCTGTCCCGGCAACTCCTGAGAGCACTTGCCTCAGAGAGTGCCCAAACAAGAGTACCATGAGCAGGACATGGACTGAGTTCCCCACCCAGTGGCAGTGGGTTATTCATTGCTAGGACTCTCAGCACAGCCACTTCGGGCTCCCTGGGACTTTGCCCTGCCCCCTCTGAACAAAGCTACTTTCTCTAAAAGCTACTTTCTCTCACCTACTCCGAGGCTACTCCCTGCTTGCTAGCTACTACCTAAATATGCTGGCCTAGGGTAAAGTGTCAGGGGTGGGTGGAGGGATGTATGTGAGGAGGGGCTGATATTAGAAAGAAATATCCAAAGAACAGCACCCACGCTCCTGGAATCATAAGATCTACGAGAACAAAAACAAGTGACTTAATTCACTTAATTCAGATTCTATCTAGAAATGAAGTCCCTCCCTCCCTAGAAACGCCCCCCCCCTTTCCTTTGGCCCTCCCAATTTTAGCGGCTACTTTAACCCAACTCTTACCTTGCCCAATAGAAAGCGCCAAGAGCGTCACCTGGGCCCCGCGGTTGCTGGACTGGGGAACGCTTGCATCTCGGGGTCCCAGGTCCGGGTGAGCGCAGGCATTCACGTGGCAGGGGAGACAGCTCCGAGCCTCGCTCAGGAAGAGCAGCCAGGCCCCAGGTGAGACTTCAAAGCTATGCCCTCCCCAAGTGCCTGCACCTAGAGTGGGGGAGGAAGGGGAGACGAGATCAGTCGGGAGGGTAGAGTTACCAGGAAGTCACCTACCTGTTCGTCTCACCACTCAGTACCAGGAGCCCCACCTCTAAAACCCGGAGAGCGAGCGTCAGGATGCGCCTCCCAGCCCAAGCCCGGGCAGAGGCAGAGAGCGAAGGGAACCTTATGGCTGTTTGCTTCCTCTGTCCTTTCATTCTCGTGATACAGTATCCTCTTCCCTGTTTGTTTAGCCCGAAGCGGATTCCCAGGAACCTGCCTGGAGGATCTCCCTTTTGGCCTGCAGATGGCAGCTGCTTCCCGGGCAGATGTCCGAAGGATTCCCTCGACCCTGGTACCCTGCCCTTAAGGAGAGCCTCTGTGGGCTGCTTTTACCTGTATCTTGGTGGAAGGTGTGGATGGGGCGTGGGTGTGGAGAGGCAGTTCTTAGGATCATAGACCCAGAAATGGTAGGAAGGAATTTTGTACAAATTTAAAAGAGGAGGAGGAAGGAGAGAGGGAGGCAAGAACAGAGAAAGACAGATATACACATAGAGAGAAACAGAGAGGAGAGACAGAGAAAGGCAGAGAGGAGAAAGTTAGAGACAGAAAGAGAAAAGAGGCAGAGAAAGACAGGAGAGACAGAAAAAGAGGGAGAGCTAGAGGAGAGAGAGAAGAGGAGTAAAGTAAAGCAGACTTTTGTCAAGGGTTACCAAAATGGGAATTTTGAAGTAAAAGCAAAGATCTCTTTTAAGGAAGATAATATGGTACTGTGGAAAGAGCCACTGCTCTTGAAACAGGAGACCTGTGTTCAAATCTCACCTTCGATGCTGACTACCTATGTGACCTTGCACAAATTATATAATCTCTCTGGGCCTCAGTCTCCTCTGCTGTAAAACGAAAAGGTTGGCCTCTGAGGTTCCTTCCTGCTATAGATCAATGGTTCTATGATCCTAAATTGAAAGTATAGGCTCCAGAAAGAGAAGGAACCTTAGAGATCTCTAAGAAGAGACCTCAGAGGCCACCTGACCCAACCTCCTCATTTTACAGATGAGAACTAAAGTCAAGTGACATGTCCAAGGTCACATGGATATTTACATGGGGACATGTTTTACATCGTTATCTCTTGTTTTTTATCACAACTAGGGAGGGGCAAGTACTATTTTACAGATGAGGAAATACAGGTTAAATATCCTGTCCTTGGAAGCAAGGATTATCTACATTCAAAATCTAGACACTTTTTTATTTCACTGTATTACACTGCTTTTCTTGGAAGTAGTAACCAGCAAAACCATTATTCAAACTCAGGTACCCTGATTCCCAATCTTTTGTCACATTGTCTACCTTGAAAATGCCCCCAACCCTGAAGCAAGGTTCTAAGTACCTGGAGGTGATAAAAAAAAAAAGACACATTCATAACACAGCCCTACTAGCTCAGGTTGGGAGAGACCTAGTCATAGCCTTGAAACCAAGAGCCCCACATCTGTCTATTTGTTGGCACTAAGTTTTCTCCCAGGCTTCCTCTGAGATAGTCCAGGATTTGGAAAATGGGGAAAGGTAGGGATTGGAGAAGGTTTGCCGGGGGAGCTGATTTTTATTTTTGCTGATCTAATTCCTCACGTTCACAATAAACTTCACATCTCTCTAGTGCTTTGAAGCTAAAGCACTCTGCAGATATGAGCTCATCCCCCAACACCCTTGGGAGGGGCCTAGCTACATCTATTTCATTTTCCAAGTGGGAAAACCCAGCCACAGCAGCCCTGTGGGGCTAGGCCTGAACAACAGGTCTTTTGGCTTCTGGTTGAGGGCCATCCTCTGATGAAGGAGACAAACAGAAAAGTGAATCCATTGCTTCCTATAAACTGTGCCCTCATCTTAGGACTCAGTATCTTCTCAGCATGGAGGCCTTCTTAAGTTAAACTGGTCTGTCTAGGTTGCTGATGAAGGAAAATAGTCCGGTGATGTGTTGATACTGCATTTAGAGATAAGGCTAAATATTAATCAAAGGAGACAGATCTGTTCCCTTTGGCCCTTTGGAGGGACCCCACCCTTTAGCAAAGTACAGCCCAGTTCTCCAACATGCTAGTATGTGTAGCAAGGACATAATGTTTACTAATGGGGCAGTGTGCCCAAAGTCATCCCCAGCGAATGCTATTCAGACCTCCAAACCAGCCATAGACAAACTCCTAAGAGGCCAACCGAGGGACTCTACAGGATCTTCCTGTAGCTGTTTGCTTTTTTTTTTTTGCAACCTCCCCAACTCTCCCCCCTTCCACCAGACCGACGTTAATTCAGTTCAATTTAATATACATTTATTAAACACCTACTATGTGCCAGGAACTGTACTAAGTGCTAGGAATACAAAAAGAGGCAAAAAAAAAACCAGCCCCTGCCCTCAAGGAGTTTACAATCTATAATAGTGGAGACAAGTGCAAATAAATATGTAGAAAGCTTTCTTGGAATAGTGTAAAGAGTGCTAGATTTAGAGACAGTGGGCCTGGATTCAAATCTTCCCATCACTACAATGCATGTAGTAAAGCGGAAAGAATGGTGGATTTGAAGGCAGATGGTTTGGATTCAAATCTTGCCCCTACCATTATTAGCCATGTCAGCTTGAACAAGTTACAAACCTTCTGAGTCTCAGTTTCTCCACCTGTAAAGTCAGAGGGTTAGACTTGATGACCTCTACGGTCCCTTCCAGCTCTGCATTTGTGATCCTATAATACATCCTTAATAGGGAAATCACTGGTCAAAGTCCCAGCCCCCTGATATATACCAACAGCCCATACTGCTACACTTCCCTCTCCCCAAGCAAATTTAGTGGCATGCTTACCTTTCACAAGGTTAAGCTCTGCCCCTACTCCACCCACACATTGGAAAGTATGCTGTATCTAGTCAGAAGATCTGGGTCTAAAACCCATCTCTGTCCTGTTGTTTATTCACTGGGTACCCTGTGACCCAGCAAATCATGTTCATCTCTGTAAGCCTCAGTTTCCTCATCTGTAAAATGGGAATTTGACACTATTGCACCCCAGGATTCTTATGAGAAAAGTGTTTTGTGTAAAATGTGAGCTCTCATTTGGGAGTTGTTATTTTAATGTGGTTGAGTTCACATATTGTGGTGGAGAGAGAGGGTAGTGGTGGTGGTGGTGGTGATGGT
Source organism: Phascolarctos cinereus (assembly GCF_003287225.1). NCBI lineage: Eukaryota > Metazoa > Chordata > Mammalia > Diprotodontia > Phascolarctidae > Phascolarctos > Phascolarctos cinereus. The sequence goes on from NW_027555847.1 coordinate 219,172,542, forward strand.
AGTGGTGGAGGGGAGGCAGGGATAAAATGATACAGTTTGATTTATGCCCCCACTTCCTTGGTTAAGGATTTATAATCCAGTGGGGAAATTGGATATTCAGAAAATCCACTGGTTTTTTTTTTTTAATCCACAGAGCCAGCCAGGCAAATATTGGAGGTTTTCTATTTTTTTCTGGCTTTTATCGCTCCTGCCCCCAAGCCCATTAGGGCGGGAAATCCTGAAACATTCTCTACTTAGATGGAAAAAAAATCTTCCAATCCAGGAAGGAAAAGTTCTGAGTTTAGGAATGAGTCCCAGGGCAGATTTCAGTCTGTAGAGCAATCTGTGCTAGATAACTGTGGAGGACTGTGGTTAGTCAAACAGAATTTAACAAGCTAAGCTGAAAAGACAGAGCATTTCCCATCCTGGGCTAATACTAGATGTGCTGTTGATCCCAAGAACCCAGAACTGGTCAGATGCATCGGAGGTGAGACCCCAGAAATATTCAGTGCCAGGGGTCAAGGTGGGATCATCTCTACAAAGCAGGCCAGAGAAATTCCCACGATGCCAGGATTTCTAGAGCTGTCAAGACTCTCAACTGTTGGGGCACTTGCCAGGTTCCTGCACCATCTCCAGCACTACTTACTGGTAACTACTATCCCAATCCTGATTTAGTGTGGCCTCCAGCATAGGGCTGATCTCTGAAGACAATAATTCTTCCATCTCTTCCACTGTCCCCTCCATCCCCCTGCCTCCTCCAGGATAAGCAAGGCACCCTTGACTACCGACCAGGCTCCATATCTCTAACTATGCCTTACTTGCTAAATATAATGGTTGTTTCTCAACCCTCATCCTTCTTGGTAGCATCACTTGTTCCTCCTGAGTCTTCTTTCCTCTCTGGGTTTTCATGACATTGCCCTTTCCTGGAAAAGAGGCAGGTTATTGAGGACCTTAATGTTGTTGAAAATTATAATTTTAACTTTAAATGCCAGGCTGAGAAGTCTGTAATTTATCCCAGGGATCCATTAAAGGTTTTTTGAGTAGAAGAGGAAAGACCTATCATAGGAAGATAATTTTGGTGGCTATATGGAGGACAGGCTGGAAAGGAAGGAGAGAGGAATCAGGGATAGTAAGCCTGTGACTTCCTCCTCTTTCTTGAAGCTTTTCCCTTCCTTAGAGCCCATGACAATAAGCTTGTCCTGGTTCTCTTCCTATTTCACAGATTTCCTTTTTTTGCTTCCTCTATGGAATCTTCTGAACAGTTCTTAAATCTCAGTCCTCTACCTTGAGCTTGTTCCTCTATGCATTGTTCCTCAAAAATTCATCTGGTCTCAAAGCTCCAATTAAGCATTCTTTCTGCTGAGGACCTTTAATTTATTTCTCTAACTGAGATATGTCACTTGCCTTCCAGTCCTCCCTTTCTGTCTCCTCTATTTTCAGTTGCCTCCAGAATATCTTTCCATGTATGTCTCCTTGTGATCTCAAGTGTGTTGGCCTGGTAGCCTGGTAGATTAGAGTACACTGTCAATTAAGCTAAGGTGAGATGTTTGATTCCCACATAGACCGATTAGCTTTGTTTTGTTCTATAGTCCCAGTTTGCACCCCAGATCCCAGACAGCTGTCTCACAAAGACTTTGACATTAGTCCCACAAGGGAAACCCAATGAGTGTGGATGACTCAGTTCAAATCCATCCCTACTACTGGAAAAACTACTCCGAGTACTATGGTGGCTAAGTAGATTGTGTCATCTTTACATAAAAGGTATTTTATTGTTGTTGTTAATAATACTGCTGTTATTACTTCTCTAACTGGTTGGCAGTATTTAAAGGATAGAGTCCATGAGTCTTACTCACTTTTTATCCCACCCAGTGAATCATGATTGTTCAGTTCTTATTTACTGATGAGGTTGATGACTGGAGCTACAGTAGGATGTATTCTGATTAGATGTTAATTAGAACTTCCCAACAATAAGATGTCAGGCACTGGGTCATGTTACCAAGTGAAATCAAGGAATTATTAGTCCAGAAGACCTACGGAGAGCAGTAGGATGGCCTGTGTGAAATGGCTTTAAATGAACTCCCTTCAGACATTTAAAAAAATTTTTTTTTCAATTAACAAGTACTCATTTTCTCTCCTCCACCCTCCTCCCCAATGAGAAAGAAAGAAAAAAAAGAACAAGACAAAACTCTGTGACAATATGCATAGTAAAGCACAATGAATTCCCGCAGGGGACCATGTCCAAAAATGTCTGTTCCATTCTGCATATTGAGTCTATCACTTCCACCCTATTCAGTTTCAATGGCACTTCTTTCCTCCCTCGTTCCTCTGAAGGGAAGAGATCAAGTTTGAGGGTTGGGAGCAGGAGCCCAGGACTTCAGGCTTTTCCTTTTTTATGTCATTTGTCATTACTGATGCCCAAGAGCTCTGTTCTATTTTAGGCCCTCTCCTCCATGAAGCCTTCCCTGAATAGCCCCACCTGACTCTGGTCACTGTTCATGCCAGCATCTCCAGCACACTTTAGTCAGTGAGCTGAAGCCTTTCTGGGGTTGTATTATCTTAGAATAACTTCCTTGATTTCATGACATTCCTTACTCCTATTAAAGTGCTATATATAGGATCTTTTTAAAAAATGGAATGAATTAAAATTAATTTGACTCTTTTTTAAGCCTATCCAATCATTCCTCTTTTTCTGGCCTTCTAACTGTAGGTGTTCACCAAAGCTCAGTTTTTGATTGTCTCCCCCTCCTTTTCTGTTCCTCCTTGTACCCCTCTATCCTCACTTCCTTCCTCTCCTTTCCTCTTGTGCTCTCTTCCCTCCTCCCTCCCCCCTCTTTCCTCATCTTCCACTATTCTTCCCCTCTTCCAGGACATAACCTTGGCATTATATTCAACACTTCACTTTCCCTGACCCCATATATCCGCTGAATCTTGCCATGTCTACCTTTACAACATAACCCTTTTCTCCACTTTCACCTCCCACATTCGTTCCAGCCTTCATCACCTCTTGCCTAGATTACTACAATGGTGTACTAATTGGCCTCCTTGCCTCCGGCCTCTCCCCTACTTCAGTCCTTCCTACACACTGCTATCAAAATGATTTTCTTTGAGCTCAGATCTGAACATGACACTTCCCTATTCAATCACCTTCAGTGACTAATTTTTCTGTTTAGTTTTCAAAGCCCTTCATAACCCGACCCCACCCTGTCTTTCCAGCATCACTGGAAATTATTCCTTTCTCCTTCACTCTATGATTCAGCCAAACTGGTCTTCTCTCTGGTCCTTGCAATGACACTCCTTCTTTGTGCCTTGGCATTGGGTCATCCCCCATGCCTGGAATGCACTCCCTCCTCTTAGATTCTCTCTTTTCTGTTAATACACACCTCAGGTATTACCTTCTTATGGCAATTCTAAGCATCAAATAAGGCCATAAAGTCATAGATGTGGAAGGAGCCTCAGAGACCGTTTAGTTCAATCCCTTAGTTTTACTAAAAAAAGGCACTAAAGCCTTTGCCCACGTTTACCCAAGCAGTAAATGGCAAAGTCAAGTTTTGACTGTAGGGTCTCTGATCAACATCCAATGTCAATTTAGATTTAGAGTATTTTGCTAGATGCCCTCAAAATTGCTGGCATGTAAGTACTGTGGGTGGGAGTTGTCAAAGAAAAGGGAAGAAGTGACCATCCCATCTTAGAATTCACCATAGAGGGGCAGCTGGGTGGTGTAATAGATAGAGCACCGCCCCTGGAGTCAGTAGGACCTGAGTTCAAATCCAGCCTTAGACAGTAACACTCACTAGCTCTGTGACCCTAGGCACTTAACCCTAACTGCCTCACCACCACCCCAAAAAAAGAATTCACGATAGAGAAGAAGAAACCCAGATGTTTACTGTTCAATACATATCCTACATTTTCAAAAAGCAAATTTCAAAGAGCCCAGAGGAAGGTGTCAGAAGTTAGCCCAGGAGGGATGGGAAATTCTGAAGATTGAAATCTAACAATATAAACACAAATGATTTCAGTTGGAAGTAAAAGAGGATCTTCCTAAAGTGACCATTGTAGATACACAAGAAACTCACTGGGGGCAACTAGGTGGCCCAGTGGATAGACTACTGGCCCTGAAGTCAGGAGGACCTGAGTTCAAAACTGGCCTGAGACCAAAGACTTTGACCTACTAGCTGTGTGACCCTGGGCAAATCACTTAACCCCAACTGCCTAAAAATTAAAAAAAAAAAAAGAAACTCACTGACTGACTTAGATTTTAAGAGGACCTGCATGTGTAGAAGAGGGAGCAAGGATGGATAATGGAGGATAAATCTAAAGAGTGTCTCTCAAAATAGTGTCAGAAGTCCAAAAGATTAGACTGAGCTGAGGCCGGTGAAGAAAGCTGGAGACAACAAAAAGAACTTTTTAAAAAAAAGTTATGCTGGGATCGAAAGAAAGATCAGTGAAGGAAGAGATGGGCCTGATGCTTAAGCAGATGGAATAATGATAACAGAGGATATTTTATCTACCAAGCTAAATGACCCTTGAATTGAGGAGGGCAGAACAGAAATGGTGAACAGGGAGCCAAAAGTCAAGGTAAATGAAAGGGTGGAAAAAGGACAAGTGTCTAAAGGACCAATGCGGATGCATAATTAACTCAACAACAAGCTTAGAGAAAGACATGTAGAGAACAGCAGGTGACAAGGGCAGGTAACAGATGATGAATACTAAAGCGTGTTATAGTCATGTAAAAATGGTGTCCAAAGCACTAGCTCAAAATAAGCGAGGCTAGTGAGGAAAGCTAAAGAGAAGAAAAGATGGAATAGGACCTATGCTTTGAGGGGAAGGGGGATAAGCACCCATTAAGTGCCTACCACACCCCAGCCACTGTGCTGAGAACCTTATAAATGTTATATCTCACTTCATCCTCACAACAACCCTGTAAAGTAGGTGCTATTGTCTCCTTATTACAGTTGAAGAAACTGAGGCAGACAGAGCTTAGGCGACTTGCCCATGGTCACATAGCTAGTATCTGGGGCCAAATTAGAACTCAGGTCTTCCTGACTCCAGACCCAGCACTCTATATACTGCCCCACCTACCTGCTTAGTTGGTGACAGATGGGATGATGAGCTTTGGAAAGGAGACAATAAAACAAAAATGGCAAATAAGAATTTGAAACTTCTTGATACTTCCGTGGACCTGTGATCTCATCAACATGAGTAGTCCTTCCAAAGATGCAGATTGGGAACTATCCATGTTTGCTCATGCTTACCCCTCCTTGTCTGTGACTCTTGTCTGTCTTCTTCCATAAATCTGCCCCAGGAGGCCTACCCAATATTCTGGGTATGGAGAGCTACTCTATGCCTCTTGACATTGAATGGATACCAAGAGAGTACGCATATTGTCTATCTCTACTTTGCACTGTACACATTGCTTCTCATCATACGTTCTTTACACTGGTTCTCCTGAACAATTCCTCATGTCTACCATGGTGCCTGTCTGTTGACCTTTAAGTTATCCTGAACTTTGGGTCTGTGGAGACTATTACTCAATGATTCAGGGCCATACAGTATCCTTAGAAAGATATTGGTACTAAAAAAATGGTCTTCCGAAGTTTGGTATCATTGAAAGACCTGGAAAGTTCCCCATAGGCAATCCAGCCCATTCTGCTTCTCCCGTTCAATCCTGGACCCAGATCATAGACTATTTGCACTGTTGCTGTACCCAAGAGAAACAAGAAATGACTAAAAGAGCGCCTAGCTGTCCTCAATGAGTTCTAGCCACTAGGCCTGAATGAATTACAGTCACAAGGTACTGAAAAAAACAGAAGATGGCTAAGCAGCACGAGGAGAACAGTTGGCATGATGGTGGAAGGTGGCCCACTGACATAGGGGATAGAGTGCTGGACTTGGAGTCAAGATGACCTGAGTTCAAATCCTGCCTCAGTCACTAACTGTGTGATACCAGGGAAGTCACTTAACTTTCTCGTCCTCAGTTTTTTGTTATTTGTTATTCGGTCATCTCCTACTCTTTGTGACCCTATTTGGGGTATTTTTGGCAAAGATACTAGAGTGGTTTATCATTTCCTTCTCCAGCTCATTTTACAGATGAGGAAACTGAGGCAAACAGGGTTAAGTGACTTCCAAGGGTCACAAAGCTAGTAAGGCTACATTTGAGGCCACATTTGAACTCAGGAAGATGAGTCTTCCTGACTCCTGAACTGACACTCTATCCATAACGCCACCCAGCTGCCCCAGCCTCACTTTACACATCTATAAAATGGGGATAATAAAAGCACCTATGTCTTAACTTGTTGTGAGGATCAAATGAGATAACATATCAAAGTATTTTGCAAACCTGCCAGTGCTATATAAATGACAGCTATTGTTTTAATTTGAAAGTCTTCAGAGATATGATCCATGCAGTGATTTCAGAATACCACCGTGTTTCACCGCATAATCGTCGCACCCTGAGTGGTGTGGGTTTTTTCCCCAGTACAAAATTTGGTTTATAATCTTACATCATGTAATCATCACATGGTATAATTCTGTTCATCATGCCACTTATAAAGTAAACAGAGCAGCAGTCAATCAGTGGCACATAGACACATTTATCATCTCCTGGCATTGTAAGCCAGGAGCCTAGAATTCTCAGCATAGGTTCGTTGTCAGTACTCAATTTTAACGTATATTCATGAGTATTCCATACGTCCTAATCTTGCACCAAAGACACTTTTGGTAATGAATGACTTTTAAGTAATGCTGACACAATTTTTTTTAAAGTTTCACATAACGGTCGCACCCCACTTTTTTGCACAAAAAGATTTGTCATAAAATCTGCCACAATTACGTGGTGAAATACGATACTGATGCTGAAGTATGCTTCTCACCTCTTGGAAGAGAGGTGATGGACTAGAGGTACAGAAAGATCTTACATTTATAAACATAGCCCATATGTTTCTTTGCTTTGGTTTATTATACTTAGTGGTTGGTTACAAGGGGAGCTTCTATTTTGTAGGAAGAATTCCTTTTTCTTTTTTTTTGGTTAAGGCTTGTTAAAAGCTCTCTTGCCTAGGCTATAAATGCAGGGAATACTCAGGGGTCCTATCCCACTACTGATTAGCAGAGAATCTTGGACCTACTCTTTTCTACCTGGGCTGGTTTACTCCTCCCTTTTGGAAACCCAAGTAATGTGCATATTCATGCCAAACTTAGTGCAGAGGAAAGACTGGTAGAACCTATTACATCTCAACTCCTAAGCTCGAATGCTTTGCCATCCTTAGTCTCTTTAGTGACTAGGTTTATGGGAATGTACCTCCATTTCTCATGGCAGTATGGAGTTGTGGGTAATAGTGACAGGGTAGGAAAGAACTTGGATTTGGGTCCCATTTGTCTATGGGATTCTCCTTGAACTCTCCCACTTGATCAGGGAAGTCTCTGGCATTCACCTGAGGCTATAATCCTATCAACTAGCCTTTCATTATTGCCTTTGCCCAATCTCCCAATTCCCAGTTACTCTTAACCTAGCTCAGCCCTCCATTGTTTATTACCTCCCCATGGCCTTGGCTACTTCCCATTCCTATCTAGACCCCATTCTCTGACCTCCCAGTCACTCCCATCAAGATCCAACCTGGATCCCTCCCACAGTCTTTCTGTATATAAGGTCCATCTAATCTCCATTAAGGGGCTCAGATTCTTTAAGAGTCTAACCAAGGGCTCAGATTTTTATAATCTAGCCAATAGCTCACAAATGTTCAGATTCCTTAAGAGTCTGGCCAATATGGCAGATCTTTAATAAACCTTGTCTTTGGCTGAAAGAAGACTTGGATTGAATTCATTCTGGCAGGACCCGCATATTATGATTGGGGTCCCAAGCACCCCTAAACCTCAACAATGGGAGTGGTAAAAAAAAAATTAAAGAAAGTTACATCATGAACCATTAAAAAGGTACAAGAGAGCATAAAGATGTTCAGAAACGGATGCATAACCAGGATGGTTTTGTATTATTGCATTAAATTTAATATACATTAAAAATTGCACATAATAGAAATTCAGTTCCGTATACAATCATCTTTTCTGTTTTTTGTTTATTGAAATGTACATGGTAAGTTCATAGTAAACAGACAATAGAAGAAAGAACAGAATGAAGGGAACAAGTGTTTATGAAGCACGTACTGTGCCAGGCACTGTACTAAGTGCTTTATGAATGTATCATTTGCTCCTCAAAACAACCCAGAGAGGTGCTATCATTATCCCCATTTACAATTGAGAAAAATGAGGTAGAAGTTAAGTGACTTGCCCCAAACAAGTGTCTGATAACTGGATTTGAACTCAGGTCTTCCTGACTCAATAGCCCACTGAGCTTCCAGCTGCCTAGGTTTAATTAAAAGGAAAAAAAAGAGAAATGAGTGGATTTTCAAGTTGTTGAGCTTGATTTCGAGTACTGGCAAAATTCTAGGAAGTATTATTATTAAAGGGATTCTTTTTTGAACTCTTAGGGAAGTGGTACTTACCAAGAGCAAACATAGCATCATCAAAAACTGGGCATGCCAAACTAACTTCATTCAGCCTTTTTTTTTTTCGGTAGACTCACATTACTGGTAGATCAGATGGGAGAATCTGAATCATCAATGGCAAGGGCTCTGGGTCCACCATCGGGAGAGCCCTGCATTTGGGTGGCACTTCTGACATTCCACATGCACCAGTTACTTAAGCTGAGGCTTGGTTTCCTCAACTTTAAAATAGTGATAATAATACCTGTAGCAGAGAGTGTGCTGGGCCTGCTCTGACCTGCTTTAAAGAGCCAGAATGGATAGTTAAATTTTCAGTGGGAGCATTTACTCGTACCTTAGAAATCTGCACTCTCCATAGATAAATAGAGACTAGATTTCTAGCTTTGTGGGTGGTCTAGACAAAGAAAGGATTAATAATGCAGATTAAATTTAAGAGTTTGTTTGCCAGCCTGGCCCTCCGGCCTTCTCCTTTCCCTACCCGGCAGCCAGATTATTAAGCATTTCCCAGCACACCCCACAGTTGCTTGAGCTCAGCTGGGGAGCGTAGAAGCCTCAGGGAATGAAGTCTAGGAGCCTCATTAATACTAACTTGAATACGGCTGTGAATAACTAGCATTTCTATAGCATTTTAAGGTTTATAGAGTGCATTATGTGACCCCAGGCAAGTCACTTGACCTGCATGTACCTCAGTTTCCAGTCTGTAAAAAGGAGATAATAGTAGTACCCACCTCCTAGCATAGTTGTGAGGATCAAATGAGATATTTGTAAAGTGCTTATTAGCACAGAGCCTGACCCACAGTAGGTGTTATATAAATGTTGGTTATTAATTATTATTATATCCATTATTTCATTTGAACCTCACAACACTCCTGCCTGAAGCACGTGCCTTATGGGCTTGTTGTGAGTAATAAAAGAGGTCTTAAAGCACTTTGGAAATGACAGCTTTTTTTTTTTTAACCAGATAATGTCATAGATATATTATACCTGGATCTCAGTAAAGCATTAGAAAAAGTCCCTTTTGCTCTGTGGGTTGGATGATAAACACGATGAGGTGGAGCTAAGAGCAAGCATTTTACAGTGCTTTGAAGCATGCAAAGTTCACCTCATTGATTCCTCGTAACAGCCCTGTGACATACCAGCTATTATTATCCCCATTTAATTGGTGAAGAAACTGGGGTCGAGAGGGGGTTAGTGACTTATCCAAGGTCACATAGCTAAGTAAGTGTCTGAGGCAGGATTTGAACTCAGGTCTTCCTGTCTCAGAAGTTTAACACTCTATCCACTGTAACTCAGCTATCTGGTTGAATGATCAGACCTCCAGAAAAAGACTTCTCAAATCCCATCTCAAGCACAAGAACAACGATGATTAACTTTGCAGTTCTCAGAGGACCTTAAAACTTAGATGGGGCCTTGGAGACTGGTCTTGATGGGGCTGGGATCTGGACCCCAGAAAGGAAAAACCATAGACTTTCCCACATGGCCTAATCTCTGGCATTCTGCTGAGGCCTTTCCCCTGATCCATCAACTGGCCTTTCATTGTGGCTATGCCCAATCTCCCAATTCTCTGTTACCCTTAACCTAGCCTAGCCCTCCATTGTCTTACCTCCTTATGCCCCCCCCCCTATTTCCCACCCTTAATCCTAGTTAGGTTCCATTCTCCCTTGCCCACAAGGTCCAGGTCCCAGGCATTCTGTTCACCCCAGCTTACTGGCCACTCCCATCCAGATCCTCCTTAGACCCCTCCTCCAGTCATCCTAAACTATTTTGGTCACTCCTGGATCCCTCCCACAGTCTTTCTGTATATAAGGTCCATCTTGTCTCCATTAAACTGTTCAGATTTTTATAATCTAGCCAATAGCTCACTAATGTTCAGATTCCTTAAAAGTCTGCCCAGTATGATGGATGTTTTAATAAACTTTGTCTTTGGCTGAAAGAAGGCTTGGGTTGAATTCTTTCGGACAGGTCCCAGCACCCCTAAACCTCAACAATCTAACGCAGCTCATAATCTGACCTGGATTTCCTTCTATATACAAATATTCCAAGAGGATGGGCATCTAGCTTTTGCCCAAAACTCCTTTAAGGGGGAACCCACTATTTCTCAAGGTAGACCATTCCACTTTTTCACAATTCTAAGGAAGCTTTTTCTTACTTTGAGCACAAAGTGCCTCACCTCATCAGTGCCTCTTTGCAGTTCCTCCATGGTACTTCTGTCCTCTGGGGACAAGGGGAACTCTCTTCCACATATCCGACAATCCTTCAGATATAAGATAGCTGTCATGTCCTCCTCCCTAAGTCTCCAAGCTAAAGATCTCCGTTTCTTTTAACCAGTCCTAATGTGAAATGGTCTCCAATACTTGTATCTTGGTCGCCCTCCTCTGGACACTCCAGTTTATCAATGTTCTTCCTAAAAATGTCTCAACCTTAACCCCCTACTTCCCCACCCACCCAATGAACTGCACGCATTATTCCAGGATTAAGGGCAAAGTACAATGATATCTCACCACCCATGTATAGACTTATCTCTGCTGAGAAAACAGTGTCTTCTTGACAGAGAAGAGAATATTACATTTGATATGAATAATATTCCTGCCACTGTTATATTTCAACTCCCTAGATTTGGCTTGTCATTTCTAATTACAGCTTTTCAGAATTATCTATCACCTTCAAATTTTATTAGCTTGACAAAAATGCCTGCATTGATAGTTTTTTTTAAAATGTTAAACAACACAATGTCTTTCAGCCATTCCACTAGAGTATTGCCTCCAATTCATCCTCAAAGATCTAAGATTTCAATGGTGTAGGGAACTCCCAATAGATAAGTCCTAGGAATTTGAGCTATTATTTTAGAGGTTAAATGACTTGTTCAGGATCATGTAGCTCAGAAGGTTCTGAGGTTGGGCTTGAACTTAGATCTCTGTTGATTCCAAGTCTAGGGCTTCATCTCAGCCAAAGATGTTATATTGATTAAGTTTGTCAATGTCTTTCCTAAAAACATAGTGTTTGGGATTGAATACAGTATTCCTCAGCTAGACTGACTAGGGCAAAGTTTAGGGGGACGACCACTTCTCTTATCCTAGACACATTTATTAAGCACCTAATATATGCAAAACACTATACTAGGTACAAGGATACAAAGACAAAAACAAAAGGAAAAAAAAAAGACCCAAGCTACTTATGTATAGTATATAAGAGGCTTAAACTTGCACTAAGACTTTTGGGACATCCTGTATTGAACCCATAGGTTCCCAAAGTGGGTGATACCACCCTCTAAGGGGCGAATGATGAGGGGGCAGTAGTAGCCTAGGGTGCAATTGGAGGCCATTGAATAAAAATAAGGGGGTGGTAGATGTATAAGGAAAGAAGAAAATATATGAAAATTTTGAAAAACTGTTCGTACATGTTTCATCTGTTGTGGAGTGATTACATTATTTTCCAAATAAACACACAAAATGCAAGTTAATAACTGATCAATAGTCAAGTCTGCTGACCGGTCTTAACAAACAAGTATTGGCAGGCAAGCTTGTTGCACATTGTCAGGGAGTCTAGCATGCATTGGCAAGAATATATGCATGTAATGACTTGTTTACAATACAATACTATAGGGTTACATGATGCAATATTATGTCATCAAAATGTCAATGCAGAACCCCCCCCCAAAATGTACAATAAATTATTAAATTTAAGATGGGTCTTTTAAAAAAATATTTTCTATTTTTTGAAATGATGCAAATTTCAAAAAACTATTAAAGAGTTAATGAAAGTAGATTTCCTGGGGTGTACTGGGTAATTTTTTTAAAAAGGGGGTGGCAGGCCACATAAGTTTGGGAACCTCTGAACTATAGTTTATGTTGTATTTGGGGGGTGGGAGAAGGCTTTTACTAATGACTTACAGGGTGGGAGTAAGGTAGTATTGCATGTATTTAAGATGGTACAGAAAAAAGTAGAAAGTTCACTTTTGGAATACAGTTTGAAAACTATGTTCTGGTTTGCTTTAAAAAAAAATCAGTTAACATCTACCAACTGTCTCTGTGTGCAGAACTTTGAAGTAGGTATTGTAGGCTTTCTCTGTTGGAGAAAAGAGAAGGATCAAAGAAAATGCTGCTTGGGTTGGTAGGGTTAGGATAAGGGTTTACAGAAAGAAAGCTCAACTATTCAACTGTTTTTTTGTTTCTTTTCTGTCTGCCAAGAAGAATGATCTTTGGATTGGAAAAGACAGAACAAAATAGGCAATGAGGAGTTGAAACCCAGGATAAGTAAGGAATTAGGGAGAGAGTACTTGGCTTCTTCCCTTGAAGAGTTCCAAGTTATCAGTCTCGAATGGATCTAATCCTAGGTACTGAAAAGACTAACTGATGTGACTGCAGAGCCATTGCCACCACCCTGAGTTATTTGTTTTCAAGTCATTTTGTTACTGAGTCATTTTCAGTCATGTCTGACACTTTGTGACCCCATTTGAGGTTTTCTTGGCAAAGATACTGTAATGGTTTGCCATTTCCTTCTCCAGCTTATTTTTTACAGACAAGGAAACTGAGGCAAACAGGGCAAAGTGACTTGCCCAGGGTCACATAGCTAGTAAGTGTCTGAGGCCAGATTTGAACTCAGGAAGATGAGTTTTCCTGACTCCAGGTCCACCACTCTATTCACTGAGCCACATAGTTGCCTCAGCCTTGAATGATACTCTATTTGAAAGTGTGGAGAATGGGAGAGATGTTGTAAGACAAGAGAAGAGTAGACGTCTTGGGGGGTTATTTTTTTTTGTTTTTTTAGGAAGAAAGTAGGCGGCATAGTGGGATACAGTGAGGGGCCTGGAGCAAGGAAAACTCATCTTCCTGAGTTCAAATGTAGCCTCAGACACTTACTAGCTTAACCCTCTTTGCCTCAGTTTCCTCATCTGTAAAATGAGCTAGAGAAGGAAATAGCAAACCACTCCAGTCTCTCTGCCAAGAAAACTCCAAATGGGGCACAGAGTCAGAGAGGACTGGAAAATGACTGAATAAATGAAAAGAGTCTGCAAACGATAGTTTGAGAACCTGGCTTCTATTTCTGGCAAAACTTTGAAGATGGTAGTGAACGAATGGCTTGTGAACATACAAAAAGGGAAGTGGTGATCACTAAGATGGCCCCATCAAAAAACAGGTCATGCCAGACTAACCTCATTGCATTTTTTGAACAGGGTCACTAGACTGGTAGATCAGGGGAATGTGGCTGATCGGGTTTCCTAAGATTTCAGCAAAGCATTTCACAAGAGCTCTCGTGTTCTCTTTGTGCACAAGATGGATTGATATGGGGTAGGTGATTATAGGCACAATGACTCAGAACTGGCTGAATGACTAGATTCGAGGAGCAAGTCATTAATGATTCCCTTTCAAATTAGAGACAGAGTAGTGTAGTAGATGGAGGTTAATTTTAACATAGACTCCATCAAGAGAGGCACAGTGTTTGTCTAGTAGAGGGAGGTGGCTTTCCCTCTAAAGTTTAGAATCTAAACTTTGCTCTAATCAAACCACAACTGGAATATTGTACTCAGTTCCAGACACATTTTTAGGAAGGACATTGGCAGACTTTTGAGGGAGGGAGTTAGGGGTTATCCAGACCAGTGATTTCATCATTACAGGGAAATACTCTCCAATGATACAAATCAACAACTAATTATAGCCTGAGAAGGAGTGGCTGAGAGACCCTGTGAAGTTGTGACTGACTTGCCCAGGATCTCAGGTGGCAAGTAGCAATGGTACAACTTGCATTCAGGTCTTCCTTACTCCAAGGTAGAGGTCCTTTGTTCACCATATGCCACTTTAGAGGGCTGGACCAACAAAATAACACCTTTATAAACGAAACAATGTTCAGATAAGAGCAATCCGTATGGTTAGGGACTTAGAGCTACATGGCGCAGTGGACAGAAAAAGTGCTGGACCTGGAAAACCTGAGTTCAAATCCAGCCTCTGTCACTTACTAGCTGGGTGACTCTGGGCAAGTCACTTAACCTGTATATGCCTCAGTTTCCTCAACTGTAAAATGGGGATAATAACAGCACTACCTCCCAGGGTTGTTGTGAGGATCAAATGAAATAATATTTGTAAAGTGCTTAGCACAAGGCCTAGCACATAGGTATTATATGAATGCTTATTTCCTTCCCTTCACTCTACCCTCATCCCCAGTCCAGAGCATAGGAAACTTTGCTAAAGAAATTATGCATATTTAGCCAGAAGAAGAAAAGTCTTGGGGGGAATATGAAGGTTGCTTTCTAATATTTGAAGGGTTATCTTGTGAAAGAGGGATTAGACTTGCTCTAATTGGCCCCAGAGGGTATGACTAGAAATAGTGGGTAGAAAAGACAGAGGAGCAGATTTCTGCTCAGTATCAAGAAAAATTCCCTCACCATGAGAAGGATCTCAGAGTGGAATGGGTGATAGATGGGCTTCTTTACTATTCGGGTGTTTCAAGCAGAGGCTTCAAGCTCACTTGTCCAGGATGTTGTAGAGGGATTAAGTTGTAAGTATGATCAGAACTACATACTCCAAGATCCCTTTCAACTCTGAGGTCCTAGGTAAGACCAGGACTTAGAAGCAAGATCTCTAGAAATCTAACTCTGGACAGCTGTAATTAGTTAGGCACTTTGATGTATGTCTTTTTTCATATACTTTTCCTCTACATAACAACAACAACAATGCTAATAGCTAGCATTTATACATTTTACAAATGTGAACTCATTTGATTCACAAAACAACCCTGGGAGCTGAGAGGTAGGTGCTATTATTATCCCCAGGTTTATAGATAAGGAAACTGAGGCAGACAGCTTTGTAGGCTTCCTCAAGAGAGGCACAGTGTCCATCACGAAGGAGGTGGTTGTTGCTTTAAAACGGACCTGCACAACTTGGCAGTAGGTAGTGGCCAAAATTAAAGTAGGCTGAACTTTTTCAGGCTGCAGATCGGTTTTTAGCAGCTCAATTTCCAAGTAAAGGTAACTAGAGACAGACTGATGATGGTTGGTTTTAACAAAGAGGAGAGAGGGAGCAGTGGCAACCCACCTGCCGAGTTACATGACAGGCATGACAGTGACTAGTGGAAGGTGGATTAAGTGGGGCACGGACAAAGCACTCATTTCTTTTACACAAAATCCTTTGTGGGCCATGTGTTGTACAGTCCCTCTCTAAAAGCAGGGTCACACCTGCTAGTAAGCATGTGAGGAAGGATTTGAACTTAGGTTTTTCTGACTCCAAGACCAGCAATTTTCACCGTGTCACTTGTTCTGTCTCTAGGGCCCTTTGTTAATTATTTTTGCCTGTCTGCCCACACAGCCAGACTCTTCTCCTCCACCTCAATAGTCTCCCTTTTCTGAACTGATATTATACTAACCACCTACATGACCTGTGCCCTTAAGAACCATACACTTCGTTGTATTTTTATCTAATTGTTTCATTCAAGTCCCTTTGACAAGCTTTATATGCTGTATGTACATTGTTGAGAGCAAGCCTTGGCCCATAGCAGCCGTTTAAAAAAAAATATTTGTTCACTTGGGCCATATGATCTTTAATATTTAGTGCCAGAAGGGACTCTATTAGAGGTCATATAATTCCAACCCCTTCGTTTTAAAAACGTTTACAAACACAGAAATTAAGGCCCAGATTTGCCCAAGGTGAGACCAATAGTGAACAGATATGAGCTCCAGTCCCCTGACTCTAAATCTAGCCCTTATCTGATCTCCAACTAGGACCCAGAGGTCACTGTGGTTCATCATTCACCCAGGGCCTCCATGGTTGTTTTCTATATCATTTTATTATCCCACATGAGTGGAAGCAGTCCCAGCAAGCAAGAAAGCTGTGTTGATTATAGTCATTATCTTCTGGTGAGGTGCTGCCCAGCTCCAATAAAACCCCAGACCCTGCCTTTGAGGCACAGGCTCCCAGCTTCCTTATACCTCCTTTAGACCTGGGTGGCTGGCAGACGGAATAGATGCTCTGTTCTGCAAGGAGTCCATTTAAAATCAGAGAGAAGCCTCTCAAAGATCTGTCATCCCAGACTAAAGCTACCACACAGCAGAACTGCTCCAGCCACAGTGGACTTCCATTCCAAAAGGGAACAATTACTGTTGTAAAACTTAATTAACGGTTTATAACAACACTAATTAAAAAGGAAAACCTCTGGGTCAGGCCGAGCCAGAACCCCTGCCTTTGCCACATAATCAGAAGCCAGCTGTGTCAGGAGGCTAGTCACTTTAGGGCCGCTAATGACCCATTTGCCTGAGATCTGTTCATGTATTTGGGAAGTCAGAAGGGAAAGAGCAGAGGGGGTGGGCATTTACAGAGGTTGTAGTCCATTGCACAGGCAACTGGAATGGGGGATTGGGCTGGCCATCAGGTAGTTTCATCTCAAAGCACAGCCTTGGTCAGTTTGGCCTGGACCTTAAGTTGCCATAATACAGACCAATTACTGGGAGCTGTCCTGTAGGGATTTAGTGTCCTGAAGAAAGGTTCTGAGTTACCTTTGAAATTTATTCTTCATGGTACACTGAAAAGAATATTGACTCTAGAGACAGAGGTCCTGAGTTCAAATCCTGCCTCAGGTACTTATTAGCTATGTGACTGGGGAAATCACTTAAATACTTTCAGTCTCAGTTTCTTCATCTATAAAATGAGGATAATAAAAGCATTTACCTCATAGGGTTGTGAGGGTCCAATGAAATAATATACGAAAATAACTTTGCAACAAACCTTAAAGCAATATATAAATGCTAGCTATTATTTTTATATGTGAGTTTTTTTTTCTCATCTAACAGAGTTTGAGTATTTCAAGAAGATTTATAACTATGTTTAGGGATTAAAAATATTTAGATTGCTTTGCTAGAGATACTTAAGTGAGACTTCATTTATAACCGTGCGCTCCCTACCATCTTTTTCCCTAGCTAGGTGACGTGTAGTCAGGAAGACTTACATTCAAATCCTGCCTGACACTTACTAGGTAGATGACCCTTGGCGAGTCACTTAACCTCTGTTGCCTCAGTTTCCTAAACTGTAAAATGAGGATGATAATGACACTCACCCCTCTGGGTTGTTATGAGGCTCAAATGAGATTATATATGCAAACTGAAACAACTTACTACACAGTAAGGATACTGAAACTAAAAACTACACAGAAGGGATATAACAATAACATGAAAAACAATTCCTTTAGCACCTCAAGAGGGAGTATTGCCTTAGAATTATAGCTCCTAAGCTGGAAGGGACCTCAATGGTCATCTAGTTTAGTGCTCTCATTTTAATGATGAGGAAACATAAGATTAAATTACTTGCCTAGGGTCACACTGTAAGTATTTGTGGCAGAATTTGAACTCAAGTCTTCCTAACACCAAGTCCTACAGTCTATCCACTACACCACCTAGTGGTTGTTCAAGTGAAGTTAAAACACTATGCCTGAAGCTAGTCCTTGGCAAAGTTGTATTTCCTGCCCCTTGACTCCTAGTAGAGTTCTTTCCCCCTTCTCTCCACTCTGTACCTAGCCCCCACCCCCAGCCCTACCCCTAACCTGAGCTCCCAGGCTGCAACGCTGTCTCCTGCCAAGGGACAAAGTCATCTGATAAGTACATTTACACTTCCATATTAGGAACTTAATAGTGTTACCTCTTTCCCAGCAGTATTTGTATTTTTAAAAGATGACCCCAGGGAGACGGTAATGCTTAACCCAAAAGAAATGAATTATGGCAGCCCTTCAGACTTCAGGGACAGTTCAGCCCAAGAACTGTATTTGGGCAGGGGGGCTTCCTAGCATCCTTCCAATCAGCACAGTGGGACAACTCCCTACTCCATATACCTATGAGGCCAGGCTTAAGAAGGTATGCCTTGAGCCGCAGGTACAAATGAACGAGCTGGAGTCAGGCTTGAAAGCACCCTCTCAAATCTGTCCTCCCTCCAGCTCCATTCTTTGCCATAAATGCAGTCCACAACCTCTTTTTTTATTGAGTTAGCTTAAAAACAGCAGCAGGGACCGCTTCTACAAGATCAGAGGGACCTGTAAAGTCACGTACAACACTAGCATTTTACGGGGAAGGAGACAGAGGTCCAGAGAGATTTGATTTCCCAGGCTCACACAACTAGTAAGTGTCTTGAGACAAGATTCAAACTCAGGTCCCACCTGATTTGAAGTTCAGCACTGCTCAGTATCGCACTGCTGAGGAGCTGTGGAATGGTCCACTCTTTGTGAGAGGCAGAGCTTGGGGCAGATTGAATTGGATGGAGTAATTCCCTAGACTCTGCTAACATTTTTAGCCGGGTGAAATCTGGTTACAAATGAATGTCAAAGGCAGCTTTGATCAGCAGAAGTCCGAGAGTAACCAGAAAAATAGTCAGGAGTCAGGAGTCTGTCAGGGTAAAGCAGAAGCCGAAGAGAAAAACTCAGATCATTGATTTAGAGATGATACGGACCTCAGAGGTCACCTCGTCCAATGTCATTGGAACGATGAAGAAACTGAGGACCAGAGAGGTTAAGTCACTTGCTCAAAGTCACATAGAGTTTGTTTGTTTTTAAGGTGGCAGAGTTGAGATAGATATAACTAAAGGATGACATTTTTTCCACATAATCAATCCCAATCATGACTAATGTGATAATGGGTTATATGTGGGCCTCAGTTAATTTTTTTTTTTTTGGTTTAAAGCACACTATTTTTTTCTCTAGCTAGGTGACATGGTAGATGTCCCTTCAAGTACCTAATACCTGCATTCAGATCCTGTCTTTGACACTTATTATCGGGGGGATCCAGGCAAGTCATTTAAATTCTTTGGGCCTCAGTTTCCTCATCTGTAAAATAGGAATAATAACACTTACCTCTACAGGTTGTTGTGAGGCTCAAATGAGATAATAATGTAAACCTTATAACAATAATAATGTAAGACTTAAAATGCTATATAAATCAGGGGTTCTTAACTTGGGGTTTGTGAACTTTTTTCAAACAGATAATTATATTTCAATATGATTGGTTTTCTTTTTAACCCTATGTATGTATGTATGTATGTATGTATGTATGTATGTATACATTTCAAAATATTATTGTATGAAGAGGTTGATAGACTTCACCAGACTGCCAGAGGGGTCCATGACACAAACAGAATTAAGAACCTCTGACAAAATGTTGCTGTTAATTACTATTATTATTATTATTACCTGTCATTTGCCTGAGGCACTCTGCTAATCCAGGGGACTGGATCCCATAGCAACGGAGGGGTTCTCCAGATGAGGAGTCAAGGGCAAGACTGACCAATCTACTTTATCTCTGGACCAGCTCTAGCCACAGATATATTAAATTCTTCCTTGGACCCGAAGCTCAGGTAAAATTCTCTTTCCCTGAGAAATAATACTCTCTGTCCCTCAGGATCTGACCCCAAATTTGGGAGAATTATCTACCAATCAGCAGTGGGGTGTGGTGAGCTGAGAGGCCCCATGCGACATGGCATTTCTCCTTTCTCCCCACCCCCCCTTCCCTCCTGGGCCAACCTCCCAGTTTGGTAACTGCAGCCCAAGTGGAGGCCGGGCCAACAACCACTCACAATGAACAAAGCAAACTGGGTTTGGGAAAGTGAGGGGACTGGAAAATGGTGTCCCTGGGGAGAGAACAGGTTAGAGTCTGACCACTCAGAGAGCACCACAAGAAAGAATGAAACCCTAGACACTCCCTTGCAGAAGGGCCATTTTCCCCAGGCAGGCTGTCTGGAAGCTTTCTGAAAATCACAGAGGGCAGGTAAAGATGAATGCTGGAGATGAGGAGAATGCCTCAGGTCCCACACCCACTCATAGGGGTAAGAGCCTTTGGTCAGATTTCATCCAAATTGGACCCAGTGGTCTAACAAAGCTCCTCCTCAGCCACAGAGACAAAGGATTAGGGCCTTCTATTCAGAAATTCAGCCAATCTACCTTAAGGTCCTTCCGGCTTCTAGTTCCTGAACCAGTTTCTCAGGAGATGGTTGCAGATACACTTAAGAGAATTATTCAATGTTTTTTCCTGACCCCCAATCAACTAGTGCCCAAGAGAGATTTTTGGCTCACCCAGCTCTAAGGTGTTCATGTCATTGTCCAGCCCCTTCTAAATAGCCAAACACTATCTACCTTGACCACTTGTACACTTCACTGGCTGACCCAGCAATACTGCCTTTTAACTATTCCAATTACTTTATCACCTTGTCTAAACTCACTTTAAACCTTGGCACTTGTCCAACAAGAATTCACCAAAATATCCTTCATACTACTTTTGAAAAAATTGGCTCCTGGCCTCCAGTCTTCTTAGACCTTGTGCCATCTTGACTGTGGTTAATTACCCAGATAAAAGAACTTAGCAGGTAAGAAAATAATTTTTCTCTTTAAAAAACAAAACCAAAACCTCCAGCCTCCTGTGGCTTTTGGAGCTAGTACCAAGCACTCCAGAGATGCTTCTCTGGGCAGCCCCAATGACTAATTCCTGTTCTGGGATTTTTTTTGTCACTGTCCCAGTGTGGGGCATCTGTGAAGCTGAAGTCAGGGTGTGAAGTTTGGGATTGGGGACTAGGAATATGGAAAGAGAAGGGATGAAGATGAATACCCAACTACCCTGTCTTCCCCTTGACTACCCGATCTTCAAAACCCAAAGGCTGAGTCAACAAGGATTTCAATAAGCACTTGTTTTTTAAGGCAGTTAGGGTTAAGTGACTTACCCAGGGTCACACAGCTAGTGTCAAGTGTTTGGCCAGATTTGAACTCAGGTCTTCCTGACTTTCAGGGCCAGTGCTCTATCCACCAAGCCACCTAGCTGCCCAAATTCAAACTTCTTAAACACCTACTTCATCCCATTAGAACGTGAACTCCTGGAGAGAAGAGACTGGTTTTTGTTTTTCTGGTTATCCTTATCACTTAGCATAGCACCTGGCAAACAAATGTTAAATAAATGCACATTGACTGACTGACTGCCAGGCACTGAGCTAAGGGATGGGGACACAAAGAAAGACAAAAACCTGTTCCTACTCTTCCGAAACTCGGTCTAATGAGACAGTGTCTTCCATTTCTTTGGTACCCAGCCCTGTCGCAGGAGCTGTGTAGGTTAATATTAGATGATCAATAAGTGCCTGTTGATTGATCACTTTGATTATGATCTTTGTCCTGCCCCTTTTTCTTTTTTCTGAGGCAATCGAGGTTAAATGACTTGCCCAGGGTCACATAGTTAGTTAAGTTTCAAGTGTCTGAGGCCAAATTTGAACTCAGGTCCTCCTGACTCCAAGGCCAGAGCTCTATTCGCTAAGCCACCTAGCTGCCCCTATCTTTGCCCCTTTTAAAACAAGTGGATAGGTTTCTCACAGTCTTTCTAAGGATTATAAAGTTAGAACTGGCAGACCTTTGTAGGTCATCTAGCCCAACCTCCTAATTTTACAGATAAGAAAACTGAGTCCCAAAGACATTCACCTGCCCAAGGTCACCTAGGCAATAATTAGCCGGGCTAGGATTGAACCCAGGTCTTCTGATTCCAAATCTAGAATTCCTCCCATTGCACTTAAAGGTTAAGGACTGGAAGTTAGGTTATTTACCTAATTTGGAGACCAATGTTCTTGGGGGGAAAAAAATCCTCACTAGCACATACAGCTAGAACAGCCCTGCGGGTGGCTAGAAGAACTAAATTTCCTGGTTCCTGGGCTTGGGGCAGTACTAGTACTCTCCAATTATTCCAGGTTTCCTTGCATTTCTAGATATTACAAGCAAACTTTTGGCTTTCCTGTTGTGCTTAATTTCCATATACCCAGTCCTCAATCTTCGGCTCTCTATCATGTGGGACAAAAGATGAATAAAACCAGTGACCAATGTGCCTCCCTGTGGCAGGGACATGCTTTCTCCCTTTTGTCTGGGGACATCTTTTTCTCTATGCCCTACTCTTTCTCCACTCTCTTCCATTTTTTTTAACCTCTCCTATAGTCTTCCTTCCTTGCTGTTTGTCTCTCCCAAGTGAACTCTTTCTCTCTCAGTGCATAGCTCTCATGCATAAAGGGCATTCCCCAAGCCACATCCTTTGTTTCTAAAAGTCTATGGGACAGCTTTGCTCTAGGAACCAGTTGCTAGTTTTCAAGAAGGTGGCTGCCCCAGGACTCATGCTTACTTGCATGTCATATTAAAGATATTGCTCTGAGTATAGATGACAAAGAGGGGAGAGGTACCTTTCTGACCCGTCCAAGGTAGTTAAGACAGTCTGGAAGGTCAATGTATTTGAGGATACTTCTTTGTAAATAGGGTGGGAATGAAGAGGCAAGTTCCAAGGTTGGCCTGGGGTATAGTGAGGAAGACTGGCATGTAGACACAACTGGGCCATCTGGATCATAGGGTTGTGATTTTTCTCAGCTTTGATTTCAGTGAAGACTCTCCAAGGAGATCTCTATCCTCCTTCCCGACACCCCATCTCACTTCATACAAACACCTAGTAAGTCTTAGGATCCAAGATTCAGGGAATAGTAGTGAGGTAGCGACCAGACCCACCCAGTTAACTCAAAAGCAATCCCCTTTCCTAGCATATCCCTCCCTGGTGGTAGCTCACCTTACTGGTTAGTTTCTGGCTCCAGCCCGATTGCCTCTCCCAGCTCCTTGAGGGTTGATGCCAAACCCTGCAGTACTGCAGAAGGCCTTTAGAGGAAAGGAATCCTAACCAGATTCACCCAGCCTTGACCTGAAACACCAAGTTCCCACTCAAGCTAATCTTGGCCCCTGATTTCTCCCAAGGGGAACCCTAGTCCCCTCTCCAATGGCTTCTGCTCTATACAGGACTCCCAATAGTGCATCTGCTTTTTCCCTAAGCACCAAACTCCTCCCAGCCTTATACCTATTGAGCTTACAGGTACATCCAGCTCCACCCTGCCTAACCCTAAGTCCCTCCTCCCTCTTCCTTTCTTCACTTCCCAGCCCCTGTCCCTATGCCTGTGCCAGGTTACACAGCACCTGGGTCCTGTCAAATCTGCCCAGAGCCCACTTTATTCTCTCCTATATAAATTTCTCCTCCTTTCTCAAGCTATTTGAAGACCACTTGTCTTTAACATGCTGCCTCTTAAAAAAAATACAACAAAAAACAGAACGTTGTCAATGATTCATAAAGGGGGTAGGAGGAGTTTTATTTCCTTACTGACGCTAAATAAACATGCCCTGTGCCCTCTAATATGGGCATGATTCCCTGTTTTCTGCCAGGGGCCTTTGTTAGTTCAAATCTCTTTTCTCCTGAAGCCTTTTTTTTCTTTCTATATGCTCCTTCACCCTCCCTCCCCCAATTCCTTTCTATTTTCTTCCCATTCTAAAACATCACATTTCTCTTCTCCTTGAAGAACATGACAATAATAATAGCCCATGTTTATTTAGTGCTTACTGAGTGCCAAGCACTTCACAATTATCATCTCTTTTGATCCTCACAACAACCCTGGGAGGTAGATGCTATTATCTCTTTTTCAGATGAGGAGACTGAGGCAAGCTGAGGGCAAATGGCTTGCCCAAAGTCACCCAACTAGTAGGTGTCTGAGGCTGGACTTGAACACAAGTCTTCCAGACTCCAGTCCCGACATCTAACTGCTTTCACTTTGCTTCAGCTTCTGGGGGGGTGCCCCTTCAACTCCCACCCAATGTGTACACCCAGGGGTTTTGCTGCTATTTACTGTAATAATTCAAAGGTGGACGTAGTTCAGATTCACCTATTTCCATCAGAGTCCCGGTAACATAAAATAGCAAAATCGTCATAAAAAAAGAGTTAAAAGATTATGCTGCTTTCTGAAAAGTTCTCATACTTCTCCAATTCATTGAATGCCCTCCACCTTTTCACAATATCTCTGGAATTTATGAATCCTCATTTTAGACCGAAACTATGCTTCATCCACACACAGATGGGGTTTGTCCTCTATTTTTCTTACTGTGATGCCAAACTATAAAACCAAGATGACAGAAAACCTTTCTGTAGTCATCTTCCACATCATTCAGGTTTTTTTTTTCATTTCATTCCCATCGATCCAGTCCATCATTCTCGTCACTTATCTGGTCACTGTTCTTCTGATTTCCAATTTCACTGTGATGTTCCAAACTAATAACAAAAGCCAACACACTCTCAGCCCACCTCCCTGTGTTTTCTATTTTATTCCATGAGTTATTTGTCATCATTTGTTCGGGTGTTCTCAAGGTTCTTCCAAATACCCAGAGAAGATGCTTGAAAGCTCACTTGAAAGGCTACAAGTGAAAATTTGTTTTTCTTTGTGAGCCCCCAGACCACCAAGAGTCAATTCCCTGAACCCTTATCCCCAAAGTCCTTTTTATTAAAAAAAAAAAAAAGGTGAATCTGAGCAGCTGGGTCTGCCTAATAGGAGTTCTGGTTAACAGTTCAGCATGAAATAGTAGTTGACAAATCAAACCCTGTTTGTCCAAGGGCATTGCCTAGAAAAAGTCAACCTGAATCTACCAGCAGTGCTATAGGGGACAGAAAATTAGCCCAATTCTCGTTATTTACCCTTGGACATAAACCTGCTAAAAGTTGTAATTACAGTTTGATCACTGGATAAGCACCACATGCAGCTTTTCCTGCTAAAGGAATAACAATTTCTAAAAAGCAGACAGCTCCTTCCCGTGAAACCCGCCAGGTTTATAGATCTCTTTACTGGTGCATGTATCTCACCTTCTGAATTATAGCAGCTGTGAGCTGAGCACTGATGGAAGCTGGGGGCCAGGTGCCTTTTGCACACCAGTCACGTGCTCTGATTTATAAGGCACAGGCAAGCAATAAGGCATTGGCTTAACGGACTGAGGCATTTAGTATCAGGTTTTGCTTTTGTTTTTAATGGTGACCATATGCTCTGTGTGGCTGTAAATAAACATGGCTTACAGAAAGCAGTAAGAACACGCCAGTTTCAGGTCCACATCCATGATAAGGGCCAGAATCATGGAGGTGCAACTATCTTTCAAGAGCTCTTGTTTAAAGACAGTTCCCTTGATTCACAGTTACAGCTTCAAAATCAAAAAGGACCAACAGGCTTAGAAGCCTTCATCTAAGTACTAATCAAGAACCTAGAAAATCAAAGACAGCAAACCCTGCCTAATCTCTCTTTCTCTCTGACACACATTCCACCTTGTGTTTCAGTCTCTTCACTTGTTACACAGAAATCAAGGTTCTACAGTGAAAAGCAAAAGATCCAAAACAATAAATCACGTCAGAAATCACAGATTGATATGTCAACAAGAAAGATAATTAGCTTTACTTGGTTCCCATCTGCTGCAAATGTGCCATTATTTCCCCCCTGGACCAATGGTTTAAAGTGCTCCTCCCTATCATACCATAGAAGAGTTTATAAAACAAAGACAATCCCAGGAGAATTTCAGAAGCCTTTAGTCTGAGAAAAAGTTATTTTCAAGTATTGTTTTGTGACCTTATAAAGGAACCGAGGTCAGATACTTCTAACCAGTATTGTTGAAAACTTACTGATGCCTTTTGTTTATCACATTCATTTATGAATATCTTCCTTCCTACCTCTTCAGTGAACCCTGCCCTTATGGCAAAAATTTCAAGAGAAAGAAACCAGTTCCACAAGACCAAAGCACCCATTGCAGTTGGCACTACATACAGCATACCTCTAGTTCCCTATCTCTGCAATGCAAGGCGAGAGGTATATTCTCCCAATTCTCTGAAGTCAAGCTCCTTACCAGTCTATTTCAAGGAACACAGTCTTAAGTTTTATTTCCCAGGAACAGAAGACAGTGGTTTGAAGTCAGTAAGTACATGTATTCCCTGTTCACGCCAAGCCTGGGTTTTGACTGAAAGGCACGTTGCTGTCACTCACATCCTGCATCACCTATTTTCTTATAAAAGGCCTTTCAGTTTGCATGAAGACCCAATTTACTGGTTTTCATCTTCTTGCTGTCGGGTACAACCATACGATATTACTACTTTTTCTACTAATAAAGAAAGAGTCTGGAAGTCCTAGGTTTCTGTAAGGTTCAGTGAGGAAAAGGATTAAAGACAATGGAATATCAGACCAGTGGAAAGGGTGCTGGCTCTGGATTTGAAAAGACCTGAGTTCAAATCCTACCTCTGACACTAACGACTTGTGAAACCCTGGGTGGGTCGCTTTATCTCAAAGGGCTTCAGTTTCCTCATCTGTAAAATAAGGGATACTGGACCAAATGGCCTCTGAGGTTCCTTCTGGATCCTGTCTGATGCTTGATGCATAGAACTGCCATTCTTGGTTAGAACACTTTATTTTGGATTTTCTTTTCTTTCTTTTTGTGGCAATTTCGGTTAAGTGACTTGCCCAGGGTCACACAGCTATTAAGTGTCAAGTGTTTGGTCTGAGGTCAGATTTGAACTCAGGTCCTCCTGACTTCAGGGCTGGTGCTCTATCCACTGGGCCACCCATCTGCCCCTGGATTTTCTTTTCAACAGTACATCAGAGGCTACAAAAAGAAGAACCCAAGGAAAAGAGAGAGAGAGAGAGAAAACAAGTGGAGCCTAAAAATTATAATTTTTGTATAATGCTAAGATTAATTCCCAGTATTTATTTGAACAATGTGGGTCACATACCTATTATTCCTTATCAACCAAGTTTTCATACATCTAGAGTACTTTTAATTACATTCATAGTTTTGGAATGTTGGGGCTTGTGCAATTGAGATGTTTACTATGTAAGAAATAAATGAGCACTGACTACTACTTGGCTTTGTTCTCTCTTTGAAAATTCCTCCTGCAACTGATGCTATACACAGAACACAGGGGATCCCATCCAGTAGGATGATTCACTGTAACAATTCTCAAATGCATGCAACTCTGTGGATCTCGATGGAAAACCATTCACAGACTTACAAAGAAATAAGCCCCTCCCCCACCCCCAATAGTAGTATCAAAACCAAACTGAGTTTATTCTGAGATGTGAAAACAGTTCTCTCTCAGCAGCATGGGCTATAAGCCATAAGAAAATAAAAGGTTCCTTCAGAAGAAGAGTTATGATTTCTTGATTCAAGAGCTTTCCCCTGGAATATCCGGCAGGGCCTTGTTTCACCACACCTGGCAGCTCCGAATCACTTCCTTCAGGGCTCTTACCCCTTCCACACTTTTTTCCTTCAAGGCCAGAGCCAGGAGAACAGGCTTGTTTCCTGCTTCTTGAGACACGAACATCACTAGGTTCTTTGCAAAGACATGGATAAGGGGCTAGAGAGGCAAAGGAAGGAAAAAAGTCATACAGAGAGTCACTTTAGTGGTGAGAAGTTGTGCCTTTCTTCTTCATACCTTCATTAAGTATCCCTTATTTAGAAACAGAGACAGGTTTCTTGTACCACCATTAAATTACCATACACTAAATCTGATGTGATAGTGATTCAGCATCAAGGAACATACACCCATAACGACCAGTCACAAACAAACTGATAAAGCAGCATCATTAAGTGTATTTTCCTCGTGCCTTCTAATTCCCAGGTCTCTCCTGCTTATTTTTAGTCTGGGAAGGCTAAGGAAAAGGCAAGTCTGCAAAGGGACCTTCATTAAATCTCTTTGATCATCTTTCCAGACTGGAACAAGCCCAGCTAGCCATTCCTTAATCAACAGTACAAGGAAAGGTTCAGACTAAGTGAAAGAAAAGACACAAGTTATGGAGCCAATAGATTTATTCTTCTGTCGAACAGAAGGCCAAATGAGTGACCAAAGCATTCACTGAGAACACAGGGGACATTCCTATACAAAGAAGACACTTGGAAATAACAAACACTTATGTCATCACAGTAGTGAAGCATAAATATTTCAGACATTCAGCAGCCCTAAAGTCATCTCAGATCTAAGTGGTTTCTCCTGCATCTCTGGCATCCCCTATTGACTACTTTACCTCATCTTGCCCGAGGAGCACTCTAGTAGTGATTGCAGGCTTGCAGATGTCATTGGCTACCGTACTAGGCTCCAGGGAGACCAGGGTACCCATTTTTCCATACTGGGTCACCACCACAAGGATGTGACTGCTGAAAGCTGTGCAGACCACCTGGGTCGGGACACCACAAACCACTTCAACCTTCTGCTTTGAGGTCACAATTGGTCTGGCTTCCATAGCCGGGTTGTTTAAGTGACAGCTAAAATAAATAAAGGAAAGGAACACATCAACAATTAGCATTGCAGTCCACATGATACCACTGCATATCCCTAAGAGCTGAAAAATGAACACTGTTTGGTGATGACAATGAAGTACACAGTGAGCCAAGAGACACAAATAGGCCCATTTAAAAGCTGACACGCTGGAAACAGAGAACTTTTCACCCTGCAAATTTTTCAAAAAGACCATCTTAATTGGGTGTATATAATATATGTACATAATAGGCACGTAATGCAAAGAAAGCAAAATGTAGAAAGATGATTTGCATCATTAGAGGATGTCGGCAGCAGGAGCAGCATGGGACATATTTAACTTCCCCTTCAGAGGCTTGTATGTTCCCACCCCTCTGAAAATTCAGTTGATGAAATTTATTACTTCTGTGGTTTCCTACTGATCTTAATTGTCCTCATTTAAATCTTGGGAGGCCTTTAGTCATTTAAGGGCTATTTGTTTTGAATGAAAACACCCCAGATACTTCTGCTTAACAGCCAGGACATAAATAAAACCTGTTTTTTACCCCAGGACTGAGATTACAATTTACTGATTAAAATTTTCAAATTTCATTTTGTTTTTTCAAAGCCATAGGACTAACATTTTAATATCCCCAACAACTACTGAGCTATCTAACACAGAGGTCAATCAGTCAACTAGCATTTCTTAAGTGCCTACTATGTGCCAGACAGCCCACGGTGGTGGCGATGGGGGCGGGGAAGGTGGGGGAACCATAAACCCCACAGTATAATAGTTAAGAAAAAGGCACTGAGGGATCAGCACATGGATGAGAAAGGGACACAGGGGTGCTGTACCTAAGCTCAAGGGATGTACAAAGGGATGAAAGGGAGTGAAAAGACATGAAGATCACTGGGGCACAGAAGAGGGAAGGGGGTAAAAAGGGCACTAAGGCATGGAAGGAAGGGGGTACAGGGGTTCCTGAGAGGGCCTGGAAGGGGACAAAAAAGAGGTAAGGAGCACAAGGGTTGCAGAGTGGGAAAGGAGCCAGTAGGCACAAAGGAGGGACGGTGGGTATGTAGTCCTAGAGGGGAAAGAGAACAGGCTGCAGAGAGGGAAGGTGCACTTGAACACATCACAGGGATAGGGCCTGGGATGGGGGTGGGGGAGTGTGTACAGCCTGTTGGAAGAAACGGGTTGGAGGGGGGCACTGAGGAGGGAAGGGGGGCACCAGGGCACAAGAGAGGGAAAAGGAGTTTGGGGTTAGGGAGGGAGAAAAGGGGTGGAGCAGGGCATGGAGGGTCACAAGGGTTGCATGGAGGGAAGAGAGCACATGAGTACACAGAAAGGAAGGGGTATATGTGCACCTAGCAGGAGAAAAGGGATGGTGATGGGCAGTGAGGAAGTAGGGGCACAAGGATTAGGGAGTGAGGGGCACGTGGGCACTGGGGCAAAGATGGGTGAGGGGCAGAGGAAGGAAGGGTGCAGAAAGGGGAAGGGGAGGGCACATGGGCACAGAGAAGGGGGCACTGGGGCAGAGATGGGTGAGGGGCAGAGGAAGGAAGGGGGCAGAAAGGGGAGGGGAGGGCATGTGGGCACACAGAAGGGAAGGGGGCACTGGGGCAGAGATGGGTGAGGGGCAGAGGAAGGAAGGGGCAGAAAGGGGAGGGGAGGGCACATGGCACAGAGAAGGGAAGGGGGCCTGTGGGCACAGGGGCCATGTGGGGCGCGGAGGGAGGAGCCAGAGAAATGGGGTCAGGAGGCACGGAGGTGTGGGCACAAAGAGGGGAAGGAGCCACGCGGGGCCCACGGGGCAATACCACACGCGGGCCGGAAAGCCCTGGGACGGGGCAGCGAGGCGCTCCCTTCCCCCCCCTCCCCTCCGGCCGGGGCGCAGGGCCACTGGGGCCCAGAGACTCCTTAGCGGCCGCGCGTCCGGAAACCCCGGCGGGCTGCCGCGCTACGCGAGGCCGGGGCTTCTGGGCCTGCAGCCCCGACTTCTTCTGCCTCCGGCCACGCAGCCCGGCCCGGCCCGGCCCGGCCCGGCCCCACCTCTGCCCCGCGGCCGGCCCGGGCCCGGCTGGCGCGGGAGGCAGGCAGCGAGAGGAGCCGGCCACGCCTGCCCGCCCCGCGCGCCCCGGCCTTACCTCTCCATAACGCGCCCATGTGTGGAGCCGAGCGCCGGCCGCTTTCCCTGGGCACGCGCCGGGGCGCCGGGGGCGCGGTTCTGCCTGTGACCAGTGGGGGCGGAAGAGCGCAGTCGCCAGGCCCCGGACTGATGAGTCCTTTGTACCCAGCCTTCATCCCGGGGATGGAGAGGGATGCTCCAGGAAAGCCCAATGATGCCACCTTCGCATCGGGAGCTCTGAACCTCTTCTGTGTCTTGGACCTCTTTGAGAGTCTTGAAGCCTTCCCGGAAGAATGTTTTTAGGACGGCTAGGTAGAGTCATGGATAGAATTCCAGGCTTGGAGTCAGGAAAGACCTGAGTTCAAATACAGCCTCAGACCCTTACTAGCCCAGTGAGCCTGGGCAAATCACGTCATCTCCGTTTGCCTCAGTTTTCTCATCTGTAAGATGGGGGTAATTATAGTACCTACCTCCCAGGTGGTTGGGTGAGCCTCAGATGAGATATTTATAATGCACCTGGCAGATAGTAAGTGTTTTATAAATGTTAACTGTTATTAGATAAATAAAATATACATAGGATTCCAAGAAAACCAGTTATTTTGATATACAGTTATCAGAATTAAACAAACAAACAAATATATTCAGGACTTCAGGTTAAGAACATTGCCCACCCAAGTTAGGAGTACCTCCCTTAGTCCAGCACTTTGTTATCTCTTTTGAATATTGCTTTTCAGTTGTTTTTCAGTTGTGCCCAACTCTTCATGATTGCATTTGAGGTTTTCTTGGCAGAAATGCTGGAGTAGTTTGCCATTTCCTTCTCTAGCTCATTTTACAGATGAGGAAACTGAGGCAAACAGGGTTAAGGGACTTGCCCAGGGTCACATAGCTAGTAAGTTTCTGAGGCCAGATTTGAACTCAGGTCTTCCTGACTCCAGGTCCCATGCTCTATCCACTGCATGTCTACTGGCCCCATTTTGCATATATGTACATATATGCATATATATATACATACATGTATGTATGTATACACACATGTATAATATGTTTGTATATGTGTATACATGTATGTATGCTATATTTATATATAGAATATAGATAAATATTTCTCCTTCATCTAGATTTTAATATTGAGGGCAGGTACTGTTTCACTCTTATCTTGGCATAGTGGATAAAGAGCCAGCATTGGCGAGGAAGACCTATGACACATACTGGCTGTGTGATTCGGGGCAAGTTATTTAACCTCTCAGTGCTCTAAGTAATTGTCTAACACTATTAATTGCAGAGAAGATGCTGATCTGCATTGGTAGAGGGAGTTTCCTCATCTGGGAATTCTGTATAGTCCCTTTCCCATTTTATTTCTTTCCCCAGAATCTAGCTCAGTGCCTGGTACATAGGGGCACTTAATAAGTGTTTGTTGATTGAATTAGAATTAGAAAGAACCCCCAAAGTTTTTTCATCCAGCATTCTCATTTTACAAAGGAGGAAATTGAGACTCAAATCAGTGAAGGTACTTTCCTAAAGTACAATCTGATATAAAACTGTTACTACCATCTAAAATGCATACTTCTGGACTCTTGACCATTCCGCCTTTTGAAATTCTGTCCCTGTAACATTATTCCTGAAGACACTTTCAATGAAAGTATATAAGATGATTGGATATCTCAATACCTTTATTCATTTAGAAATGAAGTACCTTCTGAAAGAGATCCCAAAATGAAGACTCCCAGTATTATAGCCACATCCCATGGCTCCCAGGTCAAGGAAAAAATATTGCAAGCAGCCAGAAAAAAAAACCAAACAATTCAAATATCATGAAACCACAGTCAGGATAACACAAGATTTGGCAGCTTCTACATTTAAAAATCAGAGGGCTTGGAATATGATATTCTGGGGGCAAAGAAGCTAGGATTACAACCAAGAATCACTTACCCAGCAAAACTGAGTATAATCCTTCAGGGGAGAAAATGGATATTGAATGAAATAGAGGATTTTCAAATATTCCTGATGAAAAGACCAGAGCTTAATAGAGAAATTGATTTTCAAATACAAGACCTGAGAGAAAGCATAAAAGAGTAAACAAGAAAGAGAACTCATAAGGGATTCAATAAGATTAAACTATTTATGTTCCTATATGGGAAGATGGTAGTTGTAACTCCTAAGAACTTTATCATTATTAGGGCAGTTAGAAGGAGTATACATAAACAATGGGTATGGTGTAAGTTGACTATGATGAGAAGATATTTAAAATAATAAAATTAAGGGGCAAGAAAGGGAGATGCCTATGATGGGATGATATCTAAAAAAATAAAATTAAGGGGTGAGAAAGAGGGATGCACTGGGAAAAGGAGAAAGGGAAAGGCAGAATAGGGTAATTTATCTCACATAAAAAAGGCACGAAAGAGCTTTTACAGTGGAAGGGAAAATGTGGGGGGGTTGCAGGTGATGCTTGAACATTATCCTCATTGGAACTGGCTCAAAGAGAGAATAACATTCTCATTTGGGTATAGAAATCTATCTTACTCTAGAAAGAAGTAGAAGGGGAAAGGGAAAAGAGAAGGGGGGAACTGATAGATTTGGGAGGTGGTGGTCAGAACCAAAATATTTTTGAGGAAGGACAAGGTGAAAGGAGAGAGAGAGAAGGATGAAAAGGGGAAAATAGGATAGAGGGACAGAATAGTTAGGAAAAAATTACAACAAATATCTCTGATAAGGGCCTCATTTCTCAAATATATAGAGAACTGAATCAAATTTATAAGAATATGTCATTCCCCAATTAATAAATGATTAAAGGATATGAACAGTTTTCAGATGAAGAAATAAAAAGAAAAAATGCTCCACATCACTACTGATTAGAGAAATGCAAATTAAAACAATTCTGAGGTACTACCTCAACAACTATGAGATTTGATAGTAAGACAAAAAGGAAAATGACAAATGTTGGAGAAGACGTCAGAAACTTGGGACACTAAAGCGCTGTTGGAGTTGTGAACTTGTCCGACCATTCTGAGAACAATTTGGGACTATGCTCAAAAGGCTATAAAACCATTCATAATCTTCAACTGACGTTGGCAGTATACTTTCCAGAGCTGTCCACATAGATAATGAAATTGACACATGCATTGCCAGAGCTGCCTCTGTTGTCTGGGAGGCTCCAAAAGAAAGTGGGAGAAAAGAGGTATTAGGCTGCCTGCCAAAATGAAGGTCTACAGAGCCATTGTGTGGATCTCACTTTTGTATGCTTGTGAGACCTGGGTAGTCTACCAGTGCCGTGCCAGAAAATTGAACCACTTCCATTTAAATCATCTTAGGAAGATTCTGAAGATTACCTGGCAAGATACAGTACTGGACACTGAGGTTCTTTCTCAAGCTGAACTGCCAAGCATTCAAACTCTACTGCAGAGAGTGCAACTCCAATGGGCTGGTCACATTGTTTGAATGCCAAATGTACATTTATTTAAAAGACTATTTTAAAGAAAACTCCCACAAGGCAAACACTCACATGGAGGTCATAAAAAGTGATACAAGGACACTCTCAAGGTCTCTCTGAAGAACTTTGGTATTGATTGTAAGACATAGGAGATACTGGCACAGCGTCCACCATGGTGTACCCGAATCAAAAGAAGGTGCTGTGCTCTATGAACAAAGCAGAATCACAATAGAACAAAGGAAACACAAGATGTGCAAATCTAGAGACATCTCCATCCCAAATGTTCAAATGGACTATTTATGCCTGACCTGTGGTAGAGTCTTCCAAGCTTTTATTGGACTGATGGGCCATAGTCAAACACATCAAACATTGATCCTAACAGAGTAATGTAATTTTGGTCCTCTTTGAGTACAAAGGATGAACAACCCTTTGACCCAGCAATACCATTACTAGGTCTGTATCCCAAAAAGATTTAAAAAAAAAGGAAAAGATCCATATATACAAAAGTATTTATAGCAGCCCTTTTTTGAGGTGGCAAAGAATTGGAAATTGAGGGGATGCATATCAGTTGGGGAATGGTGGAACGAGTTGTGCTATATGATGTTGATGGAATACTATTGTAAGAAATGACAAGTAGAATGCTTTCAGAAAAACCTGGGAAGACTTACATGAACTGATGCAAAGTGAAGTGAGTGGAACCAGGAGAACATTATACACAGTAACAGAATTTTGTATAATGATTGACTATGGATGACTTAACTATTCTCAGCAATACAATGATCCAAGACAATTTCAAAGGACTTATAATGAAAAATGCTATCCACCTCCAGGGAAAAAAATGATGGAGTTTGAATGCAGATCAAAACATACTTAAAAAAAAACACTTAATTTTTCTCGGGTTTTTTTTTTGGTCTGTGTGTGTTTTTTTTTTTTACATGATGAATATGGAAATATGTTTTTCATGACTGCACATGTATAACCTATATCAAATTGCTTGCCTTCTCAAGAAGAGGTGCAGGGAGGGAGAGAGAGAATTTGGAACTCAAAATTTAAAAAAAAATGTTAAAATTGTTTTATATGTAATTGAAAAAATTTTTTTAAAAAAGAAACATTCATTTTATGGTTTTGCAGAACATTAGATATAAAAGAATAGTAGCAAGACGGTGACTTGCCTCTGGATACTTTCTTTCTGAAATTCATCAAAAAAGATAAGAACAAGAGGACAGTATTAATAGTAGTAGTAACGGAAGTAATAGTGTAGCGGGAAGGAATTGGTCCACCAAGCAATTGATTTCTCCCTTCAGCCCAGTTAGTGAAATCAAAGAGGGAGACTGGTAACAGAGATGAGCTATCAATATGTCTACATTGGTTACCTCTTTAAAAAGTATGAAGAAGTTCTTCCTGATGGAATGAAAAGAGTAACTTGCTATTGACTGTCTGAAGACTGACCATGCTACGCTCCCAGTGACCCTTAAAAAGCAAGCCTATTGGCTCTTAAGGGCAGCTAGGGGGTGCAGTAGATAGATTGCTGGACCTGGAGTCATGAAGGCATGAGATCATATCTATTTTCAGATACTTACTAGCTGTATGACCCTGGGCAAGTCACTTAATTGATTTGCCTCAGTTTCCTTGTCTGTAAAATGTGGAAAACAATAGCACCAGCCTTAGATACTTACTAGCTGTGTGACCCTGGACAGGTCACTTCACCCTGTTTGCCTAATTTCCTGTTCAGCGAGCTGAGAAGGAAATGACAAACCGCTCCAGTATCTTTGTCAAGAAAACCCCAAAAGGGGTCACAAAGAGTTGGACGTGACTGAAAAATAACTGAACAACAGCGCTGGCTCCGAAGAAGGAAGAAAGCAGTTTTGTGGAGTTGATCTACTGCCTCCTCTGGAGGGCCATGGCAGGGTTGGGGTCGGAGGGGATTTCTCTCTCCTTTTTCCATGTCAGCCATGATGAGAGCTACTCACCCAATAGAGGGCAACCAAACCCAATAGAGTCAGAAAGAGTAGAGGGGTTAGAGAAGTAGCTTCAAGGTTGTGTAACTGCTGGCAGTAGAGAAGAGTGCTAATTGTAGATTCAAGGGAAAATTAATCCTTGTGTTTGCAACTCTGATTGAAGAAAGCAGCAGTCCCTGGGGGGTCACTTGAGCAACCCGTCCAGCAAATGCTGCACCCAGTAGGAAGCAGCATAAAGACACAAAGAAAGGCGGAAGGATGCCGGAGGCCTGCAATACAAGCAATATCACTCAGCTTGACCATGTCTGTTCCCTACATGTGTGCCTCAGTACCAGTGCTCTTTAAGTATGTGCCTACTCTTTCCAGTGATGCTATGTAAATATGTGGACAAGTGTGTCCCAGGTTTATGGGGGAATTGTTTATAGCTCCTGTAGTTATTATGCTCCCTTAGTATGTGGATTTGCTTTGTGTTAATTGTGTCTTATTAAAAAGTAAACACAACAGTAGGGACACAACAGTAGGGTCTCATAGATCTTAGTTTTAGGAGTGCAGATCCACAGTATTGTGAACCCCTGAGAACCTAATTTGCAAACTTTTAGTTCCAAGTTGGGGAGGTAGTCATGGAGGGGGTGGGGGGAAGTGCCATAAAGCAGGAGTAGTAATAAAGATGAACACTTCTCTGCCAAAAAGAAGGAAAAGGATTGATAGATGTTCTTAAAGCACATGATAAACAGGTTAAAAACTTAAAGAAACACTTCTGAAACAAATATTTTATAGAGAAAAAAAAGACTGACCATAGGTAGATGCTACTGGATTTCTCAAATGTAACCAAAAGTGTTGTATGTGATCTCCAAATGGAGCCTATTAAAACAATTCCAAGAGTAGAACTAAAAGGACCTCAATGGGCATTGTCCACATGAATCCAGCTAATAATATAGGACAAAGAAGTGTCAGATAACAAAGCTGAGTCATGCAGTTTAGACCCAGGTCATTACTATTAGCAATTAAAGACAGATCTTCTTCTTCTTTTTTTTTTTTTGTGAGGCAATTGGGGGTAAGTGACTTGCCCAGGGTCACACAGCTAATAAGTGTCAAGCATCTGGAGTCAGGTTTGAACTCAGGTCTTCTTGAATCCAGGGCTGGTGCTCTGTCCACTATGCTCTCTAGCTGCTCCAAGAAAGGTCTTTCTTAGGGAGACTAGATTTGTAGATGGATGTAGATTTTGCAATAAAATGGCAGAAACTGCAATATGTCAATTTCAAATATTAATTATTAAATATGAATGAAGGAAAAAGTACTTATTAAATGCTAATTATGTGCCAAGTATTGTGCTAAGAATGCAAATGCAAAAAGCAAAAACAGTTTCTGCCTTCAAGGTGCTTATACAAAAACATATCCAAGGTGCTTATAAAACATACAAAAGCAAGAGGTAGGGATGTGGGAAGGAAAGAGCAAGCTGATCTAGGTAGTTATAGGGTTGGTAGGTGGAGCCATACACACGCCTTCCAGGAACAATGGCGGCTAATTTCATCATACTTCCAGAACTTGAAAGGGGCAGGAGTGGTGTTAGAGGAAAGCATAGTTATGCATGGTGAGGTTATGGAGGACTGAGAAAGATGCAACCAGTTTGCAAGAATTATTACTCAAAAGCTCCTTTTAAATTTTGTTTTATTTTTTCTTGAACATAAATGCCAAAAAGAAAGAGCATTTCAATACACACATGAAGATACAAAAAGAGGATAAAAAACTGTGACTCTCCATTTCATGCCACTATTTTTTTTAAAAAAGGATGTAATTCCACACATTATTTTCAAAATTATCATGTTCATCTGTGCTTCCTTCTATTCCATTTTGTGAATTTAAAAAATGTTTCAATGACCCTCTTTTTGGGGGCATCATTATAGAATTTTAGCAGCACTGAGCATATAGCTCCTTCTACTCTAACTCTAATAGAATTACCTTTCAAGGCTTCTCTGGATTCTTGTTTGTATTTCAAAGTTCCTATTCAGCTCTGGTCTTTTCATCAGAAATGCTTGGAAGTCCTTTTTTCCATTAAAAATCTATTCCCCAACCTTCACTTCTCCTAGGATTATACTCAGCTTTTAAGGGTAGGTTATTCAGAGTTGTGAGAGAATTGTGTGCCAAACTGACTCCATCTTGTAAAACTGACTCCATTTTGAGACTTTCGTGTTCCTGTAAATTCCACCGGCTTGCTAATCATGGGAATTAAGTGACAGCCTGTTTTACAACTGGGCAAGTCTACCTGCTTGCTCATCCCCTTTTCAACTCCTGACACTCACTCAACTCCACCCTCCCCCAACTGGTAAAATACCTAATCTTTCCTCCAATTAGAAATTAAATTACCTAATCTTATATCCAGGTTTGTATCCTATTAATTGTTTCCTTTTAATCCATAAGCCTGTCTCCCCCTGCAATTGGGGTCCAATGCCAAGCTGAGGAGGCCTGGTCCTGATTTGTTACACAATTGGCATGCGTTGATTAATAAGTAGATCCGCTCAGAAGTTCAAACCTTTGTTTCCTCAATTATTCCAGATTTCACTTATCACAGTTTTTGGAGAGCTAAGCCAGGTTGAAGAGGTCAGACTCTCCATTGATTTCAAACTCTTCCAAGCTAAGGTAAGCCCCTATATTGTTGGAGCAGGTATTTCCCAAAAAGTCCCTTTGAGGGAACAGGTAAGCCTCCACTTAAGTTAGAGAAGAGTGTACTATGTATCTCAAATAACCACATTGACCAGTGACTGACAAACTGGTAGTAGAAGCTATTGAATTGTGTCCAATTTGGTTTAAAACTGCAAGAGATTCAGTTTATAACCTATTTTGGCCTCAATTTGGCACTTTAGATCATTAAAGAAATTGAGATTGGTCTACAATATATAAAAATTCAGGTGGGTCTGATGCAGTTTGGGTTTGCTGGGAACCCTAAAATATCAGGGTGGATTCTGCCTGGAAAGAATTCAAGCACTCAAACTGTCTTCCAGTCAAAGTGGCAGATTTATTGTAGTGCCAATAGTGTGGGTAAGATTCCTAGTGAATCTGCAACTTGAGGGTAAGACTGATACTTATATACAGAAAAAGGAGCAGTGAAAAGATCTGGATGGGATTAAGGAGTGGTAAATAGCCTGGGGTAGGCCAGGTGCAATAGTGAAAGGAATAAAGTAGTCTGAGGTGGATCAAGAACAACTGTGAAAGGACTGTCAAGTATCTAGGTGAGCTGGTATGGACCAGATGCCTTGGGTGAGAGCCAGTGATCTGGGCTGCTGAAATGCATGGGAAAATTCAGGGACTAGGCTGCTTTCAAAGACATGGTCTTTTCCTTTTAGGGATCCAGGTCCCATCACCCCATCAAGTCCCAAATTTGACTTGAAGGAACTTTCAATTACTACAAGTTTTAGGAAATTATGTACCTTAACCTTTTCTATCTTATTCTATTGTCTGTATTTTTGTGTCTTTGTAAAATGCTCAGAAAAATCTTTGTTTTGTGTTGTGTTTAGTGTTATTTGTAGATTCTGCTATCTTAGAAGATTTCTAAGGGGAGAATGCAGCCAGCCAGAAAGATTGCTGAAAAGCTACAGCCAAAGAGTTTAGAATGCTAAGGAAGATTAATGAAGTTTCATAGTTTCATAGTTGAAACAGTTCTCCCAGCTTTCTGTACTCTGATGCTAAACTTTCTGTGCTAGTAAGCAGGACCAACTCCCATTTTAGGCTTTCAGTTAGGGATTAGGTTAAAAAAAAAAAAAAGAAAAAACCTTGCAAGACACTTTCTTTTCTTTCTGTCACTTCAGACAGGTTTGGGGTTACAGAGGTAAAGTCACATAATGAAAGAAAGAAAACTTTGTCCTGATTTGTAAAAATTTGTAGCATTATAAATTAATTAGAGATCAAATTTATAACTATAAATAATCTTTACTGTAAGTTTCCTAATTATAGTAACTACTAAAAATATCTTAGTAGATTTTGGAGGTTTGCAGATTAAGTTTAAGTACCTCTCTCCCCTTTCTTGAGGGAAGAATTTGGAGTTGGGAAAGAGAAGGGTGAATTCCATTGAGATAAGTAGATCTGAGGCGAGTACAGAAAAAGGAACTCATCCTTAGGTGGAAGAGGAAGAGGAGGAGGAGGAAGACTTAAACTTTTTAAATCATTAATAAGGAACTTCTCTTTGTCCTATCTGATAAGGTACTTAGCAGAAGCTTAACAAATGCTGAATTATCTTAGTGAGTGTCAGGGTAATATTCTGTAGAATTTGTCTTAAGGAAAAATAAGAGGAAGATTTTGAGAGTGAAAGTTACAGAAAGTTATCACTCTTTCTTGGAGATTGATAGAGTTGTTTTTGTGCAAGGAAGGAAAACAGTTTCACCGATTAGAAAAAAAAATGTATCTATTGCTTAAGAACTGCCCATTATTAACTCTTTCCTGACCATGAAAAGAGAAAAGCTTGTTTAGATCAGGAAACAACTCAAAAATAAGTGAAATTTAATTAAGTATGGAAAGGGAGATTTATAACAAAGAGGGGCTCCTGAGGAGGAACTGACAAATCCCACCCCTAGTCATTTGGGACCATTTATCCCACCCCTACAATCACCAGGACCCCAAATCTGGATGGGTGGGGGAAGTGACCAGGAACTAGCAATGTCTAAATCGGATGCAAGGTCACCAAAGGACCTAAAATGGTAGCTGTATTGCAATTAATCAGGGCTGTTTAAAAATTTTGTGTTAAATTGTAAAGGAGAAATACAGTGAATAAAGATTAGTTTTTTAGATAGTCTCAGATTGAGACTATCACTGAGAAATACATTATTGAGAAATACATTACTCTGCCCCAAAAGACCATTCTAAGGATGTATCCCAACCTTTTGAAACCTTCTATGCTCCAAAGCAGGGGGATAAGAATTTGAGGCTGCTACTTGGAGCTTCTCCTTATTTTTGGCTGGAGTTAAAAATGAAAAGCCTCAGGAAAAGAGAGGGTAGGGCTAGGTTATGAACATGAAAGGAATTGATTTGGCCCTTTGGGTGATTTCTGAAAGAAAATAAATTAAAAATTTATGGAAAGGTAAAAGTGTTATCATGAACCTTTGAAAATGAGCTAATTGCTAACTCTGGGCTCTAAATTTTGAAGTGCAGGTACCTAATTGCCCTGGAAAATTGAGATTTTGATTTTGTGGTTGTAAACCCAGATCTAATTTGATTAAGATTTGTCCTGTAACTTAATTATGATGTGGTGAAGTGTATTTTATTAATTGTGCCATCAAATGCAAAAAAAAAAATCTGAAAAAAAGCAGGGAGACTTGAATTACACTCTGGTCTCAGAAATTTATTAGCTGTGTGATCTTAAGCAAGCTACCTTATTTCAGTTTACCTCAGTTTCCTGAGGAAAATAATTATGATATCCACCTCCCAGGATTGTTGTGAGAATCAAGTGACATACTGATTGTGAAGTGCTTAACACAATATTGAGAAAATGGTAAGCAGTATATAAATGTTAGCTATTATTATTATGATTTCTTTATTTGAATGTAATTGCTCCATACTGGATAACTCTATACCAAATTTTTCGATATGATTAGTATAAAATGCCCAAGGTGATAAAGTGGATGATTTTCTACATAAGATAATTGTATTTCTAAATTTTTTTTCTTATATTGTCAAATTTGAGAAACCATTGTTAGAGATATTGTTAGATAACTTCTTTTTTTTAATGTGGATGCTGTTAGATTACAAATTGAGCTGTTAAAAGAATGTGATAAAAATAGATATTTGAAAACTGTTAAATATTTAATAGGGTATATTTTGTTTTAAAATAGATAACAATAATAATAATAATTTGCTATTAGGGGAAAACAGTTGCACAGACCAATTAAGATATCCTTATTTGTGAGGTCCTTTGAGACTTTATATTTAGGCTGGATCATAACATCTTATTAGCGTTGCTGGCTGAATGTTGTAAAATTCTAAAATATTGAAGCTTGAGAGCATAGAACTAAAAAAATAGGATCCCTTTTCCCCTTCCTTGTCAAAGCTATAAGTTGGGCACAAATAGTCTGTATGACTATTTGGGAGGGAAATGTCTCTAAATTTGCACATCTTGTTTCTTTTGAGCTATTGGAATTCTGCTTTGGTTACAAGGCACAGCGCCTTCTTTAATGCTGGTAAGCCATGCTGGGCAGTCCTGTGATAGTATCTCCCATGTCTCACAACTGATACCAAAATTCTTCAGAGACCTGTGTCCTTCTATCACTTCTTCTCACCACCATGTGAGTGGCTGCCTTGTATGAGTTCTCTGTAAAATAGTCTTTTAGGCAAATGTACATTTGGCATTACAATGTGGTCAGCCTCTTGGAGTTGTATTCTCTGTGGTAGAGTTTGAATGCTTGGCAGTTACCTGGAGAGAGTACCTCACTGTCTTATACCTTGTCTTGCCAGGTAATCTTCAGAATCTTCCTAAGATAATTTAAGGGGAAGTGGTTCAATTTTCTGGCATGGCGCTGGTAGACTGTCCAGGTTTTACAGGTATACATCAATGATGTCAGCACAACAGCTCAGCAGATCTTCAGTTTGGCAGACAGCCTAATACCTCTTCTCTCCCACATATTCTTTTGGAGCCTTCCAAATGCTGAGCTAGCTCTGGGAATGCATGCATCAACCTCATCATCTATCTGTATATCCTTGGAAAGTATACTGCCAAAGTAAGTGAACTAAGAGAATTCAAAATTTCCCGTAACTGATGGTTTCATGTATGGATGGTGTAGTGCTGGCTGGTGGAGAATCTTTATTTTCTTGGAGCTAAATGTTAGGCCCAAATTAGCATAAGCAGCAGAGAATCGATCCATATTCTGTTGTATCTCAGAGGCTGCACTGAGTGCATAATTATCTGTGAACAAAAAGTCATACATCTTTCCCTCTACTTTAGTCTTGGCTTGTAGCTTTTCAAATTAAATAATTTACCATCAGTGCAGTAGCTCCCCTTGAGGCCATGTTTGTCCTCAGTGAAAGTGTCTGACAATGTTGTTGAAAACATCGTGCTAAAAAACACTGGAGCAAGCACATAGCCCTGCTTCATTCCACTGGTGACTGCGAAAGCATGAAAGCATTGTCCATTATTCTCCTCCCCCATGTATCAAAAGGAGGATTGAGCAATTGTGTGAACCAAACTGACTCCATCTTGTAAAACTGACTCCATTTTGAGACTTAAGTTTCATTTTCCTGTGAATTCCACCGGCTTGCTAATCCTGTCAATTGAGGGACATCCTATTTCACATCCAGGAAAGTCCACCTGCTACCTCTCCACACTCTTAACTAAGAAAGTTCCTAATCTTTCTTCCACTTAGAAATCAGATTACCTAATCTTGTATCCTGGTTTATATCCTGTTAACTATTTTCTTTTAATGTATAAAAATCAGTCTCCCTCTGTATTTGGGGTATGGTGCCAAGCTGAGGAGGACCTATGTTGATTTGTTATGTGGTTGGCACGTAATTACCTAATAAATTGAAATGCTCAGAAGCTTGAACCTTTGTTTCATCAGTTATTTCTGATTTTACCTGTCACGGTTTTAAGCCTATGTCTTTGCTTTTGTATATTGTATTCTAAGATCTTTTCTAGTTTTTAGTAGTAACTGTCAGGTCTTTTTTTTTTTTAATATCAACTGTGGTCCCTTGTGCTTGAACAACTTCTTTCTGGATGCTTGCTGGAAATCAATTTCTTTAATAATCTAACAGATAACAAATCTGCATATTACAAATACAAATTCCAAAGGGTCTTTGAAAATTGACAAATAAACCATACTAGAGTCAAAGTATTATCACAGATACAATTCTTGTCCATCAGCTTAATGCATGGATGGTAAAACTGCTGTGAATTCATCCAACCTTTCACGAAAGCAATTAGAATTATGCAAAGAGAATAAAATATCTATTCCCTTTGACCCAGATATTCTGCCAGGCAGATGCCCCCAACAATAGGAAAAACCCAAATACACCAAAATATTTATAACAGCACTTTTAATGAGAGTAGAGAAATGGAAACAAATTAGATATTCATTGATTAGGAAATAGCTACACAAACTGTGGCACAGGAATATAATGGAATATTACTGTGCAGTAAGAAATGGTGACTGTAGAGACCACAGAGAAGCATTGAAAGAGTCTTATGAACTGATACAAAGTGAAACAAGCAGAACCAGGAAAATAATTTACACAATAACTATAACAATTAAGTGGAAGGGGAAAAATCCAACTGAATCTGTGTAACTATTTAGCTAAGCTTGGCTCCAAAGAAAAGATATGAGAATGTACTACTCTCTCTTCTTTGTAGAGCAGGGGGACTTTGGGTATGAACTACTGCATATAACATCAGACTTTTTCAACATGTAGGTTAATTCTGGTGAACGTTTCTCCCCTCTTTTTTTATTCTTCATTATGATGGAT
Source organism: Phascolarctos cinereus (assembly GCF_003287225.1). Taxonomy (NCBI): domain Eukaryota; kingdom Metazoa; phylum Chordata; class Mammalia; order Diprotodontia; family Phascolarctidae; genus Phascolarctos; species Phascolarctos cinereus. Next base: position 219,216,998 of record NW_027555847.1, read on the forward strand.
GTTTCTCTAGGAGGAATACCTTGGGAAATGTAGGTGATATAAAAGCAATATATGTCAATAAAATTTATTTTTAAAAACGGTTGCCTGAATTGCTAAACATAACATTGGCCTATAAAAATTAGGAATGATGTTGTTAATATATGTTGCCATACTGGATACTAATAATCTCCAAACTTTGTGGAATGAAAACCTCAGAGAGAGACAGAGAGAGAGAGAGAGAGAGAGAGAGAGAGAGAGAGAGAGAGAGAGAGAGAGAGAGAGAGAGAAAGAGAGAGCTAGTAGAAGTAATAAAAACCATATAGCAATGAGATGAATTCTATATCTCTGCCATTTTGTCTGCTACTGGAGTTGTCCCAAAGATGCTTTCAGTGAGCTTGCAAAAGATGAGCTTACATTCCAACATTGTTATTCAATTACAGGAAGCAATAATTTTATCCACCTGTGAAATAGTCTGCTGAACATTAAACATGAAAGTAGAATAGTAACTTGTCCCAGGATCATTTACATCTGAACTGAATCTGATATAAGATGAAAATAATGAGAACAATAATAATGATTTAATACCTGATCTAGTACCCTCCAAAGAGGGTAATTAGTAATTAGTAATCCTTATACAGACCTGTCAGATGGGGGGAGGAGGGGAGAGGAGGGAGACTGATCCAAGAGGGTCACTTTCTCTTTCTTTGTTTTCTTGTGTTCCTACCTGAACTTTCCTCCTGGAAAATCTCTAAAGGTAACTTAGGTATAGTTCTGGTCTTGGTTTCCCCAAATATGGATAACAGGGTCCCAATTCCTATATAGCTACTGAAGGTAGTGATACAAATTAGGCACAGAACAGCCTTCCTCCCCCTCACCCCCGGCAGAAAACACAGAAGATTCAAATGACCAAAGGTACCCACAAACACACAGAAACACAAAGCACTCAAATAGCTTCTTCAGAAGGAAATTGAATTTGGGGTTGCCACTGGTATAATTGTTTGACTTTCTGGTAAGTCCCTTTTCCCCATAGAATTCTACTGTCTCCCCAAGACTCAGAGTAAGACCCTGTGGTTTGGATTCCCAAACATATTTGGGAACTATATACATCCCATAAACATATCTGGGGGACTACTGAATTAGTAATCCTCTTCCCTTAGGAACTACCACGTTTGAATCACTCACTATAATGATAGATGTCAGGGAGTGGCAAGGTTCAGCTCTCTTTCTCCCACTACTCAACATATAGTGATTTTGTTATCTAAGAACATTTGGAACTGTGTGGATGATTCTCTTCTTTCCCCAAGAAAGTTGCTGTTCAGAAAACTTCCCTTCTCTCTAGAAATTCTGATGCTCAAATTCTCAAATCTGAGAATTCTTGAACTTGGGGTTACCCATACGGCATCTCCCAAGGTTGGTACAACTCAGGAAATTTCCCTTCTTGGCTTGAAAGCTAGACTCAGGGATTGTACTAAAAGGGAAATCCAAATTTTTCCTTCCTCACATTTTACATAAGAAGTCTGTATCTAAGAATTCTGTCCATGAACATTCCTTTGGGGTAGTTAGGTGGCACAGCGAATACAGAGCTGGGCCTGGAATCAGGATGACCTAAGTTCAAATCTAGCCTCAGAGACTTAGTAGCTATATGACTCTGGGCAAGTGATCTCTGTCTGCCTCAGTTTCCTCAATTGTAAAATGGGGATAATAGTACCTATCTCACAGGACTGTTGCAAGGATCAAACGAGATAATATCTGTAAAGTGCTCAGTACAGTACCTGGCATATAGAAGTGCCTAATAAATATTTTGGATTGATGATGTGATCCCTCTAGTAAAAAAAAAATCCTCAGTGATTCCGCATTACATTACACGTCAAAAAACAACCCCAACAACCTCATTACCAAATTCTTTCAAAATCAAATTATTGCTAAGGTAGAGAGTATACAAAGGAGGACAACCAGATGATGAAGGCTCTTGAATCCATGTCATATGGGAATTATTGGAAGGAACTGGGGGATGTTTAGCCTTGAGAAGATTAAGAAGGAGGAAGATATAATTGCCATTTTCAAGCATTTGAGGACTGTCATGTATAAGAAGGATTAGGTTTAATCTGCCTGGCCTCAAATGACACAACTAAGAATAAGCAAAAGTAGATTCAACTCAGGAAAGACTTCATAATGATCAGAGATATTCAAAGGTGGCATAGGTTCCCTCTGGTGTAGTGGTTTATCCCTCCTTGGAAGTCTTCAAGAGTTTGGATGACCACTTATGAGGCATGAGATAGTATGATTTTCCTTTTGTTTATGATTTGAACTAGCTTCCCACTGGGGTCCCTTCCAACTCTCAAATCCTGCAGTTCTTTGATTTTGTGACTCAATTTAAAAAAAAATTATTAAGCACCTACTGAGTACCAAGTAGTGTACAAGCCACTGGGGATACAACACAAAAGTGAAAAACTCCCAGCCCTCAAGGAATTAATGGTTCAAATTGTACGGGGTGGGTGAATATAAAATCAATGCAGTTGAGTATAATTCAGGATAGAGAATGAAGAGGACAAAAGAAGGGGGAAGGGAATAAGCATGTGTGTGTGTGTGTATGTATACATGTGTGTATGTATATTGTATATGAATGTATGTACGTATGTATATCACTATACATGTATGCATGATGTATATATGTATGTGTCTATCTATCTCTTATTTATCTGTCTCCCAGTATGTGCTAAGCTTTGGACACACGAAGACAAAAATGGAAAGTCTTGCCCTCAAGAAATTTAAATTCTTTTTAAAATTCTATTTTATTTTATTATCAGTTCCAGACTCTTTCCCTTTCCCTTCCCCTCCTCCACCCAATGAGAAGGCAAGAAGAACGAAACCTTTTACATACTTACATATGTATATATATATATGCACACATATATTATACATACATATATAGATAGATAGATATAAATAGATTAAAGCAAGACAAATTACTGAATTAGCCATGTCTAAAAAGAGAAAAAAAAGAAAAAATATTTTAATCTGCACTCTGAGTCCATCAAGTTCTGTCTCGGGAGGTGGTTTGCATGTTTCATCATGAAGAAGAGCTGAGGTACACTTCATTAGAGGGGGCCATGGACTCTTTAATAAAGTGCTGTTGGCTTGGAGCTCTGCCTCAGTGGTTTTCCTTGCAGATTGGACAATGTTACACCCCATACTGCTCACTTAAGTCTGAATTAGTTCATACAAGTCTTTCCAAGTTTTTCTAAACCATCCTTTTTATCATTTCTTTCTTTCTTTCTTTCTTTCTTTCTTTCTTTCTTTCTTTCTTTCTTTCTTTCTTTCTTTCTTTCTTTCTTTCTTTCTTTCTTCAATAAGAATTAAGTGACTTGCCCAGGGTCACAGAGCTAGGAAGTATCAAGTGTCTGAGACCAGATTTGAACTCAGATCCTCCTGACTCCAGGGCCGGTGCTCTATCCACTGTGCCACCTAGCTGTACCCTCCTTCATTTCCTATAGAATAGTAGTATTCCATCACATTCCATCTCTAATAGGAAATCTTTCCCAATCCCTCTTAATTCTAGTGCCTTCCTCCTGTTATTTCCTATCTGTCTTGTATTTTGTATATATTTCTTTGCATGTTGTTTCCCTTATTAGATTGTAAGTTCCTTGAGGGCAAGGACTATCTTTTGCCTCTTTTTGCATTCCCAGCACTAAGAACAGTACCTGGAACATAGCAGGCACTTGACAAATGTTTACTGATTGATTGATTGACATTCATATGCCGTAACTTATTCAGCCATTTCCTAATTGTTGGGCATCCCCTCAGTATACAATTCTTTAACACCACAAAAAGCTGCTGTGTTTTTATACATAGAAGTCCTTTTCCTCTCTCTTTGATATCTTTGAGGTACATAGATCTAGTAACAGTATCATTGGGTCAAAGAGTATACACAATTTAACAGCCTTGGGAGCATAGAACTAACACTCTCTTTAAAAAAAGATCCATGGGGCAGCTAGATGGTGCAGTAGATAGAGCACTGGCCCTGGATTCGGGAGGACCTGAGTTCAAATCTGGCCTCAGACACACAGCACTTACTAGCTGTGTGACCCTGGGCAAGTCACTTAACCCCATTGCCTAGCCAAAAAAAAAAAAGATCCATATGTTTAATTTTTGTATCACCTTCATTTCCAAATATTTCTATTCCCACTCCCATCCCCAGAGGGGTTACATGCTTGTAATAAAGAATGAAGGAAAGAAAAGGAAGGGTGAGGATGGATGGGAAAGTAGTTCTACAAAGCTAATCTAAGCATCAACTGAGTTTGACTCTGTAAAATGTAAAGGACTTACATTCCATAAGGGGAAACATGTACACAGATAAGTGCATGTAAGATATATAAAAGGTAAATACAAGAGAGAGAGAGAGAGAGAGAGAGAGAGAGAGAAGAGAGAGAGAGAGAGTGTGTGTGTGTGTGTGTGTGTTGAGATGGAGCACTAACAGTTGGAAGGATTCAGGAAAGGCCTCATTTAGAACAGGGCATTTGAACTGAGATTTGAAGGAAACTAGGAATTTTAAGAAACTGAGGTGAGGAGGTAGTGCATTCCAGGAACGAAAAAAATCTACACACAGAGGCATGAGATTTGACTGTAGTGTAAGAAAAAAAGAGCCTGTAAGTCAGTTTTTCTGCAACGTAGAGGGTGTAAAGGGGAAAACATATAATAAATCCGGAAAGGTCGGCTGGATACATATTGTGAAAAGCTTTAATTTCTAAATGAGGTGTTTACATTTTATCATGGAGACAATAGGAGTTTTTTGGGCAGGGGTGTGAAATGGTGGTCAGATGTGAGCTTTAAGAATATCACTTTGGTGGTGGTATGGAGAAGACTGGAGAAAGCAGAAACTTGAGGCAAAAAGACCAATTAGAAATCCATTGCCACAGATGAATGATAGAGGGGGAGAAGAGAGTGGTAAATAAGAGTGGAGTCAAAGATTACTTCTAGGTTGTAAATCTGGGTGACTGGCAGGATCAGGGTGCCCTCTAGAGAAATAGGGATTTTGGAAAGAAGGGTATGCTTTGAGGGAAAGAGAATGAGTTTTGTTTGGAACAATTGAGTTTGAGATGCCTACAGAGCAATCATTATGAAATGGTGATGCAGGACCATTACTCAGGAGAGCGACAAGGGTTGGATCTGAGAATATTTGCATAGAGATGGAAAGACAACAAAGATGATAAAAGATGGAAATAATCACTGTCAGATGGGTTATGGGAAGTTAGGCACACCTTATACACTGTTGGTAGAGGTGTAAAATGGTTCAATTATAGAAACAATTAGGAATTATGTGAGAAAAATTACTAAACTGTTCATATCCTTTGATCCAGCAATCCTACTTTTGGACACGTACCTCAAAGAAGTGAACAACAGAGAGAAAGGCCCTATATGTACAAAAATCTTTATATTCTGCTTCTTTTTTTGGGGGGGGGTGAGGTGATCAGGGTTAAGTGACTTGCCCAAGGTCATACAGCTAGTAAGAAAAATATTTATATTCTGGAAAGCAGCACCTTTGTGGTAGCAAAAAGATAGAAACAAAGTGGATCCCCATTAATTGGGGAATAGTTGGATAAATTGTGATATGTGAATGTAATGGAATATTATTGTGCTGTAAGAAGCAATGAATATGAGGAATTCAGAGAAACATGGAAAGAGTTGTATGGACTGATACAGAAAAGTAAACAGAACCAGGAAAACAAAATATAAAATGATTAAAGTAATGAAAATAAAAACAACACAAAAAGGCAATTGAACTTAGAATAAATGCAACTACCAATTAGGAATCCAGAAGTCAGTTAATCATAGACATCAAATATGGCAGATACAGTTGTACTGATCAGCTTTTTTGGCTATCTTTCTTTGGTAGAAGGAAGGATTCTGACAGGACAGGATAGTGGTGGTGATGGAGGGTATGTAGGGAAATTATTATAATGTAAAAAAACAGACAATAAAAGTTCATAAGAAGAAAAAGAAAGAGGAAGAGGATTAAAGTTAGACCCCATTACTTTGGGAATTGATTCATGATCTACTTTGGGCTCTGCTCCCATTGAATCTTTGTGATAGTGAATCTGAGCAGACTCACTCACTGTTGAAACATCTGGGCCCTTGGTAATTTAGATATTTCAGGGGGCTTCAGGTGTGTGAACTTCGAAGACTTTACGTTCCTAAAAGGCCTTGACTCTCTTTTCAATTACCTTTTACATGTTTTAAATCTGTAAATTGCTCCCGTGGGACATTTAATCCATTCACCAACTTGCAGTGAAAACTGCCCATGGAGCAAGGGAAAAAAATCAACCACTCTTTCCAAAGAATAATGATTTCCCAGCCATGACCAAAATATGAGGTCTGACATTCGAAGATGGAACAGTGAAGGTTAGGCTGAGGTGAAGTGCAGATCCCCACAGATCATTCCTGACCAGTAATTGTCCTAGCTCTTTCGTTGGTTTCTCCTGTCCACACCTGCTGGGGGCAGCTGGGTGGGTGAAGTAGATATAGAGCACTGGGCTGGGTATCAGGAAGATTCATCTTTATAAGTTCAAATCCAGCCTCAGACACTTACTAGTTGTATGACCCTGGGCAAGTCACTTAACCCTGTTTGCTTCAGGTTCCTAATCTGTAAAATGAGCTGGAAAAGGAAATGGCAAACCATTCCAGTGTCCTTGCCAAGAAAACCCCAAAATAGGGTCATGGAGAATCAGAAATGACTGAACAACAAACTCTCTTATTGGGTTCTAGGTTTTCCAATTCAATTGTAAGGACATGACTGAAAACCCCACTGTCCAGAGCAAATGATTTAACAAATATTATTGAGGGTAAAGGAAATGTATTCAGACCTTAGTTGTGTCCATAATAATGGAGAGTAACATGAATGACTGAAACACATAATTTTTAGAGGAATTTATTATTTGTAAAAAATAAGCTTTATTGATGTCTCTTATTTTTATTTACATAATAGTCATTTTCAGGTGGGAAAGGGGGAAGGGAAGAAAATAAACACATATCAAGCACTAATTATGTGTCAGGCATTGGGCAGGGGTGAGGAACACAGACATGTGGCCTTCTAGGTTCTTGGGTGTGGCTTTTTGTTTGAGTCCAAGTTTTTTTGCTTATTTTTCTGGTGAGTCATTCAGGTTAAATGACTAGTGTCAAGTGTCTGAGGCCGGATTTGAACCCAGGTCCTCTTGACTCCAAGGCCAGAGATCTATCTATCACTCCACCTAATTGCCCTCTGAGTCCAAGTGTTACAGAACAAATCCTTTTATTAAGGAGATTTGTTCTATGGAGTTTGGATTCAGTCAAAAGGCTGCACTTGAGGACCTAGAAGGCCACATGTGGCCTTAAGGGGTCAGGTTCCCCACCCCTGGAAGCTCTTTATAAATATTCTCTCATTTGATAGGTGGAGTCCTCCCTAGGAAAAACACAGAGAAGCAAAACCCCAACAACATAGTGATTATTTCTGACAGTGAATGTAACATTCTATTGTAATATCCCAACCTCCCTACCTAAAGGAGGGAATTACATTTCACCATCTGTTCTGCTGGACCAAGAGTGTTCATTGTGATTACTTAGAGTTGAACCTCTTTTCCTGTTCTCCTTTACATGAGAATTGTCACTGTGTCTGTCCCTCTCCTGGTTCTGCTTTCTTCACTCTGTATCAGTTCATACAAGTTTGCATGTTTCTCTAGGTCCTTCATATTTGTTGTTTCTTATTGCGCAATAGTGCTCCATTTTGTTCAATACCAACAATTTGTTGAGCCACTGCCCCCTTGAGGTGCACCCACTTTGTGTCCAGTTTTTTACAACCACAAAAAGTATAGCTATGAATATTTATGGTTTTGAATATGTTGGCATTTTTTCTATCTTTTTTTGTTTGCAAGGCAATTGAGGTTAAGTGACTTGCTTGGGGTCTGCAGCTAGTAAGTGTTGAGTGTTTGGTCTAAAGCTAGATTTGAACTCAGGGTCTTCTTGACTTCAGGGCCAGTGCTCTATCCACTGCACCCCCTAGCTGTCCCCATTTTTTCTATCTTTGAAAGCTAATTATAAACAACAGTTCCAATACTCTCTACCACCAAATGTGCGTGTAGATATGCATGTATATGTGTTTAACCCACCACTGAGATGCAGACCAGCAACTCATCTATAATTTAAAGAATTATTTGGGATCCTAAGAGGTTAAGTGACTTGCCCATGGTCACACAGTCAGTGTGTGTGTCAGAGACGGGTCTGAAACTTAGGTCTTTCTAATTCCAAGGTAGTTTCTCTGGCTACTCTATAATGCTTCCTCTCTGGTTTTACCGACCTTTTGACAATGGGTAAAATCAACTAGTTTAAGTTTTCTAACCTTATTTCCTTAAGAGGAACAGAGGAAAAAAGTGAGGAGAGATAAACAGTCAGAGAACTGCTAGGTGGTGATGTGGATAGAGTGCGAGGCCTGAGGTCAGGAAGGCTCATTTATAGAGTTCGAGGCCTGAGGTCAGGAAGGCTCATTTGCTTGGGTTCAAATCTGGCCTCGGGCACTTACCCCTAGGCAAGTCACTTTACTGTATTTGCCTCAGTTTTCTCATCTGTAAAATAAGTTGGAGAAGGAAATGGCAAACCACTCCAATAGCTGTCAAGAAAACCTCACATGGGATCCTGAGGAGTTGGACATGACTGAAAAATGACTAATAAGCAGTCAGAGGGAAGTAGAAGGACCAAGGGACCTAAAAAAATCACCTAACTGGATAATCAGCCATGACATCATCAAGGCATGACTGTCATTACCATTTCTGCTGTCAGCTGAAACACTTAATTTTCATAGAGCCTGTCTCTCATGGCCTAAACACAGTTGAACAGGGACTTGGAGACTGACACACAAAAACATTACAAATATCAGAGACGGCAATGTAACTGATCTACCTGCTTTCCATAATTTCCCTTGCTGTGCCTGGTAATTATCAAAATTCCTTCCCACTGATGCCTTGGCTGTGAAGTTATAATGCTGAATCTCAGACAGCACAATCACATCCGTGGTAATAGACTGTAATGATGTGAAAACCAGATCATGACTCCCTGGTAATATTCATTGTGCTGTGTTGTGACAAGAACTTACAAACAGACGAAGATAGCTGCAATGATAGCAAAGGGAACTTGAATTATTACTGGCAAAGCTAATTACTTTTCTACAAATTTCTCCTTGGAGTGACTTACAGCAGAGCCAAGAAGCTTTGGTTTCTGGATGAGGAGAATTTGGTTTTAGTTCCAACTAACTCTGGCCTTGTTTTTGGGTAAGATTCCAGGGTAAGATTCTGGGAGGCAGTGAAATAAAGTGGGGAGAGGGGAAGGACCTCTGGAGTCATGGGGTCTGAATTTGAATCCTATCCCTTAGGATTACTTCCTTTGTGGGCTTTTTAGCCTTCCTAGCTCTTGAACTCTTCTCTGTGAAGATGTTGACTTCTGAGGTTACTTCCAGCTCTAGATCTGTGATCTTATTATATTCTATTCAATGCACATTTATTAAGCTGTGAGGCAGCTAGGTGGTACAGTGGATAGAGTCCTAGGCCTAGAACCAGGAGGAGCTGAATTCAAATGCAGCCTCAGACACTAGCTGTGTGACCCTGGGCAAGTCACTTCACCCAGTTTGCCTCAGTTTCCCCATCTATAAAATGAGCTGGAGAAGAAAATGGCAAACCACTCCAGTATCGTCGCTAAGAAAACCCCAAGTAAGACCACAGTCAGACATGACTGAAACAGCCCGACGGCTGTGTGCCAGGTGGTAAGGATACAGACAAAAATGAAGCCGTCTCTGACCTCAAGGAGCTTACAATGTTGAATGGAGGAGTAGGGGAGAATATAACATTTACACAGATAAGTGAATACCAAGTAAGTAAAAATTAGCTGGGGTCAGAGAATAGGAACAATTCAGAGGCAAGTATTCCAAAGGCCAGATCCAATCGCATATTTGTTATCTACCGGCTAAGTTCACTGCCCAGTGTGAAGCATTGCTTTCAGAAAGACAAAAGCCTAATCTTGTCTTTGTTTATTCATTTACAAAATGGGTAGCAAAGTAGAATGGTAATTCCAACCAATAAGTAGTTATAAAGCTCCTTGAATGTACCCCAGGATATAAATATAAATAATTCTAATTAAAGTTCTTTGAAAGACAAAAATTATACTTAGTACACTTGGTTATCTGTAGAAAAATATAGCAAGCAAATTATTTTTTTACAATATATCAAATCAAGGGGGAAACAAAACAACAACCCAAGCTAAGAAATTTGTTTACCTCTGTGGTTTCCGGAGAAAAAGATTAAAAGCAATCAATTTAAAACTACATGTATTTTTATTACAAAACAAAATTCAGAGTCATCTTTGCAAAATTCAAATCTTTCCCGAGGGAAATTAGTGAATACTATTAAAAACGAATCCAGTTTATGAGGATCCAGGGACAGGTTCATTTGGGAAAGGAATAAACAATCTTTACATGGAGCATTTGTGACACACCTGTAGTGCTCTCCTCCTAGGCTCAGGTAGGAAAAAAATTGCATTTCTATAGGTGCTAATAACATTTCCACATTATTTTATGGTCTCCCCAACACATACCCTTCCATCCAGTGACATTGGCTTCCTGGCAAATCTCACAAGGCACTCCATTTCTTGGCTCTGGGGAGTTTTCTCTGGCTGTCCCACATGTCTTGAAAAGGCCAATGTCCCCCACTGCATCCTGGGCCATCTCCAGTTCTCCTGATCCATATCTGGCCGCTGGACCCAGATGGCTCCAGAGGTGAAAGTGAGGCTGGTGACTTTGCACAGCCCTCCCTCACTTAAATCCAATTCACTTGCATGTCATGACCTCACCTCCCTGATGTCACGGTCCTCTTTGAGAATGAAGGACAAGCAGCAGCAACCACCATGGCTGGAATGTTCTCCTTCCTCGATCCTTTTTTTTTCTTTCTTTTTTTTTTTCTTTTGGCTAGGCAGTGGGGTTAAGTGACTTGCCCAGGGTCACACAGCTAGTAAGTGTTTTGTGTCTGACGTCGGATTTGAACTCAGGTCCTCCTGAATCCAGGGCTGGTGCTCTATCCACTGTGCTACTTAGCTGACCCTCCTTCCTCAATCCTGCCAAATCCTAAATAAAATCCCATCTTCTACAGGAAGCCTTTGCCAATCCCTCCTAATTCTAGTGCCCTCCTGTTAGTAATCATTTCCTATTTTTCCCCTGGTACACGGCTTATTTGTACATATCTGTTTCCTTGTTGTCTCCCCCATTAGTTTGTTAGCTCCTTGAGGATAGGGACTGTCTTTCCTCTCTTTTTTGTAGACCCAGAATTTAGCACACAGCCTGGCACATAATAGGCACTTAATAAATGTTGATTGATTTTTCCAGCTCTCCTATAGTAGGTGTGAGGCCTGTGTCCTAGAAATGACCTTTTTCCCATTTTACATCAATGAGAATTTTTTAAAAATGTAATGCCATGTATTAGATGCATGAAATCTAAACTTCAGTTTGACACATACTAATCACGTCAGAGAATCTGAAGTTTAGTGGATCATTCTATTTGAGAAATCTTGTTAAGCTCAAGTATTATCAGCTTTCTCTTCCCCAGGTAAGGGTTTTTTTTTTTTGTTATTGTTGTTGTTCTGGTTTGGAACATTTGAAACAAAAGCACCCATGTTATAGTATTTGTTTAGTCTTAGAATAAATGAAACTTTAATCCATGGACATTTTCCTAAAGCCTTTTACTTCTCTCTCTCTCTGTTTTTCTTTCTTTCTCTGTTTCTGTCTCTCTCGGTCTCTGTCTCTGTCTGTCTCTTTCTTGTCTCTGTCTATCTCTGCCTCCATGTCTCTGTCTTTGTGTTTCTGTCTCTGACTGTCTGTCTCTATTAAAAACCACATGTCCCCTGGCAAAGAACTCCTTTGATTTCTCAAGCTGCTGATTGCTTGTATGTTTCACGATTCAACAAGGGAACTTGAAATGTAGCCATTTGTACAGTCTTTCCAAAGAGTAGTGGATTTGGAGTCAGAAGACCTGGATTTGAATTCTGCCTCTGCCACCACCTGTGTGACCTTGGGCAAGTTACACGATCAGGCACTAAAGCATACAGTTGGAACAATCAGTGATAGTCTCATAGATTTAATAACTAGCATTTCTATAGCGGCTAGGTGGTGCCATAGTGCATAGAGTGCTGGGTCTGGGAGTCAGGAAGACTCATCATCATGAGTTCAAATGTGACCTTACACCCTGGGCAAGTCACTTCCCCCTGTTTGCCTCAGTTTCCTCATCTGTAAAATGAGCTGGAGAAGGAAATGACAAACCATTCCAGTACCTTTGCCAAGAAAACCCCAAATGGGGTCACAAAGAGTCAGACACAACCAAAGCGATTGAACAACAAACATTTATATAGCACTTTGAGGTTTGTAGGATTTGTATATATTATCTCATTTAAGTCACACAACAACTCTGGGAAGTAGGTGCCCATTTATCCCTATTTTATAGTTGAGTCAAGTGAGGCCAAAAGAGGTCAAATAACTTATTCTGGCTCAGCTCTTCAGAGGCAGCTGTGCGGTGCAGTGGGTAGAATGCTGGGCCTGGAGTCAGAAAGACCTGAGTTCAAAACTGACCGTAGACATTTACTTACTGACTCTGTGACCCTGGTTAATTCACCTACCCTCTGCCTCAGTTTCCTCAATTGTAAAATGGAGACAACAATAGAACGTACCTTCTAGGGTTGCTTTGAGGAACAACTGAAATAATATTCGTTAAGTACTTAGGATAGTGCCTGGCACATAGTAAGCCCCATATAAATACTTATTTCCTTCCTTTACACAGTTAGAAATGGGGGTAGGATTTGAACTCTGGTCTCTCTGCCTCCAAGTTCAGTGCTCTAGACACCATGGCACCCAGCTGCCTCATATTTAGAGTTTGGAAGTGACCTCTTAAAAGTCATTTTGCCCAGCCCTTTCATTTTTCAGTTGAGGAATCTGAGGCCTAGAGATGGTGGTGGAGTGCCCAAGTCCTGTGGGAATTGAGAGAAGAGAGAGATCTATGTGGATTGGAGCAGTCGAGGAAGGTTTTATGGAGGAATTAGGGATTTGGTAGGATTTGGCTATGTAGAGAAAGTGGGAAGAGGGCATTATTCCATTTGGTGGAAACAGTATGAACAGAAGCCAGAGTGTTTCAAGAAACAACGAATGAAAAAAATGTCATTAGTGAATCAAGAGCCGGCTTTGGATTCAGAAAGACCTGAGTTCACGTCTTTTCTCTGACACACACAGGGTGTGTGACCTTGGGCAAGCCACTCTCAGTGTTCCCTAAGATGAAAAGTTAGACAATAGTTACATGTGTATATTGGCAAAGCGAGTTCCCTCGCTAGGAGTTCCTTAGGGGCCATGTCTTGGATTTTCTACCTCTGCCAAAACGCAGTTTCCCAGGGACTCCCCTCATCCCAGAGTCTTGTGTGCCAAGGTCAGAATTCTCTCCCCAGGATCTGCCCCCCCACAATGGAATTTGTCTTAAAAAGTTAGAGGCAGATGTGTGATGGTAAACGTTTAACAGAAAACTCTCCGAAAATTTTGTGACATGTTTTTTAGTTTAATATGCTATAGTAACATTTTCCCGAACACTTTGTTAAATCTAGTGAATAACTCCCCCCCCAATAAATCAAGCCCTACTTTATAGCATTTGCTGATTTGAGGTGTAAAACGGTCATACTGAAAATTTAACAATTGGCTACAGCCAGCTCCTGGCTCTACCACACCCCTGATCTGAGGGCACTTTTTATACTTTTCACCTTAGGTACAGTTTATGGTGGGCAGCTAGGAGGTGCAGTGGATAAAGCACTGGGCCTGGAATGAAGAAGATCTGAGTTCAAATCTAGCCTCAGATACTTACTGGCTATGCCACCCTGGGCATGTCACTTAGCCCCTATTTGCTTCAGCTCCTCATCTGTAATGTGGAGATACACTGGAGAAGGAAATGGCAGACCACTCCAGTGTCTTTGCCATGGGGTCATGTAAAGCCAGACATGACTGAACAACAACATTTTGTGGTGCTTGGTCTGGGTATCAAAAAATGCTAATTATAGCTTTGACTATTGAAAACCTAGTTGAAAAAAATTCCCATGTGAGATACCAGGCCTTTCAGCAAAATTCTCAGCGGCAGATGCAGGACACCACTGAGACTTTCGCCTAGCTCTTTGTAGGGTAGCAGACAGTTCAACAGCCCATGAGGTAGATGCCTGATCTTTCTCTGGAATAGATAATAGTTTCCCCCCTAAGTAAATCTATTGCATTTTCATTCCTGGTAATAAGAGACTTGGCAGTCTTGTATATTATCTAGGTGGGGAGCCTTTGGGAAAGAGGCAAGGGAAGAGAAAGAGAATGATACCTGGGGAGGAATCCAGGAGCTCAAAAGAAGATTGATAGTGATAAAGCCATCTGAGAGTGATTCAAGCTCAGGAGTCCCTTATGGGCCTAGGTTTAATAGAGCCTTTCTTTTAAAGAAAAGAAGTAAATCTAGTAAGCTAAACCTGTGGAGTCAATTGGGAATGGCTGTATTTCTTTTATGTTCATTATTTTTGAGACTTTGCTGATTTTAATGAGTCCCAGTTCCATCCAGTTGGGGGGGTGGTAGTTCTCAAATGGTTCTGTGAAGGTGGCTCATCTATTTGGCCCACTGGCATCTGTTTTATTCCCTGTAGGAGAGAGGAGGGAAGGGGAAAGTGAGGAGGAAGAGGTGAAGGGAGGAGGAAATATTGGCCATAACCTGGATTCAAGCCCCATCTCAAATACTCTCTGTATGACCCTGGACAAATCCTTTAACCTGCCCGTGCCCCCACCCCCACTTGTTTCCTTATGGGAAGTTCCCTAGTAAAATCACAAATCTCGTCCAAGAAAAAGGTTAGCTGCAGCGTGGCCAAGCTACCCCTCACTAGCTCCCACCTAACCTTGAATCTCCGGCAAACTTGAAGGCCTCATTCCTGCTGCTTGTCCCAGGTACAACTGCTAGTAGAATTTCTGAATCCAAGTAAGCACACGAGATAAATACTATGTAAATCAGTGCCTAAGGGCTGGTGCAAACCATAGGGGTGTTCAGAGCATAGGGAGGTGCCTTTTAGCAGGGGTGGTCATGGAGAAAGTGGAATTTGAAGTAGGTCTTGAAATATTGGTGATATTTGTTGGGTTTTATTGGTAGGGGAGGGCAAGCTTCAGTAATGTAAAGAATGTTCTGCTATTATCTTTTGGGCTCAGGTTTTTTTTAGGTTGAATCTGGAAAAGAAGGAAGGGATGGATTTCACTTGTGCAGAATTTTGTACAGAGAATACCTCTGGAGGGCAGTAAAGGCCCACAAAATGCTCTCTGGGCCGAGGCCAGTGAAATAAGGTAGGGCAGATGGAAGTACTATCTTATTTTCTCTGTTCCTCGAAGTCTGATGAACCCTTCAGAGCTTTCCAGAGCTGGGAAAGACCGGAATCTCTTTCTTGCTTCCCACCATCATTCAAAGGCTCCTCTGCTGAACTGAGATAATCAGTCACTGTCTGGGAGACCTGATGTTCAGAATCAGGGTTGTCTCTCAGTTGGTTTGATTTGGGCCAAAGCCCTCAGGTTTTCCTAGGCACCGAGCCTTTGCTGCTAGCTTTCATACTATTTTGTGTCTGGCCAGAGAATAGGGACCCCTTTTGAAATCCTGCCGTAGGACAGTGTGTCCACTTTTACAACAAGAGAAACTTGGACCTGAACAGATGTCCTCTTGAGAATCTCCTGCTTACCAACCCATGGAGAATTTCTGAGTCTATAGCCTGAGATGGCTAGCTAGTGTTTTCTCTCTCTCTCTCTCTCTCTCTCTCTCTCTCTCTCTCTCTCTCTCTCTCTCTCTCTCTCTCTCTCTCTCTCTCTTTGATTTTAGGCAATTGGGGTTAAGTGACTTGCCCAGGATTACACAGCTAGTAAGTGTCAAGTATTTGGTCTGAGGCTGGATTTGAACTCAGGTCCTCCTGACTCCAAGGCCAGAGCTCCATCCACTGCACCACCTAGCTGCCCCACTAGTGTTTTCTCTTGCATTCCATTCTACCACTTTCCCCCCTCCCCCCTCTCTTTCCCCTTCCCTTTCTCTCACTCTCTTTTCCCCTTTCCTTCTCACTCCCTTTTCTGTTTCTCTTTCCTCCTCTCCTCCATCTCTCTCTCTCTCTCTCTCTCTCTCTCTCTCTCTCTCTCTCTCTCTCTCTCTCTCTCTTCCCTCTCCTCTCCTTTACTCCTGTTTCTCTTTTTCCTCCTCCTCTCCCCCTCCCCATCTCTTCTCTTCTCTCCTCTCTCTCCTCTCTCTCTTCTCCTCTCCTCTCCTTTCCTCTTCTCCCCTCTCCTTTCCTCTCCTCTCTTGTTTCTCTTTTTCCTCCTCCTCTCCGTACCTCTTCTTTCTCATCTTCCTCCGGTCTCTCTTCCTCCTTTTCCCTCTCTATCTCTCTCCTTTTCTCACTCTCCTTCTATTCTTTGTCTTTTTCTCCATCTTCTCTTCCCTTTTCCCTTCACACACCCTCCAACCTTATCCAATCAGCCACCAAACCTCATTGATTAATCCTTTGTAAGGTATCTCCCATCCAGCCCTTAGCTATGGCCCTGATCACCCTATTTCAATGCAATTTAAATAGCCCCTTAGCTGGCTTCTTCCTTTCAGTCTTCCACCTCTTACTCCAGTTTTCCGAGTGCCATAATATTCCCAGCACATTGCTTTCATCATATCAGTGTATCTCAGACACCTTCAAGGACTATCCTGTAGAGTAAAGTCCAGACAAATTCCTCAGCCTGCCATTCCAGGCCCTTCCCAACTTGGCCCTGATCTGAGCTTTGGCTCTTACTGTGTTTTACTTAGAAATCCCTTACTATCCCTTTCATGAATCCTCTGAATCTTTATCAGGCTGGTCTGCTCAGTTTCCCCCAGATAAGCCTTGAGTTTTCTCACCTCCATGCCCTTCCTCCCTTCCTCCCACCCCGAGCCTCCCCAGCACTCTCCCTCCTCCTTTCTACATCTGTCTAACACCATGGACCTGGCCTGATGGCTCTGTGGAGGGCAAACCTCACTTACAGCGATGCCTGTCACAAACCAACCAGTGTGACCCAGAGGATGGTCTTTATCTACTGTGGCTATTACTTGGCTTCCCATGTGCCCATTTACTTTAAAGGCAATAGGCTGAATCATTTTTTCCCCTTATCAGACATGGATATTTACAGTCTCTTCCAGTGTAGCCAATTTCTTTGGAATTTTTTAAACTTATAGAAGAGCTATAAGCAGCATAGTGAAGGGGAGAAAGAGCAGGCCTGAGTAGGAAAACCAGGGCTTATTGACATACTGACTCTGCAACCTTGGACACATTAATTAACCTCTTGGTGCCCATCTAGATGACTTTCTAAGCTAGGGGCTTAACTTCTTTTGTATCATGGACCTCTTTGACAATCTAATGAAGCCTATGGACTCCTTTTCATAATAGTTTTCAAAGCATAAAATGAAAATACATCGGATTACAAAGGAAATCACTTGTATCAAAATGTTGTTCAGTTGTACTTGATTCTTCATGACCCAATTTCGGGTTTTCTTGGCAAAGATATAGTGGTTTGCCATTTCCTTCTCCATATCATTTTACAGATGAGGAAACTGAGGCAAACAGGGTTAAGTGACTTGCCCAAAGTCACACAGCTAGAATGTGTCTGAGGTCAGGTTTGAACTTAAAAAGATGAATCTTCCTGACTTCAGGCAGTTCTGGCACTCTATCCACTGTACCACCTAGTTGTCTTATATTAAAATACAGTTATAAAAAAACAACAAAGCAAGAATCCCTGGTTCTTAATTCTACAAGTTACAAAAAAGGTGCTTTCTGAACAGGTAGAAGAAGGAGAGGGGGGAGAGCCCCAAATCCCTATACCAATTAAATCACAGGATATATTTATGTGTATAACATAGGAGCATACATACAATATACATACATGTATATACGTGTACATATGTTTTATTATGTATTTGTATACACACACACACAGTGGGTATAAGTCTTAGTGTAGTTTGGGACACTCTGTGTGTGTGTGTGTTTGTTTGTTTGTTTCAAAACTTTAATAACCTGGCTTTGCATGATAGACTGAAAATACAAGTTGAATTTAAGATTTAGATATACAGGTAGATAAGTTGATAGAGACATATAGGCAGATAGAGACAGACAGGTAGGTAGATAGAGACAGACAGAGACAAATAACTCAATGGAGAGAGACAAAGACAGATGGATAGAAACAGACAGATGACAGACAGAAAGACAGAGACAGACGGATAGAGACAGACAGGTGCAGAGATAGATAGAGGCAGACAACAGATAGATAAACAGAGACACACAGACAGAAACAGACAGACATATAGATAGACAGATAGGAACAGACAGACAGAGAGACAAACAGAGACAGAGATAGGTAGCTGGATAGAGATTGATAGAGACAGATAGATAAAGACAGACAGAAATAGGTGGACAGTTGGACAAGTAGAGACAGAGAGACAAATAGAGGACAGAGAGAAACAGACAGACAGATAGAGACAGAGACAGACAGATGATAGACATAGAAAGATAATGACAGACAGACAGATTGAGACAGAGACAGATAGAAATAGACAGACAGATAGATACAGCATTTATTAAGAGCCTTTATATGCCAGGCACCATGCCAAGCTCTGGGAATACAAATAGGAGTGAGCAAGGCTGTCCCTGACTTCAAGGGGGATTACATTCTTAAAGGGGAAAGATAACTTGTGCTGGAGTGTTGGGAAATGAGGGCCACCTTTTCCCAGCATTGTTTGGAGCTGATGGTTGGGAGGTGAGGTGGTGCTTCCAGGGGGTGGAGTCCAAGATCTTTGTGGGAAAGGCCAGGATGATACGTGGAGTGCAGATGGCCTGGTTTGGAGCTGGTGGTCCTTTACTGGTATTCCAGGTTTTAATATACGAATTTTGTTAAAATCTGACAAATCTTTGAAGGTGAATATAGAAGAAGCAAAAGAAAATGTGAAATGCCAAGTTGTCAAGTTGTAATAGATGCTTTATGAACCTTCAGACCCTTTCATCTGGGATTTATCTGACAGTTTACAAATATTTACACAGAATGAAGCAGTTCTGTAATGTGATATAGTAGAAAGAGCTGGGACTCAGGGGAGCTGGGTTCTAGTCCCTTCTCTGCCATCAGGAATGAAAATGGACGAATTCAACACGCTTATCAAGTGTCTGCTATGTGCCACGTCTTAGAATAGGCACTGGGGATACCCGCACAAGAATGAGACACTCTCGTTTGCTAGTGGTGTGACCTTGGACAAGTCATTCAACCTTGGTTTTCTCGTCCATAAGACGAAGGGGTTGGAATAACTCATTCTCTAACTCCTTCTATCTCACTATATGATTCCTGTGGGAGTCTAGAGTTAGGAACTTTGATTTCTGAAACCATGAACTCATACTTTCTTTTTGAAGAGCCCCTCTCTTCTCTCCAGGTGCCCCTGGGCTCCACTTATTTCCTGGGCACTTATATTGCTATTAGCTAGCTAGGGATACCTTCTGAAGTCATCACAGCAGCCCTGTCAAGTAGGTGCTATTATTATCTTTGTTTTACAGATCAGGAAACTAAAGCACAGAAAGGTTAAGTGACTGGCCTAGGGTCATGCAGCTAATATCTGAGGCATCTGAACTTGGTCTCCCTAACTCTAAGTCTTGTGCTCTATCCAATATGCTAACCAACTATCCTATTTACTCCTAAGTTCTGGCCTGCTTCCAGTTGTCACGAATCCTGGTCTTTCTTAGCTCTATGCTGCCCCGTAGTGGTAGACTGATCCTTTATATCCATCCCAGGTTGAACCTCATACACACCTTCCAAAGATGTTATGTAGCAATAGTTCCCAACCTTTTTCCAGGCTCTGAAACTCTTTGGAAGAGAGGAAATGAGCATATAGCGAGTGCTAAGCACTTTTGCAAATATTATCTCACAACAACCTTGTGAGGTAGGTGCTATTGTTATAAGCATTTTATGGGTGGAGAAACTGAGGCAGAGGTTGACTTGTTTAGGATTGTACAACTAGGAAGTGTCTAAGGCTGGATCTGAACTCTGGTCCTCTTGACTCCAGGCCCTGTGCTCTATCCACTATGCTACCTAGGTGTCTCTTTCTTTGTCTTTTTTCTTTTTTTTTTTTTTGGTGAGGCAATTGGGGTTAAGTGACTTGCCCAGGGTCACACAGTTAGTAAGTGTCAAGTGTTTGGTCTGAGGCTGGATTCGAACTCAGGTCCTCCTGACTTCAGGGCTGGTGCTCTATCCACTGTGCCATCTAGCTGCCCCTAGGTGTCTCTTTCTATCTGCCACACATGCTAACCTTCCAGAGCATGCCAGGATGTAATGGCAATCCCCACAGCCTCACCAATGGCATCTCCCATCTCCTCCATTGCCATTCTTGACTTCAGAATTACCCGACACCGTATATGTGGCTGAAAGGGATCTGGGAGGTCATCTAGTCCAATTATTTCATTTTATAGATGAGGAAACTGAGGCCCGGGAAGATGGTGCCTTGCCCAAGATCATGGTTAGTAAGCACCAGAGGTAGCATTTGAACTCATGTCTTCTGACTCTTTAGCCAGTGCTCTTTCCTTGGTATCCTCCCTGTCTTGACAGCTCCAATCACAGTAGACATACATTAAAGATGTATGTATACAGACACACATACACCCCAGCCCTCCCCCCATCATAATTTCACCTCTGCCCCTCCCCCTCCCCCCTTTCCCTTGGGGCAAAAAAATAAGCAAAGAGGAATGAGGAACTACAAAATATTGTAATACACTAAGGAGGACTTCCCTTTTTCCCCAGATGCTGGTACCTCCCTGCTGTGAGATCACCTTTCATCTACTGGGTATATTTCTTGCACGGACCTAGTTATTTACATGAATATGGGCCTCTTGAGGACAGCAACTGTTTTTTGCCTTTTTCTGTATTGTCCAACGCTCAGCTCAGAACCTGCAACATAGGCTGGCCACATGTTCTCGATAAGGGCAGGAATTTGAAACAAAGGATTTGAAGTACAAGAGGATAACCTTGCAGCAAACCCAAGATTAAAAAATGTTTGTTGACTGACTGCCACAACACCGAGGGGTTCTTATGCAATAAAACAGTGTCGGAGATTTAAAATTGAAAGGATGAAAGTGTTGATATTACATCCAATTTCTCCTTGGACTTCATATTAAAGTTGGCCCAATACTGGAGATGACGGGGACCCAAAGCCAGAGAAATTATGTAACAAGAAGCCATAACTAGAAAATTTTGCACCTGGAAGGAAAAGGGAATAAGTATTTATTAAAAGTACCTGCTGTGTACAAGCACTATGCTAAGCAATTTATAAACATTATTTCATTCACATCTAGCTGGCAGAAAGTAGGGAAAGGGGGTACAACCACCCTGAGGTAGCTAAGTTTCAGCCACCATGGAAGAGGAGGCTTGCCCTGACACAGCATAGGAAGGACAACTCCCTAAAATTTTATTCCCCTAGGACAAAATTCTGTGGCCCCGGCCTAGTTACCAGGCACTAGTTCATTCACTAGTGAACCAATTAGTGCATTACAGTTTGTCGTCTCCCTTTCTATCACAAGGGCAGGCTGAATTTGCTTGTCTGTTTCACGTGAGAGAGGTGGCATTGTGCAATCGGGTGACGCCTTGGGTTAGAAGTTGGAAGATCCAGGGGTCTTGTTCTGCCTCTGCTGTTCATTCGTTTTTCAGTTGTGTCTGACTCTTCGTGACCCCATTTGGGGTACTCTTGGCAAAGACACTGGTGTGGTTTGCCATTTCCTTCTCCAGCTCATTATACAGTTGAGGAAACTGAGACAAACAGGGTGAAGTAACTTGCCCAGGGTCACAGAATTAGGAAGATAGGTCACTGGCTAGGAAGAGCCAGTCTGAGGCTGGATTTGAACTCAGGAAAATGAGGCTTCCTGACTCCAGGCCTTTCACTCTGTGCACTATGGCTCCACCTAGCTGCCCTTACCATTCAATAGATCTTCTATCACAAGTGCAAGCTGAATTTGCTTATTTGTTTCATATCAGAGAAATGAGCGCAATCGCGTTGGTGCAAATGGGTCGCACATGCATTAGAAGTTGGAAGATCAAGGGGTCTTTTTCCAGTTCTGCTACTTACTGGCTATGTGACCTTGATATAAACTCTTCAAAAAATGTTTAAGGGGTGTCAACAGTGCTATTCCACAGCATGCTTCCTCCCCCAGTGGCTACAACTTAAGTGATCTGCAACCTTTCCTCCCTACCTCCCCCCACCCCAGTTTGAATGAAATAATTCAAAATTAGGGGCAGCTAGGTGGCCCTGTACGGGCCCTGGATTCTGGAGGACCTGAGTTCAAATCTGGCCTCAGACACATAACATTTACTAGCTGTGTGACCCTGGGCAAGTCACTTAATCCCATTACCTAGCAAAAAATCCAAACCAAAACAAACAAACTAACAGAAAGAAATAATTCAAAGTTCAGTCATTTTTCAGTCATGTCTAAATCTTCATGATCCCATTTTGGGGTTTTCTTGGTAAAGACACTGGAGTACTTTGTCATTTCCTTCCCCAGCTCATTTTACAGATGAGGAAACTAAGGCAAATAGAGCTATGTGACTTGCCCAGGGTCACACAGCTAGTAAGTAAATGTCTGAGGCTGGATTTGAACTCAGGAAGATGAGTCTTCCTGACTCCAGGCCTGATGTTCTATCTACTGCACTATCTAGCTGGCTAGGGACCATGTTGTGTGTCTCTGTATCTCCCTCTACTGCCTGGCACGGGTAATGACCCTTCAGTTCTGGACTCTACTCAAAGCACCTCAGCTGATGACTTCCGCTGAAGGGGCAGTAAATTGCATCAACCAAAGATCCCAGGAGAAAGGGAAAGATAGTGATTCAGTCCTCAGCAGAGAGCAATAGACATATTGCAATGCCCAGGTGCTGGCCCAATAGGATGTCC
Organism: Phascolarctos cinereus; assembly: GCF_003287225.1. Classification (NCBI taxonomy): domain Eukaryota; kingdom Metazoa; phylum Chordata; class Mammalia; order Diprotodontia; family Phascolarctidae; genus Phascolarctos; species Phascolarctos cinereus. Next base: position 219,239,983 of record NW_027555847.1, read on the forward strand.
AGGTCCAGCAGAGAGCACCATCCAGGAGGGGGAGCAGACCCAGGAAGAGCAATGTGATGACAACACCAGAAGATGTTGATGGCCCTGCAGTGTTAAATCACATGTTGCCCCCCTATCTAAGCCACCTGGACTCCCTGTGTACAGATATCCCTCAACATATGTTCCCTATTCATATCCCATCTTTCCACTGATGGCAAATGGATTTGTGGGAGAGTGTCCCCCAGGTTTATGGGAGAAACGTTCTATTGCTGGTGGAGTGAGTAGGGTATTGGTCTTGGAGTCAGGAAGACATGGGTTAAAATCCTCACTCTGACACTCATTGCCTTAGACAAGTCACTTGACCTCTTTGTGCCTCAGTTTCCTTATTGGTAAAATGAAAAGATTGGATTCAATGGCCTCTAAGATCCTTTCCAGCTCTAAATCTATGATCCAATAAAACCTCTGGATGACTAGTAAAAATAAAAATTTTGATGGGAGCTTGTGAGCCATGATTTTAATTGAATATGGACCCACAGAATACCTTGAATGTAGGGATGGGGGCGGGGGGGAACCCACATGCAAGAGGAGATGCCTTCAGATGTACCTAAGTATCTTCCTAAATCCCATGGCATCAGGTCTTATAACAGTATATGAGGACATCTCTGCTAACCATCACCTGACAGGAATGGTACAGACTTGGATTCCTGCTCAGAATGGGAGGTTGGGCCTCTAGGGCCATTTCCATCTCTTGGATTCTATGATTCTAATCACGCACTGTTAAATTTCTGCATTTGGGCTTTCAGGCTGGTTTCAGATGCTTTGTTTCCTTGACGCGTTCTGTGTCTGACTCTTTTTAAGAAGCACAGACACGTGTGTCTGTTTGTAGCTGTGACTAATCCTGCTGATGCAGTAGCCTTCAGAGACGCCATCCCTCTGGAGTGGACACTCAAAGGTGGGGCCGCCATTAGAGGCCTTGGCTGTGCCTGCTTTCTCAAGGAAAGGGTCTCAGCCACAGTAGCAGGGAGACATCCTCTGATTTATCATCAGCCACCAGAGGTCCAGGGAGAAAAGGAGATGTAGGGGTGGGGGGGGTGCTTTGCTGCTCGGTCGTCTGTCCAGGTCCTTTGCAGGTTCTTTGTTTTCTTGTGCAATTCATGTTCCCATGCAATCGTTTCTTTGGTTGCAGTGGGCAGGGGATAATCACTTAAGGCCCTTTTGTCCTTTGTCAGCTAATGGGGCAAAGGGTCAGGTTGGTTTTTCCTACTTTATGATGGCAGAGAGATCCTCTCTGTATTCTTTGCCTCTTATCCAAATGACGCTTCCGATTATCTGTTGGCCCTGTGCACACCAGGGCAGTAAGGAAGACAGAACTAGCAGCAGCATAAACTCAAAGACACACACACACACACACACACACACACACACACACACACACACACACACAGAAGATCTCTTCTTGGATTCTTATTAACTCAAACTTCTGGTGAATGCTACTCTTATCCAAAGTGGCTTATTTCTTAAATGAAGGTAGACTGAAAATCCTGAATGGGAGAAAGGGAATGACTGTGCTTGGTAGATCCCTGGTATCAGATTAGGAAACATCTGCACAATGACAGCCTTACCCAGAAGCCCCAGGGTTGCTGTAACGAGATCCAGAGACTTTGCAAAGCAGGCTTGCCTTGGATGGAAATTATCTGCTTTCTTGATGGGTCAGTCGAGCATTGAACCAAAATGAGCATGAGGGGATGCACTGGTATATATGTATGTGTCAGGAAGGAGGGAGGGTGATGGGATGCGACGTGATCACTTTACATATCTCCTTGGAAATCAGGTTTGAACTCACCACTGGGGAAAACAATAACATCTTCCCATTTTCTCTCCTGCACATAAAAGATTGTTCCCTCTCCTCCCCCCCCACTCCATCACCCCTTCACCTACAACTCTCTCTCACTCTCTCTCGCTCTCTCTCGCTCTCGCTCTCTCTCTCTTCCTTAGTGATCTGCGTCCTGTTTCCTCTCTAGGCCATACCTCAGGAAATGATCTTCCCTTTTTTGCTGTGTGTTTTTTCTCAGTTCCTTGAGAGAAAGCTTTCAGGGAGCAGCTTGGCTTGAAATCAGAGAAGGCAGCACTAGGAGATCAGGTTTAAACTGGTTAAGCCCAATGAACCCTCCCACCCAACCATCCCAGCCTGTGCCAGGCCTTTTAATCTCATTCAGACTTCAGGATAATTTGTTTAGCTGTGCTGATCAGCTGAAGGTTAATTCAATTGGACTTGGGTTATTTATTTGTGGCAGGATTCGCTAAGTGTCATTGTTAGATACATGAGGTCTTTATCATGGCCATGAGATGGCTTCATTAACGTGATGGCCACTCCAGTAAGACCCCTTCTTTGCCTTCTCTCGGGCTCACTAGCCACAGACACCTTCTTCAGTAAGCAGCAGACTTCTTCATCATCTGGGTGTGGCACCTAGATGCTCAAGGGACATTGTGAGACCTGGTTGGGTCCTTCTCTACTTCTAGTGCAGCTGAAGGGGGGAAATCTCCCCCATGAGGTTATCTGCCATCTACTCTGTATGTATCCTAGATCTATCTACTTATTTACATGATGTGGACCGCATTAGAATATATGCTCCTTCAAAGCAAGGACTGTTTTTAGACCCTTTACACTTAGTTTACTGACTGGCACATATGCATAATAAGGGTTTAGTAAGGAAGATAGTGGGGTGGAATGAGAAGAGCTTTGATTGAGAGTAAGGAAAAGACTTAGGTTCTTGCCCTAGCTCTGCCTCTACATAGCTATGTGGCCTTGGACAAGATACTTTTCCCCTCCGGGTTTCGGTGTTCTCATCTAAAAGTTGAAGGGACTGTACTAGGTAAAAAAAAAAAAAATTTTTTTGAGGCTGTCAGGGTTAAGTGACTCACCCAGGGGTCACACAGCTAGTAAATGTCTGCAGCTGGATTTCAACTGAGGTCCTCTTGACTCTAGGGCTATCCACCATGCCACCTAACTGCCCCTGGTTTATTTAATCCTGAAGTCCCTTTCAGGTTCTAGCATTCCATAATTCAAATTGTCAAGTAACAGTAGGGAGCCATTGTAGCACAGGAGACAGGATGCTGGGTTTGTGGTCTGAGGACCTGAGTTCAAGTCCCACTTCTGACATACATCACTTATATGAGGTTGCATGAGTCACTCAACTCTTTTTGTTTCCTTCTCTATAAAATAAGGGTGTTAGACTAGGTGAACTTTAATGTCTGTTCCAGGCCTAGAACTATGATAAGGATGGAAGACCCATTTCCATGGAATTATTGCCCTAAAGGGGAGTCATTGAGTTGTGCTCAACTCTTCATGACCCCATTTGGGGTTTTCTTGGCAAAGATTCTGGAGTGGTTTGCCATTTCCTTCTCTAATTTATTTTACAGATGAGGAAACTGAGCCAAACAGGGTGAAGTGACTTGCCCAGGGTCACACAGCTAGTAAGAAGCTGGATTTGAGCTTATGAAGATGAGTCTTCCTGCCTCCAGGCCCACAGCTTTATCCACTGGGCCACCCAAAGTAGTCCTAAAGTGGGAGAGGGGTCTCAAAAAATCAGTTGGGCTTTTTGAATTCTTGGGTTTTTTTGGGCAATTGGGGTTAAGCCAAAGTTCACACAGCTAGTAAGTGTCAAGTGTTTGATCTGAGGCCGGATTTGAACTCAAGTCCTCCTGACTTCAGGTGCTCTATCTGCTGCACCACTTAGCTGCCCTGGGCTTTTTGAATTCTTGACAAGGATAATATGGCACCTACAGAGCTAACTTCTCTTGGTATAATCTGTCTCCAGTTTCTATCCTTCTGCATAGCCCTTCACATTGGAAATGGCCCTTTACTTCACCTTTGCCAGTCCTCTATCCTACTGTCCCTCATGATACCTAAGGATATTAATTATATTATATTAATAATTAATTAATAATTACTATTATATTAATAACTAGTATTTATATAGCATTTTATAGTCACAGTGTCTTACACACATTATTTCATTATGTACTCACAACAACCTTTCCATCCGGTTGTTATCCCCTTTTTACAGATAAAAAAAGTGAGGCTCAGAGATATTAGTAGTTTGCCCAAGGTCACACAGCCAGAAAGTGGGAGCCAGGACTAGAATCCAAATTTGATTTCAAGTCAGGTGCTCTGCCTACCACGCTACAAATCACCTTCAGCTAGAGTATGGATGTGTGAGGAGAGGGACAAGGCATCCATTTTCTTTCACCCAGTACAATTCCACAGCTCTGAGGCTAGAGAATATGAAGGGGAGTGGGGTTGGGGGGGGGAGCAGATTCTGCTTGGCCTTCTTGTCATTGCAGCATGTAAGCTCTGTGAAAACAGGGACTATTCCTTCTGCGTGTTCAGCAGTAAGCTGGAGGTGCTTTATAGTGTTAATAAAGCTAGAAAGGTTGGAGGGGCAGGCTGCAATTTCAAAATTTTCCCCTTGCACTAAATTCAGAGCAGGCAGAGGCAGAGCAGTGAATGGAAAAAAGAAACGGAGAACCACTTGTTAATACTTGAAAGTGCTCAATAGATGCAGCCACTGGGGAAGAGCGTAATGTTCCAATGTTCTGGAATAATCACATCTCAGAATGTTTGAACTTGAAGGGGTCTTAGAGACCATGTGGTCCAACCCCGCCATTTTACGGGAGAGGAAATAGAGATATAGAAAGGAGAAGGTTAAAGTCCCTACAGTTAGCTGGCAAATCCAGGACCAGAATCCAGCTCTAGTCATGTCTGGATTGAGAACAGGCCCTCATTAACTTTTATTTGGGAGAGAGGGTTAGGAGAAACTTATTATTCTGGCACTGAGTAGAACAGGACAGGGATATGGATTATTGGGTCCCATTAAAACCATAATGATTACAGAGCACAATCTCAGGCAGATCCTATCAAAACTGGAAAGCCTTCAAAATATCAGCCAGGTGATGGACTGTCAATCATTCAAGGATAAGCCTAGACATTTTGGAAAGATACATTACCAAAGAGCCAGATACCAGGTAATAAATTTTGGGGCCATAACAACTCAGGGAAACATACTAATGCCGGTGAGCTTGATTTCAAATCCTGGAAAAATTCTGGAATGAATAATTAAAGAAATAGTTAGTGAGCACCAAGAAAGGCAAGTTGTGATTACAAAGACCCAGAATGGCTTCATCAAGGACAGATCATGCCAGACTAATCTCATTTTGTTTTTGTTTTTTTTTACAAAACTAGTAGATGAAGGGAATGTTGTCCATATAGCTTGCTTAGATTTTAGCAAACCTTTTGATAAAGTACTTCAAACTATACTTGTGGAGGTTGAGAGGTATAAATTAGAGGATAATATAATTAGATAAATTCAGAGCTGGCTACATGGCTAGTCTCAAAGAGTATTTGTTAATATGTGTCAATATGGTAAATCTCCAATGGAGTAACCCAAGGGCCTAGCTTGGCCCTGTGCTGTTTAACATTGTTATCAATGACTTGGAAAAAGGCAAAAATGGTATTCTCTTCAAATTTGCAGATAACACAAAGATGGGAGAAATAGCTGTCACGTTGGACCACAGATAGAATCCAAAAGGATCTTGAAAGGCTAGAGCATTGGACTGAATCTAATAAGGTAAAATAAGTAGAGATAAATGTAAAGTTGGGTTCAAAAAATCAGCATCACAAGTATGGGATGAGGAGAAGCACGGTTAAGTATGAGCTGCTCTGACAAAAATGTGGGGTTTAGTGGACCGCAAGCTCAATATATGTTAGCCATAGATATAAAAGACAAAAATGCTAATGAGATCTTGGACTTCATTAAGAGGAACGTAACTTCTAGGAAAAGAGAGGTGGTAAAACTACCTTGTTCTTGTCTGATCATGTTTGAAACACTGTGTCTAGTTCTGTTCCGAGTGTCATAGTTTTAAAAGGGCATTGGTGATTTGGAGACTGTCCAGAAGAGGGCAGGCAACCGGTAGGTGAGTTTCTTGAGTTCATGTAATGTGAGGGTTGGGTGAAGAAACTGGGCATGTTTATCGTGGAGAAGAGAAGATTCAGAGCACATGATAGCTGTATTTGAGTATTAGAAGGCTGTCACAAGAAGGAGGGATTAAATCTGTTCCCTTTAGCCCAATGGGACAGAACCAGGAGAAACTGGTGAAAATTATTTTAGGAAAAAGTGACTATTAATTAGAGCTGTCCATGATGGAAATGGGCTTCCTTAAGAGGCAACGGATTCTGCCACCTTAGAGTCTACAAGCAGATTCTGGAAGACCACTCGTTAAGTGGTTAGCGGTTCCTTTGCTGTATGCGTTGGACAAGATGGCATCTGAGATCCTGCCCATCTCTCAAATCCTGTGATTCTATGTAAGGACTACTGTCTGTTTCAGGGACAGAGTACCCATGCTGATGAAATCAAGGGTCTTTTCAAGTATTCAGATAAAATCAAAGGAATGTCAATGTAACATCCAATTTGTAAGCACATGAAATGTTTAGGTATGCAGAAGTCAGAAACCACTAACCGTGATGATTTCCATTATTCCTCCATGTGAGATGGGGATACATACTTAGAATGGTTTTTATTTTTTCTTCAGAAGATGAATCTTGTGTACCCGCAAATGCAGTTGGAAGGAAGGAATTGGAATTCAGTTTGAAGATAAAGGTTAATGCCAAAGTTAATGAATGCTGCTCTCCAAATACTATACTGTCAGCATGAGGTTGTTGTTTAGTACGGAGGACAGGACAGACCCCCCGATCCATCAGACCTAGGGTCAAAGCTCCCAGAGTTAGCTGGGTGTTGAAATTTTGGATTCCTCTTTTGCATGTAGAAAATAATTAATATTAGCTCTGTTACCAAGCCCCTGGGGGCAAGCCTGGGAATGGTGATTACCAATTCTTCCACCCTGTAATCAGAGACAGTTTTCTTTCAAAAGCTGAATCTCTCTGCAGTTCATCCTGTGGCATCTTTGTGATGGTCCGGCCACTATTAGCATGGACCCTGGGTGGTGGCAGTGCACTCTCCCCATGATTAATGACGGAATCCGTCATCAGAGCCTCCTCAGCTGGCCATCACTTACAATTACCTTGCAAACCCTTCTGGAGGATGGGCTGAGTGTCCTCAAGGAGAAGGCACGTGCTTACCTGACTGGTAAGATGATGAGGTTTCAGGAATGAAGAATGAGGACATGACTATAACATAGTTAACAAGGTTAAGGTGGACAAATGGACATTCTTTTGAGAGATATATGCCTCACTGCATGGAAAAGCATCTGGCTGTGACTGCCTGGGCTTCCTCAGAAGATGCTATGAACAGTGTGCAGAGGAAATGCTTTGTAAAAACAACAACAGTCATAACAAAGGCTATCACTTATATAGTGTTTTAAGGGTTGCAAAGCGCTTTACAAATGTTATCTCATTAGATCCTCACAAAATGCCTGTATAGGTAAGAAAACAAGCAGAGAGAATTTAAGTTACTTGCCCAAGGTCACACAGCTATTAAATGTATAAAGGTGGATTTGAACTTGGATCTTCCTGACTAGGTAGCAGCTAGGTGGCAAAATGGATAGAAAACCGGGCCTGGAATCAGAAGCCAACTTGTACCCAGGTCTTCCTGGCTCTGAGGTCAGCTCTCTATCCATTATACCATGGTGCTTTGTGTGGGGAAAAATATATAAATAGAGAACCTGCTGGTATAATTTTCTTTCCCACTTTATTCATAGAGAAATCACAGAATTTTAGGTTAGAGGTAGAAAAGAGGCAGTGTGTTATAGTAGGTAAAAGCTCCCCTTAAAGTTAGGAAAGTTGGATTCCAGTCCCACCTTGCACACATATTAGCTGTTTGATCATGCACAAATCACTTAATGCCTCAATGTGCCAGGAAACTCTCTATACATTGCAGATAGTTTCTAATCTACATCAAAGTAGGAAGTTTCTAAATTTGGAGCTAATAATATTAGCAAATATACAACATTTATATTGCACTTACCACGTGCTAGGTACTGTGCTAAGTAAGCTCTTTTAATCCTCACAACAACCCTGGGAAATAGGTGCTGTTATTATCCCCATTTTACAAATGAGAAAACTAAGGCAAATGGAGGTTTAAGTGACTTACCCAGGGTCACAGAGCTAGTAAGTATCTGAGTTCAGATTTGAACTCAGGTCTTCTCGATTCCTGGTGGAATACTCTCTCTGTTGTACCAGCTCTCCTTATACCAATGAAATCACAGGTCTGGACTTACCTCACTCCTGCCCCGCCATAAAAATATAGGTGCAAGGAACCGTAGAAATCACCTAGTCCCAATCCCTCATTTTATAGATGAGGAAATTGCCATAGCTAGTTAGTGGCCCCACTGGGAATAAAGATCTAGGTTTCCTGACTCCTACTTGGCACCTTTTCAATTACACCATACTGAACAGAGGTTAACTTTATATGCCATACTCAAGGAAAAACAGCAAGAAAATTAAAAGGCAGAGCAGAAATAGAGCCAGTGATGAAGATTACATTCCCTTCTTCCTTGGTTATTCTATAGATACCAGAAAGTATAGTCTATGTAAACTAAAGTCTTGAATATGCTAATGCATAATGGGAAAGGAAGAACATTGAAGAGTTAAACTGGTGGGCACAGCAAAGGAATGATTGAAAAGACAAATTTGAGTCTTCTCTGAGGGAAAGACAGAACAGGGAATAAAAAGAATGAGTCAGAGGGACAATAAGTAGGATGGGTCATTGAAGAGGTGGGTAGCATAAGTGGCTGACAAGAGAAACCAGAGTAGGGTAGTGGGGGACAGGAGTGTGCTGCTCATGAGATGAGAAGAGGTGGTACCTTGGAGATAATCTGGCCTGAATGCAAGGGGAAGGAAGCTCTACTGAAGTCAGATAGAAGGGATTTTGTTTCCTCTGTGACCAGGAGGACTCAGAGACACCATTTTTGCTTGAACTGGGATGAGCATGTCTGGACAGTGAGGAGAGGACAAGAAAAACAATGTGGAACTGGGAAGGGAAATCAGATTTCTTAAAGAATGAGGTGGGGAACTAGGTAGTGGAATGGATAGAGTACTAGGCCTGGAGTCAGGAAGACTCATCTTCTTGAGTTTGAATCTGGCCTCAGATGCTTAATAGTTGTGTGACTCTGAACAAGTCACCTGTTTACCCAGCTTACCTCAGTTTCCTCATCTGTAAAATGAACTGGAGAAGGAAATAGTAAACCACGCCAGTATCTCTGCCAAGAAAATTCCTAATGGAATCACAAAGCATTGCATATGACTGAAAAATGACTGAACAACAAGAATGAGGTAGGGGAGGCCCCGTGCCACGAAGGGGTTGGAGTTGGGTGACTGGACAAAGGGATTCAATTCTGAGAAATCTCTAAGTCTTATATCAGGTGATAACAAGGTGGGAATCTACAGCTATACTGAGTACCCACAGTTTTATGTGCATATATAGTATTTGTACCCTGACTGTCCTAACACCTATAGCAAAGTATGCAGTCTCTGCAACCCAAACTGGCTTGAGCTGATGACTCACTTCTAAAGAGAGGACTTGAAGAAATGAGAAAAACGCCTTATTGCTGAGGCCATACCTCAAGATCTAGGCTCTCAAGTCACAGCAAAAAAGTCTTTGCACTTGGAATCAGGAGACCTGGTTCCTGGACCTAGTCGTGCAACCAACTAGCTGTATGACTCTGGAGAAATCACTTTCCTTGTCTAGACCTCAGTTTTCCTCATCTGAGCAATTACTTCTGTGGCTGCTGCGATCACAGCTATGGGAGACCCAGAAAAGAAAATCCTTGCCACCAAAGTCCTTGGCGCTGTCAAATGGATCAACAGCAGAAAGTGATATAATTTGATCACTAGAAATGACATTAAGGAGAGACGTTACCAACTGCTTTGCAGCTGTACCAAAGGACCGTGGGATCTTTCCATTTGACTTATAGCTGAAACTTTCTATATATGTCATCTCCCCCGTTAGAATGTGAGTCCCAAAGATCAGGGACTGTCTTATTTTTCTATTTGTATCCCCAGTATTTACACATATTCAATGCTTACTAAATGCCTTTTCATTCATTTGTTGGTTCATTGATTCATTTATAAAATATATAAAAATAAGATATGTATATAAATAATATATTATTAAATTAAGAATAAATATTTATTTATTGTTAACACTGCCACTTGTATGAAACTCCTACTGCTGGTGTCTTTCCTCCCAAACTACCTTGTATATATTTGCATTTATTCATTTTATATACATGCTGCATATATATGTATCTGTGTATATGTATATGTGTGTATTTATACATACTTACACACAGACACACTTCTCTCCTCCACTAAGTTCCATGTAAGAGGGGTTGTACCATTCTCTGTATTTGTATCCCTGGCACCTAGCACATTGCCTGGCATGGAGTATACATTTAATTAATACTTGATTACCATGATGCCTCCCTAGTCATTTTACCCTCTACTTAACAACACTGCTGTTACAGTTTGTTTGATTGTATTGGTTTGAATTTGCTTCTGCCAGACCCTAGAGGCAATATGGAGTAGTGGTTAGCGAGCCAACCTCAGAATCAGTGAGCAAAGGCCTGGTTTCAAATTCTGCTTCTGATTGGCTGTGTGACCCTGACAGTAACTTAACCTATTGCCTGAATAACTCTTTAGGATTATAAATTGCATGGCAGTGACTAACCTACATGGGTAGAATGGATTTCCTCACTGGTATTTTCCTACACTAATGAAATCACAGGTCTAGAACAATACCACCATTTACCACCTGTGCAGCTATAGACAAGTTGCTTCACCTCTGTTGGACTCAGTTTCCTCAGCTGTAATATGAAGGGATTGGACTTGTTGATCTCTAAGGTATTTTCCTATTTCTATGGTCCTGGCTGTTTAGTCATTTTTCAGTTGTGTCTGACTCTTTGTGACCTCATTTGGGATTTTCTTGGCAAAGATACTAGAGTGGTTTGCCATTTCCTTCTCCAGCTCATTTTACAGATAAGGAAACTGAGGCAAACAGCATTAAGTGACTTGCCCAGGGTCACACAGCTAGTAAATATCTGAGGTCAGATTTGAACTCAGGTCTTCCTAACTCCAGGAACCAACTAGCTGCCCTTGACCAGCAAGTAATCCCTACTTACAAGGGGTTCATAATTTCATGAGGGAGATAACAAGGACATACATAAGTATATGCAGAATAAATACAAAGAGAATAAACCCTAAGTAATGAGACACCAAGTAGTTTGGGAAGGAGGGGAAGGTGCTGTTTGAGCCATGTCTTAAAGGAAAAGAAAGTACTCTGTGAGGCAGAGGTGAGGAAGGAGTGCATCCTGGACCTCAGGGATAGTCAGGGATAGTTAATGAAAAGGCCCCACGATGAGGGATGGAGTGTCACGTGTGGGATACAGAGAGGAGGCCACTTTGCTTGGTTGTAGTTGGGAGAGATACTCATTGAGGCTGGGAAGATCAAGATTGTGAAGGGCTTTATAAAAACAAATAGAAGAGTTGATATTTGATTCTGGAGGCATAGAAAGCCACTCCAGTTGGGGACACAAGATGGTTAAGAGTACCCTTTCCTGCCTCACTTCTCCACTTACATTCCTCGTCCTCTGGGTCCTAGGAGTTTCAGACTCTCTCTTGCCTTTCCCTGAATGAACAAGTTACTTTTTCAGCACCTCCAATTCCTGTCTCGCCTTCAACCCGCATATCAGCCAAAATGCCATTCCCCTAAGAATCTGCTTCATCAAATATTCCTCTTTCTCATCACCATAATTTTTCATTTGTAGGTTAAGCTGCACCTGGGGTTCCTGGAGATCTGCTAACCTCATTATAACTAGCTGAACTTTTAAGATGTGTCATCTTTTCTTTTCACCTCTTTTCATTTAAGTTATGCTCCTGGGTCTGAAATGCAGCTAGGGCACAGGGTCATCCAAATTGGAAAGGTCACTTGGCTAACTGCAAAGAGTAAAACATATAATCTGCCTGCTCTAGGCAAATAATAACTGATATTTACCTACTACTTTAAAGTTTACAAAGCACTTCAAACATATTTTCTCATATGAGCCTCTTCACTAACCTGTGAGGGAGATACTGGAAGTATCTCCATTTTACAGATAAGGAAACTGAGCCTCCACGATTCCACAGAGAAGAGGCGCCAGAAGTGGGATTAGAAGTTAGGTCTTCCTGACAAACTACTCTATTAATCGTTTTGTAGATAAAGACAGCTTGTCTATGGCTGTCCAGGCTGATCCAGAAGGCAATTGATTCTTTGTCCAATAATTAGTGAGAAAACTTTCACTTTTTGAGCTGAGGTAGGGAATAGGAGTGGTGTGCCATCTCTTGAAATTTGTGTAATCCTTGTCCAAAAGTCCATTGGTGTGGGGCTTTCTCCTTATTGGTGGAGATAAATGCCTTGTCCTGTAAAAAGGGTGGGGTGGAGTGGGTGAGAGGCAATAGTTTGAGTTCTCAGCCAGTCTCCCTTTTAGGGACTCTTCAAAATGGGAGTCCCCCTTCTGAATTCTCCGAGTGAGAATCTTCTTTGAGCTTAGCTTTGAGTTAGCTTCCAGCTTCAAGAGAGAAAATGGAAGAGGACAATCTCACTTCAGGTTCCTGAAGGAAAAGACTGGGAAGACATGAGAAGAGCTGAGAGTCTCCATCACATCCCCATTACCAGCTTGAGTGAGATCAAGGACTCTCTCTCCTGGCTGAGCTGAGTTATATTCTTCCAGTGGAAGAGCTGCTTCACTCTGTATTGTCTGGTACATGTATACCTTCTCTGATTTCTGTTCTGCTACAATATGGATAAAAGGACTTCTTCGCTATTTGCCACATGTTCATTGTGAAACTGGTATTAGGTGGGAAAGGGGTCAAGCCTTAGATATACAACTTGGAGTCCTCCTTCCTCCAGTGACAAAGCAATCAGAAGTTAGATGGAACCCAATCATATCCCCTCTTCTAACAACATTTAAGGAAGCAGAGGGATATATTTTTACTCTGGCACCTCCTCTTTCTGAGAGCAGAGTGGTGGTCTAAGGCCCTCACTCCCTGCTTCTCCTCTTGGCAGGAATGAAAATCTCCTTTAGAGAAGGATGTGGGGAAAAGAGGCCAGAGATGCCTCCCTTTGAGCCACACATATACAGGGATAAGCCTTTCACCATACATGGATCCTCACTACACATGTGAGGTCCACCACTACATGCCTACTCTTGTTTGCTCTGTGTGGCATGGCAGAAAGAACATGGGACTTAGAATCAGAAAACAAGGGTTCAATGCTGGATCTGCCATTTACTTGCCAAGGGGAAGATTTAAGTTCCATGTCAGGAAACAAACAAGGCGTGATAGGCTCCCTTGGGAAGGAGCGAGCTCCCTCCCTCTGGAGGTCTCCCAACAAAGGCCAGATGGTGACTTGTCAGGTATGTTGAAGGAAGGGTCCCTATTCAGCTAAGGCCTGGACGATATAACATCAGTGATTCTGTAACTGGCTATGTGCCTGTGGACAAGTCACAGTCTCTCTGATTTTTCCCCATCAGTAAAATGGGGCAGCTAGGTGGCACAGTAGACGGAACACTGGGCCTGGAGTCAGGAAGACTCATCTTTCCGAGTACAAATTTGGCCTTAGATACTTACCTGGGCAAGTCATTTAACCCTGTTTGCCTCAGTTTCCTCATCTGTAAATGAACTGGAGAAGAAAATAGCAAACCACTTCAGTATCTTTGCCAAGAAAACCTCAAAGGGGTTACAAAGAGTTGGAAATGACTGAATAACAGAAAAATAGGGTTAACAAATACTTGTGTTACATATTCAGATTGTTGTGAGGGCACTTTGGAAAGAAATGAAGCACTATGGAAATATTAATTATTATTATTATTACAGGGATTTGCCCAGCCTTCTTTGTAGGTAGAGGCTGTCTATAAAGATGTTCAAAGAATTGACTGAATCTCTTCTCTGTCTCTCTCTTTTATTTTTGATGAAGAGCAGGATGATCCATTTCCTTTAAGAGGTGAGAGTAGGTGACCTTGAGGGTAAATGAAAAGAGCTCGTCGTCATCAGGAATGCCAATCCTTCCTAGTTCTAGAGCCAGCCTGGTGTAACGGATAGAATGTTGGACTGAGGAGACAGGAAGATATGAGTTTGAATCCTTCCTCTGACACTAGTGATTTTACCCTGGGGAAGTTGCTTAATTTCTCTGTACCTCAATTTCCTCAGCTGTAAAATGATGGGGAGGGCTGGTCCCCCTATGAAATGAGAAAAGATATTTCATGAATTGAGAGAAGTTTCAGGTGAGTTAAGGTTCCCAGGTCTGACTCCTGTTCTGCACACAATTACCCTCATGATTTACAATACTATGCTAGTGATGCCAAAGTAATGGGATTGATTCTGAGATGGGCCCTTAGCTTTGGGTGAGGAGGATTGGGTTAGTGGAAATTACACTGAACTGGATGTGTGCAAAGATTGGTCATGGGTTCAGATCCTGTCACTAATTTTCTGTGTGACCTTGAGCAAATTGCCTAACTTCTCAGAGTCTCAGTTCCTTCATTGGTAAAATGGGAAAGATATTTGTGTTACTTATTTTGCAGAGTTGTGATGAGGAAAGTATTTTGTTAAGTATGAAGCATTGTAAAAATGCATGGTGTCATGTCCTCTATATTTCCTTTGGCTTTTGGCCAAAGCAATATTGCAGTAGCTCAAAAGAAACGTGAGATGAGCAAATGTAGAGACATCTCCACTCCAAGTGTTCACATGGACTATTGTGTGCCTTACCTGTGGTAGAGCCTTCTGAGCTTGTATTGGTCTGATCAGTCACAGTTGGACACACTGTACCTTGACCCCAACGTAGTGATGTCATTTTGGTCCTCTTTGACAACAAAAGACCAAGTAAGAAACCAATTTACCTGAGCTGATTTGAGGATCAAATCAGATAATTATGTAAAATGCATTCTAACTCATAAAGTTAGAGGCAGAAGGGACCGTAGAGGTCATCAAATCCAACATCATTTTATTTTTCATTTATTTCAATATTTTGTTTTTATTGATGCATTTTGTATTTACATCATAGTTATTTGGTGGAGTGGTGGTGGGGACACCTTCTCCTTCCCAGACTGAATCTTTTCTTGTGATAAAGGAAAACAATTCAGCAAAAACATCTGATCCAGATACAATAGTGATTGCATCTGACGGTGTGGGTGACATTTTGTCTTTGTAGCCTCCCATCTCTCTGCCAAGAGTAGAAAGGTATGCTTCATTATTTATATTCTGGGACCTTTGCTATTTTTTCAGTTTCTCAGAGTTTTATTTCCTTTGGGCAGTGTTTCCATTTACATTCTTGTAGTCTGTTTTGTGGTTTTGCTTTTCCCCCTCTGCCTCAGTTCAGACATGCCTTTCCATGTTTATCTGAATTCCTCCCATCATCTTTCTTGCTGCATAATACCATTCCATTGTATTCACATACCATATGGTTGGGGTTTTTCCAGCTATCTCACCAGTCAATAGGCACCCATGTTGTTTCCAATTCTTTGAAGCCACAAAGAAGGTAGCTATGAGTATTTTTGGTCCTTTGTTATTGACTTTGACTTCCTGTATAAGGGCCCGATAGCAGGGTTATTGAGTCAAAGCCAACCCCCTTGTTTTCCAGATGAGGAACTAAGGCCCAGCCCAGAGAACTGATTTGCCTAAGTAACACAAACAGTAAGCAACAAGGCCAAGGCCTACAAAGGTAAAATAACTTGTTCAAGTAGAAATCGCCTAGGGGCTCTAACTCCTATTCCAGCATACTTTCCCATGTGCCACATCAGCAAGTCAGTCAAAGAGCATTTTATTTTATTTTTAAATAGTATTTTCTTTTTTCCAATTACATATAAAGACAATTTTCAACATTCATTTTTTTATGAGATTTTGAGTTCCAAACTTTTCTTCCTCCCTCCCCTACCTCTTCCCCAAGATGGTAAGCAATCCAATACAGTCAATAAGCATGTCAAAGCACCTGATATGTGCCAGGCACTGTTCTAAGTTCTGGGGATACAAAGAAAGGTGAAAACATAGTCCATACTCTCAAGGTGTTCACATAATCGAATGGGAGCTGTTAATCCATGGTGCCCCCATAACCTAACCAGTCACTTTAACATTAATGCCATCTGTCACAAAGGAAGGAGCACCATGGTATACCAGAAAGAGATCTTGGCTCTCAAGGGTTAAAATCTGGGTTCAGACACTTCCCCTGTGTGACTTAACATCGCTTAACGTCCCTAGGGCTCTGTTTCCTCTTCTGTACAATGACAGGGTTGGATTAGATGACCTCTAAGGCTCTATTTTGAAGAAAGAGGCAGCTGGTGGCACAGTGGCTAGAGCACTGGGTATGGAGTTAGGAAGATCTGGCCTCAGATACATCCTAGTTGTGTGACCCTGGGCAAGTCACTTAATCTCTGTCTGCCTCAGTTTCCACTATTGTAAAATGAGTTAATATTAATAACCCCTACCCTTGCAGGGTTATTGTATCAAACGAGATAACATTTGTAAAAAAAAAAGTACTTAGCATGGTACCTGGCACACAGTAGGCACTATATTAGATTGTAAACTCTTTGAGGGTGGGGACTGCCTTTCTTTTTCTTATTTGTGTCTTTAGCATTCAGCACAGTAGGTAGTTTTTGGGGGAAGGGGTTGTTTAGTTGTTTTCTTCAGTTGCTCCTGACTCTTCATGACCCCATTTAGGGTTTTCTTGGCAAAGATACTGGAGTGGTTTGCCATTTCCTTCTCCAGCTCATGTTACAGATGAGTAAACTGAAACAAACAGGGTTAAGTGACTTGCCCAGGGTGACACAGCTAGTAAGTGTCTGAAGCCAGATATGAACTCAGGAAGATGAGCCTTCTTGACTCCAGACCTGGCACTCTATTCACTGAGCCATCTACCACTTGATAAATGTTTATTTTATTTATTTATTTTGGCTAGGCAATGGGGTTAAGTGACATGCCCAGGGTCACACAGCTAGTAAGTATCTGAGGCCAGATTTCAACTCAGGTCCTCCTGAATTCAGGGCCAGTGCTTTATCCACTGTACTACCTAGCTGCCCCAAAGTAAGACAATCTTAATTGAAAGGCATTTTTTTTTTTGGTGTGGTTAGGCAATGAGATTAAGTGACTTGCCCAGGGTCACACAGCTAGTAAGTATCAAGTGTCTGAGGTTGGATTTGAACTCAGGTCCTCCTGACTCCAAGGCCAGTGCTCTATCTACTGCACCACCCAGCTGCCCCTTAAATGTTTATCATATTGTATTCTTCCCTTCCCCTACTTTTTCTTTCTTTCCAACCCAAATCTATGATGCTATGACCTTGTCATTGACCCTGGAGTTTGGCCTCAGGCCTGATTCTTGATGAATGCCCTAACCATCCTGTAATCCTAAAACTGGCCAGGCAGTGGGGTGTGGATAGAATCTGTTCAATCTGACTGGTGGAGCAGCAGCTAAAATCAGACTTTGCTGATACTGGGAATGGTAGCATGAATACTGAAACACCCAGGGCAGAACTGAAGGATATTCTGAGAAGTGTGAACATGTCTATCCATCACAGAGCCTAAGCTCACTTAAAAAGGATGAAAGAAGCCTGTACAACACTGAGAGACCCTGACACAGAGAATGAGTAAACAGCATCCTGTGAGAGCAGGAGGAGATTATAGTGCTTTCTCATTCCACATGCGTTTGGCATATCAAATAGTATCATGTTGTCAAAGCTCTTCCACCTTACCTTTGGATGCTGCAGAGCCAATGATGTTCTCAGGATGGGCACAGCCCAGCTGCACTTTTCCTGTAACTGAAGCTCTTGGGGAAATCAAGACTTAGCTTTTCCTCCAATTTTATTTCCTCTCCAAAAAGAGTACCTTGATAGGAAAATCAACAATTTGAGTTATTTCTCTCCTACTCCTCCAATCCCCTTTTCCCACACAAAAAAATTCAGGCAGATGGTCTAGTGTATAGAGCACTGACCTTAGAGTCAGGAAAACCTGAGTTTGAATCCAGCTTCAGTCATTTATTAGCTATGTGACCCTGAGCAAGTTATTTAACCTCTATCTACCTCAGTTTCTCCATCTGTAAAATGAAGATAATAATAGTATCTACCTTACGGGGTAGTTATGAAGGTCAAACGTGATAACACATAACTTTGCTATAATGCTAGTCAATTAATCAATAAGCACTTATTAAGCACCTACTATTTGCCAGGCACTTTGCTAAATGCTGGGAATATAAAGAGAAGCAAAAGACATTTTCCTGCCCTCAAGGAGCTTATAATCTAATGGTAGTTGTTATGCTAGAAATTAAATACTGATAATTATCATCCTTCTCATTATTATTTTTGGAAGCATAGGAGTAGCAGTATTTAGCCTGTTAAGTAGGTTGGTATTTTGATGGTAATATTACAATAATATTAATTTCAGGAGGATTTTCATCTTTAAAGTACCTTACAAATATTGATCCCTCAAAATTAATTAAAATGTTTTAATCTCTAAATGTCTCTTGGCTGTTCTACACCTCTGCTGCATTAAACAAGAGAAAAACAGTAATGCTCAATAGCTTCTTGAGATCTAATGGGTACTCCAAGTCTCAGATCTTATCTTACATAGCTTGTGCATTGGGAACTGTTTACAACATGGTGTGACAGAAATCAGATATTTGGAAAGATTGGAAAGAGAAATGGGATTGGTTGGATTACAGCTCTCCCTGCTCTCTATCCCCTCCCCCTGAAGCTCAGAAGGCTGATTTTGGAAATACAAAGTCTAATGGAGGAGTTGGACACCAGAATGAACCTACCAGTATCTTAGGCTTTAAAAATCCAGCCATTTGTTTATTTTGTGTGAGGAAGGGAAGAAATCTGAGAAAGGCCAACAAAAAACAAAAGCCAGTTCTATAACTTGGATGGGTACATGGGTACATGGTGCCATTCTTCCAAGGACATCTTAGTACTTAATTTCTATGATACTTTAAGATTTTCTCACAATCATTTGAAGAAGGTAGGACCAGTGTTGCTGTTCAGTCATGTCTGACTCTTTGTGACCTGTGGACCATTTTGTACATAGGATTTTCTTGGCAAAGATACTGGAGTGGTTTGCCATTTCCTTCTCCAGTGGATTAAACCAAACAGAGTTTAAGTGAATTGCCCAAGGTCACATAGCTAGTGAGTATCTCAGGCCAGATTTGAACTCTGGTCTTTGTGACTCCAGGCCCACCGCTCTATCCACTGAGCCACCTGACTACTTCTTAGGAGACTAGAGGTTGAGTGACTCACCCAAGTTCACACAGCTAGTGAGTGTCTCAGGCCAGGTCTTCCTGACTCCAGGCCCAGTGCTCTATTCACTGAATCATCTAACTACCCCAGGGCCAGTGTTACTCTCCCTGTTTTTCAGATGAGGAAGCTGAGGTTCATAGACTTATAGTGACTTAGCCTAGGTCACACAACTAGCAAATATTGGAGCCAATATTCTAAGCCAGTCCTCTCTTGAATCCAAGACCAATGCCCTTCCTACTATGCCACACTTCTAGCTTGCATGTCATGGGTTTGCAACCCCTGGTATTTTTTCATTTATAATTTAACTTATATTATATATAAAATTATATATATATATTTATTTCATGTATAATTTAATTAATTCTTTCAATATATAGGATGAGACCCTTTCAGAAGTATGTTAGGAATGTGGCTAGGCAACTGAAACCTTTTACATCTAATGATATACTTCCCTTTTTTTAAACTTGGGGGAGAGAGAATTGGCAGGAGTGGATAGAAAGGTGATCTCTCTAATGAGGACTTACCATTGCATTAGGCAAAATTGTAGGATAGGTTAGGATGTTTTATATATATATATATATATATATATATATATATATATATATATATATATATATATATATACATATACATATATTTAAATGTTTATAGGAATCCTAAGGGAAATTTCTTGGACAGAGGTGCCCATCTATAGTTACAAATAAGGTATTCAGCCTTTGCATAAGTTTTGGCTGATCTAAGAGACACCTTTTGGTAGTACAATCTACAAACCAGTATCTATCACCACAGTTAGCAGAGTCAGCTATTTATTTTTTTTAGGGATGGGAATATGATGTACAATTATTATTTATTTTTAAAAATTGTATTTTCATACAAAGATGCTTCCCAACAAATATACAAATACCCTCTTTAAAAAGTATACGCCTTTCTCTTCTTACCAAACAATTCACTGATTGGGGTGCTATGTGGTAGCGTGGAAAGGTTGCTGGTTCTGAAATCAGAGGACTGGGTTTAGAAACCTCACTCTCCCATATACTGCCTACATGACCTTAAGCAAGCCACCTAACCTCTGTGGACCAAGAATCATAGGGTCTTAGATTTAGAGCTAGCTAATATAGATTGCTTGCTGTCTTGGGGATGGGGGAGGGGAGGGAAGGAGGGAGAAAAAAATTTGGAACTCAAAATCTTGTAAAAGTGAATGTTGAAGACTAAAATAAATAACTAAATTAATTTAAAAAAACCAAATTCTTTCTGAACAAAAAGAAAAGAAAAGAAAAAGATTTGGAGCTAGAAGGTACATAGTACATAGAGCTAGAAGGTCATCTAGTTCAGTTCCCTCATTTTATAGTCAATCAATATTAAGTATCTACTATGTGCCAGGCACTATGTTAAGTGCTGGGATACAAAGTAAACATGAGGAAACTGAGGCCCAGAGAGGTTTTCAAGTCAACAAGTATTTATTAAGCACCTACTATGTGGCAGAAGCTGTGCTTAATGCTGGGAATACAAAGGAAGGTTAAAAACAACCTCTGCTCTCAAGGAACTTACCGTCTAATGGCAGAGACAACATATAAATGACTAGACATCAAAAAGATACAGGAAAAAATTGGAGATAATATCAGGGGGAAGGCATTAACATTAAAGGGAACTGGGGAAGATGTTGGAGAAGATGGAATTTGAACTGAGATTTGTAAAAAGCCAAGGAAGGCAGAGGGCAGAGATGAGGAAGGAAAATATTCCAGGTGGGGCTGGGAGTGGGGTGGGGACAACTAGTGAAAATTCATAGAGTCAAGAGATGGAATTCTCTTGTGCAAGGAATAGCAAGGAGGCCAGTGTCACTGCATTGCAGAGTATGTGGAGGGGTACAAGGTAAAAATAGGCTGGAAAGGTAGGAAGGGACCAGGCCATCAAGGACTTTAAAATATCAGCATTTATTGGATCCTGGAGGTAATAGGGAGCCACTGGAGTTTATGGAATAAGGGAGTGATATGGTCAGACCTGAATGTTAGGAGGATCACATTGATAGATGAGTGGGGGATGGACTAGGGTGGGAAGAGACTTGAAGCAGGGAGACCCATCATCAGGCTATTGCAATAGTCCAGCTGTGAGGTGGTAAAGGCCTATATCAGGGAGGTGGCAGTGTCAGAGGAGAGAAGGGGGAGGAAAGAGGAGGTACTATGAAGGTAGAATCGCCAAGACCTGGTCACAGTCTGGATATGGGGAGATGAGAGAGAGAGGGGGAGGAGGAAGAGGAGAGAGAGAGAGAGAGAGAGAGAGAGAGAGAGAGAGAGAGACAGACAGACAGACACAGAGACAGACTCAGAGAGAAGGAGTAGAAGGAGGAGGAGGAGGAGGAGAAGGAGGAAGAGGAGGAGGAGAAGGAGGAGAAGGAAGAGGAGGAGGAGGAGGAGAAGAAGAAGAGAAGAAGAAAAGAGTAAAGTGTGAGAGAGACAGAGAGACGCTGTGAGCCTTGGGGGACTTGGGAAAATCATCCAGGTAAGTTAAGTGGCTGAGGCAGGATACAAACCCAGGTCTTTTGACTCCAAATCACACATAGTTTCCACTCTACCGCTGCCTCTCCCGCTTTCTTCATATGGAAAATGAGAGTGTTGAACTAGATGACTTCTAAAGTCCCTCTCAGCTATAAATCTGGGCTTGTTAAGAGAAAGGAGGGAACTGTACTTTAACCTTGATAGTATGGTTACAATTGACTAGAATTTGGTAGCCTCTCCCTGCTGACGTTATAGACTTTGGCGTAGTAATTCTATATGCTGTTCTCCTGGTTCTACTTTCTTCAATCTGCATTGGTTCTTAAAGTCTTCCCATGTTTTTTAGAATCTTTCAGATTCATCATTTGTTCATGTCCCATTGCTTTCATATACCGTGATTTATTGAACCACTTCCCAGGTGTTGGTCAGTGCCCAGATCTGACCTAGCTCTCTATGGTGTGTTTCCTATGGGCCAGTGTCTGACTCCCAAGCAGGGCTAAGAGAGTGAAGTCAAGTGAATGAATGAGTGAAAAAGCATTTATTAAATGTTTACTATGAGCCAGATACTGGCTAAATAAGTGCAAACAAATCTGGCATTCCCTACCCTCCAGAAGCTTATGTTCTAAGGGGGAAAACTCTCTCTCTCTCTCTCTCTCTCTCTCTCTCTCTCTCTCTCCACACACACACACACACACACACACACACACACACACACACACACATACATATATATGTATATATAAAATTTGATTACTGCTTTTCAGAGTCAAAATTGGAAAGGGGGAGGGGTATGGGTGGGAAGCCCATAGTGTCATGGCATGAAGTGGGTGATTAGAACAGTGGGTCCAACTTTAAGATAGCCATGGTAAATGTTCACCAATTGGAAGCCCAGGGTCTCAAGTGGGAGCTTGGAGTTGGAGGGGAGGCCAGAACACAGATGCATGGCTAAGATGTAGTGGGTTTGAAGCACCCCCTGTCCCAAAGCCCCACCATGACTCTTATGACCAATGGCTGCTGTCCAAGGTAGTAAGGTCTATACAGCACGGTGGTGGTAACTGGTTAGCCCTCTGTTTTTATGATGAAAGGCGTGACACTCTAGGCTGTTATTTTTAAGTAGAGCTCTCACTATTTTCTCAAAGGCAGGCTTCAACCTGGGCTCCCATTCTTGCAAAGCTTGCTTTCTCTGCTGTTAGCAGCTCCCTCCCCCCTCACCAAATACACAGCGCGTTATTGTGTTGCCAGCTCATAATTTCTTCCACAAGAGTTAGGTTTGAAATTAAGAGAAACCTGGAGGGGCTGAAAACCCTGCTGGAGGCCCACACAGCCATGACACAGTTTCAGCTGGAAATGAATCAATATTTGTGTTACCGCTTCTAATTGAGTTCATCCCGTCCTCCTGTGGGATCTGATTAGGACAAGAGCCAGAAAACTTTTAAGGGAGAAGAGCTTTTTTTTGTTTATATTTTTAGAACATAACTTTTTGGAAAGCTGCTTTTCAGTTATATATATATGTACACACATATATACATATATATATATATATATATTTTAAAAATCATGCCAGAGAAATTTTACACCAAGTTCATTCACACTGGATCATGCATTTTTGTTGTTTCACTTCCCACAAGTTCAAATTCCAGTTCAAACTGTGGTGCTACGGGCAATTCACAACCCTTCTGTGCCTCAGTTTCCTCATAAGCAAAATGGAGCTAATGAAACTTATACCTTCAGCCTTACATGGTTGTTGCAAGGAAAGTGCTTTATAAACCTTAAGGTTCTGTATGAACACAAGTTATTAATTTTACCAAAACCCTAGAAGCACTAATTACTTATTTATTTCCAAAAGGATCATATATTTAAATACCAAAAGAACATTAGAAAGGATTGGCTCCAATCCCTTCATCTTACCAAAAAGGAAACTGAGGCTTATGAAGGTTAAGTGATTTTCTCAAGGTCACTCAGTAAATTATAGAGGGAGAATTTGAACTCAGATTCCATGACACCAGGTTAAGTACTTTTTTCACTGCCTCCCAAGCCCTTATCTCTCTACACTTGTGTGGAGGAGAAACTGAAGGGCAGGACCTGGTCTTCTCTCATCAGCAGACAAGAGATTAAAGCTAAGACTTAAGCTGTAAAATCTTGGAGAAGTCACTTAAAAGCTCTGAGCCTCAGTATCTTCATCTGTCAAATGAGATGAATTGGGACCAGATGATCTTTAAAGTCATTTAAAATTAGGGAGTCTCTGATCCTTTGATGAATTAATCAGATGATCAAATTGCAACCTTAGAAGGTGGGAAGATTCTGTCCCAAGGAGATGAGATATGGAAAAAGAGGAAGAAGAAGAAAGGGAGGAAAAAGAGGAGGACAACACACCAACACAAAACTGGTGGGAGGCGAGTAGAGGATTGTCAAGTGGGGCCGATGACCGAGAGGAGGCCACATAGGGGACCCCAATAGAGGCTCTGAGCCTTGGACAGTTCATGTAGGAGAGGGGAGTATAAGACTTCTAGTCTTGAGCTCTATTCATGTCCAGGGCTAGGGATTCATTTTTTCCTAGTACTTAATACATTTGTGTGATGCTGATGAAATAAACAATAGAAATATGCTCTTCAGCTGATGCCTGCTAACAATTGGATTAGGAGAACCACTGCTCTGCTTCAATTTACTGCTTGGAATTTGTTGTCTGGCCAGGATACAGGCTGAGTAGCACATGATGTATTCTCCTAGGATCCCAGAATCATGGAATCTCAGAATTGGATGGTTCCTTGGTGACTATCTAGTTCAATTCTTTCCTGGGACACAATTCCGTCTCTGCTATGACTGACTTCAGTCCTCTAGTCTCTGGTTGAAGACCTCCAGTGAGGGGAAACTCATTGCCTCCTGATGCAACTTACTCCACATTTGGGGAGTCCTAACTGTTGGCAAACCTTTCCTTCTGCCAAGTCTAAAATGTGGCATAGAGACCAGGACATAACACTGCAGGTGTAATCTGACCAAGAAAGGGTACAATGGGCGCATCACTTCTCTGCCTGACTTAGCCTCATGACAAGCTCTTTGAAGGTGCATTTGCAAATCAACAGCTTTTCATTGTTGGGTGAGTCGATTACTACTTCCAAACATCCCATACAATAGTGCTTTTTCTCTTTTTCACTTTCTTTGTCTCTTTCCTTCCTTCCTTCCTTCCTTCCTTCCTTCCTTCCTTCCTTCCTTCCTTCCTTCCTTTTTTCCTTCTTTCTTTCCTTCCTTTCCTCCTTTCTTTCCTTCCTTTCCTCCTTCCTTCCTTTCTTACTTCTTTCCTCCCTTCTTCCCTTTTTTCTTTGTTTCTTTCTTTTTTCCTTCTTTCCTTCCTTTTTTTGTTTCTTCCTTTTTGTTTCTTTTATTTTTTCCTTCCTTTTTTGTCTCTTTTTCTTCCTTCTTTTCTTTTTTCCTTTTCTCTTTTTTGTTCCTTCCTTTTTCTTTCTTTTTTCCTTCCTTCTTTGTCTCTCTTTTCTTCTTTCTTTTTTCTTTTTTGTCCCTTCCTTTTTGTTTCTTTTTTTCCATTTTCCTCCCTTCTTTTCTTTCTTCCTTCTTGTCATTCCTTCATTTTTGTTTCTTTCCTTCTTTCTCCTTCTTTGCCTCTCTATTCCTCCTTCCTTCTTTGTCTCTTTTCTTCCTTTTTTCTTCCTTTCTTTCTTTCCTTCCTTTCTTTCTCTCTCTGTTTTTTAAAAGACTGAATCTTTTTGTCTCTCCCAGGCTAGAGGTACAGGGCTACTTGTGACCCTGATTCTACCACCAATTGGCAGGGGAGCTTTGATCTACTTTGTGGCAGCCCACCACTCCCGAGGCAATCTTGTGACAGAAAATGCTGGGTGTTCTCCACATCGATGTCATACTTAGTATGGACACGCAATTGACACAGCTCACTGCAGCTAAGAATTCCTGAGCTCAAGAGATCGGAAAGCCTCAGCCTCCCTGGCAGCAGGGATTACAGGCATGCACCATCACACCAGGTCACAATAGGATTTTTCAAATGTTCTTGCATTCAAAACTGGTAAGACCTTTAGCTATATTTTTCTTTGCTTGGCAAGATGAGATATTTACTCTAAATGCTCAGAAATGAGCAGACATGTGGCATATTGGGCACTCTTGGTGCCCAAGGGTAAGGGAGCAATTTTGTCAGGAAAGTATTCTTGATAAACACAAACCCCAGAAGTGGTAATGCTGCTGCACCCACATCTCAACCTTGCAAGGCACCCACTTATGACACCATCTTCACTTCCTGCCTCTGTAACTGAGCTCTGATGGGGAGCTGTGTGGGCTTTATCTGTGGTTTACCCATCCCCAGCTCATCCCTTTCTCTCCTACATTAAGACTGTCTACAGGGCAACTTACCCCATCAGTATTCCCTGATTATATTCCCTGCAGAGATGATTTTAATTAATTTCTTTTTTCCTGGGTCCCATAGCACTATCATTTTAGGAATGAATGTCAAACAGGAATCTTCTTTTCCCAGAGTAGAGGCATACCTTGGAGATATTGTGGACTACCATAAAGCAAATATTTCAGTAAAGTGAGTTGCACAAATATTTTGGTTTCCCAGTGTATATAAAAGTTATGTTTTTACTACACTATAGTCTATTAAGTGTGCAATGGTATTATGTCTAAAAAACAATTACATATCTTAATTAAAAATACTTTGTTGCTAAACCATAATCTGAGCCTTCAGAAAAATCGTAATTTTTTTGCTAGTGGAGGATTTTGCTTCGATCTCAATGGCTGCTGACTGATCAGGGTGATGGTTGCTGAAGGTTGCTGAAGGTTGGGGTGTCTGTGGCAATTTTTTAAAATAAGGCAACAATGATGTTTGTCATAGATTGACTCTTCCTTTCACTTGAACACTTAGAGGCCATCATAAGGTTATTAATTGGCCTAATTTCAACATTGCTGTGTCTCAGGCAATAAGGGAGCCTGAGGAGAGGGAGAGAGATGGGGGAACAATTGGGTGGAGAGTCAGTAAGAACATACACACATTTATTGATTAAGTTTGCCATCTTATGTATGTGCAGTTCACAATGCTCCAAAACAATTATAATAGTAACATCAAAGATCACTGATCACAAATCACCACAACAGGCATAATAATAATGAAAAAGTTTGAAACATTGTGAGAATTACCAAAATGCAATATAGAGACATGATGTGAGCACATGCTATTGGAAAAATGGTGCTGATAGACTTGCTCAATACAGGGTTGCCACAAACCTTCAATTTGTAAAAAACGCAATATCTGCAAAGCACAATAAAGCTAGGTATGTCAGTACTATCAGCAGGAACCTGGAAAGGAAAAGATTTTTCTTTCGGGGGGATGAATAACTATAGTGTTCTTGGGTATGTGAAGCTTAGTTGCCCTTGCTTTTTGAATATGAAAGAATGTGGGTGTTTGAAGCCAATTTTGACCCTTAAGGCTATGAATCTGGGGGCAAATGATTGGTGTATTTCTCAAGACTGATGAGAGGATAAAATCACCGCTCAAGAATTTCCTCTGCTCAAGAATCTCCAGTGGCTCCCTATTGCCTTTAGTATAAAATACAAATTCCTTTGTTTAGAATTTCAAGCCATATAAAACCGTTCACAATGTGGCTCAGCTTACTTTTTCAGGCTTATTTTACATTATTCCCCTTTGTGCACCCTATGTCTAAACTGGTTTATTTGATGGTTCTCATATGTTCCATCTCCCATCTTCACACCTTTGCCCAAGCTGTCCCCCAAGCCTGGCATTCTTTCCCTCTATACCTCTGCCTCTTGGCATCCCTAGCTCCCTTTAAGGCTAGGCTCAGGTGTCACCTCCTACAAGAGGCCTTTTTTTGACACTCCCCTGTGATACCCCCCATGCACAACTGCGAGGTGACACAGTGGATAGGGCACTGGACCTGGAGGCAGGAAGACCTGAGTTCAAATTCAGCCCCAGGCATTTACTAGCTACATAAATCATTCAACCTCTGTTGCTGTGGTTGCTTCAACTTTAAAATGAGGATAATAATGGCACCTACCTCCCAAGGTTATTGTGAGGATTAAACAAGATAATGTTTATAAAGAATTAGCATAGTGCATGGCACATAATAGGTATGTAACAAATGCTTGTTTCCCTCCTTTCCCACCCCAGCTGCTAGGCATCCTGTTCCTTAAATGCTTTGTATTTATTACATATATACTTTTTTATTTACTTATTTACATATTTACTTATCAGTGCATATGTTCTTTCCCCCTAGAGAACTTAAGCTCTTTAAGGGCTGGGTCTGATATATTTTTGTCTTTGTAACCTCAGCACCTAATATGGTGTCTAGCACAAAGCAAGCACTAATTGTTTGTTAAATTGAATTGAAATTCCCTCAACCAGATATAAGGATTGGAGCTTGGTTTTTCCCAGTCTTTGTTTGGTTTTCATCAAGCAGAAGAACTCTAATCCCTACTTACTGACTTGGTCCTCATAGCCTCACTGATGACTAATTTCTGAGAAATGAGACTCTTGGGGCAGCTAGGTAGCACACTGGCCCTGAAGTCAGGAGCACCTGAGCTCAAATCCGGCCTCAGACCAAACACTTGACACTTATTAGCTGTGTGACCCTGGGCAAGTCACTTAACCCCAATTGCCTAAAAAAAAAAAAGAAAAGAAATGGGGCCCTTTATATTTTAGGATATATGGAATTAATTTGTACTTAGAGTTCAAGAAAACTAATATGTTACTAGTATTTATATAGAGCTTTAAGATTGCAAAGCGCTTGACAAATACCACATTTTATTCTTACAACAACCCAGAAAGGTAAGTGCCACCAGGAAACTGAGACAGCCTTGCCCAGAATCCCACAGTTGGGTTTTGAGGCAGACTTCGGTCTCAGGTCTTCCTAACTCCAGTTCCAGGGCTCTATCCATTGTGCCACCTCTCTGATACAAAAGTGGGTTCTGTACAGCAGTAACTGCAGAGCCCAACGTAGGATTGTCACTTAGTTATCAACAAACATTTATTAAGAACCTACCACAAGTCAGGCATTAGAAAAAAAGTGAAACTTTTGAAAAAGTCTCCTGTCCTCAAGGAATTTATATTCTGACTGGGGGGACAATATGTATATAACTAAGTGTATACAAAATAGGGACATGGTGAAGTGGATAGAGCACCGGCTCCGGATTCAGGAGGACCTGAGTTCAAATATGGCCTCAGACACATAACGCTTACTAGCTGTGTGACCCTGGGCAAGTCACTTAACCCCATTGCCTAGCCAAAAAACAAAACAAAACTAAGTATATACAAAATAAATACAAAGTGAGTTTTCCAGGAGGAGGAACAGTTGGGATGAGAGAGAACAAGATAGGATTCATGTAGAGGATCACAACTGAGCAGAACTTTGAAAGAAACAGTAGATTCTAAAAAGGTTGAGGCAAGGTGAGAGTATATTCCAGGCATGGGGTGGGGGTGGGGGCGGGGGCAGTTAGTACAAAGGCCTGGAGATGGAAGATAAAGTAGCATGAGGACTAAGAAAGGGCCAATTTAGCTGTGGAAAGGAAACAATACATAAAAAGTTTGGAAATGTAGGTTGCTTTTGAAGGGCTTTAAAAGCAAAACAGAGGACCTTATATCTGATCTTAGAGGCAACAAGAAGCCACTGGCATTTATTTATTTATTTTTTAGGCAATTGAGGTTAAGTGACTTGCCCAGGGTCACACAGCTAGTAAGTGTCAAGTGTTTGGTCTGAGGCCAGATTTGAACTCAGGTCCTCTTGACTTCAGGGCCAGTGCTCTATCCACTGCACCACCAAGTTGCCCCTGGAATTTATTAAGTAGGGAAGTGACATGGCCATGTTGCGGTTTCATGATGTGTTATGGCAGCATGGGCTCAAAGAATTTAGTTATACCACCTCTAATCCAAGTACAGGTATTTATTGAGGATCGACGCCCCTCAGAAGCAGACTAGGTTCCAAGAAGAACCAGCAGCCTTAGAGAAAGCAAGATGGATATTTTTAGGGTAAGATGCAATTACATAACAGAAATTATGAATATTAAAAAGGCAGCAGGGATTTGTTAAGGGATTAGGTGATAGGGGAGGGGTCCCTTCTATGTTTAGTGGTCAAATATCTTGGTCATGCTGCCTTCCGATTGTCTAGTTACTGTCATCCTGTCTGGTCAAGATGGATAGTTAGGTATTGTGGTCCTGCCTTGGGCTAAACAGATGATGTAATTGTGCTAGAGCAAAAGAACACACCTGATCAAATATGTGAATTGGATCTGGGGGCAGTGCCTGGCTAGGGGCAGTGGCTATATTGAGTCTGGGGGCCTGAGGTGTGGTTAAATCCAGACTGTATGGTTAAATCAGGACATGGCCTGCTGTTTAGTGGGGCCCATGAGGAAGTTAGAATACTGGGGCTGGGGGCAGCTTTATTAGGGTTCTATTAGTCAAACTTTGTGTTTAGGAAAATCATTTTGTCATTGAGGGAAGGTAACATAGTTTTAACTATGTTGAACTTGAGATGTCTATGTGTCATCAAACTTGAGATATCCAGTAGGCATTTGGAAATATGGGAGTGGAGCTCAGGGCCAGATATTTAGATTTGGGAATCATTTGCATGGTAAACCCATGGGAGTTATGCTCACCAAGTGAAAGAATATAGAGAGAGGAAAGAAGAAGCTCCAGTATAGATGATCATGAATGAGATTTAATTTGGGGAGGCAAGGGAGGAGAAAGAAACAAAATTGTGCCCCCAGAGTCATCAGAGAAATGTAGAATTTAGAAATGGAAGGTATCCAGGAGGACATATAGTCCAATCTCCTATCCACTGCAAGAAACATATATATATACAGATAGATAGATAGATGGATATAGATATAGATATATAGATAGATAGATAGATAGATATCTATATATATATCTATATATAGATATCTATCTCATCCCTGATAATTAGTAAGTCTCTGCTCCAATACTTCCAGTGACAGAATGCTCACCATTTTTGAAGGCAGTTCATTCTATTATTGGATTGCCCTAATAGGTAGGAAACTCTTAGAAATCTTCCCAAGAACTGAACCCAAATATGCCTCTTGTAACATGCATGCATTGGTTCCAGTTCACAATTCTGAAATAATGTAGACAAAGTCTACTTCTTTTTTCTGCATCACAACCCTTTACATATTTAAAAACATCTAGACAAATTCTCACATTGGTCATGCCCAATTTATTCTGATTGCCTCTGTATATTTGTTACAAAGGGTTTGTTTATCTTTTTCAGGAGGGGGAAGGGTAGGGCTTGTTAATTGAAAAAAAGAAAATGCAATTAAAAAAAGAAAACATCTGCTAGATCTTCCCTTAGCTCCCTCCTCTCTCAACGTACTTGTAGGATTTTGTGAAAATCATATTTTTTTGGTAAATAGTATTTTATTTTTTCCAATTACATGTAAAGATAGTTTTCAACATTCATTTTTTTTACAAGATTTTGAGTTTCAAATTTTTTCTCCTTCCCTTCCATCTCCCCTCCCCAAGACAGCAAGCAATGTGATACAGTTTATACATGTACAGTCATGTAAACTTATTTCCACATTAGTCATGTTGTGAAAGAAGAAACAGAACAAAAGGGAGAAGCCGCAAAAACCAAAAAAAGTGAAATTAATATGCTTTGATCTGCAGTCAGCCTCCATAGTTCTTTCTCTGAATATGGATAGTATTTTCCATCATGAGTCTTTCAGAGTTGTCTTACATCCCTGCATTGCTGAGAGGAGCTAAGTATATCAAAGTTAGTCATCACACAACGTTGCTGTTACTGTGTTTGATGTTCTCCTGGTTCTGCTCACTTCACTCAGCATCAGGCCATGTAAGTCTTTCCAGGTTTTTCTGAAGTCTGCCTGTTCATCATTTCTTATAATACAATGGTATTCCATTACATTCATATACCACAACGTGTTCAGCCATTTCTCAGTTAATGGATATTGCCTCAATGTCCAATTCTTTGTATCCACAAAAAGAACTGCTATAAATATTTTTGTACGTGTAAGTCCTTTTCCCTTTTTTATGATCTCTTTGGGATACAGATCTAGTAGTGGTATTGCTGGATCAAAGGGTATGCACGGTCTGATTGCCCTTTGGGCATAGTTCCAAATTGCTCTCCAGAACGGTTGGATTAATTCAGAACTCCACCAATACATTAGTGTTCCAATTTCACACATCTTCTTTCACATTTATCATTTTCCTTTTCTGTCCTATTAGCCAATCTGATAAGTGTGAGGTGGTACCTCAGAGTTACTTTAATTTACATTTCTCTAATCAATAGTGATTTATATCATTTTAAAAATGACTTCTTCATTTCTTCATCTGAAAACTGCCTGTTTTTATCCTTTGACCATTTATCAATTGGGGAATGACTTGTATTCTCACAAATTTGATTCAGTTCTCTATAATTCTGAGGAATCAGGTCTTTATCAGAAACACTTGCTGTAAAAATTGTTTCCCATCTTTTTGCTTTTCTTCTAATCTTGGTTGCATTGGTTTTGTTTGTGCAAAAACCTTTCAATTTAATGTAATAAAAATTATACATTTTGCATTTCATAATGTTTTCTATTTCTTGTTTGGTCATAAATTCTTCTCCTCTCCATAGGTTTGACAGGTATACTAATTTGCATATGGTGTCACCCTTTATGTCTAAGTCATGTACCCATTTAGACCTTATCTTGGTATATGGTATGAAATGTTGGTCTATGCCTAGTTTCTGCCATACTATTTTCCAGTTTCCCAGAAGTTTTTGTCGAACAGTGAGTTCTTATCCCAGAAGATGGAGTCTTTGGGTTTATCAAATGGTAGATTACTATAATAATTTACTATTGTGTTTTGTGTACCTAATCTATTCCACTGATTCATCACTCTATTTCTTAGCCAGTACCAAATACTTTTGATGATTGCTGTCTTATAATATAATTTTAGATCTGGTAAGGCTGGGGCACCTTCCTTTACATTTTTTTCATTAATTCCCTGGATATTCTTGACCTTTTGTTCTTCAATAACAAGGTGAATCTTGTTATTATTTTTCTAGATTTATAAAATAATTTTTGGTAGTTTGATTGGTATGGCACTGAACAAGTAAGTTAACTTAGGTAGAATTGTCATTTTTATTATATTAGTTCGGCCTATCCATGAGCAATTCATATTTTTCCAATTGTTTAGATCTGACATTTTTTTGTGTGAAAAGTGTTTTATAATTGTGTTCATGTAGTTCCTGAGTTTTCTTGGCAAGTAGACTCCCAAATATCTTATATTGTCTACAATTATTTCAAATGGAATTTCTCTTCTTGCTGAGCTTTGTTGGTAATATATAGAAATGCTGGTGATTTATGTGTGTTTGTTTTATAGCCTGCAAATTTGCTAAAGTTGTTAATTATTTCAAGTAGTTTTTTAGTTGATTCTCTAGGATTCTCTAAGTATACCATCATATCATCTGCAGAAGCAATAGTTTTGGTTCCTCATTGCCAAGTTTAATTCCTTCAATTTCTTTGTCTTCTCTTATTGCTGAAGCTAACACTTCTAGTACGATACTGAATAATAGTGGTGATAACAGGCATCCTTGTTTCACTCCTGATATTATTGGGAATGGTTCCAGCTTATCCCCATTACATATAACATTTGCTGGTGGTTTTAGACAGATACTACCTATCTTTTCTTTTTTTTTTGATTAGGCAATGGGGTCAAGTGACTTGCCCAGGGTCACACAGCTAGTAAGTGTTATGTGTCCTAGGCTGGATTTGAACTTAGGTCCTCCTGAATCCAGGGCTGGTGTTCTATCCACTGCACCACCTAGCTGCCCCAACTACCTATCATTTTAAGGAATGATCCATTTATTCCTATACTCTCTAGTGTTTTTAATAGGAATGGATGCTATATTTTGTCAAAAGCCTTTTCTGTATCTATTGGGTTAATCATATGATTTCTGTTGGTTTTGCTATTGGTAGTTTGCCTAATATTGAACCAGCTCTACATTCCTGGTATAAATCTCACCTATTTCATTGAATGTCAATCTTTTTCCCTGAAAGATTATACTCAATTTTGCTGGTAGTTGATTCTTGGTTGTAATCTAATCTCTCTTGCCTTCTGGAATATCATATTCTAAGCCCTCCAGTCCTTTAATATATAAGCTGCTGAGTCCTGTGTAATCCTGACTGTGGCTCCTTGATATTTGAATGGTTTCTTTTTGGTTGTTTGCAAAATCGTCTGCTTGCTCTGATACTTCTGGAATTTGGCTACAATATTCCTTGGAGTTTTGATTTTGGGATCTCTTTCAGAAAGTGATTGGTGGATTCTTTCAGTGACTATTTTACCTTCTGGTTCTAGGATATCAGGGCAGTTTCTCTTGATAATTGCTTGAAAGATGCTCTCCAGGCCCTTTTTTGATCATGGCTTTCAGTAGTCCGATAATTCTTTTTAAAATTTATTATTTTTAAAATTAATTTATTTTGAGTTATCAACAATCACCTCCATAAGCTTCTGAGCTTCAAATTTTCCTCCCTCTCCCTCCCCACCTCCCTCCTCAAGATGGCATGCAATCTGATATAGGCTATACATATACATTCCTATTAAACATATTTTCACATTAGTGATGTTGTAAGCAAGAATTAGAGCCAATAGAAGGAACCACCAGAAAGAGGAAACAAAACACAACAGAAGAAAAAAATAGCAAATAGCATGCTTTGATCTGCATTCAAACTCCATAGTTCTTTCTTCTTTGTGGACAGCATTTTCCATCATGAGGCCTTTGGAGATGTCTTAGATCCTTGTATTGCTGAGAAGGGTTAAGTCTATCAATATTAGTCATCACACAATGTGGCTGTTACTGTGTACAACATTCTCATAGTTCTGCTCACTTCACTCAGGATCAGACCATACAAGTCTTTCTGAAGTTTTTCTGAAGTCAGCCTGTTCATCATTTCTTACGGCACAATAGCATTCCATTACATTCATATACCACAACTTGTTCAGCCATTCCCCAATTGATGGGCATCCTCTCAATTTCCAATTCTTTGCCACCACAAAAAGAGCTGCTCTAAATATTTTTGTACATGTGGGTCCTTTTCCCATTTGTATGATCTCTCTGGGATACAGCCCTAGAAGTGCTATTGCTGGGTCAAAGGGTATGTACAGTCTGATTGCCCTTTGGGCATAGTTTCAAATTGCTCTCCAAAATGGTTGGATCATTTCACAGCTCCACCAACAATGCATTAGTGTTTCAATTTTCTCACCTCTCCAACATTTATCATTTTCCTGTTTTGTCATGTTGGCCAATCTGATAGGTGTGATGTGGTACTCAGAGTTGTTTTGATTTGCATTTCTCTAATCAATAGTGATTTAGAGCACTTTTTTCATATGAGTAGTCCAATAATTTTTAAATTATCTCTCCTGGATCTATTTTCCAGGTCAGTTGTTTTTCCAATGAGGTATTTTATATTTT
The DNA here is from genome assembly GCF_003287225.1 of Phascolarctos cinereus. Taxonomy (NCBI): domain Eukaryota; kingdom Metazoa; phylum Chordata; class Mammalia; order Diprotodontia; family Phascolarctidae; genus Phascolarctos; species Phascolarctos cinereus. The sequence goes on from NW_027555847.1 coordinate 219,275,162, forward strand.
CTTCTATTTTTTCATTCTTTTGATTTTTTTAAGGCAATTGGGGTTAAGTGACTTGCCCAGGGTCACACAGCTAGTCAGGTTCTCCTGACTTCAGGGCCGGTGCTCTATCCACTGCACTACCTAGCTACCCCTCTTTTGATTTTTTTTGGCTGATTCTTGATGTCTCATAGAGTCATTAGCTTCCCCTTGCCCAATTCTAATTTTTAAAGGATTATTTTCTTCAGTTAGTTTTTGTACCTCCTTTTTCCATTTGGCCAATTCTACTTTTAAAGAAGTTGTTTCCTTCAGTCAATTTTTGTGCCTCCTTTTCCAAGCTATTGACTCTTTTTTCATAATTCTCCTGCATAACTCTCATTTCTTTCCCCAATTTTTTCTACGTCTCTTATTTGATTAAAAAATCCTTTTTGAGCTCTTCTAAGAGAACTTTTTGGGCTTGAGACCAATTCACATTCCCCATTGAGGCTTTGCATGTAGGCATTTGACATTATTGTCCTCTTCTGCGTTTGTGTTTGGATCTTTCCTGTTGCCATAATAGATTTCTTTGATTGGGGCCCCTTTTTGTTTTTTGCTCATTTTTAAATGTTGAGCTCTGCTCTTGGGGTGCAAAGGGCACTGTCCCAAGCTTCTTGCCCTGGGGGCCAGGGACCTGATCACTGGCTTTCTGCACTGGGGCCTCTGAGGCTGGCTGCTTGTCCACTGCACTAGGGTGGCCCAGCCTAGTTGCACCGGCTGTGCCCTGAGTTCCAGGGCTGGCAGTTTGTCTGCTTCACTAGGGCTGGAGGCCTCACAGCTGTCTTGCTGTGCCACTGTCCTGCTGGGCCAGAACCATGAAGCCTTGGTTGCTGATCTGGGCTGTAGCTAAGAGCCCAGCTCTTAGCTTGCTGGCTTGCCCAGACACTGCCTGTGCTGGGCTGTGTGCCCCTTTTACCCAAGTGAGACAGACCTTTCCTGAAGTCCTTCTATATTATCTTGGGCTAGAAAATTGTTTCACTCCATCTTTTTGTGGATTCTAGAATTCTTTTAGAGGCTTAATTTAACATTGTTTTCTGAGGGAAACTGGCGAGAGCTCAGGCAAGTTCCTGGCTTCTCTCTGCCATCTTAGCTCCACCCCAAATGTAAATTTCAGAAATCATATCTAAAACTGAGACTCTGAGATTTTTGCCTCATATACTGTAAATTGGTAAAGGTGCCAAAAATTGGAAGAGTCAACATTAATAAAGTTATAGGAAGACAGGTGTGCTAATATGCTGCGGGGCTGTGAATTGGTCTAATAGTCTAGAGAGCCACTTGGAATTAGGCAATATGAATCACTACCCCTTTGACACAGCAATCCCACTATTGGACAAATATTGTAAGAAGATTCAAGACAGAAAGAAAAAACCCATACATACCAAAATATTCACAGAAGCATTCTTTATGGTAGCAAAAAACTGGAAACAAAGTGGATGGCCACTGATGGAAGTGATGACTCAAAAGAAAACAAAATTAAATTTGATAGTATATGAATATAACAAAACATCATTATTCAATAAAAATGATATATGTGGTGTGTTTAGAAAAACGTGGGAAGATTTGTATGAATTGATGCAATGAAATTAGCAGAACCAAAAGAATAATGCTCACATTGATTAGAATAATGGAAAGCAAGCTCAACTTTGAGTAATTGAAAAACCAATAATGTTCCCAGAGAACAGATCATAAAACACACCACCCTTCTCATAGCAGAGAAACAGGGAATATTGGAACAGAATGCTGCAATCATTGTTAAATGTAGTTACATCACTGGCTGTTTTTTGCTGAAATGTTTTCCTCTATTAAAAGAGAGTGTTCAGTCTAGAGAGGGGAGAGAATTTCCAGAAATGACTGTGATATGAAAACAAAAGACAGTAATAAAACATATGTTTTCAAGAGTTGATTCAAAGTCACATTTTGAGCTCATTGCTCCTTGTGCATCTTCCTTAGGTACCAAGATTGCTAGTTGTGGTGGGAGACGAATGAGACTATCATGGAAAAGGTTGGGTGGGTTTCTGCACCTCTGTTTTGGACCAATGGACTATGCTTCTGTTGTTGTTGTTCAGTTGTTTCAGTTATGTCTGACTCTTTGTGACCCCATTTGGGGTTTTCTTGGCAAAAATACTGTAGTGCTTTGCCATTCACTTCTTTGGCTCATTTGACAGAGGAGGAAACTGAGGCAAAGAGGGTGAAGTGACTTGCCCAGAGTCACACAGCTAGTAAATGTCTGAGATCAGATTTTGAACTCAAGAAGATGAGTCTTCCCTGACTCCAGGCCCAGCACTCTATCCACTATACAACGTACCTGCCCCGAGTTACAGAGATTCAACAATTTTCTGCTAAAGATAGCAAGTGATTTAGAATCATAGATTCTTACAGTTAATTGGAAAGAACCTTAGAGATCTAGTTCAGCTTCCCACCTAATGTGTTAATCCCTTCTCCAAACCATCGACAAGCATTTATTAAGTACCTACCATGAACCAGAATCTGTGCTAGGTAAGCTCTTAGAGCCATAACTACAAGAATGGAATAATTCCTCCTCACAATGAGGTTACGTTCTAATGGGGAAGATAACAAGTACCTATGTTGTATAAGCATATAGAAAATAATTAGGAAAAAAAACAAATACCACTGGCCCTGGAGTCAGGAGGACTTGAGTTCAAATCCGGTCTCAAACCAGACACTTGATACTTACTAGCCATGTGACCCTGGGCAAGTCACTTAACCCCAGTTGCCTCATATAAATACATAGTAGTTTGGAAGGGAGGACGCTAGCAGATGGAGGGGATCAGGAAAGGATTCATGTTTCATTTATCTCGAAGGAAGAGTGGGATTCTATGAGGTGGAGGTGTGGGAGGCATGTGTTCCAAGTCTGAGGGATAGCCATTTCAAGGTATGGAAATAGGAGACAGAGTGCCACTTGTGAGGAAGAGAGAGAGGGCCAGTCGGGCAGGCTCATGCTTGCTGAATGCTTCCACCAACAAGGAACTTACGTCCATGCAAGGCAGCCTGTTCCATTATTGGTTTTTGGTTTCTTTTTTTGGTTGGGCAATGGGGGTTAAGTGACTTGCCCAGAGTCACACAGCTAGTAAGTGTTATGTGTCTGAGGCCAGATTTGAACTCAGGTCCTCCTGAATCCAGGGCCGGTGCTCTATCCACTGTGCCACCTACCTGCCCCTACCTGTTCCATTATTGAACAGCTCTGATTGTCAGGAAGCTGCTCTTCCTTCAGCTGAAATCTGCTTCTCTTTAGCATGCACCCATCATTACCAGTTCTGCCTCGAAGCTATGTAGAATCAGTCTAATGTCTCTTCCATATGACAGCTCTTAAGATAGCTGAAGACAGAGAACACCCTCTCCCTTCCTCCAAGTCTTGTCTTTGCCAGGCTAAATAGCCTTGGTTATTTAAATTGGTCCTTAGAGGACACGGTTTCCAGACCCTTTTCCTTCCTGGTCACCCTCCCCTGGGAGCACTTTGCCTTGCCAATGTTCCTCTTAAAATGGGCACTCAGAGCTGAACACAATACTTTAGATGCGGTCTGAGCAATGTGGAGTACAGTGGGACTATTACTTCCCTAGTTCTGGACATTATACTTCTATTAATGCAACCTAAGATCCCATTAGCTTTTTCAGCAGCCACATCAAATTGTTGACTCACTGAGCTTGTGATTAGCTAAAACTTTCAGATTTCTTTTTTCACATGCACTGTTAAACCAGCTTTCTCTTATTCTGCTTTTCTCCTTCTGCCTATGCCCTGAATCTTACATAGATTTTTTTTTCTTATCTCATTGATTTTATTTTTCCCTCTGGTTGTCAATTGTATTTTATTTTTATCGATATCTTGTTTTTTATTTCAATTTCATTTTAGAATGTGTACCTCCTCCTTTCCTACCCAATAATCCATCCCTTGTTTAAAAAGAGAGAATTTTTAAAAAGAAAAAAAAACAGTCCAGAAAAAGCAAGCAACACAGCAGTCTGAGAGTATATGTATTGTTTCACAGTCATAGTTCCCCATCTCTGAAACAAGAGAGGACAGACCTTCTCAATTCATCTCCTGTTTGTTATACTTACAAAGCATTTCCTTCCTTCTTTCCTTCCTTCCTTCCTTCCTTCCTTCCTTCCTTCCTTCCTTCCTTCCTTCCTTCCTTCTTTCCTTCCTTCCTTTTTCCCTTTCTCCCTCCCTCTCTGTCTCTGTCCATCTCTCTCTCTGTGTCTCTCCTCTCTTTCCTCCCTTCCCCGCCCCCCCTTCTGTCTGGTGGTGTCTGTTTCTCTTGTCATAGACATTAGTATAGCCACTATACATATCATTTTCCTGCACTGCTCCTCCACTCTGCATCAGTTCACATAAGTGTTCTCTGAATCCTTCATGTTTATCAGTTCTGTGGCATAGTAATATTCCATTATATTTATGTGCCACAATTTGTTTAGCTATCTGCCATTTAATGAGCATCTACTTTCTTTCCCATTCTTTGCTGCTACAAATTTCTATCCCATTCTTTGCTGCTACAAAGGGTAGTAGGTAGGCTTGCTAAATCCTACTTCCATACATTCAGATCATGAAGACATAGAATGCTAGAGCTGGAAAGGACCTAACAGACTATTTCATTCAATCCCCAATTCATCCAGCTGAGGAAACTGAGGTTTAGAGAGGATTAGATCTGTTTTGCTTAACCCTAGAGAGCAAGAGGCAGAGTGGCATGGCAGAAAGACAAATATAAATTTGGAGTCAGAGGATCTAGGTTAAAACTCTGCCCTTGTCACTTGCTATTTGGATTACCTTGGACAAGTCACTTAATATCTTTGAGCTCAGTCTTTTCATTTGCAAAATGAAGAAATTGAACTATATGACTTTGAAAATCTATGATCCTATGAAGCTATGGAGAGACAGAAAGGAAAGCTTTATAACAATTAGACCTCTCCAAAAATGCAATGAGGGGCAGGTAGGTGGCACAGTGGACAAAGCCTAGAGTCAGAAGACTTGAGTTCAAATCTGGCCTCAGATACTTATTAGCTGGGTGACCCTGGGTAAGTCACTTAACCCTGTTTTCCTCAGTTTCGTCATCTATAACGTGAACTGGAGAAGGAAATGGCAGACCACTTCAATATCTTTGCCAAGAAAATCCCAAATGAGGTCACAAAGAGTCATAATGACTGAAAAGTGACTGGACAACTGAAAAAAGTAAAATAAATTTCTTTGGGAGGTAGTGAGTTCCCCATCAATGGTAGATTTTTCAAAGGAAATCTGATGATTGCTTGTTGAGATTTCTCTCAGAAAGTGAAGGGGATTCCTACTGAGGTATGGATTGATCTAAAATCAAAGGATTCAGAGGTAGAAGAGACCTCAGGGGCCATCTATAGTCCAAGGTCCTTCTTTTACTTATAAGGCTCAGAGAATTTAAGTAGCTTGCTAAAGATTAGGATAATTTAGGGGAAGAATTAATTAATTAACTAATTAAAGATTAGGACATTAGGGGAAGAATTGGGTTATGAACCCAGGTTTCTGACTCCAAATGCGGTGCTCTTTCCACATAGTACACTGAAGCAAAATGTTGCTGAAGTCCTCTCCCACAGGATGTTGGCACTCCTGCTTTCCTTGGTCCCAGTGACATATATACATAATTCTGAAGACCTTGACTCTACTCCCTTTTTGTGTCTGATACCTCTGAAGTCCCTTTGTCTCTGAGAGCTTTTCATCTTATAAGTAGTTCCATAAGCTCATGGAAGAACTGAGAATAGAACCTAGGTCTCTTGACTCCCATTTTAGTTTTCTTTATATTACAACCAATTGGCCCTTCTTCACCACACCCCCACAGCTCCAACCCTATCCGTCTGTCTCTCCTCCCTTCCCCCATCCCAGCAGAAAATGCTTTGGATCCATTGACTTTTGGTTATGGTCCCAGAATACACCAGATGACCACTTTGTTATAGTTATCCTAACAAAAATTATTAATCAAGGATTATGGTATGATTGGTGCTAGGTTATGCACTATGGGAGATGTGGCAAAAGTATAAGCTTTTTATGGAATCTGGATGATTAATGCATAATCTAGACGAGACCATCCATCAATGCAGGATCAGTATGCTGCTCCCAGCTCTTAGTTCTGAGTTCCTCACCTCTAATATTTCACCAGTTACTAAGTGCTATTGTTTCTATTTCTTCCATCCTTTCCTCTCTTTTCTATCCCCACTGCTTCTGCTGACTACCAACCTTCATTCCCACCTGTCTAGATGATAATATCTCAATCTTTCCCCCATTAGAAAAGGGGCTTCTTTAGAGCAAGGACTGCTTAGCACAGTGCCTAGCATAATAGATGCTTAATAAATGCTATGTATCCCTTACTACACTGGAAACTCCATGAGGGCAAGTACTATGTCTCATCTAAACTTTGTATCTCCTCCAGCACCTAACACAACACTTAATAAAGTATGTGCTTAATAATTAACATGTATATAGTGCTTCAAAGTTTACAAAGTTCTTTTATGTATATTGTCTCATTTGATAAATGTCTGCTTAATTGAATCTAACTGAAGTCATATCCTAGGGCAGAACGTCATTGAGAGGATGTTGCTTTTAGGGATAAAAAAGAAGAAGAAACAAGAGATTTGATCAGGCTGTTTAGAGTTTCCTAGGCTTCCTGGCTACTAGGTTGTACCTTTGAGGGGTAGAGTGTCTGACACTTCAGGATGGTCCAACCCTGACCTTAGTCTTGTAAAGACTAGGAAATGGCAAGGTGGGGATTTGTAATATTTCACACAACACTAAGATTTTCAAAACTTGGCAGGGACTGACAATGTTAATAGCCTTTGGGGAAGGAAATAGAAGAGATGAATGGAGTGATGCCTGGCTTCTCCCCTGACACCCTTCTTTTTGTTAGTGAAAAACCATCAAGTCTGTAGAAGAAGGAGCAGGTCAAACTCCTTAGGGGTAAAATTGATGCCCTTTATACCTTTCTTTCCTGTCTCTCTTCTTTTGGCACTTTTGAGTGGTTTGGGAGTAAGGTACTCACCCTCTCTGTCTACAATGGTAGGCATCTAGCTAATTCCCAGACTGGAGAAATGACCCTTCAGAACCTTGTGTGCCAGCCCATTTAAGTGTGTTCCTGACAAATCTTGGTGTAGGGGATGAATCTTGAGATTAAAAGATTTTTTTAAAAAAATAAGTCATCCAGTGTTTAAGTGTTTGTGTGAAAAATAAAGATTTCAAAGATAAGAAAATGTTCAGAGAATTCTGACATGAAGCAAAAGACAAGAAAAGGCTTTTCCATCTTCATTTGGCCCAGAACTTAAACATGGTTACAACCCACCTGTCAGGCGTCTTTCTTGTGCATGGGGATGGTAGGTGGCATTTCATCCGATCAAATCCTTTCAACTAAATGACAGCTGCTTTCAGAAAAGGCTGCCCCTTAGCCCTAAACTGATTTTCTATTTCAGTCAACCTGGCCCTTGCACAAACAGATAAGTTCTCCAGGAATAGAAAGGAAGACAGTTAAGGCCAGTACTCTATCCATCATCTTAGATTCATGAACTGATTGAGTGGACTTAGATGCTGGGTATGGATCCAGAAATGGAAGCTTCAGGTTTCTTGGAGTGAAATGTTTTTTGGGTCAGAATTATTTCCCGTTAGCCTAAATCCATATCGATCACCCACTGACTTTAAAAAATATTACTGCTCTAAAAATATAGTATTACTACTTTTTTGGGGGGAGGAGGGGCAAAGCAATTAGGGTTAAGTGACTTGCCCAGAGTCACACAGCTAGTAAGTGTTATGTGTCTGAGGTCAAAATTGAACTCAGGTCCTCCTGACTCCAGAGATGGTGCTCCATCTACTAGGCCACCTAGCTGCCACTAAAAATGTAGTAATTATTATCTTATAATGTCCCACCCTCTTCATCCCAGCTGGAATCTAATCTCTTCCTTATGAGAAGATTAAGATCGATCCTGCATCATTTTCTTATTGATCCTACTTACAAGTAATTGATTTTGTCTTGTAACTGCTTATGTCACGGTTCTTTGTCTCTGAACTCAGTTCGGAGTTCAGCTGGCCTGTAATGGGTTAAGTTTAAAAATCCATCTATTCTTACCTCAAGGAATTTTTCTAACTTTGGAGAAGGTGTGTGAACAGAGAGTATCAGGCCTGATATCTTTATGCTGCCAAGGTTTCCTTCAAGGATGCATGGTTTGCTGTCCAAAAGTCTGGGCCACTATCTTGCATCTGGACTCAAACAAAGAGCACTTCTTGGTCTCATGAAGAAGTGGGGGGTGGTCATTGGTAGCCCCCATTACCAAACTTTTGGCCAGTCATGCTGCCCTCAATCCCATGATGTCATCTACCCTGCTCTGTTTTTTGTTCTGTACTCCCCAAAACCTATATAAGGGAATTGGCAGGGGAACTGTGCTTGCAGTGGAGGCATATCATTGACTGATTTATTGACAAGTAGCATGCCTCTGCTAATAGATGTCATCTGGCGCAGAGATCTGCCTCAGTTTACCCTTTTGTTAAAATCTCAATCAAGACACTTGTAATTAGCAAAATAAACCAATATGTTGCCTTGTTTTGCAATAATAGTCTTTGTTGTTGTTGTTAAGTCATGTCTTACTCTTTGTGACCCCGCAGAGTATAGCACACCAGCCTCTTCTATCCTCCGCTATCTCCTGATGTATGTCCTAGCTCAAGTTCATTGCTTTCCAACTCTAGTAATTAACCACTTCTCTACTGAGAAGTGGGAGATATGTTTACTTTGCCTCGTTACATACTGTGTGTGCTTCAGCAAGATACTTAACCTCTCCGTGCCTTGCTTTCCTCATCTGTAAAATGAGAGAGTTAGTTGAAATGATCTCTAAGGTTCTTTCTAACTTGAAACCTATTATCCTATTATATGAATTTGATTTTCTTGTAGGCCAGATACCTTCTACTGATACCATGAATACATGACTCTCTTTCAGGCAGCCCACCTCAGCAAGGCAAGGATTTGGGTAGTCCAGCCTCATGGGAAAGAAGGGGCTGAGCATCAGAGCTTTGGAATGGAGATAGCAAAGCAGTGGTCCTAGGGTCCAACCAAAGGGCTAGAAAGAGAGAGTCCCCACACCAATAGAAGCAATAGAAATGAAAGAGAGGTAGGGTTTCCAGCTGGGTGGGATATACAAGAGTAAACAGACAGGAAGAGAAGCTGGCATGAGGATACCAAGAGCCAGGGGACTTGGAATGCCAAGAATATCCACTCTGGCCAGTATGTCATTTTGGTCTGTGCTCTAACATAGCACATAGTTCTACTTGAGCTGGTCTATAGGTCAACTCTCTGTACTCCTTTCTTGGGTGTAGGTTTAGGTAAAAGGAATAATCCTGTTGCTGTTCAGTTATTTCAGTCCTATCTGACTCTTTATCACCTCATTTGGGGTTTTCTTGGCAAAGATACTGGAGTGGTTTGCCATTTCCTTCTCCAGCTCACTTTGCAGATGTGGAAACTAAGGCAAACAAGGTTAAGTGACTTGCCCAGGGTCACAGAGCTAGTAAGTGTCTAAAGACAGATTTGAACTCAGGAAGATGAGTCTTCCTGACTCCCAGCCCAGCACTCTATTCACTGTATCACCTAGCTGCCCCAAATAATCTTGACCCAATAAATAACTTGAAACTGTCACCTCTGGACCCACGCCCAGCATTAAACTCGATTTAGTCAATTCAAGGATCAGGTGCTGAGGCCAATATGGCTCACAGGTTGCTTATACCAAGGGAAATGAACAGGGTGTAGATGGATAAATGCAAATCCATCACTGTCTTTGGAAAAAACTAATGGGCTATTTAGGAGCACCCTTTTAGCATCAGCTATCAGTTAACAAGCACTTATCAAAAAAAGGGTCTATGCCTAGATGCCATGAAGGATGAAATGAAGTATAAAATATGGTCTTTGTCATGGAAGAAGGTATAGCCTAGTTGAGAAAATAAGACAGATATGGAAAACCTCAATAATGTAAAGAAGTCCGTGTTTAAGCACCTGAATCTATTTAATTAAATCCAACATGCATTTATTAAGCTCCAATGTGTGCCAGGCGCTGTGCTAGGTGACAAAAGACAAAAATAAAACTGTTCTTGACCTCAAAGAGATTGCATTCTGTTAGGGAACAGGAGAAATAAATAGCACATACTTGGATAAATAAATATAAAATACATACACAAACCTTGTCTCAGACCAATTCAGCCCCAGACTAACATAGACTGGTTCAATCCTGGGCCTGACCCAAAAGATCTCTCTGTTTTGGGGTCATTATATCCTCACCCAGAATTTATTCTAGGAAATCTCTGAATCTATGTTTTGATGAGTGGGACAAGCACACAAGTATTATAGGAGTTCAGAGGATGCAGAGAGCCCTGTGGGCTGAAGATGGGATTTGTTTTGGGTCTTAAAGGATGGAGGAGATGCAAAGGGAAAGTGATTGCAAGTGAAGGGAATGATGTGAACAAAGGCTCAGAGATATGAGTAAGGTATGTTTGGGGCATCCTATGTAGAACAGTCTGGCTGAATCTGAGGATGGGGGAAATGTAATGGTAGGTGCTAAGGCTGGAAAGATTGGTTAGGGCCTTACTATGAAGAAGGCCTTTGGATGCCAGAATAAGAAGACTGCAAAAACATTCAAAGGACTCTCAGAGTGGCCTAATGGAAAGAGTGCTTAACTTGGGATTCTTAGGATCTGAGTTCAAATTCCAGCTCTGCCACTTACTTCCTGTGTGACCTCAGGTAAGTCACTTAAACTCATTGTTCCTCAATTTCCTTATCTGTAAAATGAGAATGTTTAGACAATATCACCTCTACAATCTCTTCCAACTCTAAATTTATGATTCTTTGATAATGCATTGTCAGTAATATTTACAATGGCTCTGCCTCATAAATCTATGTTTTTGGAATGTTCCAGACAGAAGGTGAAAGAATATAGGATGTCAAGCTTATTAGGTCTGGAAATCTTTCTCATATGGGAAACATCCTGAGTAAGATTGTCAGTTGGCTCTCACTAGCATCCCCTTGCATTTCTGTTGTGAGAGGACTTGGCATTCCTGATTCTCACAGACACTAATGTCTCCTGACTGGTTATTTGATCCAGTGTGAAATCTCTTTAGACTCTAGGTCTGATAACCACTTGGAGATTTGTGTGCTGGGGTGAGCTTCGAGGTCCTGAATCTCAGAATGGTTTATTTGTCTCATTATTTTGTTTAACGGGCTGTTACTTCTGTCTCTAGCAGCATGGAGCAAAAATAACTTTTTTTCCCCTTCAAAAAGGAGATTGGAAGTTGGGGGAAAGATAATTCAGTGATTATAGGGAAAGTTGGAATTCTGAATTATGTTTTCCCAAAGGCAGATCCTTATCCCTGATGAAAAGAAAGACCAAGGCTAAAGCTGAAACACTTAATAAAATATAGCAGCATGAAACAGATGGATAAATCCTCAGGGTTCCCAGCCTGTTACCAACAGAGTGCGTTACACTGGAGGTCAAAGCAAGAGGCAGGTCTTTCTTCATAGCCAATGACAACTTTGCACAACTCTCTAGTAAGGTTTTCTGCCTTTTAGCTTCCTTTCAAATTCCTTTTGTATTAGGCTTTCTCTTTTATTTTCCTGTTTTTTCCAGACCCCTCAGACCTCCCTCCCTTTTCTTGCCAGAAACACAATAAATCAGGGAGGCTGAAAGAGTGAGCTGCCCTGCCAGGTAACTATATTCTCCTCATCTTTTTATTTTTAATTGAAAAAGCTCTTGAAACCTCAAGTTCCCCAGGAAGTTTCCATGCCAGGGAAGCTGCCAAATTAAAATCCATAAGACATGAGTCTGGCCATGCCACTCTCCTGCTCAAAAAAATGTTAATGGCTCTCTATTGCCTCTAAGATAAACTATGCTCTCCTCAGCATGGAATTTAAAGCCATCCACAATCTGGTTCCCATTTACCTTTCTAAACATTTCATATTATTGCCCTCCACACTGTATATTCCAGCCAATCTGGCCTGTTATTGGCCCAAGTCTGGGCATCTCATCTTTCATATTCATCAATTAATAGATCAACAAAATATTATTAGGCATGTACTTTGTGCCAGACACTATGCCAAGTATTGAGGATATCTATTATCTATCTATCTATCTATCTATCATCTATCTATCTATCTATCTATCTATCTATCATCTCTATCTCTGTCTCTATCACTCTATATCTATTTTTGTCTCTATCTTATCTCTATCTTTCTATCCCTCTATCTATATCTGCATCTCTATCTCTATCTTTCTATCTCTGTATCTGTTTTTCTCTATCTTTATGTATATCTATTTTCTGTCTCTTTGTCTCTATTTATATATTTCTCTCTTTCTATCACATCTCTATTTCTATCTATCTGTCTATCTCTATCTCTATATCTGCATCTCTATCTCTTTATCTCTATCTTTCTATCTCTATCTCTATTTTCTCTTTCTATGTATCTATTTTTCCACTTCTCTATCTCTCTATCTCTCTCTATTTTTCTCTCTATTTCTATATTTCTATCTCTTTTGATTTTTTCTCTCTGTATTTATCTCTATCTTTATCTATCTTTCCATCTCTATCTCTCTATATCTATTTTTCTATCTCTTTCTATCTATATCTATTTATCTAAACAAAAGTGAGACAGTACCTGCTCATGCTTCACCCCTCTTAAGTCGATTCTTCATTCTAATTACAATCTTTAGTTGCTCTAACAGCACGGCCTGTTTTTCCAGGCTATCAGAGCAGGCCTGACTTTCTTCTTTTCAATCTTCACCCTCCACCTTCTAACCAGTTCAGCTTTATGCTGTTCTGGACCCTTGCATTTCTTGCCCCATGGCTCTGGCACTGCTCATTCTTTTCTGGATCCCAACCCTGAGTTTTCCCATCATTCCTTTTTCTATTCCTGCTCACCTGCTGCAGAACACCGCTAGTGGAAATCTAATCACCAAACTCACTGGGTCCACTACAAATTTATGTTGTCCAATATCAGCCCCATACCGATCCTTTTCATCTTCCCTGGTGGATTTTTCGTTAACCTCCCCACAGCAGTTGTTGCAAACCTCTTCTCCAGCTACATATATCTCTCCTACTCTCTACCTGCCTTGAGGCATCTGGTGACAGTATCTAGAGTTCTGGGCTTGGAGTCAGGAAGTCCTGAGTTCAAATATGAGTTCAAAACCTCAAACACTTAATTGCTAAGTGACTTTAACCTCAATTTCCTCAACTGTAAAATGGGAATAATAATAACACCTACCTTGCGGGATTATTGAAAGGATCAAATAAAATAATGCTAGTGAAAAAAAAGCCCTTAGCACAGTGCCTGGCACCTAGTCGGTACTGTAACAGTGCTTATTCCCTTCCCTTACTCATTCCCTCTAGGCAGAGAACCTTGCCTCATACTTCATTAAAATAAATTAACACTATTCATTGCCAGTTCTCTCTCCTCCCAAACTCCATGCTTCAAATTGCCTTGGCATCATTCCCTAGCCTCTTTTCCTTAGCTGCAGTCTTGGTGTATAAGATGGCTCTTCTCTTTGCCAATACCAACAACTCTACTTGTTCCCTTGATCCAATTCCCTCCTATTTCCTCTGGCATCCTGACTCTTTGCTCAGCCCCTCTTTCTCCCTAATTTTCCAGCTCTTCTTAATCACTGGCTCCTTCCCTGTTGCCTTCAAATATCACTTTCATCCTTAAAAAAACCCTTCACTTGACCTGTCATCCATCCATTCAAGCTATTATCCTATATCTCTTCCCTACTTAGCTTGCTCCTGCTTCCTTTCTTCTCACTCTCTTCTTAGCCCTTTGCAATCTGGCTTCTAACCTCATTTCTCGACCAGAACTGGTCTCTACTAGGCTGCCCGCGATCTCTCTGTTGCCACCTTGTCTTTTTCTCAGTCCTATCTTTGCTACAATGTTTGACACTCTTGATTCTCCCAACCCTCTCTTCTTCCAGATCCTCTCATCTGCCTGCATTGTCTTGACACCATTCTATCTAGGATCTACTTGATCCTTCTCAATCTCATTTGTAAGATCATCAGTCATGCCCCATTTCCTAACTGTAGGTGTATCCCAGGGCTCTTCCTTGCTGTAATCTCTTCTTGCTATAATCTCTCTCTGATTTCATTGGTTCCCATGGATTCAATTCTCATCTCTATGACCCCTAAATCTATATATCCAGCCCTCTTCTCTTTCCTGACCTCCAGTCCTCCATCTCCAACTGCCTGCTACAACTTGAGGTCACATAAATAAGTCAAACACAGCATAGCAAAAACAGAACTCATTATCTCCACCTCCCATGCCCCAAACCCATCTACTCCCTAACAAATAAAGTTGACAGTACCTTCATCCTTTTAGTCACCCAGGTTCTCAACCCAGGGGATATTCTTTGACTTCACTGTCTGCCAGCCTCCATATCCATAAATATAATGAATTTTTAGTATCTCTCAGCTCTCTCTGCTTACACAACAACCATCCTAGTCAAGGCCCTCATCCCTTTTCTTGATTATTGCATGAAGTTATGGTCAGTGATAAAAATTTCAGGGCTATGGATAGTGGAACAGTGGAACAAACAGTGAATGATGCTGAGATGTTGGGTATGGCCATCTGAGTGTGGCTGATGTGCAGTAAAGGTATAGATTATAGAAGGTGAGGAGGTTAATGAATCGGAAAGTATTTATGGGAACATCATCTGATAAGTTAAAGTTCCTAATTACAAGGGTAGAGGGTGAAAGGGTAGAAGGTGAGGTGGAGAGAAAGATGGCAAGGCAGCCCTTGAACTCCTCCAGACAGGAAGAATGACCTGGAGACAGGTAGATAATAACTCACAAGTTGGGGATAAGGTGATATATTTGGATAGAGGGAAGCCAGGCAGGGTGTCACATCCCCTCTGGACTTCACTCCCCCACCCTGGCTAACTACTGTGACTCTGGATTCTAGCGGTAAATGCTGAGATTTGGGGTTTCTAGTATGTAGGCACATGAATCCCCCGCTGATGTGCTACCCATTAACAATCAGCCAGATGAATCCATTAGCTTTTAGAAAAGTATTTATTGAGACAACCTGTTACAAAGAGTTGAGTTGGTACAAAACATTACCCCCCCCCCAATCTGGGAGCACAATTTCTTTTTGCAAACACAACATCTCAGGGGATAGTGGGTCCAAGGAACACTTGTAGTAAGCATGGGTATAGAGAACCCTAAGACACCTCATGGTTCCTGATCCCATAATTCCTTTTCCCTTTGTGGAGTCCTTATGACAATAATGCATAAGGGAAAAAAAACCATAATATGAAGCCAGACTTTCAGTGGTTGTGATGAGTAATCTTAGCCCTGGAGAAAAGATGATGAAAGCCACATTTCTCCTTTCAGTAAAGATAGGAAGGAGACTATGAATTCCCAATGTTGCATTGGGTGTTTCACTGTTGCGTGGTATCTGTCAGACACAATTAAAACTTCACTTTTATGTAATGGTTTTTATTTGTTATAAGAGAGGGTACTCATTAGGTATGTGTATGTGTGCCTGTGTGGGAGGGAGTATTGTTGTTCAGTTATGCCCAATTCTTCATGACCCTGTATGGGGTTTTCTTGGCAAAGATACTGGAGTAGTTTGCTATTTTCCTCTCCAGTGGATTAAGGCAAACAGAGATTAAGTGATTTGTCCAGGGTCATACAGCTATTGAGTATCTGAGGCTAGATTTGAATTCAAGTCTTCCTGACTCCAGGTTCAGTGCTCTATCCAATGAGCCATCTGAGTGTGTGTGTGTGTGTGTGTGTGTGTGTGTGTGTGTGTGTTGTGGTGGAGGGTGGGGAGGGGCAAGAGAGAGGAGACTGGTAAATCCAGAAATGACTATGATATAAAACAAAGAGGCACCAACAAAGTATTTTTTTTCCACTTTATTTATTTATTTTTGGTGAGGCAGTTGGGGCTAAGTGACTTGCCCAGGGTCACACAACTAGTAAGTGTCAAGTGTCTGAGGCCAGATTTGAACTCAGCTCCTCCTGACTCCAAGGCCGGAGCTCTATCCACTGTGCCACCTAGTTGCCCCAACAAAGTTTATTTTTAAAAATACAAGTACTTACTCCTTTGCCTGCATATAATATAAATTCTAGAGGCAGCTAGGTAAATAGAATGTCAAGCCTGGAGTCAGAAGACCCCTCTTCCTGAGTTCAAATCTGGCCTCAGATACTTATTAGCTGTGGGCAAGTCCTGTTTGTATCAGTTTCCTCATCTGTAAAATGAGCTGGAGAAGGAAACGGCAAACCATTCTAGTATCTTTGCCTAGAAAACCCCAAATGGGGTCACAAAGAGCCAGACATGACCGAAACAACTTAAGAACAACCACAACAGCAATGCATATGTTTAACTTATTTTCATTTAACATATATCTTTTAAAAACATATTTTCAGATTATATGGAAGAGTGGCATAGTAGATAGAAACTAGTCCTGGAGCCAGGAAGACCTCAATTCAAATCCTGCCTATGACATCTTCTAGCTGCGTATTTCCAGGCAAGTCACACAACCTCTTAATGCTCTGGGCAACTCTCCAAATGCAGAAATTTCAGAGAAAGTTCTGACCTGCCTTGGTCGATGTGTCCTCATTCGGGAGTTCCCTCCGTCAATGAAATCACATTCTTCCTATCCCTATTTACCGAATATCATTACAGTCTTCTCCTAGAGGGCATTACTGCATGTCCTATGAGGTTTGACTCGACCTTTATGGTTCCTAACAGCTTTAAATCTTTGGTGCTTGAGGGCAAGGAGAGGCTCTATTTATTTTTCTATGCATGACTAGCAATTTTGCATACAAATAAAAAATGCATGAGAAGCCTTATCAGTGATGATGAGGATGTCCATGCTGACAATTCTGCTATTTCAGTCAGGTTTCCTCCATTTAATTTGCTGTCACCACAACCTTGCCACATTTCCAAACTCCATTCTCACTACTTTGTTTGTTTCATTTCTCCCTCTTTCTGTTTCTCTTTTTTTAAAAATTAACTTATTTATTTTTAGTTTTCAACATTCACTTCCACAAGATTTTGAGTTCCAATTTTTCTCCCCACCTCTTTGTCTTTTTTCTATCCAAATGGAGCTTCGTTTTCTTTCTTGTCAGTTCCCAGCCCATGCTTGTCCTCTTCCTTCTCCCTTTTTGATGCCCTTGGTCCAAGCCCTCCTCCAACGAGCTCCTTCATTTACAGAGGCTTCTCTCCCTTCCCCTCCTCTCCCTTCCCCTCCTTCATCGGTCAGCCCTCCCTCCACCCCTGCCCAGCTTGCAGATGGCATTGTGTTTATTACACTGTGGTGTTCAGAGAGGCTACTCAATAAATGTCGTTGACCTCCACCTCCTTCTTCCAGCCCCTTCTCTCACCCTCCCTCCTACACTTGGTCTCTGGACACCCATCATTCATCTTATCTCTCTGACCCTCTATCTCACCTGCTAAATCAAAGCTGCTCTGGTCCTCCCCCTACCCCCCTCGCAGCCAGGGCCAGTCCAGCGACCAGCAGAAAACTCACTGTAACTGCCTCTTGATCTGTAGTCTCGCTCCCTTGGAGAGAGATAAAACAGAAGGAGGGCAATCATAAATGGTGATACATCAGTCAAGGAGGCTGAATACTGAGGGGCTCCCTCAGGATCCCAGGCTGGGGCTGCTACCATAAAATATGTTTATCCCTGATCTAGGGGATGGGACGGAAAATACATTGATCAAACTTCGTAGATAACATAAAACTGGCAGAACAGCTAATAATTTAGAATATATTAAAACTATCCAACTTTGTCTGGATAAATTAGAGGAATAAAATGAGATTTATTAAGGGCAAATTCAGAGCAATCCAATAGAAAAGAAAAATCAAAATTAGAAAGGGATAAATGTGAAACAATGGCAATTCAGAAAAGATTGGGAGGTAATAGTTGATGAGAAATTAAATATTAATCACTGTATTAAGCACTTGAATTTTACCCAGAGAGCTCAAAGCACCTTGGAGGTATTATCTGACTCATTCTTACAAAATCCCAGACAGTTGAAGTGGGAATTTTTACCATCATTTTACAGGTGAAATGAAAGCCCAGAGAGGACAGCTGGCTGATCCAAGGCAGCATGGTACAGAGGAAAAGGCACTGACTCTGAGGCCAGAGCACCAGGGTTCAAGGGCCCTGGGGTTCAAATCTCCTATCTGATGTTTACTATTTCTGTGACTTGGGCAAATCACTTAACTTCCTCAGACCTCGATTTTTCTGTTCTATAGTCTAAGGGGACTGAACTAGATGGCATTTGAAATCCCTTCAAATTCTGGTTGTTTGGCCCCATAAGAAATCCATGGCAGGAAGAAGATTTAGACCTCTGGACACTCTTTGTGATATCACTACCCAAGTGACTAACATAACATAACATAACATAACATAACATAACATAACATAACATAACATAACACAACATAACATAACCTTCCAAAGAAAATACCCTTGTAAGGACCATAATACCCAGAAAGTCTTTCAACTTAGAACCCAGTGTAATCAGCTGTCCCAGTTAGAGGAGTCCCTGAAGTTCTGTGCTTGGTACTTCCTGACCACTACAGAGAAAGCAAAACAATTTGCAAAGAAAAATTCAGGTGCTGAAGTTTTTGTTTTTGTTTTTTTGCTTTTTTTTGGAAGGAAGGGACTATGGGGAAAGATTAAAGGCATTCAAGTACACCCAGTCTGTAAGAAAAAAAGAAATTGGAGACAGCCATAGGGATGGGATTTAGATATAAAGGGATGCTGGGGAGAAGAGGGGAAGAAATTGTTCTTGTTAATTGGCAGCGATAAAATGGAAGATAATGGATTTAGATTGCAAGAAGGAAAAAAAATCTGTTTAACTAGCAGGAAGGGAACCCAAAACCACGACATCTCAATTTAATAACACACACTAGGCTCACCCCCACTTTTTCACTTATGCTCATGCTGTTCCCCCCTGCCTGAAATGCAGGCCCCCTCCTTCCCTTTGCCAAAAAGAATCCTACCCATCCTCTAAGGCTCATCTGCTCCAAGAAGCCTTCCCCTTTAAACTTCAATCAATGACGACGATCTCTTCCCTCAATGACAGCCCAAATAGACCTATTATCTGTATGACACATCTTGGTATTTAATTATATTCAATATATCAATTATTTTTACCTTCTGTTGAGTTTTGTTTTATTATATGATGCCCTATATTCTTTATGGTCTCTAATTGTTTTATGGGTGTATGTTTTCTTTCTCAGTTAAGATCATATACTCCTTAAACAGGGACCTTAGGTTCTATTTCTTATATCTTCCTCCATGTCTAACACAGCCCTGGGCACAAAGGTACAACCTTAATAAATACTTAACAAATTGATTTTTTTGGTCCAGACTGTGATTTCATTAGTATAGGGTGGCCCTATGAAGAAACTCTCTCTGGGGGATATGGCACTGGCATTAGGGTCAGAGTAATTGACACTTAACTATCTTTGTGACCTAGAAGGAGTCATGAAGCCCCTCTGTGCCTCAGTTTCCCCCCTGTGTAAAATGAAAGGTTGGATTAGATGGCCTCTTAGGTTCTTTCCTGGTCTGGATCTATCATTATTTGATCAATACAGACTACCTGTTTGGTAGCCTTGAGAGCTGCCTTGGGGCAATGAAAGGTTAAGCGACGTCCAGACTCTCCTAGTCCGTTTTTGCTAGAGGTGAGATTTAAAACCAGGTCATCCTGAGTCTTGGGCTAGCTCTCTATTGATTTTGCCAGCCCATTCTCCTTGAATCAAATAGAAGCAGTAAATGGATCAAATGAGACAAACCTTCCTCTGTGCTTTCTTTGTACAAGGAGGTAGGGGTACAAGATGTAGAAAGAAGCATAAAATATAGCCCTTGCCCTCAGGGTCTTGACAGCTCACTTTTATATATTGGTTTAAACAGGTACTTTCCTCGAAACACCCAGCTGAAGTAGGTAGTAGAGTGTGAGATGGGTAGGCATCCCCATTTTATAGATTAGGAAATTGAGGCTCCCAGATGTGAAGCAGTTTGTCCAAAGTTGGTGGAACTAGGTTTTCAGCTCCGATCTCTTTTTTTTTTCAAGATGTTCCTCCTTTATTTTTTATTTTTAAATTTTTTTTCCATATGCTTTTGAGTTGAAAATTTTTCTCCCTTTTCCTCCCCAAGACAGTGCACAATCTGACATAGGCTTTACATTTACATACCCATTAAACATATTTTCACATTAGCGAAGTTGTAAGTAAAAATTAAAACCAATAGGAGGAACCATCAGAAAGATGAAACAAAACTCAACAGAAGGTAAAAATAAGTGAGAGCGATTCTACTTCCATAGCTCTTTCTTTGGATGTGGACAGCATTTTCCATCCCGAAGCCTCTGGAGATGTCTTAGATCCTCGTAATGCTGAGAAGGGTTCAGTTTAACTATCTTACTCATTGCATAACGTGGCTGTTATTGTGTACAAAGTCCTCTTGGTTCTGCTCACTTCACTCAGCATCAGACCATATAAGTCTTTCCAGGTTTTTCTGAAGTCAGCCTGTTCATCATTTCTTATAGAACAATAGTATTCCATTACATTCATATACCATGACTTGCTCAGCCATTCCCGAATTGTCGGGCATCCTCTCAATTTCCAATTCTTTGCCACCACAAAAAGAGCTGCTATGAATATTTTTGTACATGTGGGTCCTTTTCCCCTTTGTTTGATCTCTTTGGGATATAGCCCTAGAAGTGCTATTGCTGGATCAAAGGGTATGCACATTTGTGTAGCCCTTTGGGCATAGTTCCAAATTGTTCTCCAAAATGGTTGGATCATTTCGCAACTCCACCTCTGATCTCTTTTAATGACACCACGATGCTATGAGATCAGTAGAACTTCTAATCAAGAAGAGGAAATAAAATAAGCACAGAAATAAGTGTAATGTAAAATACAGTATGAGCTCATTGGAGAAGTGCTAAGGAATCATTGTAAGAGCTCTTATGAGGGAGTGGTCATTTCTCTCTGTAGGATCAGGGAAGGCTTCATGCAGGAGGTGGCATATGACCTGAGCCTTGATAGCTGGATAGGATTGTAATAAGTAATGGTGGGACTAGAAGGAAACAGGCATTTTGGCGTTCTCCAGTTGTTTTGTAGTTGTGTCTGACTCTTCGTGGCCCCATTTGGACCTTTCTTGGCAAAGATACTGGAATGTTTGCCATTGTCTTCTCCAGCTCATTTTTTTTACAGATAAGGAAACTGAGGCAAATGGGGTTAAGTGACTTGCTCAGGGTCACACAGCTAGTAAGTGTCTGAGGCCAGATTTGAACTCAGGAAGATGAGTCTTTCTGACTCCAGGCCCAGCACTCTAGCTAAGTGCCTACTCTGTGCCAGACACTGTGCTAAGTGCTTTACAAATATTTTCTCTTTTGATCTCCACAGCAATCCTGAGATGTAGGTGCTTACAGGTGAGTAAACTGAAGCAGACAGAGGTTAAGTGACTTGCTTGGGATCACACAGCTATTAAGTGTCTGAGGCTGAATTTGAACTCAGGTCTTCCTGATTCCAGGCCATTGCACCACTTAGCTGTCTCTAGGGGATTCTGAAAGTAGAGGACAGTCAGACTAAACACCTGAAGGTGGTCGTAGGTGGGTCTGGTTTGGCAGGCATACAGGGAATCAAAGGATAATACAGTTAGTAAGGGCCTTGAGGTCATCTAGCACAATTGCCACATTTTATAGATCAAGAAACTGAAGCTCTGACTTACCCCAGATCACACAGAAAATGCCAGACTGAAAATTCGAACTCTGAACCTTTGGCTTCCACTCTAATACTCTTTCAACTATACTATGCTGCCTCTTATGATAGATAGATAGATAGATAGATAGATAGATAGATAGATAGATAGATAGATAGATAGACAGACAGACAGACAGACAGACAGATAGATAGATAGATAGATAGATAGATAAAGCATTTATTAAGTGCTTACTGTGTGTCATGCTAAGGGCTGGTGATACAAAACCAAGAAAACAAGACAGTCTTTGCTCTCAAAGAGCTTACAGTCTAAATGGGGAGCACCTAGAAAGGATGGTACCTGGTAGAGTAGATTGGAGTAGAGTGAGACGAGTGCGACTGGGCCTTCTAATGTAGAGGGTCCGGGCAGGGATTCACCAATCACTGAGTAGTCTCAGGGAGAAATCATCCGTAAGGGGTCAGGCAACCAGTGTGGAGATGGTCCCTTATATCTATCCTGTGATTCCTGCCCAACTGGAAGACTCAGGAAGACTGACCCACCCGTGACCAACTTTAGGTGTTTTTCCTCTAGAGCAAGTTGGACAATAAGCCAGAAGGAGGGAATCAGAGAAGCATGTCTGGGTCATTTCATGACATGGGAGTTCCCAAGGGAAAATAAGAGGCCTCAAACCCATCTGTGAGTTAGGGGATATCTACCCCAAGCATGTGAAGTCTTCTCCCAGTGGAATGGGCAGATGAGAACAGTTTGATCCAGTAGCCATGAAGGTGGCTAAAACAGACAACATGGAACACTTAGAGCTTGGTCAGACATCGAAGACTCCAAGGTCATCTACTGCAGCCTGGGCCATCGCCAGTCATCCTGACTCTTTTCTTGCCACTGGACTTTGGTGACTCTGGAGGAGAGAGTGAGACTGATGACTTTGCACGGCTCCGCCTTACTTAAATCCAATTCATGTGCAAGTTAAGACATCACCCAAGACATCAATGGTCCCCTTCAAAAATGAAGGAGTAACAAGAAGAGGACTCTCCTATAAGAGGCTGACATTTTAGAGTCAAGTTTAAGAATGGTGGAGAAGGTTAGAAGATGGGTTGCATTACAATAAATTACTAATGAGGATGGGTGGGTCATCTCTAGATCCTCAGGTGCTTTTTAAGCCATAGAGGAAATAGAGTTCTACCCAGCTGTGAAATGCAGCCAGCGTTCTGTGGGGATACTTCCCCAGATTCATCATGCCCAGTGGTCCCTTGGGCAGGAGAGAAGAAAATCCCAGATACTCCTTGAATGACAGAAGGTTCTCTGAGAGGTGAAATATAATTACCCAGATTGGAATATAGCCAAAGCATGGAGTAAAGATGACAGAGAGGGATGGGGCTGATAGAATTTGGGGATGGGAGGGTCTGGATGGGTGGAACACCATCTTCATTTCACAGAGCTGTAATGCCAGGGGAGCTCTAATGACCACCAGATGTCAGAGCCCAGGCACTGTCTCTCAGACAGAAGATGGCACCTCTAGCAGCATAGTGCCAATTAGAAATAAGTTCAGAGTATTGTTATTTTTTTCCCAAATCTTCAGGAATCCAATTAGGTATGTCTTAGATCCGCATGAGCAGTTCTCCAAAACATCCGTGCTAGAGAAATTAGGAGGCAGGGAAGTAAATGTTCATTGAAGAGACATAATGTACTGATCCGAGGCAGTCATACAGTTAGAGTCTTATTGGCACTAGAAGGAGACAAGTAGAAAACAGTATAAGTCACTGATTGGTGAAGAAGTATAGCACAGGAAAATGAGCACTAAAATTGGAATCATGGAAACAGCACTGAATCCCAGCTCTGCCACTATCTGTGTTACCTTGGACAAGTCACTTAATTCTCTGGGACTCAATTTCCTCATCTGTAAAATGAGGGCATTGGACTAGATGACTTATAAGTTACCTTATAGCTCTAGATCCAAAACTGAGGTTTTCAGACTATGACAAAGGGCGTAATCAAAGCAATAGCTTTAGGTAATGTAGCTGCCACTGGGCACAAAAGACTGTGGTGCCCAAGAAGTCAAAGTTATAGAGCCCCAAATCTCTCTGTTTCCAACTTGAAACCACTAATTGGCAAGTCCAGATCTAAGAAATTTGGGAGTTATTGGGCTGGATGAACTGGGAATCAGGAGGCCTAGCAATGAGGAAGACCAAAAGCTGAGTGTCTTGGTGGGTTGGGGAGAAAGACAGATGAGGTGAGTGTTTGTCTCACCATTCTAAGACTCTGAGATTTTGCTCTAAGTACAAGATTTCAAGTTATGAGTGTCATAAATGATTGAAAAATCATTTATTAAGCCCTCACTGTGTGCCAAACATATTTAATTCAAGAGTGAGAAAGTCCCTCCCTGCAGGGAACTTAGATTCTAATGAGGGTGAGAGTATACATAGGGCAATGGTGAAAACAAAAGGATACTTGGTCTGGGATAGTGATAGTGAGTTAAGCAATAACACAATTGATCAGCACACCATTTCCAGAAGCAATGGTAGCATTGATTTTATTAACAATCCCAGGATAAGATCCCAGGATAATGGTAGTGTTGATTGGGGATGGGGTGAAGGGAAAGGCTATTATTTGGTGACAAAATAGATAGCAAGATGACTGGAATGAAGCATGCTCAGATGTAGGGATGGCTAGATGTAATGGACTCCCACCAATCTATAGAGTATGGCCCCAGGACAGCAAATTACTTAACTCCTCCAGGGCATGGTCTTTGGGGGTTTATATTGGAGGTTGAGGCAATGGCAGGAATTTCACAACCAATCAGAATATCTCTAGATGCCTCTTGGCTCTCAGCAATACTTGCCCTCTATACCTGATGGGGAAAGAGAGAAACTTTATTGGAAATCTGCAGGGAGATGGAGTTACTGGAAACCATAGACTACATATATAGCCACAATCTGGCAACGCAGCAAATCTGTCAGGCAAGAAGGCAGTCAACAACCCTAAAAGGGCATCAGTATCTCTGCACCTCTGAGGTTTCTTATAGATGATAGACTAAAACAGGGAGAGCCTGAACTATTAACATAACTTTCTTATCATGACTGTGTAGTTCTGTGTTTTGGAAGGGAGAAATCAAGTGAGACTTCTTTGTGGCTGAGCAGTCTCATACTGGGCAGCTTGGGTGACTTTCCCTACTTTTCCTCTTTTGTAATCCCCTGTGTTGTGTGAATTTCTTGGTGTGGGGGTGGGGGAAGTCTTATGCAGTAGACTAAGCTATAAACTGCCCGGGGTTTAAGGCACAGCATACACTAAAGGGCTGGGAAATGATAACGTTGCATCACAAGATTAATATCATCTGTATTCTTGAAAATATCTGAGCCCTTCTCTATTCTCTTGGGTTGACCTGCGTTGGAAGCTGTGGGACCCCAGCAGTCAAAGGACATGGGACCCTATTACTAAATTACCCAGTAAGTTGCTACCTGAATTTTGTCCTGTGGTATTTTCAGGATTATATTTTAACCTCTTTTCCCAAAAGAAGATTGACACATAAATCTGTCTCCCCGACAAATGTTTTCCAAACAGAAGCAACACTTTGGGAATAACTAATTGAATTCAACAATTCAGGCATGTTACAAGCATGTCCAGCAAGTGTTACCACTATCATCCAGAAGTTTTTGCAGTGACTTCTTGGGGAAAATGACTATGGGAGCTCATTTGTGCTGTGAGGACAGCTCAAATGTTTCTTAGAGTACTTTCTTGGTAAAAATTCACTTACAGTCTTTTGTCAACTTAGGATGGTACTTTTTGTTTCAGAGTTCAGTGTATTTGTTCACGACTCAAAGGGTAAGTTGTAATTTTGGAGTTTTTCCTAAGAGTTGAAGAGGAGAAGGAGTAGAGCAGCAGCGTCCTGACCCCCAGAAGCCTTTTGCCTATTGATGGGGCATCATGAAAATTTACTCTGCCTGTTTTGGATTGGGTCTCATTTGCCAACATACCATGATACTCTTGTCTGAAAGAATATCATGATATCATAAGCAGAGAAAACTTCAATAAGATACTTATTAGGCACTTACTAGCCTCTCCACATTCAGAAGATATGAGGGAAGTAGATGAGAATTGTTCCATCCCTCATAGAGATATATTAAGTCTCTAACTTAAAGACATATTAAGAGATATAGTTTATTTTGTATACATAGAACAAATTCAGAGAAACCTGGGAAGACTAATACAGAGTAAAGTGATCAGAACCAGGAGAACAATTTAGACAACAACGATAACATTTGAGAGACTTGGGAACTCTAATCAATCCAATGACCAGCCATGATTCCTGAGGACTGAGGTGAAGCACGCCTAACCTCCTGTTAGGAGATAAAACTCAGGTTGCAGAGTGAGAAGTGTGTTTTTTGGACATGGCTGATGTGGAAATTTGTTTTGCTTGGCTATATATGTTTGTTACAAGGATGTTGATTTTTCTTTTTTCGTTTCTTATGGGATAGGGAGAGTGAGAGGGAAAGAAAATAGATTTTTTGTCCATTAAAAATTAAAATTTAATTTAAAAAACAATTAGTGGCCAAGGTATTGTGATACATTGTGTGTGTAGTGACACACAATAAAGAACTAAAGGAAATCAGAGATGAGGATTTCTATGTTAGAGGTTGGCAACCTTTAACAAGTTGTGTGCCAAGGTGCCAGCCCTTTCCCTTCTAAAGTGTGTGTGTCTTAGGGAGAGTTGGGAGAACAGGATACAGAATGAGGAGGAGGGAAGAACACATACTGATTCTCATGGGGAGCAGATGATTCTTGAAAGTGGGCAGGTGGTGGCAGCTTTCATAAGTCTCAGGGAAAGGAGCCTGGTGGTAGCACCTGGGCTGTGTGCCACTAAGAAATCATCCGTATATGCCATCTCTGGCGGGCATGCCATAGATTGCAAACCTCTGGGATATAATAAGGTGCTAACTGTGTGGTACAGAAAATAACTGCAAAATAATGAGAGAAAGGAGAGAGCTCATTGTATAGATGGAGGCATCAAATAGGCCACAGCTTCCTGAGACTTAAACATAAGAATAATATAATACATTTCAATGTCACCCTTCAAAGAACACACAGGGTCATAGATTTACAATGGGAAGGGACTCCCTCATTTATAGAGGAGATCAAAGGAGCATAACAGTGAAGTGACTTGTCCAAGGTCATATAGGTAGTCAGCAGCAGAGTCAGAATTTGAACCCAGACTCAGAATTCTTTCCGTTTGCAGCACACTGTTTTCATATCTGTTGCCTCATTTCATCCTAGTATTAACAAATTAGATAAAAAATATTTACCAAATGCATGTAGTACAATGGATAGCTTGCCAGGCCTGGAGTCAGGAAGATTCCTCTTTAGGAGGAGTTCAAATCTGACCTCAGATGCTCAACCCTGGGCAAGTCTTTTAACCCTATTTACCTCAGTTTCATCATCTGTAAATTGATCTGGAGAAAGAAATGGCAACCACTTCATTACCTTTGCCAAGAAAACCCCAATTGAGGTCATGAAGAGCTGGATACAACTGAAAACAACTCAACAACAACATTCTATGTATAAGACATTATACAAGATGGGGCAGATTTGTTCGTTCATTTAAGAAAAATTAGCAAAACCTACTGTTTGTGGAAGTGAGCATGGTCTCTGCCTTTATAGACCTTATAATCTAGTAGGCAGAATAAGACACAAACACAGATAAATATGATACATAATAATACATGATGGGTGTGTTAAAAAGGTGCAAAACAAAGGGCTATATGAGGCCTGAGGGGAAAGGTCATGACCAGTGGGGGATTAGGGAAAGCTTCATAGAGGAAGCAGCATTGAGTAAGACTTTTAAGGATGGGTAGAAATTCAACAGGCAAAGAAAGGGAGGGAAGATATTCTTTCTAGATCTTCAGGACAAACTGAGCAAAGGCAGAGAGGTGGGAAAGCACAGGACATATTCAGAGCCAGAGAATAACCCAATTTCCCTGAAGCATAATATGTAGAGGACAATAAAATGAAATAAAGATGGCACCAGATATGGAGGACCTTGAAGGCAAAGTAACCACTGAATATTTATGAGCAGAAGAGACACAATCAGATTCAGGGTTAGAAAGATTATCACGATAATGCAAGGAAGGATAGATTGGAGGAAAGAGAGTGGGAATGGATGAATACCTTTTAGTAGATTATTGGAATAGTCCAGGTAGGTGGCAATGAAGCTTGTATCAGGGTAGGAATACAGAGGAGGGGATAGAAGTGAACTGTGTGATGGGGATGGATTCAGTTCGGTAAGCAATAACCTATGAGACGGGGAAAGTGAAAAAAAATTCCAAGATTTTGAATGCAGGGTAAATGGTAGTGCCACAGATATAAATAGTTTAGAAGACAGAAGGAGAGGCATAATTGGGGAGAAAGATAATCTCAGTTTTGGACATATTGAATTTGAGGTATCTGTGGAAACTCCAGGTAGATATATCCTGTTGTAGGCATTTGGAGACCACTGGATCACATATGTAGTTAGAAGAGATTTTAGAGGTCACCACGACACCTAAAATTTGTGATGGGTGAGAACTGACTTTATCTTTTTTTGCAAACTCAGCACATAGCACAGTGCCTGGCACATAGTAAACACTTAATAAATGTTTGACTACTTTATTGATAAATCTCATACCCAGACTTACCCAACCATTTTTGACCATTTCTCCATGCCAGGTTGTTGTATATATATCTTGGCACCTTCCTCACCCTTTCCCCACCACTCTATCTCTGAAAAGAGTAGTCAAATCAACACTGCCATTCCTGGAAAGAATGAATAAATCAATCACCCTCTGATGTCCATCCATCAACAAGCCCTTATTAAGTACCTACTATGTATCAGGTACTGTGCTAGGTGTTGAGCATATAAATGGGCATATAAATCTCTCTTTGAGAGAAGGTTACGTTGTAATAGGAAAGGTAATAAGGCTGTGGATGGCTGAATGAATACAGTGTTTATTTAACACTTACTTTGTGCAAACCACTGTGATAAGCTCAGAAGATCTATTTGAAAAGTAAGACAGTTTGTGCTTTTAGGGAGAAGGGAACAAGCCCTTATTAAGTAACTTACTATGTGGCAGGCGCTGTGCTAAGATATATGTCTTTGATCCTCATTACAACTCTGTGAGGTAGATTCTATTATTATCCCTATTTTACCATTGAGAAAACTGAGGTTAAATGATTTGCCCAGGATGACACAGCTAGTATCAGAGATGGGATTTGAACTTAGGTCTTCCTGGCTCCAGGCATAGTGCTCTACTCACTATGCCACCTAGGAGCTCACATTCTATTGGGTAAGACAATAAATATAGAAAGGTTTAATTGTAAGTTAGATGGAAAGGTCCCATAGACCTTAGGATATAATAAGCAAATCAGGTGGTGATACCTTTTCATTAACATCATTTCCACTGATAAAATCATATCCATTTCTGATGTTGAACCAATAGAAGGAACTTTTCTTCTTCTTCTTCTGTGTCTTCAGTCTGTGGCAGCTTCATCCATCCCCATGAGCATTTTGTACCACTCCAATGCACCTATCACATATTGCTGCATATCTGTTTCCGCAGATAATGACTTCAGGGGGCCAGAAGCATTGTGGCTCCTGTTGTGGTTTCATGGTGTGTTGTGAGGTCGTCTCAAAGACTCTGAAGAGTCAGACCACCCCTAATCCAAGTACTGGCATTTAGTGAGGATTGACGCCCTTCAGAAGAGAGCTAGGTTCCAAGAGTAACCAGCAACTTAGTAAGACAACAAAGGCAAATATATAGTGTAATGATGCTGATTACACAACAGAAATTATGAATATTAAACAGATGGGAGGGGTTTGTTAAAGGATTAGGTGATATGGGAGGGGTCCCCTTTACAGTTCAGTGGTCAAACATCTTGGTCATGCTGCTTTCCGATTGGCTAGCTATCGTGGTCCTGTCTGGTCAAGATGGTAGGTATTATGGTCCTGTCTTGGGCTAAATGGATGATGTGATTATGGCTGAGTACAAGAACACACCTGTTCAAATATGTGAATTGGGTCTGGGGGCAGTGGCTGTATTGAGTCTGGGGCCCTGAGGTGTGCTTAAAGCCAGACTGTATTGTTAAATCAGGACATGCCTGTTGTTCAGTGGGGCCCATAAGGAAGTTAGAACGTTAGGGCTGGGGGTTCCATCAGTTGCCAAGGCTCTTTTCTTCCAGGTCCTGGGCTCTCTCCACTGGAGTCTAAGTGGAGGCAGTAACTGTGGTGTGGCAGTGATTTGACTTGCATGGCATAAGCTGTCTCTGATATCTCCCTTGGGTGCCTTGCTGATTCAGTTAGGATGACTTGCCTGCCTTGCAGGTGGCAGTTGGTGGCAATGTTTGGCCCCTTCTCTACAAGAGTTGCTTCCTAGGATTGTAGCTATGAGGGCTGGGCTGGAAGCAAGATTGGTCATCGCGGGGTGGGGTACTGTGATTCTCATGACTCTTGGGTTTAGAGTACTAGGCTATTTCCATCAGGGTCTTGAGGGGGAGGTGGTAGTCAAGATGACGGCAGTGGTTTGACTTGCCTGGCACGTGCTGCTTCTCACCCTCAGAGAGGTTGAAAACAAATAAATACAACAGAGTTAAATACAGGTTAGTTTGAGAGGGAGGGCTCTAACAATGGAGGAGAAAGGGGAGGACAATCAGGAAAGGCTTTATAAAAATGTGGTGTTGGAGCTCCATCTTGAATGAAGAGATGAGAAGGGAATGAACTCTATGAGGCAGAAGTGAGGAGGGAATACACTCCAAGCAGGGGGAATAGCCACCATTCCCCTGTATGTATAGTCTTTCCCTCTTAAAAGGCAAACTCCTTGAGGGCAGGAATCTTCTTGTTTAGGTTCTCCTCCCAGTGTTCAAGACAGTGCCTGGCATATAGTAAGAACTTAATAAGTAATTTCCTTCCCTTCCTTCCTGCCTTCCTCCTTCCTTTCCTCCCTCCCTCTTTCCTTTTTCCTTCCTTCTTTTTTCCTTCTCTCCCTTCTTCTTTCCTTTTTTCCTTCCTTCCTTCTTTCTTTCCTTTCTTTCTTCCCTCCTTCCTCCCTTCCTCCCTCCCTCCCTCCTTACTTTCCTCCTTCCTTCTTTTCTTCTTCCTCCCTTCCTTCCTTTTACTTTTATTCAATCTAGTCCAATCCTCTCATTTTTTTGATATAAATTTATTTATTTTTAGTTTTCAACATTTACTTCCACAAGATTTTGAATTCCATATTTTCACCCCATCCTGCCCCTTCCCCCACCCCAAGATGGCATGCATTCTGAATACCCCTTCCCCTAGTCTGCCTCCTTCTATCTCTCCCTCCTTCTCTTATCCCCTTCCCCTTTTTCCTGTAGGGCAGGATAGATTTCTGTACCTCATTTCCTGTATTTCTTATTTCCCAGTTGCATGTGAAACATTTTTTTTAAACATGTTTTTAAAACTTTGAGTTCCAAATTTTCTCCCTTCCTTCCCCACCCACCCTCATTGAAAAGGCAAGCAACTCAATACAGGCCATACATGTGCAGTTATGCAAAACACTTCCAGTAGACATGTTGTGAAAAACTAACTCTATTTCCCTTAATCCTATCCTGCCCCCCATTTATTCTATTCTTTCTTTTGACCTGTCCCTCCTCAGAAGTATTCTTCTGATTACCCTTTCCCAATCTGCCCTTCTCTATCATCCCCTGCTCTCTTGTCCCCTTCTCCCCTATTTTCCTGTAGGTAAGACAGATTTCCATACCCAATTGAATGTATGTTATTCCTCCTTAAGCCAAATCCTATGAGAATAAGATTCCTCATTCCTCTCACCTTCCCCTGTTTCCCCTCCACTGTAAGAACCTTTTCTTGTCTGTTTTGTGAGATAATACCCCATTCTACCTCTCCCTTTTTCTTCTCCTAGTATAATCCTCTCTCACCCTTAATTTTATTCTCCTGTGCCCTCTATCTTCATCTATCTATCTATCTATCTATCTATCTATCTATCATACATATAATTTTTCCCTCCACTACCCTAATACTGACAAAGGTCTCATGAGTTATAAATATCATCTTTCCATGCAGGAATGTAAACAGTTCAGCTTAATAAGTCTCTTATGATTTCTTTTCCTGTTTACCTCTTCATGTTCCACTTGAGTCTTGTATTTGAAAGTCAAATTTTCTATTCAGCTCTGGTCTTTTCATCAAGAATGCTTGAAAGTCCTCTATTTCACTGAATGACCATTTTTTCCCCTGAAGGATTATACTCAGTTTTGCTGGGTAGGTGATTCTTGGTTGTAATCCTATCTCCTTTGCCCTCCGGATATTATATTCCATGCCCTCTGGTCCTTTAATGTAGAAGCTGCTAAATCTTGTGTTATCCTGATTGTGTTTCCACAGTACTTGAATTGTTTCTTCTGGCAGCTTGTAATATTTTCTCCTTGACCTGGGAACTCTGGAATTTGGCTACAATATTCCTAGGAGTTTTCCTTTGGGGATCTCTTTCAGGGGAGATCTGTGGATTCTTTTTTTCTATTTTGCCCTCTGGTTCTAAATATCAGGGCAGTTTTCCTTGATAATTTCTTGAAAGATGATGTCTAGGCTCTTTTTTTGATCATGGCTTTCAGATAGTCCAATAATTTTTAAATTCTCTCTCCTGGATCTATTTTCCAGGTCAGTTGTTTTTCCAATGAGATATTTCACATTGTTTTCTAATTTTTCATTCTTTTGGATTTGTTTACTGTGTCTTGATTTCTCATAAAGTCACTAGCTTCCAATTGCTCTATTCTAATTTTTAAGGAAGTATTTTCTTCAGTAAGCTTTTGGACTTCCTTTTCCATTTGGCCAATTTTTCTTTTTAGGGCATTCTTCTCCTCATTGGCTTTTTGGACCTCTTTTGCCATTTGGGTTAGGCTATTTTTTAAGGTGTTATTTTCTTCAGTATATTTTTTGGGTCTCCTTTAGCAAGCTATTGACTTGTTTTTCATGATTTTCTTGCATCACTTTCATTTTTCTTCCCAGTTTTTCCTCTACTTTCTTACTTGCTTCTCAAAATCCCTTTTGAGCTCTTCCAAGGCCTGGACTGATTCATATTTTTCTTGGAGGCTTTGGATGTAGGAGCTTTGACTTTGTTGTCTTCTTCTGGTTGTATGTTTGATCTTCTTTGTCACCAAAGTAAGATAATATACTGACTCTTTTTGCAAGGTTTGCTTATGATCCCAGCCAACTACTTGAGTTTTAAACTCTTTTGTTAAGGTAAAAATCTGCTTCCAATGTGGAGAATGTACTGTCCCAAGCTTCGGGGGTTTGTATAGCTGTTTTCAGCGATACTTCTAGGGACTATAAATTTTCAGTTCTTCCAAGGTGGCATGATAAGGGTCTGGTCTTTGAGTGACCAGCCACAAGCAGTCTTTTCTCTCTTGGAATTGTGAGGAGGGTTTCCTCTTTACCGCCACTACAAGCTCCACCTCGCCAGCGCTCCTCCTCACCCCAGGACCGCAGCCCAGAACTGTGACCCAGATCCAAGCACGGGCAAAGCAAGAGATTCCTGCCTCAGCACTGGCAAAGAGATCCCTGCAGTCCCTCTATGATCAGCCACTTGATTCCCAGTCAGTGGGCCAGAAGCTCAGGACACAGCCACTGCCAGGGCACCCGATTTCTGGGCTCTGTGCTCTGGAACTGGCTCTGACCTAGCTCTTCTCTCACAGAAAAAACAGATTTTTCCCACTGACCTTCTAAGCTGTCTTTGGCATTCATGGATTGAGGAGTCTGGAAACCACCACAGCTCCCTGTGATTCATTCCTCTGAGGCCTGCTCCAGGTTTGCTGCACGCCCATGCTGAACTGAGCTCCTCTCCCGGCCTGGTGTGATATGCCTTTCCAATCAACCATCCAGGCTGTCTTGGGCTGGAAATTTGTTTTACTCTGTCTTTTTGTGGGTTCTGCTGCTTTAGAATTCATTTAGAGCCATTTTTTAATGGGTATTTGGAGGGGTTTGGGGAACAGCTCAAGCAAGTCACTGCTTTCACTCCACCATCTTGGCTCCGCCCCCCCCAATCTTCTCATTTTAAATTGGGAAACTGGGTCCTATAGAAGTTAAATAGGGGCAACTAGGTGGTGCAATCAATAGAGCACTGGCCCTGGAGTCAGGAGGACCTGAGTTCAAATCCGATCTCAGACAAGACACTTGACACTTACTGTGTGACCCTGGACAAGTCACTTAACTCCAACTACCTTGCCAAAAAAAGTTAAATAATTTGCTTAAGGTCACATAAGTAGTATCATAGCCAGGATTCAAACCCTGATTCATATGTGTATCTGGAGCCCAAGGTTAGACTCTTGTGGAATCTCAACATAAAGAGGCTGAGGAAAGGATGGGAAGCCATTGAAAGAGAAAGAAGAGATGGCTATAAAGGTAAGAAGAAGATCAGGGTAATTACTGTCCCCTAATACCAGGGAGGAGAGAGTCTCAAGAAGCAGGATGGTATTCATCTTCATCAAAAGCTTGAAAGGGTCAAGGACTGGGAGGACTGCAAAAAAGTCTGTTGAGCTTGATTAGGACCACTGAGAGAACATTATCAGTATCAGAAGTTTAACAGAGAGGGGTTGAAAAGAAAAGGAAGTAGAAACAGCAGGTCTAGATTGACTTTTTGGGGACTTTTAGCAGTGAAGAAGAGGAGAAAGATGGGATGGCAGTTGGATGGCCTGGATCATGAAACAGATTTGGAGCTAGTGGAGACCTCAGAGGTTCTCTAGTTCAACCATCTCATTTTCCAGGTGAGGAAACTGAGGCCCAGGGAGGTTAAGTGGACAATTAGCCCCAGGAGACTTGTGCAAGGTCATACAGTTAATGGCCAGAGACAGAATTTAAACCCAGTCTCTCTGACTGGTCTATGCTGCCTCCCTCTCTTAGATAGCCACTGGATTCATCCATAGTGTGTGTGTGTATATATATATATATATATATATATATATATATATATATATATATATATATATATATATATATATATATATATATATACATATACATATATATATATACATATATATATATATATATATATATATATATATATATATATATATATGTATGTATGTATATGGAACATCTCAGTAGTTCCCTCCTAGCCTTAAAGTTATGACCCTATGTTTCCTAAGCTGGTACCCCACTATGAGCACCCTCTATGTAACAGTCTCTGTGCAAGGAAGGACACATGGTAATATTCTCATCTGACAGATGAGGGGACTGTGGCATAGATGGAGGAAGCTGCTTGCCCATTCGGGTGCAGGTAGCTTATGGCTAGCACCACAACCAGTACTCACTTGTTCGGTGGTATCTGACTCTTCCTGACTCCACTGTTTTTTTTTGGTTTTGTTTTGTTTGGGGGTTTTTTTGGGTGGGGGAAGGGGGCAAAGCTACTGGAGTGGTCTGGCATTTCCTTCTCTAGCTCATTTTACAGATGAGGAAACTGAAGCAAACAGGGCCAAGTGATTCTCCCAGAGTCACACGGCTAGTAAGTGTCTGAGGTCATATTTGAACTCGGGCCTTTCGGCCCAGCGCTCTATTCACTGAACCACCTAGCTGCTCCACAAGACTCCCTATTCTTCTTTCCAATAGAAGAAGCCTGCCTTGAGAGTCGGTATAGCCCTGCACCAGAAACGTTTACTTACTGTTCTCACCCCCAGCGTTGGATTACACCCTACAGTGCATTCGTGTTAATTTACCAGGAAGGGGCGGGGGGATTCTCCTGTAATCAAATAAAATAAGTGCCATAAAATACAATAAGTAAAAGTCCCATCCATCTAGAGCGTGACTCCAGGCTAGCCGTAAAAACCAAAGCACCGGCTGGGTCCCCGCCGCAGCTCTCCACAGGTTCCCACCGTCTTGGCAGAATGCTCTTTCTTTGCTGCCTGTAATTGGATCTTCAACACCTGCAAGCAATCCAGTCTCGGAAGAATGAAGAGTGCGAAGGAGGGCATCAGGGGGTAATCGGCTTGGCGAAATATGAAGGTGCACCATGACTTAAAGCCTTGTAAATGGGAACGGGAAAAAAAAACTCTCAAAACCAATCGTCCGCAGACCAGAAGCCAATAGAGATAGCAGAGCTGGAGGAGTGGGTGAGGTGACCTCCGTTCAGCTTTAGAAGTCTGGCCCGGGGTGGATACTGGGAAACTGCTGTCAAATTAATAGCAGCTTTTGTAGACTGACCACCTTTCCACTAAGAAGGAGATTCTCTTCTCTTCAATCTTCTTCTTCTCATTCTTCTCAATGTATCCATAAGGTCTGGACAATTAGCCCCATAAGTTTTCAGTGGATCTCTCTTGCTTAGCTTTGGTAACTCTGTCAATCAGCCTGCCTTCTTATCCCTCCGGATTAAGTGAAACCGGTAGAGAGCTGCCTATTGGCTGCTCTTCCATAAGGGCTATCTGAACACTGTAACGGCCAAGCGCTGAGTGAATTGGGTTCCCTGTCCCCTGATCTTAGGGAGGGGAGAGTGTGGAGGAGTTGAAAGCTTCTAAGCACTGGGTACGGGGAATGTGGGCTAAAGCAGCTATTCGGAGATTGGTTTGACTTCTTAGGGTCTGGACTGGAGATCAGAAGACCTGGGTTCTAACTTCCAGTTTTGCCATCACCTTGCTCTGTGGCCTAGCACAATCTATTTAACTTCTCTGGACCTCAGTTTCCTCATCTGCAAAATGAAACACTTGGATCAGATGATATCTCAGGTCTCTTCCTCATCCATTATTTTGTGATCCTGTATATCCCTCAATTCCCTTTGCTTAGTTATAGAGGCAGTGTGGCATTGTGGATAGGAGAGCTGGCCTTAGAATCTGGAAGACCTTGGTTCAAGGCCTGACTCCAACATACACTGGCTGGGTTGCTGTGGTGGTTGTTCAGTTGTTTTTCAGTTGTGTCCAACTCACCTTGACCCCATTTGTGGTTTTCTTTCTTTTTTTTCTTTTTTCTTTTTTTTTGTGAGGCAATCGGGGTTAAGTGACTTTCCCAGGGTCACACAGCTAGTAAGTGTCATGTGCCTGAGGCTGGATTTAAACTCAGGTCCTCCTGACTCCAAGGCCAGAGCTTTATCCACTGTGCCACCTAGCTGCCCCTATTTGGGGTTTTCTTGGCAAAGACACTGGAGTAGTTTCCTTCTCCAGCTCATTTTACAGGTAAGGAAACTGAGGCAAACAGGATTAAATGCCTTGCCCAGGATCATACAGCTAGTAAGTGTCTGAGGCCAGATTTGAACTCAGGAAGATGAGTCTTCCTGGATCCAGGCACTCTATCCACTGTATCACCTAGCTGCCTCATACTGGCTGGTGAGCCTAGGCACATCACTTGATCTCCATGCTCTACGCCAGAGGTGCCAGACACACAGCCTGCTGGCCCCCGTGGCAGCCCTAAATACCCTTGAGTGCATGTAGCCAGAGCCAGATTAAAATGTAATGGGAGGAATGAAATATTTAACAAAATAAATAAAAATACAATTGTTGTTGTTCAGTAGTGTCCAACCCTGCATGACGCCATTTATGGCTTTCCTGGCAAAGATACTGGAGTGGTTTGCCATTTCCTTCTCCAGCTCATTTTACAAAAAGAGTTAAGTGTATTGCCCAGGGTAACACAGATAGTAAATGTCTGAGACCAGGTTTAAGCTCAGATCTTCATGACTCTAAGCCTGGTGCTCTACCCACTGTGCCACCTAGCTGCCCACAAAAATACAGTAGAACACGATAATGTTAATATGTGCTTTTTAAAGTCAATATGTCACTAGCAGGGATCCTTATGTATGGTTTAATGGCTCCAGTTCTATTTGAGTGTGATACCAATGCTCTAGTCAGCCCTCTAAGATGAAAAGTTGCAGAGAAGGTAGTGACCCACATTAGTAGAGAAAGTTCTTTATGTCAATGAAATCATAGATCTAGTACCTGTCCAAATCCCTATTAGGACAGGAGGTAGCATATTTGGAAAGGTATAAATCTTCAGTTCCATATTAGCTAACACCTCACCCTATTCCAAGCCTTTGAAAGCTGCATTAACTCTCTTGAGATGCCAAGATAGGCTAATGGCAGAGAAACTACAGACTCTTTTCAATTCAGCTGCCTGTAGGAGGACAGATCCTGAGGATGTTGCAAGGAGGAGAGCCATTGATTTGAAGTTCAAGGATAAGAAACTTCTCTTTTTTTCCTAAAAATTTATTTATTTAATTACTATTATTTTTTTGGTGAGGCAATTGAGGTTAAGTGACTTGCCCAGGTCACATAGCTAGTGAGTGTGAAGTGTCTGAGGTCATTTTAGAACTCAGGTCCCCCTGACTCCAAGACCAGTGCTCGAATACACTGTGCCACCTTGCTGCTCCAAATTTATTTATTTTTAACATTAAATTTTTTTTGAATTCCAAATTCTTTCCCTTCCTAAGCAATTGGACATCAATTATACATTTGAAGTCAGATAAACATATTTCCATATTAGCTGTGTTGCAGAAAAAACGATAAAAATTAAGAAACACAAAGTTTTTTAAATGTGTTTTGATCTGCACTTAGACTTCATCAGTTCTCTGGAGGTGGATAGCATTTTTTTTTCATGGGCCGTTGGAATTGCCTTGGATCATGTTGTATCATAGTATCTAAGTCTATCACAGTTGACAATTGTTACAATGTTGCTGTTACCATGAACAAAGTTCTTCTGGTTCTGCTCATATCACTTTGCATCAGTTCACATACGTCTTGCCAGGTTTATCTGAAACCATCCTGCTCGTCATTTCTTAGAGCACAATAGTATTCCATTACAGTCATATACCACAACTTGGCCATCCATTCCCCAATTGATTGTTGGGCATCCTCTCAATGTCCAATTCTTTTGCCACCACAAAAAGAAATATAGTATTACTTTGGTTATATATATCATAATTATTTTACATTATATATATTATAGATATTTTTGTACAAATAGGTCCTTTTCCCTTTTCTTTGATCTCTTTGGAAAATAGACCTAATAATGGTATTGCTGGGTCAAAGGGTATACACACTTTTATAGCCCTTTGGGCGTAGTTCCAAATTATTCTCCAGAATGGGTGGACTACTTCACAGCTCCATCAACAGTGCATTATTATCCCAATTTTCCCACATCCTCTTCGGCATATATACTTTTCCTTTTCTGTCAAATTAGCCAATTTGATAGGTATGAGTGCCTCAGAGGAAGCTTTTCTTCTAATGACCCTCCTTCAACTCCCTGATCCTGGATTCAGAGGTGAGGTCTTCCAGGAAAAGGAGGCAGCATTTCTATGGAATTCAAAAGGATTTCACAGCTCTTAGAGCATCAAAAGCCCTAATCCTGCATAGTAGTTTTTTAGGATCAGAGAATCATAAATTTGGAACTTTAAGGGATCTTAAAGGTCACCTAGTCTAACTCTCTCTATTTACAGATGAGGAAACCAAGGAGCAAAGAGATTCAGGTGACATAGGAAGTGAATCCAACTCCTCTGACTACAGAGAGTCCTTCCCATGGTGCCAATGATGCCTTACCAGTTTAAATTGGAGGGTGATGTGGTCTGCACACTGAGACATAAAAAGACTACTTCCAGACATCATATTTTTTTTAATGGTTTGACTTTTGGTTCTATAATCACAAGAACTGGGGTAGAGCGAAGAGGGTGAGGGAAGCTGTTTAGGATGCCAGAAGCATAGACTTAGAGCTTGAAGACACCCTAGAAGTCATTTAGTCCAATCCCCTCATTTGACAGAAGAGGGAATGAAGGAGGGTAAGTACTCCATTCAAGATTAAACTAATTATATATAGCAGAGTGGGAATTTGAACCCACATCCTTTGACCTCAAAGTCAATGCTTTCTCCACTACACTAAGCTGTGTATGGAGACATGATAGGGGCTACCAAGTTTGTCCTACTAACAGAGCTGAGTACAAGGATTCTGTGTTAAGGGAGCATATAAACATGTTGGAGGAGGAAATCATACCCTCTTTTTCACCATTGTTGTTGGCTGGTTGAGCTGTCAATCAGTATCAAGTCAGGTAGTGTGAGCATTAATTTGTCATTATGCCATGCTAGCTGGCCTATGCTGATTGACAACTCAGCCAGTCAGTTTCAAGGGAAGAGAGGAAAATTGTATTTTATTGTCTTCATGCTCTGACCTTGTAAGGACACACTGTCTTCACTGCGTGGTCCTTTGGTATATGCTGTGTCTTAAGCCTTCCAGGAGCTTGCATTACAACCCATTGTATCAAGTTCTCCTCAAGAGTATGTATGCGTGTGCGCGTGCGTGCATGCGCACGCACACACACACACACACACACAGAGGACTATCCAGGTCCCCAGAGTCCCCAGAGATTCTTTGCCCTTCTGCAAAGAGGTCTGAGCTCCTCTTGCTTTTCCTTCTGTTCACATTGTTAGCTTGGCAGTTCAAGGGCCAATTTAGGAACACCAACCCCGAAGCCTGGGATAGCTCTGCTTCTGTAACTTGGATTTGGTAGCAAGGAGGTGGAAAGGAGCTGGTGCCCTTGTCAGTGCTGCCAACAACTACTGCCTTTTTGCCCCATGGATCAATTGCTCTGCCTTCCTGATTGTGATAACACTGTCCGCAACCTTGCATGAATTCTCCACGGAGAGTCTGTCCCATGCATCAGAGGATTCCTTGAATTTTATGAGTATTTCTTGGATACCAATGGAACATTTGAGCACTCTGTCTGATTAATCCATGCTTTTGCATTATGGTCAGCCCATCTCCATCTGTGGTTATTCACATCCTCGATGAAGTCTTTTACATCATTTTTTCCTGCACAAGTCATCTTTACTAATTTATTTTTGCCTACTTACTCCCACAATGTATCTTTAATTTGTTCTTTGGGTCACCTATAATTTTAATTCCTCTAAGATTGTGTCATCTCATGATTCACAACCATGCAACATTACTGGGGCAATTACTATTACAAAGATGACTAGGGAATGGCTAAACAGATTGTGGTATATGAACGAAATCTCTTACACTAACGTAAGAAATGTTGAATATGAAAAATTTAAGAAGTATGGAAAGATTTATATTAACTGTAAGCAGAATGAAGTAAGCAGAACCAGGAAAGCAAAATCTGTAATAACTACAACAATGTAAATGATTAAACAACAAAAAAGAAATTGAGTGCTGATCGTAATAACCAAGTTCAGCCCTGGAGGGGAGGGGAGGAAATGTACCTCTCTCCCTTCTTTGCAGAGGTGGAGAGGGTCTATGGGTGTGGAACATTATAGATACTGTCAGACTCAATTGATATGTTGGTTAATTTTGCTGAGTTTAATTTTTTTTATCCTTTGTTACAAGGGCAGGCTTAATGAATGGGGGTGAGGGAGGAGCATCATTCATAAATGAAGATAATGTAAAAAACAACAGACAGACATTTTAAAAATGGACTTTGGTGGCAAAAAGCAACTTGGGATCACTGGAAGTATTATGCTTCTTGCCCCAAATTCAATCCATCCTGTTTCATTCCTTCTGCTCAATTCTGAGCCTGGAATCAGGATTCTTTGCCACTTGTCAGTCATTTCTGACTCACGGGGCCAGGAATGCCCCTTTCTGGCTCCTGTTCATGTGTCTTCTTCCCCCTTTAGCACGGGTAACCCTTAGTGACTTGGTTAAATCTTCTCTGCCTTAGTCTCTTTTATTTCTAAATGGAAAGAAAAATAGCACCTATTTCCTAGGATCGTTATGAGAATATAATGAGATAATATTTTAAAATTTCTTTCTAAACCTTCAAGCACTTTATAAATGCTACCTATTATTATTAGATATAATTTATTTGATGACAGGGACTGTCCTACTCACTTGTACTTGTGTCTTCAGTGCTTAGCATGGTACCTGGCACATATTAAGTGCTCAATAAATGATTTTTCATGTATTCATTCATTCATTTATTCATTCATGTTGAAAACCAGAGGACTGTCAGAGAAACAAAGACTTTTTCTATCTTATAGAGAGCTCCCTAGAACACTTCTAGAGTGTCTTTTTTTCCTAAAATATGGGTGGGTACATGCTCAGGGAATACAAATTGGCTTTGATATTATCTTATGGCCTCCTCAGGATGTAATTTGGAAGCTAGACCTGCTCCCAAAAATCAATAAATAAAATTCACACCGAAGCCCAATAGAAATTTTCATATTATCAGTCAGTTTTAGACTTTTCATATCATCACTCCATCATTCCAGGAGCACAGATGGTGGAGGGATGTTTCCCCATCACTCCAGGGGCACAGATGGCAGAGAGATGTTTCCCCAAAGGCTCAGTCTTAGAGTGAGTCCAGTTAAAGCTACGGAGAGGGATGTCATAGGGCAGCTAGGTGGCACAGTGCATAGAGTTCTCTGGGGCTGGAGTTCAAGAAGACCTGAGTTCAAATTTAGCTTCAGTTACTTACTAGTTGGATGACCCTGGGCAGGTCACTTAATTTCTTTTTGCCTCAGTTTCCTCATCTATAAAATGGGGATAATAATAGCACCAAACTCCCAAAGTTGTTGTGAGGATTATATGAGATAATAATTGTAAAGTACTTAGCACAATGCCTGGCACATTGTAAGTGCTATATAAATGTTAGCTATCTTTTTTATTATTATTATTATTATTATTATTATTATTATTATTATATGATGGTGCAGTAGATTGAGCACCAGGCCTGGAGTCAGGAAGACCTGAGTTCAAATCCAGCCTCAGACACTTACTAGCTGTGTGACTTTGGGCAAGTCACTTAACCCTATTTGCCTCAGTTTCCTCATCTATAAAATGGATCTGGAGAAGGAAAAGGCAAACCACTCTAGTATCCCTGCCAAGAAAACCCCAAATGAGGTCACGAAGAGTTGGACATGATTAAAACAACTGATCAACAACAAAACAACAATTATCATTTTGTCTTCTATTTTTTTTTTCTTGGAGGTAATTGATATTAAGTGACTTAGCCCAGGGTCACACAGCTAGTAAGTGTCTGAATCAGGATTTGAACTCAGGTTCTCCAGCCTCCAAGACCAGTTGCTCTTTCCATTGCCCCATGTAGCTGTCCCTTCTATACTTCCTATACTATGTTTTCTATACTTTTTATTTAGGCTGTGAATTGGTAATGGACAATGTGGCATGAGAGCCAAAGTCTTGCAAAAAAAAAAAAAAGAGGTATCATTTAGATGGGACTCAGACCAGTGATTTGATTGTTGTAGGAAACTCCCAAGTGAGCAAATTCCTTCTACCAATGCAGAGAGACACATTTGCAACTTATAGTCTTAGGACGCCAAGAAGTTAAGACACACAGCCAAAATGGGTCAAAGATTGAATTTAAACTGAGGTCTTTGGGACTCCAAGGCCAGCCCTTCACCCACTATATGGTCTCATTGGATATTTGCTATTTCTATAAGATCATAAAACATTTTTTATAATTTTGTTATCATGATTTGAAGATGAGGACATCGTGGCCTATGGTAGTTAAGTGACTTATCAATTATCACTCAGTTGCCAATTGTCACCCATTAAGTGGCAGAGGTGGGGTCAAGTCCAGGTCCTCCGATTCTGACTCCCCAATGCACCATGCCTAATGTCACTGCACACTACATATGACATTGGCTATGTGTTTCTCGATAGGAAACATCCTTCACAACTCTCTCCTTTCCCTCTCTCCCTTGGGCTGTGCTGTCCTACAGCACAAACCTCTGACTTGAAGGCCTCATGGGAAACAAACAGCAAATTCCTGCCGGGATTTTGGTGAAGGCGAGGTTGACAAGCTCTGATTCATGTTCGGAGGAAAGCTGCAGCAGCTGCCCCCAAGCGTGGGCGTCATCCTGCTTCCCCAACCCTCCCCACCACATCCCCAGGCCATCCTGTTTGTCCTGCCACGTTGGAAGTACATGAATACATTTCTCCTGCTCACTCGTAGTTTCCCTCCTCCCTCCTTTTGTCTCTTTTGTCTCCCTGAAAGGGCCTGGGCATCTCAGCTGGAAGTCCCCAGGCAGCTGGACAGCCCTGCTTGGCCATCTCAAGTTTGGTCTCTGGGGAGTGGCTTGCATGTCTCTGGGGAGAGGCTTGCATGTCTCTGGGGAGAAAGATGTCTCTGGCTATGATATGTTAGAGGGAAAGTGGAAGATAGAACTGGCCAGAGATCTGTGAAGCCTGTTAAACTACAGGGATTACAGTGTCCAGCACTCCCTCTCCCCCTCTACCCCATACACACATGTCCACCACATCTTCCATCACCACAAATGAGGGGGATGATGATGGAGGGATGGGGAGGGCCAGAAGTCAGGAGGCTGTCTTGTGCCCATGGTGGGACTACTCACTGCACAGGAGGGGGAGAAGGAAGATGATAACTGACATTTATATACTGCTGTAAGATGGACAAAGTGGGGGCAGCTAGGTGGTGCAGTGGATAGAGCACCTGCCCTGGAGTCAGGAGGACCTGAGTTCAAATCCTGCCTCAGACACTTGACACTGGCTGAGTGACCCTGGGCAGGTCACTTAGCCTAAGAGAAAAAAAAGATTTGCAAAATGCTTTAAATATATTACCTCTTTTAATTCTTCCAACAACACCATGAGGGAAGGTGCTATTATTTATCCCCACTTTACAGATGAGGAAACAGAGACTGACAAAGATTAAGTGACTTGCTGAGGGTCACACAGATACTAAGAGTCTGAGACATTTGAACTTGAGTTTCCATGACACTAAATTCAGCACCCTATCCATACACCAAAGAGGTCATAGAATGTAGGATTCCCAGAGAGATTAAGGGTCTTAAGGTCACACAACGAAAAGTGTCAGAGGTAAGATTTGAATAGAGTTCTTTTGACTCCAAATCCAGCATTCTTTCCATGGCCTTGCAGATTTTAGAGAGTTCATATTTCCTTCATTTCTTATTAGCCACAATAAGGGACTTC
This sequence comes from Phascolarctos cinereus, assembly GCF_003287225.1. NCBI lineage: Eukaryota > Metazoa > Chordata > Mammalia > Diprotodontia > Phascolarctidae > Phascolarctos > Phascolarctos cinereus. Next base: position 219,319,759 of record NW_027555847.1, read on the forward strand.
ATAATATTTCCCTGGACCTCCTTCTTCCTATATTATCTGAGTGGGAATGAAACTCTCTTCTACCGGAAATCTCTTCTTCCATCCCAGAAAATTCCTTCATCCTCTTTTCTCTCTTCTGGAGGCCTTTCTTAGCTGAGTTACTACTTGCCTTGGTCTAATTAATTAATCAATTAAAATAATGAATTGTTCATTAATTGTGTGATATTAATTCCAAGCTACCTTTGAGACAGATTTTTTTTTGTCTGCAAATGTATATGTCTGAGTGGTGGATAACGCCGCAGATTCTCCCTCTGCCTCCCCTCCCCTTCCCCACCAAATCCTGTTTGGACCTGGTCCTGGAGCCACTACACCTAACTCTTAGTCATGGTCCTGCCCTTAACGAGATGTGATATCTTGGCCGAGTCACATAGCTGCAGCCTAGGAACCAGTTTTTTCATCTATGGTAAGTAAGTACACCCATAAATGAATTGCATACCTGTAACCCACACGCCAGTCTTACTAAATTTGAAGATGTTCATCACCAGGTTGGTCACCAAGTGGTCAATTTTTTGACTCCAGGGATTCCTGAATACCATCTCTTGAGGCATGGAGGGGTTGTAATTTGGGTCAGTTCAAGGATTTCCCACAATGATGAAAGCACAAATCCTTGAAATTTGTTTTTCAATTAATAAGCATTTATTTTCTTCCTTCCCTTCCCCCTTAAAATAAACGACCTTGGAATAAATATACATAGGCAAAGAAAACAAATTTCCACACTGGCCATGTCCAAAATGTGTGTCTCATTCTCTACAGGAGCTGAGTGGCCTGCTTCATAGTTGGAATCGTGGGTCTCAAGTCTTTCAAAGTTGTTTGTCTTCACAATGTTGTTTTTGTATAAATTGTTCTGCTTCTGCTCACTTTGCTCTATATCAGTTCATATAAATCTTATCACGTTTCTCTGAAACTGTCCCCTTCATCATTTCTTGAGGCACAACAATGAAATCACAGGAAGAAGTATTCAGGCAAGGTCAGGCACATATAAAACAAGAGACAAAAATAATATAAATTCAGTAAAGTAGATGTTCAGAGCATTTACCTAAGGTCTTTAGTAATGTTGTAGTGACATTGTCCTATCTACCCCATGGGTGTTCCTAAGCCAGAAGACCAACATGTGAATCCCAATTCAGCTGTTTACTACCCATGTAAACCTGGGCAACAAAGATGGTATGGTACAGTGGTTAGAGTGCAAGATATGGGGATAGGAAGTGCTTGTTCAAGTGGCCTAACCCATTCAGGGAGATACAAAATAGGGGACACTCTTCCTCTTCATCTCTACCTCCTAATTTTCCTCCCTTTCTTCAAGTTTCAGCTAAATTCCCACCTTCTGCAGGAAGCCCTCCCCAATACCTCTTAATTCTAGTCCATTCCTTCTGTTGATTATCTTTAATTTATGTGTGTATCTTGTTTGTATCCAGCCTCAAACACTGTGACCTTGGGTAAGTCACTTAACCCTGCTTGCTTCAGTTTCCTCATCTGTAAAGTGACTCAAGAAGAAAATGGCAAACTCCAAATTGGGTCATGAAGTGTCAGACATGACTGAAACAATTGAACAATAACAGTCTTGTTTGTTTGTAGTTTGTGTGTTGTTTCTTCCTGTATATTGTAAGCTCCTTGAGGGTAGGGACTGTCTTTCCCAACACCTAGCACAGTGTACATAGTAAGCACATAGTATGTGCTTAACAAATGCTTTTTAACTGACTGAGTGATGGGTAGCTATTAGGAAGTGCAGAGTTTAAAGTTCTCTGACACTAGTTGTGTGACCATGGTCAAGTCACTTAAACTCCCTGAACCTCAGTTTCTTAATCTGTAAAGTAGAGATAATAACATATATTGCAGAGATTTTGATATGGTAATATATTCCTACTCATACATTATATAATAGAGATATACAATTAATACATTGCTAATGTTAATTAAAATTATTAATTTCAATTAATATGTTAATATATGGAGGTAACCAGGTGGGTAGAGTGGCTAGAGTGCTGGCCCTGGAGTCAGGAAGACCTGAGTTCAAATCTGGCTTCAGACACTTACTTAGCTGTGTGACCCTGAGCAAGTTTGCCTTAATCCACCGGACAGGGAAATAGCAAACCACTCCAGTATCTTTGCCAAACCCTATGCCCCCCAAGCCCCCAAAAAAACCCCAACCTATGGACATCATTGGTGTGCTATTGTCCGTGGGGTCACAAAGAGTTCTATACAACTGAACAGCAATTTAGAAATAATACACGGGGTTGCTGCAAAGCTTAAATGAAACAATGTAGGTAAAGTACTATGCAAACTTTAAATTGCTATATCACAGGCAGTTTTTATTATTAGTTCTTCCCTCAGGCTCTCAGTTTCCCCATTTATAAAAGGAGGGAGTTGAACTGGGTGACCTCTAAATTCTCACCTCATCTCTGGGCTTCAGTTTCCCCATCTGTAAAATGAGGGAATTATACTAGATGACTTCTAAATTTCACCCCTCTTTGGGCCTTAGTTTCTTTCTTTCTTTTTTGTTTTCTTGGCGAGGGCAATTGGGGTTAAGTGACTTGCCCAGAGTCACACAGCTAGTGAGTATTATGTGTCTGAGGCTGGATTTGAACTCAGGTTCTCCTGACTCCAGGGCCGGTGCTCTATCCACTGCGCCACCTAGCTTGGGCCTTAGTTTCTTTATCAATAAAATGAATGGATTAAGACAAGATGATCCCTAAAGTCTCTTCCCCAATCTGAGCCTGTTTTCTCGTCTGCTTAATGGGGGGATTGAACTGGATAAATTCTATCGGTGTTTCCAACTCTAAATCCCATGCTCCTGATCCCATCCCACGATGGCCAAGCCCAAAGTTCTTTTCATTTGAACATGCTTCTGAATGGAATCATTATTGTTCAGGCGCTCCCAGCTCCAGGGTGTACCATTCCTTCTCCTTCCTTTGCCCTTTCCTCCATGGCTGCCAGCCCTGGAAAGTTTCCCCCACAGGAAAGATAGCTCAAGGAAAGATATCCAAGAGAATTCATGGGGAAGACACCCTTGAGGGCAAATCCTTAGCTGACAACAAAGAGGAAGCTCTATGTTAAGCCCAGCTGGGCTGTGCATCACTTCAAAATAAGCAGTAAGTCCCAGGCTATCCCGGGTAAGCACATGCCCGGGATTATAGTAACCATCCTGCACGTCACCTTTAAATGAGAAAGGAGGAGCGGAATGGGTCTCTGGGGAGAGCCGTGAGGCATTGGCTCCTGAAGGAAGGGTTGTTTTTCTGAACCGCGCTGCTGTTCCTCAACTCCCTCTTCTCTTTATGCCGCTGGCAACAGAGTAAATGCCACTTCTTAGATCTCCCCAAACAGGGAGTGAGTGTTCAAAGCAGCTTTGCTCCAGAAGCCCCTGGCTCTTCCTCCTCTCAGGCCTTGAATTTCGTTTTCTTTTTTCTTTTTTTGCTGCTTTGAATGAGTCTTACGACAAGAAGTCTTTCTCTCCCTTCCCCTGGCCGGGTCTTGGCTGCAAGACACAGATGAAGACCCTTCACCTAGAGGCTAGAGGCTAGACCCTTCAGGATAGAGCCTTGGACTTGAGGTCAAAACCTGCCCCTGACACTTACTAGTTGTGTGACCATGGGCAAATCACTTAAATTCTCTCAAGCCTCAGTTTTCTTACCTAGAAAATGGGCAAAAATCCAGCACCTACCTAGCAGTTGTTGTCAGATGGAAATGAGAAATGGTTTATGCTTTGTATGAGAAAGCCTGGATGGATGGCAATCTGCAGTAGTGGTAACATATTGATAAGATAAAAGCTAGCAAAGTATAGAGGAAAATAGTGCTACTTCTTAAGATCAGTTGTACACTTTAACTGAGTTAAGGCATCATATTATCTGGAAAGGTAAAATATTTGCTAGTTGTTGGATTTAAGATACAGAGAAACCAGCTAGGTATCTCTACCTTGGAGGGTTCCTATGGGTAGAGCCTCTCTGTAGACTTACGGACTCAGAAAATTGATTTTAACAGTTCACTCCAAACTGATCAAACTCTGGAGAATTGATTTATATCAAGTGAACTCATAAGAAATTAATTTCTAAACCTGAATCTCAATGTATTATTCTACAGTAGGGGATGTCTCCAATGACCTGAATACTCATCTATGGCTCTCCTCTCCTTGAATTAAAATACCTAGAGGTGATAAGAAATCGTCTAGCTTAACCTTTTTATTTTGTGGATAAGGAAACTGAGGGCAGCTAGGTGATACAGTGGATAGGGTGCTGGCCCTGGAGTCAGAAGGATCTGAGTTCAAATCTGGTTTCAGACACTTAGTAGTTGTGTGACCCTAGGCAAGTCACTTAACGCTATTAGCCTCAGTTTCCTCATCTGTAAAGTGAGCTGGAGAAGGAAATGGCAAGTCACTCCAGTATCTTTGCCAAAAAAAAATTAAAAACAATCCAAATGGGGTCATGAAGAATTGTATACAACTGAAACTATTGAACAATAACGAAAAGGAAACTGAGGACCAGAAAAATTGTGACTTGTTGAAAGTTACACAGTTGCTATGATAGTCCAAGACCATAAGACAAGTTTCTGCCCTCAAGGAACTCACAATCTAATGGGAATCAGCTTAAATTCCTCCTCTGACACTTACTAGCCATGTGATGTAGGACAAGTCTTGTAGCCTCCCTGGGTCTCACTTTCTTCATCTGTAAAATTAGAGGATTGGACTGATAGCCTCCGAGGTCCCTTCCAGCCTCAGAGCTTACGATCTTAAAACCAGAGGGACTTATATGATGCTGTGTGATATTTGATCCAGGCTTTCTTTTTTTCTTTTTTTTTTTTTTTTTTGGCTAGGCAATGGGGTTAAGTGACTTGCCCAGGGTCCCACAGTTAGTAAGTGTTATGTGTCTGAAACTGGATTTGAACTCAGGTCCTCCTGAATCCAAGGCCGATGCTCTATCCACTGCGCCACCTAGCTGCCCCAATCCAGGCTTTCTTATGGCCAGGCACATTACCCCTCCTCCATATTTGTATCTGCCAGATACTCTTAGATAGTCCTGGAATTCCTTACCATCCAACTCTCCTTTTTCAGTATTCCTTATCAGTCACCAAATGATTGTTATTACAACACAACTTCATGACAGACATGGTACAATTAATTAGATCAAGGCTTGTCTTGCATTAGTTACATTTATAAATGAGATTTGGGAAACACCGGAGTTATGCTTTCCCTAGGGGCAGGACAGGGGAAAGGATCTGCCGCATTTGCTGGGACTCGTAGTCTTCTATGAGAAGCCTGGCGCTCATTCTGTCTGCTGCTGTTGTCTGTGTCCTGCCTCCCCAACCCCCAAGCATTTGGGGCTAGGGTGTGGGAGAAGTGACCTAACTCAGCTATAGAAGCGGAGAGGCGCGCTGTGTTCTAGGTTGGAGGAAAGAATGCCAAACCAACCATGATGGCAGGACCACTTGCTGAGTATGCTCACCCTGCTCCACCATGGGCTAGCTATGGTTTGAAGAGAGTGGAGATCCTTGCCAGCGACCAGACAGATGAAACCCAGCAACCCTCACTCATTCCAGTTTGGGCCAGTTCCCAAGTCTAGAGATTCAGCATTTTCATCTGATGGTCCTGTCCTGGGGGGACACATGAGTCAAACATTCTGTGGAAAGCAAGTGGTTCATGTTTCTCTGGGGACACATTCAAGGTTTGCATTTCCAAGAAACTTCGGGTATACAGCAATCCTATGTTTCAGGGAATTCTGTCCAGGAGAGCCATGAGCTTGTACCAACTTGGTGACTGTTCTATTACTACACATTGTTTTCTTGTTATTATGTGTGATTTATTTGCTTATTAGTTCCACCCTTAGAGTGAAAGCTGCATATTATACCCAGCAATATATTGTCTCTTTCTTCAGAGAGTCACCTCTTTTATTTCAAGGTCTAGTGGCTAGATCTCACTGAAGAAATAAAGCAAATCCGAGAAGGAGGTGGTGTTCACCAATGTGGGGGTAAGGATGGGAGGCTCAAGAGCTCATTTCTGATTAGGCAAATCCACGAAAACACTGACCACCCCTGGGCAAGGAGCTGGCGCTGCCATGTAAAGAAAGGTGAAACTAAGGGATGGAATTCTGGTCAGTAACTCTAATAAGAGTGGAAAATCATCTTGTTCAGTTCTTCCACCCAGCAGGATTAGGCACAAACCTCTAGGGCTAAAAGTGGGATTCTCTAGGAACTGGATCCGCAGAGCTGAACAAGCAGAATTAGGTTAGTGGCTAGTTATGCCACTTCGTGGCTAAATGTAGTACAAGCCAAAATCTCCCAGGCCTGTGCCATATTTAAATGAGGAAAGCCCATAGACAGAAACTTACCATTCAAGGAAGGGCCAGAAGCATCAAATTGTGCAAGGCCAAGATTTTTAGCTGGTGATATAGAGTGCTGACCTGAGGAGCCAGAGATGGAAAGTGATGTTTATATTGAAAGCAGGAGATAGCACCAGAAGAATAATAATGCCTCACATTCCTTATTTTTTTAAATTTTCAAGTAATAATTAATCAATTAATAATCAAATTAATGATTAATTTTCATTGACCAGTTTCTCCCCCATGAACAAATTAAAATTAATTTTAAAATTAAAATCAAATGTAAAAATAAAAAATTTCAATTAGATTTTAAAAATTAAATTTAAATGAAAATTTCTCACCCTATTGAACAATTTTTTTTTAAAGCAAGTCTTCAATACGTATCTGCATAGTTTGGGAAAACAAATTTCCAAATTAGCCATGTCTGGAAATTTCTATCACCTTTTGCATTTTAAGTTCATCACCTTTCTTTCAGAAAGTGAATGGGGTTTCATTTCCATTGTCTGGGACTTGAGATAGTTCAATCACTCACATTTCTGAAGTCTTTAAGATTTACAAAGTACTTTCATCACACCACCCTTGTGAGGTAGGTAGGATGTGTATTATCTTCCTCTCTGCATATGGGAAAACTGAGGTCAGGAATCTAAGGAGAGTTTAAAGATCAAACACAGAGTTTCTGGGTTCCACAAAGGGGTCACGCAATTTTCTGTGCTCAGTTTCCTCTCTATGTGTATGTTTTATGCCCAGCTGTATGAATGTCCAGCTTCCCCTAAATTAGTCACAGCTGTTTGCTAGCGGAAACATCGCTCTTCAAAAAGATAGATGGTTATTTACAATCCATATTTACAGATTGCTTCAGGTGACTAATCACAGGGTAGTGAGAATGGAGTCAGGAGGACCTGGGTTCAAATCCTGAACCTTCCATTTACTAGCTCAGTGATCCTGGTCAAGATTCTTCACCTCTCTAAGCTTCAGTTTCCTGATCTATAAAACAATGTAAAATCTGTAAAATGGCTGCTGTGAACCTCAGATTAGATACTTGTTTTGCAAACCTTAAAGCATGATACAAATGTTGTTGTTCAGTTGTTTTTTCAACCACGTCTGACTCTCTGTGGCCCCATTTGGGGTTTTCTTGGCGAATATCCTGGAGTGGTTTGCCTTTTCCATCTCCAGCTCTTTTTACAGATGAGGAAACTGAGGCAAAAAAAGGTGAAATGACTTACCCAGGGGCACACAGCTAGTAAGTGTCTGAGGTGGGATTTGAACTCAGGAAGTTGAGTTTTTCTGCTTCCAAGCCCAGTGCTCTATACAATGCACCACTTAGCTGCCCTGATGTGAATGCTGGTTATTATTTTAATGCTGGGTCTAACAGGCCGTTTCATAGGATGATATTTTCAGACTTTGCCTATTAATTTTTGGGTGTGTGTTACTGGGCCTCTGTAACCTTCTATACATTGATTTCACTTATCACAACAGGAGCTGAGGAGCCATGTATTTCAGAACAGGAATGAGTGGGGCCCAAAGATGAGACAAACCTCCCCAAATATAAATGACAGTAATGGGAGGCTTATATGGCAAGCAATAGAAGGAGGTCCATTGGCAGTGAGGTGGTGCAGTGGATAGAATACCAGGCCTGCAGTCAGGAAGACTCATCTTCCTGAATTCGAATCTGGCCTCAATCACTTACCAGCTGTAAGTCACTTCACCCTGTTTGTTTCAGTTGCTTCATCTGGAAAACGAGCTGGAGAAGGAAATGGCAAACCACTCCAAGTTCCAAATTAGCCATGTCTGGAAATTTCTATCACCTTTCGCATTTTAAGTTTATCGTCTTTTTTTCCGGAGGTGAGTAGGGTTTTATTTCCATTCTTTGGGACTTGAGATAGATCAGTCACTCACATTTCTAAGGTATCTCTGCCAAGAAAATCCCAAATGGGGTCACGAAGAGTCAGACATAATTAATTGACAAAACTACAACAACAAAGAGGAGGTCCAGGCAGGTGAGTGGTCAGCATCAGGTTGGTTTATCATGAGCAATCCTCTGATCCTTTGGACAAAATAGGATCCCAGTCCCAGAATGGCAGGAATCATGGGTCTTCTACTGCCCTGATTATGGGTACCCTTCAGTTTGAGAGTGGGAAGATGAGAACGGAATGGTTGTTCATATAAGCAGTGAGAGCCAGGCATAGGGGACGTCTTGGGCTAATCTTAGGTAATTTTGTGGGGGAGGATGCTAGTTATAGACTCATGGCACTATAGATTCAGAGCTGGCAATCAGCAATACTATGAAGCTGAGTTTTCTTGTTAAGTGCTGGGCAAGCAGCCTACTGGGGAGCTATGAAATTCAGGACCCCAGGACCCCTTCAGTAGCATTGACCTGCTCTTCATGTCCCCAGCTGTGAAACCAACTACACAGAACGCACAAATGATCTATGATTTCTTCGGTATAAGGAATTCCCAGTGTGAGAACTCCTAACGTAGGAAATAAGTCCTAGGAATTGTCTGAAGCATAGAGAGGCTAAGTGGTTTTCTCCAGGGTGATACAGTTAATAAATGTCAGAGAATCATAGATTTAGAAATGGAAGGAATTATGGAGGCCATCTAGTCTGACCACCTCCTTTACAGAAGAATCTCAGGCCCAGAGAGGTGAATCATTTGCCCACAGTCACACAGCTGGTGGGAATCCAGCCCCTCTGACTCCAGCTCTAATGTTCTTTCCACAGAACTAGAATGTTTCTCTTACTTGCTCTTCTTTTGCTTTTTTTTTTTTTTTTTTGCTTTTGGTGAGGCAGTCGGGGTTAAGTGACTTGCCCATGGTCACACAGCTAGTAAGTGTTAAGTGTCTGAGGCCAGATTTTAACTCAGGTCTTCCTGACTCCAAGGCCAGAGCTCTATCCACTGCACCACCTAGATGCCCCTCTTACTTGCTTTTAAAAATCCTTTTTGAGCTCTTCCATGGCCTGAGACCAATTCATGTTTTTCTGGGAGACTTTGGATATAGGACCTTTGATTTTGTTGTCTTTTTCTGAGTGTATGTTTTGATCTTCCTTGTCACCAAAGTTTCTATAGTCAGAGTTTTTTCCATTGCTCATTTTCTCAGACTATTACTTGACTTTTTAACTCTTTGTTAAGGTAGGGCTCTGCTTCCAGTGTGGAGAGCTAACTGTCCCAAGCTTCAGGTGTTTTATGCAACTGTTTTCAGAGATACTTCTAGGGACGTATAAGTTTTCAGTTCTTCCAAAGTGGTATGTTCTAAGGAGAGGTGTTTACGCCCCTCCTTGCCTGTGCTCTGGTCTGTGAGTGACCACAAGTGATCTTTTCTGCCCTAGAACTGTGAGGAGGGTTCTCCCATCACTGCTGCCACAAGCTGTGCTCTGCCAGTATTCCTCCTCACCCCAGGACTGAGACCAGATCCAAGTATGGGCAAAGCAACAGAATCCTGCCTCAATGCCAGCAAAGAGATCCCTGTGGGCTGAGAGCTTCGGAAGCAGCTGCTGCCACTGCCCCTGCTGATTCAGTCACTCCCAAGGCCTGCTCTGTGCTGGCTCAGCCTATACTGGACCACGCTCCTCTCTCAGCCTGGTGCAACAGACCTTTCCTGTAGAACTTCCAGGTTGTCTTGGGCTGGAAATTTGTTTCACTCTGTCTTTTTGTGGGTACTGTTGCTCTAGAATTTGTTTGGAGTCATTTTTAAAGGCACTTGGAGGGGTTTGTGGGAAAGCTCAGGCATGTCCATGCCTTTACTCCACCATCTTGGCTCTGCCCCCAATATCTAGAATGTTTCTCCAAAGTAGAATTTGAATTCAGGTCTTCCTGGCTCCAATTATGGTTGTCTATCTACTGTGTCAGCCTACTTCTGGAGACACAAAAGATTTAGAGTAGTAGGCTGGAATTCAGGTCCAGGGGAATAAGCAGAGACCCCATTACTGAGAAATCATCTGGCAGCATAGAGGGAGGACAAAACTTAGTGTTATGAGACCTACCCTTGTAGCTACTAGCTATGGGCAAATCACTTAATTTCTCAGAGCTCCAGTTTCCTCATGTGTCAAATGAATATAATGTACCTATATATAGGTATAGGTATCCTATATCTATAGCTGTAGATGAGTATATATATATATATATATAACCCAAGCTCATGAAAACTTCCCTCAGCAGAATGGGAAGATGAAAACAATTTGTTCTAACATCCGTGAAGGCGGCTGAAGTGGGTAATGGTCAGACGTTGAAGACGCCAAGGTCATCCACTACATCCCTGGCCATCGCGAGTCGTCTTGACTTTTGTCTTGCCACAGGATTTTAATGACTCTGAAAGAGAAAGAGAGAGGCTGACAACTTTATGCAACTTTGCCTCACTTAAATCCAATTTACAAATGAATGATATCATTGGTTCTCTTCCAAAAAGAGGGAGAAAAAACAACATATCAAATGTGATATTTGTGTCACATGGTTATTGTGAAGAAAGTGATTTTCAAGTCTTCAAGAGCTATAGAAATATGAGTTATTTTTACTGGGCCGGGGTAAAAGGCAGAATTCCAAGGAAGAGGACAAGAGCCTAGTGATAATTTTTTTTTGAGGCAATTGGGTAAAGTGACTTGCCCAAGATCACACAGCTAATAAGTGTCTGAGGCCAGATTTGAACTCAGGAAGATGAGTCTTTCTTTTTTTTTTTTTAATTAATTTATTTTGATTTATCAACAATCACTTCCATAAGCTTTTCAGTTTTAAATTTTTCTCCCCACCTCCCCGACTTCCTCACCAAGACAGCATGCAATCTGATATAGGCTATACATATACATTCCTATTAAACATATTTTCACATTAGTCATGCTGTAAGGAAGAATTAGAACCAACAGGAGGAACCACCAGAAAGAGGAAACAAAACAAAACAGGAGAAAAAAATAGCAAATGGTATGCTTCGATCTGCATTCAAACTCCATAGTTCTTTCTTTGGATGTGGATAGCATTTTCCATCATGAGACCTTTGGAGATGTCTTAGGTCCTTTTATCGCTGAGAAGGGCTAAGTCTATCAATGTTAGTCATCGAACAACGTGGCTGTTACTGTGTACAACGTTCTCCTGTTTCCACTCACTTCATGAAGATGAGTCTTTCTGACTCCAGGCCTGGCGCTCTATCCACTGCACCACCCAGCTGCCCTACTGGGATATAAAGAAAGACAAAAGACAGTTTCTGCCCTTGAGGAGTTTACAGTCTAATGGAGGAAACAACATGCAACCAGCTATGTACAAACAAGCTGTAGACAGGACAAATGAAAGATAACCAAACAAGGGAAGGCTCTGGAATTCGGAGGGATCAGGAAAGGCTTCCTGGAGAAGGTGAGATTGTAGCTAGGAAGGGAAATAAGGGTCTTGGACCCTTAAAGTTCTTTTCTAATTTTAAAACCTATGGCCTCTGTCAAGGGACAGAACCAAGTGTGAAGGAGGGGTAGAGGTTAGCTGGTTCCAGCTGTGAGGATGAGAAGTGAATTGGGCTATTGAGAACAGCTTCCAAGGGACAGGGACAAGTGAGCGATCAGGTAGTGGTGATCAGGAGGGCGAAGTGTTGTCTGGGTGAGTGTGAAGTCCTCGGACAACTCAAGATTATATGAGTAGACCAGAAGCCCACTGAGGGTGGGAACTGCTTAATTTTTGTGTTTTGATCCCCAGTGCCTGGCAGAGTCCTTGATACATTTTGTGGGGAGACAAGACCGTTGATATCATTGATACAGGGAACTCCCAGTGAGACAGCATGCGAGGCAATATAACATAGCGAAAGGAGCACTGACTCCAGAGTCAGAGGACCTGGGTTTGGATCCTCAATATGTACTAGCTGTGTGGCCTTGGGTGAGTCACTAAACCTTCTTGGGCCTCAGTGTCCTCACCTAAAAAATAGAAGAGATTGGTCTGTGAGGTCTCTTCTATATCTGTGATCCTATAAAGAAGAAAGAAATTCCATCTGCTTGGGCTAACATTCTCCAAGCAGATCTACCCCATGTTATCGTTCAGTTGTTTCAGTCATGTCTGACTCTTTCTGACCCCATTTGGGGTTTTCTTGGCAGAGATAGTGGAGAGATTTGCCATTTCCTTCTGCAGCTCAATTTTTACAGATGAGGAAACTGAGGCAAACAGGATTAAGTGACTTGCCCAGGGTCATACAGCTAGTAAATGTCTGAGGCCAAGTTTGAACTCAGGAAAATGAATCTTTCTGACTCCAGGGCTGGCACTCTATCCACTGCACCACCCAGCTGTTCATGCTACGTTCTTAAGAGACTTGCCTGGAGGCCATTGAATCCAGGCCTTGCATTTTTGTATTTGTACCCCCCACCTCCACCTGAACTCCTAGCACCATGCCTAGCTTATAGAGACAGCTAGGTTAAAGATCGAATAGAAGCTGGGACTAGAGTCAGGAAGACCTGAATTCAAATCCAGCATCATGTACTGTTGGGTGACCTTAGTGAGTCACTTAGCCTCTGTCTCAGTTTCCTCAACTGTAAAATGGGGATAGTAACAGCATCTATTGTCCAGAGTGGTTAAGGTCAAACAAATATCTGTAAATTGACTAACATGAAGTAGGTCCTGTATAAATCCTAGTTGTTATTATTAGTATCCACTCAATAAATGGTTGTTGATTGACTCCTGCTTCTGCAGCTAGCTCTTGATCCACATTGCTTCTTGTTTCGGCATATGCCGAATCAATTCTCACTGGATAATTGAATGAATATTGAGCACTGAGGTTTGCAGTTGTATGTGTGTGAGAAGGTGGGGACAGGCTTCAGAAAAGAAGAGTCATCACTGAAAATAGAAGTGTGCAAGCTCAGTTTCCTCTTTTGTAAAATGAGCTAGAGAAGGAAATGGCAAACCACACCACTATCTTTGCCAAGAATATCCCATTTGGGATCCCAAAGAGTCAGACATGACCGAAATGACTGAACAACAAAAACATCAAAGACAAACTTTGGGGCGGCTAAGTGGCTCAGTGGATAGAGCACTGGCCCTGGAGTCAGGAGGACCTGAGTTCAAATCTAGCTTCAAAACAGACACTTGACGCTTACTAGCTATGTGGCCCTGGGCAAGTCACTTAACCCCAACAGCCTAAAAAACAACAACAACAGCAACAACAACAAAAGACAAACTTTGAGGACATCAGCCTTGTGCCTTGGGACAAATCTAAACTTCTTGGAAATCTTACATCCTGCCCTTCCCTTCCTCCCTCTTATCCTCAGCCACTTACATCTTCATTCCTGACAACTGAATCCCTCTTCCTTGAAGTTTAAAGGCATTTCAAAATATTCCTGATCTAGGAATCAAGGACTCTGAAAAAAATCCTAGGACTAGTCTCCCCCATCCCCACCCCTCAATCTATGGACTTGATCCTGCTGACTACATTATTACCTGTTTCAATGTTTACATAATTATTTCACAACCAAAGTGTAGCCAGCAGAGGGTCAGCTCCACTGAGAACAGGTTTCCTACTATTGTCAATTCAGAGAGGTTAAGACTAATGATAAAGTACTGAGAGGCATCCACGTAGGGGTGAATACAAGCAGTTGAATTATTATATGGAAGACATGAAAGTGGATGAGATCACTAATGAAAACAGTGCAAAAAGAAAAGAGGGTCAAGAATAGAGGCGTGGGTGTGGTGGAAGAGGAGAGGAACAAAGAGAAATGAGGATTCCCAGAGACAGGGGAATGGGGAGAGAGCTGCATGGCAGAAAACAATGGATAGGGAAGGGGAAGATAGAGAAGAAGGGGGTGGACAGCAGGGGCAAATACTGAAGAAAGATCGCAGGATGAGGACTGGGGAAAGGCTGCTGGATTTCTTGATAAAGACGTTATCGGCGACCTTGGAGAGGGCAGTTTCAGTAGAGGGGTGATGGTGGAAGTCAGTAGTGGGTGGATGGTAAAGAAGTGGAAGTAGCTAGTGTAGATAACTTGATCAAGAATTTAATGGCAAAGGAGAGGGGAGAGATGGGGTTATACTTTAGGGCAGTGGTTCTCAAACTTTTCAGTCTCAGGGTGCCTTTACACTTAGACATTTTGGGGGACCCCCCCTTCAAAAGAGCTTATGCTTATGTGTTTTATATTTATGATATTTACTGTATTACACATTAAAACATTTCAGTATTATAAAAATAGTTTTACCCTGAAGACTCTCTGAGAAAGGGTGGGACCCAGGGATCCCTAGAAAACACTTTAAGAAATGCTGGATGGTACAGTGAATAGAGCACTGGCCCTGGAGTCAGGAGGATGTGGGTTGAAATATGGCCTCAGATACTTACTAGCTATGTGACCCTGGCCAAGTCACTTAACTGCTATTTGCCTCAGTTTTCTCGACTGTAAAATGGGGATAACAGTACCACCCTCCCAGGGTTGTCGTGAGACTCAAATAAATAATAATTGTAAAGCACTTGGCACAATGCCTGACACATAGTAGGTATTATATAAATGTTAGCTATTATTATAATTATAATGCTTTGCAAATCTTAGAGTCCTTTATAAATGTTAGCTTAAATGTTAGTAGTAGTAGTAGTAGTAGTAGTAGTAGTAGTAGTGGTAGTGGTAGTTGTGGTACTGGTTGTAGTAGTAGTAGTAGTAACACTAGTAGTTCCAACTTTGTCTTTGTATCCCCCATGCTTAGCATAGTGCCTTGTACCAAGTAGATGTATAATAACTGCTTTTGAAATTGAATAGAATTAGCTCGCCTTAGAATTCATTCCCCTTAAAAATGCTCCTGGTCCTACACTTGTGGCTGGGCTCTCCGATGAGGAGAGGAAACAGGAAGTCAATATGATGTCATAGAAAGAGTACAGCGACCAGGGGTGAGAAAGCCTATCCTGCCTCTGTCCCTCATTGACTGTATAATCTTCGGCAAGTCACGTCTCTTCACTGAAGCTCTATTTGCTCTTTTGTAAAATGAGGCCGTTTACCTTGATGGTTTCCTAGGTCCCTTCCAGCTCCAAATTCTGCGATCCTGACAGTGAAAATATAAAACCCTTTTTGCTGTGTTTTTCCCCAGGTTACTGTTCCCTCTTTGTTTGTTTATTTATGTTTTGATTTATAAAATTGAGCCTTTTGCTGAAACAGCTTCAGGGTAAGAGTACGTTGAAGGAACATTAATTAAATTCTTGTACCGAGACCTCTGAAGCTGAGATCTGAACATATAAACCTTTTGGGTCTAGTTCTAGACAGGTCTGGTCTTAACTCCCCCGCTAGACAGAGGTGGGAACCACTTTCTGGGCCTGTTCCCTCATCTATAAAATAAAGGGGGATTGAATGGGCTCACTAAGCTCCTGTGCCTCTCTAAATCCTCTGACCTAAGCAGTGCTATTGGAGGCACCTACTGCCATGTGTATTTACTTAAGCTAAGCCTTGCCTGGTGGGCAGGATTTGAATAATTGGAAGAGAGGGCATTCGAGGCAAAGAGCCCAGCATGACCAAACTCACCCAGGCAAAGTTGGATTGGGCAGGGCATATTTCAGGGGAGAGACTGGCCTGACTGGACCAGAGGATTCTTGTAGGGAAGCAAGTTGTTGTTGATGATGTTGTTGTTGTTCAGTTGTTTTAGGCATGTCTGAGTCTTCAAGACCCCATTTGGGATTTTCTTGGCAAAGATCCTGGAGTGGTTTGCCATTTCCTTCTGCAGCTCATTTTACAGATGAGGAAACTGAGGCAAACAGGGTTAAGTGACTTGCCCAGGGTCATAGAGTTAGTAGGTGATGAATTTGAACTCAGGTCTTCCTGAGTCCAGCCCCAGTGCTCTGTCCATGGTACCACCTATCTGCCTCTTAGTAAAATATTCATCTCTAAAGGATAGGCAGCTGTGTTTTTCTACATATTCCCCACTTCTCTCTCATGCATTGTTTTTGGCTGGGTACCTTCCAGCCTCCTGGCTCTACATCCACACGTACTCTGGTGGGAGCAACCCAGTGGGCAACTGCAGAGGTGAAGAATCTTTCCTCCTATTATCTGACTTTGACTCCAAGGAAAGCTTCTATTTCTTATGAAAAGTCAAATGAAATGACCTCTACAAAGTCATAGAGATAGAGCTAGAATGGACCTCAGTGGCCATGCAATTCAACACCTTCATTTGACATATGGGGAAACTGAGGCCCAAGGAAAGGCAAGTCGATAGCATTTATTAGGTGCCTACTACACACCAAGTACTGGGCTAAGTAACTTGTTCAAGGTCATGCAAACAGTAAGCTTCAAAGGTAGGATTTAAACCCGGGTTCTGTGACTCCAGATATGTTGCTCTTTCCATGCCATGGCCAATTCAACAAGCAGTTACTGAGTGCTTATTACGTTAGACTTTGACGATAAAAAGATGAAAATTATTATTTCCTGCCCTCAAGAAACTTCCTGTCTCAGAAACAAGAAAAAAATCTTTGTACCAAGTTTCTCTGATAAAAGTTTTATTTCTAAGATATATGGATATAGATATATGGGACTGAATAAAATTTGTAAGAATAAGAGCCATTCTCTAATTGATAAGAGGCCAAAGGATAGGAATAGGTAGTTTTCAGAGAAAGAAATACAAGCGATCAATAGCCATACGAAAAATCCTCTAAATCACATACAATTGGAGAAATGAAAATTAAAAGCACCTCTGAAGTACCTCCTCATACCAATCAGAATGGCAAAGTTGACACTAATGGAAAATGGCAAATGCTGGAGGAGCTGTGGGAAAACGGGTGCTTTAATGTACTACTGGTAGATATGTGAACTGATCCAACTATTGTGGAAAGCAATTTGGAATTATCTCCAAAAAAATGATTAAATTGTGCATACCCTTTGACCCTGCCATATTGCTACTAGGTCTATACCCCAAAGAGATCAAAGAGGAAAGGACCCACAGAGATAAAAATATTTATGTTTTTGTAGTGGTGGAAACTAAGGGGATGCCATTGATTGGGGAATGGCTGAACAAGTTATGGTATACAAATGTACTGGAATATTATTGTCCTTCCTTCCTGCCTTCTTTTCTTCCTTCCTTCTCTCCTTCCTTTCTTCTTTCCTTCCTTTTTTGGATA
Organism: Phascolarctos cinereus; assembly: GCF_003287225.1. Taxonomy (NCBI): domain Eukaryota; kingdom Metazoa; phylum Chordata; class Mammalia; order Diprotodontia; family Phascolarctidae; genus Phascolarctos; species Phascolarctos cinereus. The sequence goes on from NW_027555847.1 coordinate 219,337,132, forward strand.
TAGCTAATGAGGAAATTTGTTTTTCATGACTATACATATTTGTAATGGTTTGTGTTTTTCCTGCATTCTTAATGAGAGAGAGAGAGAGAGACAGAGACAGAGAGAGAGACAGAGAGAGAAAGGGGGGGGAATTTCAAATTAAAAACAAAATAAATTTGAATTTAAAAAGGAGAAACTTCTTGTCTCAAAGGAGGCATATGAAACATTTACAAATAAGTATGATACAAGGTGAAAAGATATAGGGACAAAAGAGGATGAAAGTTCTCCAGGGAATTTAAGGAGAGAGAGGTTGCTTTCTTCAGAGAGTATCTGCAAAGATTGCAGGGAAGAAGTGGCAATATGTAAATTAGGCCTTATAGGAAAAGAAGAATTTCCATAGGTTAGATGAGCAAAGAGTATACAACATATTCCAAGGATAGAGGCTGATGTGTTCAAATGCAGGGAGGAAGGAGACAGCAGGATGTGTGGAACAGCTGAGGACCTAGTTAGAATGAGACCGAGAGAAGAGAAGAGCATAAAATAAGGCTGGAAAGGTAGCTTGGAGTTAGAATATTTAAATGCCAGACTAAGAAGTTTGCACTGAATCCTCTAAGCCACAGGGAACCATTAAAAGTTTTTGAGTGGGGAAACACATTTAAGTGCTGTCTTGGCCCATGGAGAAGCAAGGTTGGATAGAGGAAAAAGCACTGGGGAGGGAGTTGGAAGACCCCAGTTTGAGTCCTAGCCTTGCCTCTTTAATAATCACCCAACTTCTGAGTTTCTATTTTCCAACCCACTTAAAAATAAGAATGGTGATAATTTTTGCACGATCTACCTTATATGGTTGTTGTAAAGAAAACATTTTGTAAACTTTGACTTTACAATAAATTTGTTGATATGTTTTGTTGTCTTCAATTCTGAACAGGTCTCCCCCCCTTCCAGAGAACTGTGCCTTGTAATAAAAAGTAAAAGAAAAGGAGAATGTGGGGAGGGGGAGAGAAGTTCAACAAAACTAATCAACACATAAGCCAAGAAAGGCAGTATAGAGTATGTAATGTTCCACACCCATAGTCCCTCGCCTCTGCAGAAAAGGAAGAAGGGCACATTGAATACACCTTCTGCCAGACCGAGCTTAGATCACTAAAATTGCATAGTGTTCAAGTTTGATTCTTTGTTCTCTCCATTTCATTGCTTTATCCCCTGTGGATATTGTTTACCTGGTTCTGCTTACCTAACTTTGCCTCAATTTATGTACATCTTTTGATGCTTCTCTGAATTCTTCTTTGTAAATTGTAATTTAATGATAATAGTGGCTCCATAAATGGGAGCTACTGTTATTATTCAACCACGGTAGCGAGTATCAGAAGCCCTGCTTCTCTCTTCCTCTTGAATTTCCTGCCTTTTTTAAGCAGCTATTAGTTGAAAACAAGTGGTGGAGGGTGGAGGAGGTCACTGGAAAATGATAGCGATTTTTAAAAAATGAACATCAGTAAAATTTGACAAAATTTGAAAAAGACAAAGAATGTATTTTAGTGGGAGGATTTAGGACCTGGTTTTTCTGTGAGAGGGAGTACCTAGCATCTTCGTCTCACCAACTCCACTGGTGGGAGTCATTCTCCTTCCTTCTCCTTTCTTATGCCAAATCTATGCATACAACACACACGTGTATATATGTATATACACATAAAAGTACATGTGTGTATGTATATGTATATATAAAATCCTACTCTTAGAGGAGGAAAATGATCACTGGTTCTGAAGTCTCTGAAGTCTGGATTCAAATTTAGTCACTGAATCTCCATGGGCCTCAGTTTCCTCATCTGTACAATGGGAATGTTGGACTGGTTGGCTTCTGAGGTATCTTCCAACTCTGGGTCTGTGATCCTTGTCTAGTGGTTCCTTGGTTTTGATCTCTCTCCTTATTTTGACCATTTATTTAGCATTTCAGGTCATACCAATTAATCTTTTCCTCCAATTGCTTCATGTGGTGTGGTTAGACTTGCTGCCCTAAAGCCAGACTGGAAGCTCCTCAGGGACCATGAGAACATCTTTCACTTCTATCCAGAGCACAGACCTGGCTCCAGTGGATTCTAGAGTGACAGAATTTGGTTCAGTTCAAGGAAAGCTTTCCTATATTAAAAATGTCTAAGGATGGAATGGGCAACCAGAGAAATTTGGTTCAAGACCTAACCTATCTAGCTGTGTTCTGTATACCACGTAGGCTATGGGAAGCAGGATGATGTAGCCAAAAGAGGGCTAGATTTAGGGCCACAGGACCTGGGTTTAAATCCTACTTCTGATGTATACTATTTATATGACTTGGCACATTCCTTCATTTTTCTGGACCTCAGCTCCCTTATTTTTAAGATGAAAGAGTACAGATTGATTTGAAGTCAGAGAACCTCAGTTCTAACCCCACCTCTGCTACTTACTTATTGGCTGGCATGACCTTGGGAAAGCCATTTAACCTTATCAGGACTCAGTTTCCTCAAGTATAAAACAAGGGGTTTGGACCAGATGATCTCTAAGTTTCCTTCTATCCCCAAATTTATGACCCAATGATCACTAGGGTCCCTCCAGCTCTCAGTCTGTGATTCTAGCATCTTTTGAGTAATTTAAGCACTGCCTTAATGCTCCCTTAATGTCCAGTATTGCAGAGGGGATTCAGGCTTATTGTTTTTCAGTCATATCTGACTCTTCGTGACCCCATTTGGGCTTTTCTTGGCAGAGACGCTTAGCTGGTTCACCATTTCCTTCTCCACCTCATTTTACAGATGAAGAAACTACAGTAAACAGGGTGAAGCAACCTGCCCAGTATCACACAGCTTCTAAGTGTCCAAGGCTGAATTTGAACTCGGATCTTCTTGACTCCAGGCCTGGCACTCTATCCACTGAGCCACCTCAGTGCCCTACTCTTCCAGTAGAACCATGGATTTAGGACTAGAAGAAGCTTCAGAAGTCATCAAGTCCAACCCCCTCATTTTACAGGAAACTGAACCCCAGAAAGAGATTAAGTGAATTGCCCAGGGTTATATAGCTAGTAAGTGTCTGAAGCAGGATTTGAACTCAGGTCTTCCTGACTCCAAGTCTAGTGCCTTATGTACTAAACCATACCAAGTCATGAGATGACTTCTGAGGTCTCTTCTAACTTTCCTTTAAAAAAGAGTATAAGATTGGGGCAGGTAGGTTGCGCAGTGGATAGAGCACCGACCCTGAAGTCAGGAGGACCTGAGTTCAAATCCGGCCTCAGACCAAACACTTGACCCCCACTAGCTGTGTGACCTTGGGCAAGTCACTTAACCCCGATTGCCTCACTAAAAAAAAAAAGGTATAAGATTTCATAACTTCATAAGTGGAGAACATGAGTCTCAGAGAGAAGGTTGTACTCAAGGTCATACAAGTGATAAGTAGAGTAGAGTCAGTGTTTCTACAGTATTTTCTTTTCATGGCACAGGGCTCAGAATTTTGTGCCTCAGTTTACCTTAATTTTAATCGCAATGGCACATCATAGGTAGTTATTGAATTGAATTGGTTTGTTGATAGATCCCCAACACCTGTGGTCCCCTCTTTTTCATTCCTCTCCTCTACCTTAATAGAGAGGCCTGAGGCCCTAAAATCCTGTCCTGAGGTCTCAGCAATTAAGTTACATAGTGGATAAAGTGTTGGATTTGGAGTTAAAAACATGAGTTCCAATCCTACCTATTATATAATATTGACTAGGTGTATGACCCTGGACAAGTCACTTAACCTCACTCAGCCTCAGTTTCCTCATCTGCAAAATGGAGATAATAATAGCATCTCCCTCCCAGAGCTGTTGTAAGAATCAAATGAGATAATAAATGCGAAGCATTTTACAAACCTTCAAGCACTTCATAAGTGTTAGCTGTTATTATTCCCACTCTAATGGTGTCTGTATGCTGTCAAGGTCCAAAAAGTTGACTTAAGACCTTATTCGATGGAATGATTCCCAGTGTTGAGTTCCAGCCCACTCCCCAAGTGCCTTGTTAATGAGCTTGACGTTAAAGCTAGCAGGAACCGCCCCTTCCTCTCCTCCTTTCCCTCTCCCAAGCAGCGCTTGCTGGTTGGGACTAAATTAAACTTAAAAAAAAAAAAAGATGCCATCCTAAGGATCGGGCGCATCTCTGCCATTTGGCAAAGATACGTGACAGGGAAAGCCCAATGAGCCACAGCTTCCAGAAGTTCAGCCTATTTCTATCTCGGAAGCAGAGCATGGCACTCCTGCCCACACAGGTCTCCTGCTGCCAATAAGGAGACTTTCATGAAGAGGACACGGGGGTGGCCAATTTTAGACTGGAGCACATGACAGCCCAGGGCCGCCTTGTCATAGTGGGATGCCTCCTTATTGCTCGGGGCTCTTCTGGCCAAGAGGGGTGTTCGAGCAATTGTTGAATGAGGCTTTGTCAAGATAAGAGGCTCCTTAGAGCTGGGAGGGATCTGAGGAGAGATCGGATAAATTCAATAAGTCCCTCATCTTTTCAGAAAAGGAAAACAAGGCCCAGAGTTGTAGCGATTTGATCGTGGTCATAAAGGGAATCAATAACAGCGTTGGGGATCTGGAAGCAGTGTTGCCATCTGAGTTTAGGATCAGAGAACCTGGGTTTATATCCTGATTCTGTCCCTATCTGTGCGACTTTGTACAAGTTAATTAACCTCTTTGGGTCTCAGTTTCCTTAACTGTAAAATGAATAGGCTAGACTTGTTGACCTCCAAGTTCTCTTTCACCTCTTAAATATATAAGGCTGTGATTCAAACCTAGATCTGACTTTTAAGGTCATAGATTTAATTTGGATGGATCCTCAGAGATTATCTAGACCTACCCCTTTCATTTTATAGATGAGGAAACTGGAGGGCCCAGAGTTGTTGAGGTACTTGGCTAAAGAACAAAGCTGGGATTTGAATCCAGGTCCCCAGAGCCCAAAGTCAGTACTTTTTCAAGCCAGCCATCACTTTTAGATGCAGAAGACCAGAGTTCAAGTCTCAGTTCTAACATTTACTAGCTATATGACCACAGGTAAGTAATTAAAACTTCCTGTGCCCTACTTTGCCTACCTGTAATAATAATAATGATAGCCAACATTTATGGAGTTTTATAAAGTATTTAACATTTATATAGTTTGTGTCAGGCACTGGCAAAGATACAACAAACCTGGGAGGTAGATGTTATTATTATCCCCATTTTATGGATGAGGAACTGAGACAAACAGGGTTAAGTGACCTACTCAAGGTCATACAGCTATTAAGTGTCTGAGGCCAAATTTGAACTCAGATCTTCCTGACTCCTGGCCCACTTCACTACCTTCCTACTGATTGAATTTTCTAGCTCATGGGGTTGTTGAGAGGAAAGCAATCAGCAAGCCTTCCATCTTCTACCATCTTGACTTAGAATAGGCTTCCCCTCTTTACCTCTATTTTTTTTTTGGAATCCCAAACTCCTTTCCAGACTCAGTTCCAGGGCCACGTTCTTCCCAAAGACTTTCCTAATTTCCCCAGGAGTTAGTGTTTCTTCCCTCATGAAATCATTTTGTAAATATGATATATCTATTTCCGTGTCCATGTTGTATCTCACCACCCTGCCTTCTACATCTACCTACCCTCCTGTACCAATAGAATATAAGTTACTTGAGGACAGGAACGCTTTCATTTTTGTCTCGGTGTTTCCCAGAGCCTAGAACATAGAGTACATGCTTAAATGCTTGTTGAACTGAATTAAGCACAAATGAAAATGGCCATTTCTTTTAGAAATTCCGGTCTTGGATTCTGTCCTAACAGGTGTAAAAGGTTGAACTCTACAATGGGGATCAAACCATCTCTAGGGAAGGCTGAAAGGATTTTTTTTTTTGGCATGTGCAGAATACCTACTAAGCGGTGCTTTATGCACATGTATATGGGTGAACATACGTGATATATGTACTATACACATACATGTATATTACACACATGTATATACATAGAGTAAATCACATGTGTGATCAGCAAATCTATAAGCATTTAAGTGGTTACTGTGTACCAAGGCACTGTGTTAAGTGCTGGAGATACAAAGAAAGGCAAAAACCAAGCCCCTGGAATTCACATGTGTTTTTACATAGTAGATATATCTACTAAGCCATGACTACAAAGTATCAAAATTGATTTCATGTGTGTCCTCCAGAATCATAGTATCATAGAATAGTCTTCGAGGTCATCTAACCTAAGCTGTCCAGGAAGAAACTGAGTGATTCCCTTTCTATTTTACCATGCTGCTGCTCAATCTAGTTGGTTTTGATTACGTGAAGTAATTAGAGAACAATTTAAAGCAGTATTGTAAAGATTGAGATCAAATCAATCAATAAACATTTATTAAGCACCTACTGTAGGCCTGGCACTGTGCTAAGCACTGGGGATACAAAAAAGAGGCAAAAGACAGTCCCTACCCTCAAGGAGCTCATAATCCAATGGGGAAACAACGAACAAATACTATACTTACAAACAAGCTTTGTACAGGACAAATAGGAAATAACTAACAGAGGAAGGCACTGGAACGAAGAAGGGTTGGGAAAAGTTTCCAGTAAAGCAAGAGATTTTAGTTGAGACTTAAAGGACCTAAACCGAGAATCATAAGACTTGAGCTCGGTTTCCAATCCTTTGATATTCTTGACCTTTTGTTCTTCCAGATGAATTTTATTATTTTTTTTTCTAGCTCTACAAAAATAAGCCTTTGGTAGCCTGATTTGTATGGCACTGAATAAGTAAATTAATTTAGGTAGCATCGTCATTTTTATTTTGTTGGTAGGCCTACCTACCCTTGAGCAATTTAATATTTTTCCAATTATGTAGACCTATTTTTATTTTGATAGATAACATTTTACAATTGTCTTCACAAAATTTCTGTGTGCCTTAACAGGCAGACACCAAGATATTTTTGCACATTCTGAAGTAATTTTGAATGAAATTTCTCTTTTTATCTCTTCCTGTTGTGTTTTGTTGGTGATACATGAAATGCTGATGATTTATGTGGGTTTATTTTATATACCGCAACTTTGCTGAAGTTAATAATTATTTCAATTACTCTTAGTTGACTCCTTTGGCTTCTCTCAATAGGCCATCATATCTTCTATAAAAAGTAATAGGTTTGTTTTCTCTGTTCTGAGTATTCCCTTGATTTCTCTTTCTTGTTTCATTACTATTATTTGTAGCAGTGTGTTAAATTGTAGCTGGGATAATGGACATCCTTGCTTTACTCCTGATCTTATTGGAGTGATCCTTTTCCATCACAAAGAGTGTTGCCTCTTGGTTTTACATAGGCACTACTAGCTACATGGAGGAAAGGCCTATTTATTTACTCCTTTCTAGTGTTTTTATTTTATTCATTCCCTTTCTAGTGGTTGTTTTTAAAACAGAAACAGGTGTTGGCTTTTATCAAAAGCTTTTTCAATATCTGTTGACATAGTCCTGTGTATTTTATTATTTTTGGTATTAATATGTTTTATTATATCCCTAGTTCTTTTCAACCATCCATCATATACTACAATTTCAGACCCTTCAACATCCTGGTCCCATTCTTCTGGATATGCTACATGCTACCCTTTTACAGTGGGTCCAGATCTAAAAATGGTATCTCATTGTAGTTTGATTAGGATAGAGTACGGTAGAATTATCGCTTTCTGGACATCAACATTTATTAGTTAGGAAGTGGTGCTCCAAAGTTGATCTGGTTTTGTGTGTAAATGAAATAGGCAGCCACCTACCTAATGGGACATTCAAGAACATCAGAATCCTTTTATGTGCCCCAAAATTCATTCTCCCTCCCACCAGCACCTAAAATTCATTTTTTTTGTTTTGAAGACAAAACCTCATACGTCACTGTAAGAAAGAAGAGTTAAACAAAATCCCCCTGGGAGATGGAATGCGAACACTTAAATCTGCACTGAGGTGCAAATGACAGGTAACAGTTCCTCTCCTGAGAATAAGATTTGATTGGGGAAATGAAAAGGAAGAGCTGGAGACTCAAAGTAAAGGAAGGGCACAGAATGGGGACTGGATCCTCATAATAATTACAGCTAACATTTATATAAATATATGTATGACACACACGCATACATTTATGCATGTGTATTTGCAAGGTGCTTTACAAATATTATCTTATTTGATCTTCACAACAACCTTGTGAGGTAGGTATTACTTTTAATCACCATTTTACGGATTTGGAAATTAAGACTGAGAGAGGTTAAGTGACTACCCTTCAGCTAGTAAGTATTTGAAATAGGTCTTCCAGATTCCAAGTCTAGCTGTCTACCTAGCATCTAAAATGAATAAATAATAATAAAAAGTTTTGGCATTTGAAGAGATTTTAGCGATTTGGGGAATTTTTTTTTTTTTGTAGAGCATCCTATAATACAACCCTACCATAATGCTGGATAATGTGATGTCATTGCATAAATATATATATATATATATATACATGGACAGATATGCCTCTGTATATATAATATACATAAGTACAGATGCATTGTATATACATATATATGCATATACATATATATTCTATACGTAAGAAGGTTTATAAGGGAGATCCCAAATCAATTTGATCATTTCTCTCCATCATAGAGCATGGAAATGTTCATCAATCTCTTGTTAAGAGGATATGGACAACCTCTGACAGGGTTTCGATGATTAGGACTGACTCCAAGATGATTGGCTGTCTAGAACTCAGGAGAACATGCTTTCATGGAAGGGATTATCCCTCTTTATCCTCTACAAAATTAAGCTGACAAACCAGCTCCCCACTTTAAAAAATTTTTTTTTATTTATTTTTTGTTACCTTTTAAGTTCTGAATTGTCTCCCTGCCTCCCTCCCCACCCCACCCCACACTAGAGAAGGCCACCATTTTTCACACACACACACACACACACACACACACACGCTCACACATATATGTATAGATATATACATGTGTGTATATATACATGTATGTGTATAGATGTATGTGTGTATATACACATGCATACACACACACACACACACACACACATATATATATATACACACATACACACACACACATTCGTAAGGCCATATTATATATACATTTATTTATCAGTTCTTTCTCTGGAGGTAGATATCATCTTCCTTCATAGGTCCTTTGTAGTTGATTTGAGTATTTATAATATTCAGAATAGCTCAACTGTTCAGTTATTCTTCGAACAATATTGCTATTCCTATATACAGCATTTTCTTGGTTCTATTTATTTCACTCTTCATTATTACATGCAAGAGTTTCCATGTTTTTCTAAAATCGATCTGTTCATCATTTCTTACACCAGCTCCCCATTTGGGGACTTCTGTTTCTGTCCTTTCCTGTTCAGAGGACCCACCAGCCTGATACAAAATAGCTTGGTGCTTGGGAGGTCAAACGGGTCAGGGGAGAAGCCTTGTATACATTTAGGTCAAGGGAGAAGCGTTATATATGTTATAGTCCCTTCCTTCTTGGCACTGGTGATAACTGACTTGGGCTGAAGTCCGTGAGAATTTTATGAACTTGTCTACAAGGCCTTGGAGGAGGGATCCTGAGGATGGTCATTCGTAACCCAAGTGATGATAGCAGATGGGGCATTGATAGAGTTCCTGCAGAAACAGATGACAGAAGCAGACGTGTGCTTGCCAACTCGTTATGGGGACTGAGTTTGTGGACAGTGCACATGAGTAGCACCCATTTTGAAGAAAGAAGAGAATTACTCTAGTGGCTTCTGCAGCTGGAGAACAAAACCGTGACATGAGTGGTGCAAGAAAACTTGTCATTCCCCTACTATTAGAATGAGTTATTCAAACAGTTCAGGTCATTTGGGAAGGGGTGTTACCATTTAGCAGCTCCAAAACTGTGATTATTATCTGGGGAGGAGTTATGAGCTATCTACATATTTTATATTTTTCTGTGTCTGCGTGTGATATCCTGTGGGTCCTTTTAGTACCCTATTTTTTGTCTGTATCTCTTTATGTGCTCCTGTTAATCCTTTGTGCCTTCTGCACTTTTTGTGAAGTTAAAATGAGACTGTCCCATATCCTATATGCCTTGTATTACCGTGAGTCTTGCATAGGAAAGGGGAAGCCTACTACTGACAACCTGGGAAACCTATCTATAAGCTATACCTGAGTTATATTTGGAGATTTCCTGGAATAAAAACCCCAGGTAGTGTTAATAAGTCAAAAGAGGAAAATTACCCTGTAGGTCAACCCCCAAGATCATTGTCCTCATGGAGCTTACAGTCCAGAAGAGAGATGGTATAATGGATAATGGGGCAGCTAGGTGGCACAGTGGATAGTCGTGATCCTGGAGTCAGGAAGACTCATCATCCTGAGTTCAAATCTGGTCTTGGACATTTACTAGCTGTGTGGCTCTGGGCAAGTTATTTAATCCTGTTTGCCTAAGTTTTCTCATCTGTAAAATGAGCTGGAGAAAGAAATGGTAAACTATTCCAGTATCTTTGCCAAGAAAACCCAATGAAGAGTTGGACAGGACTGAAAATGACTGAACAGCAAAAATAATGGATAATAATAATCGCTAGCATTTATGTAATGCTTACTATGTGTCAGGCACTGTGCTAAGCACATTACAATTATTTTCTCACTGGATCCTCACAACAACCCTGAGAGGTAGGTGCTATTATTATCGTCCCCATTTTGCAGATGAGGAAACTGAGACAAATAGAAATTAAGTGACTTGCCCAGGGTCACACAGCCAGTAAGTGTCTGAGTCTGGATTAGAAAAACTCAGGTCTTTCCGACTCCAGGTCTGGTGATCTATCCACCAGTTATACTGAACTTGTCTCCAATAAGACCTGAGTTCAAATCATGCCATACAACCTTGGACAAGTCACTTACCTTCTCTGGGCCTTAATTTCCTCATCTATAAAATGAAGAGGCTGAACTCAATGACCTCTGAGGTCCCTTTGAGGTCTCGATCTAAGATCCCATGACAAAAGTACAGATAGCTGTAAAACAAATAACTGCATCAGAGAGGCAAAAAACAAAATGCAGTGTGGTAGCTGAGAAGGAAAGATGCTACGAATAAGAGTCAGGTGTTTGATAAATATTGAATGAATGAATGAATGAATGCATGCATGCACACATAGATTTCACAATTCCACAGTGGGCCAGTTGTTTTTCAGTCATATCTGACTCTTTGTGACCTCACTTAGTTTTTTTTTTGTTTGTTTTTTGGTGAGGCAATTGGGGTTAAGTGACTTGCCCAGGGTCACATAGCTAGTAAGTTTCAATTGTCTGAGTCTGGATTTGAACTCAGGTCCTCCTGACTCCAAGGCCAGAGCTCTATTCACTGCACCACCTAGCTGCCCCTCATTTGGGTTTTCTTGACAAAGATACTGGAGTGATTTGTCATTACCTTCTCCAGCTTGTTTTACAGATGAGGAAACTGAGGCAAACAGAAGTGACTTGCCCAGAATCATACAACTAGTAAGTGTCTGAGGCCAGATTTGAAGATGAGTCTTCCTGACTCCAGGCCCAACACTCTGTGCACTATGGTGCTACCTCGTTGCCTCAGTGGGCTAGCCCATCCCTAAATTGAGAGGGGAGCAGGGCTTATTGACTGTGTAGGTGAGAGATGTCTTAACGCAATCCCTAGGCAACACTCCCCAGTGTGGCCTGAAACAGATTAAAATGTAGCTCCTATCTGACTTTAATGTGTTTATGTCTTAATAATGAAAAAAGATACATAAGCACATGTAATTTTCTAAGGTATATTTATATATAGCTTAGTGGTCCTTGTTTCCGTTTGAGTTTGATACTGTTGGTATCGGCCCCCAAGATAATCAGAGGGTAGCCTGTGCAAGAGAAGCAGGAGTATGCTCTGAGACACTCGAGGGGCCCTGGTTTTCCATTTCAGTGAACCCTCAAGCCCTAACCAGTTGCCATGACTGATGCTTCTTCCCCTCTCCCCATTCCCCCCATTCTCCCCCCCAAAAAAAACCCTTCTCTAAGTTAACAAGTTCAGGCACTGATGATTAACAATATTCACAAAGTTGATGAAAAAATTGGGATATAAATAAATATTCCTGGAGATATGCCACCCCCTGCAGTCATGAACTTTGAATAATTGGAGAGAATTATGCTGAGTACTAATCAAAAGGTTTTTTTTTTATTTGCTAATTACCTCTGGGTTTCATCAGTGTCAGAGTCTAATCATCTCGAGACATCTTAATTGACCCTAGGGAATTGTTTATCGGATGGTGAAAGTTTTAGACAGGGTCACACAGTCACATAAGGAAAAGGGGAAGGTGGGGGGCAGTAGGAGAGAGGTGGGGAATATGTATGGGGGACTAAAGTCCAGAACATTGTAGAATGACACATGGTGTAGGCTGTGAATATTCCTGGTGTCTGTAGAAGATTCAGGAGCACTGTGTCCCACGCCTTAGCCCACGCCTCCACCTTTCATTATGATTAATGTAATGCTTTCCCCCCTCCAGTTGGGTCATTTTTCCTCCCTCGGTTTTCTGTCCCCTTCCTACTCCATTTTCATCATCCCTGTGTCGGGGGTTTTATTTGGTTAAATCGATCTATTGGAGGATTCTGTCTGGCACTCCAGCTGCCCACACAGCCAACAGATTGAAGCCTGAAAGGGAGAGAGGTGAGGAGGGATGATTCCACCCTGTGGTAGTGGACTAGAAGAGAGCCCAGGGCCTGAGCACCTTTTCAGTTGTTGCCTCCGCCTTCATGACCCTATTTGAGGGGGGGGGGGGTTTGGCAGAGATACTGGAGTGGTTTGCCACTTCCTTTTCCAGATCATTTTACAGATGAGGAATTGAGACAAATGGGGTTAGTGACTTGCCCAGGGTCACACAGCTATGAAGAGTCTGAGGCTCGATTTGAACTCAGGAAGACGTCTTCCTGATTTCAGGTATGACATTCCATCTACTGTGCCACCTAGCTGTTCCTCTTGGCACCTAAGGAGCTGATTTTAAAATGCTGGTAGAATAATACATACAAATGGGCAGGAGGTGGCACTTTGATGTGCTTTGTGCTCAGTCTTCAAAGAATGTAACATTTGTGTCAGAGTTTTCCTCCTAATGTGAAAGATCTGATTGCACTGCGGGTGTGGGGGAATTTTGTCTTTCTGGCTTATCTGCCCCCATCCATGAAACACATCTCCCCTTCCTCCTGCCCAGTAAAGGGTGCCATCTGTTTCTGTTCCCTTTACAAGCACTCAGGCTCACAAAGCATCAGCAAGAACATAAAAAGGTCTTGTACAGTCCAAAAACAAAATAATAACAACAAAACAAAACAAAAAAACATTTTCCCTTTCTGTTGGTCCCTTTGCTTTTGCCCAGATACCTACATAGTCCTTGAGATTTATAGGTGGGGCCCCCAGCAAAAAGAAAGAGCTCAGGGTGTGCTAAAGACTCAAGCATACCCTCTCCTCTCAGAGAAACATGCAGTATTCTTCATTTAGGATTTAACTTCACGTGGAACTAGAACTCAGGATTCGAGAGTCAAAAGACCTCCTCCCTTTTGTTGGACCAACCCTTCCCAGGACCTGCACGATCTTGTTGACTTCTAACACTATCCTGGAGGAGGCTCCAGTGAGAGGGCAAAGTCAGGGTTTTCTCTTCTATAGGCATCACTGATGTCGTTACACTGCTGTTTGCTGTCTCATTGGGGCTCCACTGATTTTTTCATATTATCCTGGGCTCACCTTTGCTGCTCCTACTACATCTGCCTCTCTCTCATTGTCAATCCATTGCTTTCAGAGGAAACCAGTAATTTTTGTGTCTGGGCCAAAAAATCTAAACAATGTCTTCTGTCAGTGGAGTGGGGGGAAATGTGGAACCCTGTGAGGGAAGATAGAGATCACAGGTATGCATGTGAGGAGACCGTGGCAGTTGAGGATGGGGGTCAGGTCAAGGGGCCATGGTGATACCAAGCATAGATGAGGCCTGCTACCCTTTTCCCCTTTCCCACCACACCCTATATCTCCTCAAACCTCTTCAAGCTGATTGTGAGTGAGACCTGGGAAGAGCCAAGTGTTTCCAGAGGGCCAGGATCTTCCCTGGAGGTTTGAAGACCTTGGTAGACCAAGGCCTCTTTCAGACTTGAATCAGAAGCATCTCTGTGTGAAGGGACTCAGAGAGTGACTGAGCAGGAAGCAGAGACAATAATCTTGCCCTCTGGCTTTGGTTCACCACTGTACTTTTTTTCTATCCATCTACCTAAATGGGGTAACTGGAGAGACTTGGCATTTAAAAAACTAGGGAATCTTAACACTATCTGGTGATTATTAGGAAAATAAATATTAATTGCTTTACAGCTCAGGATTTGGAGATGAAAGTTTGGGAAGTATATTGGACAATCACCTTAAGCAGAGTGAGCTTTCTAACACTAGGGGACCAAATCTCTTAACAAGAATAGGAATCTGAGAAAAGACCGAGATTTTAATCAGATGGGACAAAGATGGGAAGTCTGAGAGCTCACACTCTGTGGGAATAAAACCAGGGCAGTTTCTGCTCAACCTAGGGAAAGGGCTCTACTGCTTTTCTTTTTTTTTTCCTTAGGCTATTGGGGTTAAGTGACTTGCCCAGGGTCACACAGCTAGTTAAGTGTCAAGTGTTTGGTCTGAGGTCAGATTTGAAATCAGGTCCTCCTGACTTCAGGGCCGGTGCTCTATCCACAGAGCCACTTAGCTGCCCCTTTACTACTTTTTCTAAAAGCCACATGCTAGTCAACAATTTCAGATGGAGCTGAAGAGTCTGGAGAGGAGATTGCAATCAAGCAGTGTCTTTTAGAGACTCCAAAACAATGATGTCTAGAAGACACTATGAGGCCAGCAGGGAGCAGGACCATTCATCCAGGAGAGACTAGGAGACCAGGGCCTGTGAGAGCAACATAATGTGACATTTACCAAAAGACAACAGTGACCCTCTAGTGCTAGAACTGTGATCTGACCCTCCACATGTATATCTTGGCCACATTCATTTTCTAATGTGGGCCCCTCCACATGGGTTCCCTGCTTGAATTCCTCTTCTCTATATGTCTGCTCTTCCCATTGGCACCAAGTGCCAATGCCCCGGTTGATGGAGGGAATGTTCTACTGCTACTTTTCTCATTTTTTTTTCCATTTCATCAAATGCCTTTGCTTTGAACTAATTGTATCACATAGCTAAATATTAAAGGTAAACACATTGGTAGGGGCTCAAGAGCTATAATTTTAAGAGTATGGACACAGAAAATGTCTTGAAACTGGGGTAGCTATCCACTGGGGGACTTACCCTACGGGTTGGGGGGGTGCCCCCTAGGGACTTTCTTGTTGTTGTTGTTGAGTCATTGCAGTTGTGCCCGACTCTTTGTGACCCTTTGTGGGGGTTTTCTTGGCAATGATACTGAAGTGGTTTGCCATTTCCTTCTCCAGCTCAGTTTACAGTTGAGGAAACTGAGGCAAACAGGGTTAAGTGACTTGCCGAGGGTCACACAGCTAGTTAGTGTCTGAGGCTGGATTTGAACTGTGGAAGATAAGTCTTCTTCACTCCAGGCCCAGTGCTGTACCACAGTCACATTTAATGGGGCGAGGTATCAGAAGGGAATGAGTCATGGAAGGTCTGCATTGTGTGTGTGTATGTGTGTGTGTGTGTGTGTGTGTGTGTGTGTGTGTGTGTGTGTGTGTGTGTGAGAAATGGACCCTCACCTGCCATCACCACAACCTCCATGTCTTTACTTGCCCTGAGCACCCACCTCCTACTCCCACTCTTTGGGGGAGGGTCCTGGAACAGGATCCAGACCTTCTTGAGGAAGGAGAGAGGAGGAAGAAGCTTATTCTCTATTTGGCATTCCAAGTCCCTCACAACCTGGCCTCCCTGCACTGCCAACCTTCTCACACCTTACACCGAGGACCCCGTCAATATGTAATCCAGTGACACTGGACTCCTTGTTCTTCCTCAAGCAAGACGCTCCATCTCCTGACTGCATTTTCACCGGCTGTCCCCCATACCTCCACCTCCTCATCTCTGACCCATGGCCGCTCTGCCTTCCTTCAAGTCCCAGTCAGAATCCCACCTTCAGCAGGAAGCCACTTCTGTCCCCTTCAGTTCTGGCACCTTCCTTCATTCTGTTGATTAGTTCCAATTTCCCCCGTATGTGATTTATTGGCATATTGTCTCTCTCATTAGTCTGTGAGCTCCTTGAGAGCGGGGACCATCTTTTACCTTTCTTTGTATCCTCAGTGCTTAGCATAGTGCCTGACATATAGTAGACACTTAATAAATGGTTGTTGACGGACTGACTGACTGTCACCTATCTAGTACAGAGAGGTTAAAAACTTAAGGGCCACCTGTAGTTCCCATCTCCATGATCCCTCCCAACTTTGCTTGAGTGGGAGGTATCCCAGGTATTGGGGTATTGGACGTGCAGAAAGAAAAGATATCTGACTCTGATTTTTCCAGACACAAATTGCTTATGGTAGGTATATTTGTGTGTGTGTATAGATACAGATTGAACCTGTGGAAACTCCTTCTACCGATACAGATCAACCCTTAAGAGTTTTAAGTCAGTTACTTAGAAGAGTGAGAAATTTTCTGGCTTGTCTAGGGTTATACCACCAGTATGTTTAGAGGTGAGACTTGAACCCATGTCTTTCTGGTTTCAACGCCAGCTCTCTCTATCTGCTCTGCCGTGTTGCTCCTCACATATGTTGATATATGATAGAGAAATCATACATAGCTAGATAGATTGAAAAATAAAGATAGAGACAGATATATAGATATAGGTACACATGTATATGTGTTGCAAATATCCTTTGGAGAGGGTAACATCTGAGCCACTGTCAGTCTTAGACACCATATTTTAATCATTTTACACAATATACTAGTACACAGCTAGAATGGAGCACCTGATAGGTGCTTAACAAATACTGGATGGACAAATGAGGCACTATCCAAATGGAATAAGCCTGGTTAAGAGGTGTCAGCCCTTCCTCAGCTCTTCCTAAAGGTGATAGCAACCATGGATCCAGAAATTGCTTCTCCTTTAGGAGTTATCTTAAAGAATCAGCATGGGTGGGGGAGAGAAATTAGCATTAACATAGTGCCTACGATGTGCCAAGCACTGTGCCAGGCACTTTTTATAAGTATTATCTCATTTGATCGTCACAACAACCCTGGGAACTAGGAGCTCTTATTATCCTTATTTTACAGTGGAGGAAACTGAGGCAGACAGCAATTAAGTGGCATAGCATTCAGTTTCTGAGGCTGCATTTGAACTCAGATTTCTTAGTAGTCTATCCTCAGAGGGGAAAGAAGGTGGAGGGGATAGAGAAAATGAGTTATTCAGAGGAACAAAGAAAACTGAAAAGGTGCCCACCCCTACCCCCATCCCACTCCAAATCTTTAGCATCTTTGAACTGAAAAAGGGAGGGGAGGAAAGAGAGCCAGAGGTAAGAAGAGGAGAGGGAAGAAGGGACATAGGACGGATTGCATTACTTCAAAGACGATGCAAATGAATTCAAAGCTCATACGTGCACTAGCCCTACACACAAGCTCGCTAACCCGGATTACATACACACATCCCCTGATCCTGGCCACATCCCCAGCTCTATCTACACATATCACCCCTGATCACAATTCCCTTTCCCCAACCACCCACCCCCTGATCCTGACCCTGCATGCCCTCTAACTCTGATCAATGCCCCTTCAGACACTGACCACAGAGCATACATGTTCTGACCCTGACTGAGGCCCCTGACCTGATGGTATCCCCCCATTCTGACCAATCATCTGCTCTCCTTACAATGCTTCCTCCCTACTCCAACCCATGTTCTATTACTTTTGCTGTGGGTGAGTAACCTAAGTCCCAAAGTCCATTGGTATGGGCTGTTTTCTGGCTGGTCGTGGGAGACCCAAGCTGTTGTTATTGTTGTTGAGTCATTTCCCGTTGTGTCCAATTCTTCATGACCCCATTTGGGGTTTTCTTGGCAAAGATACTGGCATTGTTTGCCATTTCCTTCTCCAGATCATTTTACAGATGAGGAAACTGAGGCAAATAGGTTAAGTGACTTGCCCAGGGTCACACAGCTAGTAAATGTCTGAGGCCGGATTTGAATTCAGGGCTTCCTGACTTCAGGCCTGGAAATCTATCTATTGGCTCACCTAGCTGGAATGTGAAAGGCAATAGAAAATAAACATGAGAAAGGCAGGAGGAAAGCTCCTATATAGAATCTGCTCTCTCAGAGGATGAGGTGGGGGAGGGGAACCAGAATGACCTGCTCAAAGGGAGCCATGACTTCACTTTTACTCCCCTCCCCCCATAGCCCTGTCCATGGTGTTGCCATCTCCCTTGGGCAGCGCTTCTCTGGAGGGACCCCTCTTGCTAAGAAAGTGAGATTCTGGGCCGTCAGTACTCTCTGGAAGACATTTTCCAGGTTTTCTTTCCACTTAGCATTATGATTTCCAAACCTGTCTCCAATGGGATTCCTTGCAGATCTGAGGCGGATGTGTGAAGTTGGAAGGTTTCCTTCTGGGCCACTACGGAGTTATCAAAGCACAAAAAAAGCATCTGAAAAATTTCCTTCAAGTATGAAAAACACCCTTTCCCCCCCCATGCTCTGATTAGTCAGAAGTGATTCAAAAGAGGTTTGAGTTGGGTCTTTTTTTTTTCTTTCTCCTTTCAAACTTTCTAAAAGGCAGGGGGTCGGAGAGAATTGCTCCCCAGGTTGTGTTTAATTAGGGATGGAGGAAAGTAGGAAGCAGAAATCACCCAGGAAATAAAAAGCAGGCTGAGAATGAAAGCATTTCTCCAGGCAAGAGCAGGGCACTACCGATAAGTTGAAGGGCTGGCAAGGACATCACAGGTTTCATCAAATCCAGTCCAGGTTCAAAAGAAGACAGGGACTGAAGGTGTCAAGACCTGAGTGGATCGATACATTTGTGCTTGCAGCTTTTTGGACTGTTAGACCTGCAAGTGACCTTAGAGAACTTCTCTCTGGCACAACCCTTTCATTTTATAGATGAGAAAAATGAAGTCTAGAGGGAAGGGAAGTGACTTGCCCAAGGTCACAAGGCTATTGTGTGCAGTCAGTACATAAACCTAGGTTTTCTGACTCCCTAATCTAATGATTGTCTGCTACATTGTTCACCCCCTCACCCTTCCCATGCAGAACCACCTATCTCCACTACCATTCCTGGCTCCTTTTATGCCCTTTGATTCTTTTCTGTGGTTCTTTTCCTGATGCATAAATCACTGGGTGTAGAGTGAGAAAGACCTGAGTTCAAATTCAGCCTCAGACACTTATTAGCTGTGTGACCCTGGGCAAGTCACTTAACCTTTATCTTCCTCAGTTTTCTCAACTGTAAAATGGGGATAATAATGCACCTACCTCCCATGGTTGTTTTGAGGATTAAACAAGACAACATTTATAAAGTGCTTAGCACAGCGTCCAGCATGTAGCAGGCACTTAATAAATGCTTGTTCCCTTCCCTTTCCACTGTTGACAGTGACACTAACTCTGTGGTCTTGGGCAATAATGGTAGAAACTCTAACACTTAATTTTTTTAAATTTTATTTTAGTTTTTACTCTAACACTTTAGATCTCTAATATTTTATAGTTTGCTAAACCCTTTTGCATATCCTATTTCGGCTGACTCTCACAGCAACATTTTGAAGTAGGCAGGGCATGTATTAACAATCATCTTTTATTAGTGTTGCTATTGTTATCAACAGGAGGCTTGGTCTAATGGATGGTAAGGAAGATCTGGTTCAAATGTTGTTCTGGAGACATTAGTAGTCATGTGACCCCTAGCCAAGCCTTAGGATCATAGATTTCGAGCTTGAAGGGACTTTTTGTTGTTATTCAGTCATTTCAGTTGTGTCTGACTCTTCGTGACCTCATTTAGTGTTTTCTTGGCAGAGATACTGCAGTGGTTTGCCATTTCCTTCTCCAGCTCATCTTACAGATGAGGAAACTGAGGCAAACAGGGTTAGTTACTTGCCCAGGGTCACCCAGCTAGTAAGTGTCTGGGGCTAGATTTGAACTCAGAAACATCTACCTGACTCCAGGCCTGGTGCTCTGTCCATTATATCACCTAGAATTGGCTTAGAACCCAATTCTAACTCATAGGGTAGTGCTCTTCCTCTCCCCCTTCTCACCTTGAGGCAGATTTCTCACTAAGGCCTTGCTGAACATTCCAGGCCCTGGGCTGGGGGCCAATCTTCCCTGCTGGCCAGCTGTGCTTTCTGCCCCATTGATCGGGTGGGTCCACCGGGAGACAGGAAGGGAACAGGTTCCAGCAGGAGAAATGCTCCTGGGAGGCTGTAAAACATGGCCAGGGAGCCTTGGTCAGGGGTGAGAGCTGGTGCAGGTGTTCATTTTAATGAGATGCTAATTGGGAAATGGGTGACTGTTGGCAGGCTTCCCCAGAAGGTGGAGATTCAAGAAGGAATGTTAACAACAGGAAGCAGAGAGGGGGCTGCTTCGAGGAGGTGTTGGCCTTCCCTGTGATCCCCCTGCAAATCCCTTTGCCTTCGGGAAGCAGCAGCAAGGGATGCAAAGACATAAGGGCAGACTTGTATGAAGTAAAGAAGGCAGAACCAGCCAGGACAATGGGCACCATGATGCCAACACTTAATGAGCACTTGTGGGCTGACTGAGTGAGGCTCACTCCAATCCTGTGGGGGTAGATCCAAAATTACCCCTACATAGTATATATTCTAGGGGCAGCTAGGTGGGGCAGTGGAATCAGAAAGACTAATCTTTATGAGTTCAAATCCAGGCTTCCTAGCTGTGTGACCCTGGGCAAGTCACTTTATTGTGTTTGCCTCAGTTTCCTCATCTGTAAAATGAGCTGGAAAAGGAAGTGGCAAACCACTCCTATATCTTTGCCAAGAAAACCCTAAATGGGGTCACAAAGAGTCGGACATGACCGAAACAACTGAACAACAACACTACATGTTATATTACCCCCATTTTACAGATGTGGAAAATTAGATTTAGGGAGAAGAAAGGACTTGCCTAATGTCACAGAGTTGGTATGTGGCAGTGTCAGAATCTGAACCCAGGTCTTTTGACTCTAAATCCAGGGCTGTTTCCATTTCCTAAGGAAGCTACAGATAGGGGAAAGGGAGGGGGAGGAATAAACATTTATTAAGCACCTTCTATGTGACAGTCTCTCTATTTGCTTTACAAATATTTTCCAAATATTTCATTTGAGCTAACAGTAGTACAGTATGCAATAAATGTTGAATCAATAGAAGGAGTAAGAAGTGCTAGAGGAATTCTGGAGAAAGGAAGCAATGAAATGAAACTTTCCATGGCACCAATTTCTACTCTAGTGAGATAAATCAGAAGACCTGAACTGACCAGTGGCCAGGAGGCCAATCCCTCTGACCCCTGGTTTTTCCATTGAGGAAAAAAAAAGGGATAACCAGTTGGTGAGTATGGGGTTACACACCTGTAATCCCAGTTACCAGGGAGGCTGAGAATGATGGATCACTTGAGTTCTGGAGTTTTGAGCTGCAGTTGGCAAAGCCAATCAGGTGTCTGAACTAAGTCTAGCACCAAAATGGTGAACTCCTGGGAACAGGTGGGTGGGAGTGAGGGAGGCTCTCTAAGGAGGGGCTAACTGACTCAGATTGGAAAAACAGAGTAGATCAAAGCTCCCATGCTGATCAGCAATGAGGTCGAGTCAATGAATGACCCCTATACTTCCAGCTTGGATGAGGTTGGAAGACTCAGTCTTTAAAAAAGAAAAAAAATAAGAGGTGTGTGTAAGGGAGATATCAATGCTTGAATTTCCTACCTCCCAGGGTGGTTGTGAGGGGTGTATTTTGTAGCCCTGAAAACCCCATACAATGTGAGAAGTTATTATTTTTACAGAACCAGGCCTACCACCTATACTCAGTGTCAATGGAAGAGAATGTTAACTTAAGCCTAACCTTAATCCTTCCCCACCAATGTTATAAGCTCCTTCAGGGTAGGGAATCATGTCTTGTTTTCTTTCTATATTCCCAGAACAGGGCTGAACATAAATGAATGTGTATACAATTAGCACAATGCCTAGTTCTTAGAAGGGGCTTAATAAATGTTTGTTGATTGATTGAATGAAAGGATTTAGCAAGCACTTATTATGGGCCATGTATCATGTTAAGACTGGGAACATAAACACAAAAGCAAAATCATCCCTTCCCTGAAAGGGTTTACATTCTAATGGAGAAGATGACATATTCAGAGAAGGGGGTAGCCAAGGATGGGAGGTTTTATCTGGAGAGTCACAGGGGTGATGAGTTGACCCATAGGGCAGTCAATTGATAAACTCTTCCCAGAATCAATAGTAGTATTGATTTAATTACTGGGCCTAGAGCAGGATGTTGAAAGGGGAGGAATGAGCAGGAGTTAAAAAGAAGGGAATGTGTGGGTAAGGGGTAGAGTAGATGGCAAGTTGGGGCCAGTTGGACAACTGGATGTTATTTGAAGTGAAGCATGGTCTGGTCTGCAGTTGGAAAGACAAAATGAGCTCCTGAGTTTGTACTTAATTACTCACCAAACATAGGATCATTGCCTTAGCTCTATAAGGGACCTTTGGGACCATTAATCCAATCCTATCATCTTACAAATGAGGAAACTGAGGCACAGAGAAACTAAATGACTTGCTCAGGGTCACACAGCTAGCAAGTGTCTAAAGCAGGATCTGAAACCAAGTTTTCTGGACTCGAAGTCTGGTATCCTATCCACTAGGCTGAGCTCAGACCCAGGGCGAAAGCTCCCAAGCTGAATAGATTAACTTCCTTGAAGAAATGATAACTCACACTTCTATAGCACTTTATAGCTCAAAGAATGTTTTCCTCACAGTAAACCCATGAGCTAAGTAGTACAGGGCAGTGGATAGAGTACTGGCCTTGGAATCAGAAAGACTCATCTTTATGAGTTCAAATTCAGCCTCAGTTACTTCCTAGCTATGTGACCCTGGGCAAGTCACAGTCAAACTGTTTGCCTCAGTTTCCTCATCTATAAAATGAGCTGGAGATGGAAATGGTATAAACCACTCCAAGTATCTTTGCTGAGAAAACCCCAAATAGGGTCACAAAGCATCTGAAACAACAGAACAATAACAACAAAAGTAGTGCATGAAGTATTGTTTCCATTTTGTGGATGAGGAGAGTGAGATTCAAAATGGGAAAGTGATTTATTCAAAGTAATTGCATTTTAGATACTTTTTGTTCTGAATCCTCTGACTCCTGCTGTCTGATTTAGACCTGATCCAGTAAAAGAGCCTACTCTGCCCTGAAGTTTTCCTAGAAGGACTATGGCAGACTGAAAAAGGAATTGATGACAAGAAGACATTATTGTTCAATTGTTTCATCGTGTCCAGCTCTTTGTGACCCCATTTGGGGTTTTCTTGGCAAAGATACTGGAGTGGTTTGCCATTTCCTTTTCCATTAAGAAGACAGGTAGGGGCAATAATAATATTGAGGTTCTTGATTGAAGGTGCAGACGTTGTTCTGGCCAGCACCACGGTGAAGCGGAAAGAATACTAGATCCCACATCAGATGATCTGGCTTCAAAATCCCAGCTCTGCTACCTGTGTGACCTTAGACAATCTCTTCCCCTCTCTGGGTCTCTACAATGGGAGAATTGGTCTAGCTGATCTCTAAGGTTCCTTTCAACTTTAAATCCTAGAAAAGTCAAAGAAAAGTACACCTGCCCATTATGGCACTGACAAGCAGGTCACCATCTCCTCCGCCAGGAAAGGGGCAAAACTGGGGAGTGGGCAAAATTCATCTATGGCAATCCCCTCCCCACTTTGTGTCACGTGGGGCCTATTTTCCCTGGCCCAGTGTCCTTACAGCCTCCTCTACTGCCCAAGACCCATCAAACCATCAAGTTTCAGATTGGAAATATCATCTGTTCCTCTCATTTCACTAAATTGGTGCTGAATTCTTGGAGAAATAAAGAAGAATGATCTGGGTGCCAGTAGGTAATTGCTAACAGGACCTGGATCAGGTGATAAATTTACCCAGAGCAGACCCTGAAGAAGGTGCCAAGG
The DNA here is from genome assembly GCF_003287225.1 of Phascolarctos cinereus. NCBI lineage: Eukaryota > Metazoa > Chordata > Mammalia > Diprotodontia > Phascolarctidae > Phascolarctos > Phascolarctos cinereus. The sequence goes on from NW_027555847.1 coordinate 219,361,141, forward strand.
CAGGGCATAGTAAGGGATGGGGCTGGAGAAGCCAATGTATTTTCACAAAGGCCTTCTGGAAATAGTATCCTTACCTTTGGTGTTGAAGCCAGAAGAAGGGCTATTATGGTACAAATTTTAGGCCATAAGTAGGGGGGAGGGTTAATGGAAGGGAAAACCAGAGAGGTGGGATAGAGAGGGGCACAGTAGGATATCTCCTCCAATCAAACCTTGTGGGTGGCCTCCTATTCCATCCAAGAAAGGCCTGGAATTCAGCTGAAGTCTGTGTTCCCACTTGCCTTCAGCTTTTGCTTTTCTTTTTTCTTTCCGTCGTAAAATATATTCTCTGGTGAAAGAGTCCACCAAGTTCCCTGTAGGCTCCTTGGGATGTGCTATTGTGACCTAGCAAGCTGATGGTTATTGTTCCAGTTTAGAAACTCACGAGTTCAACAGTAGGTGATCTCTCTGGTCAAGCTCTAACATTCTATGAGTCTGGAACTCAAAGGAAGCTGGGAGGTTTCCCCCATGGGAGCTGGGGTGGAAAGTGGGGAAAAGGCAAGGAATTGGCTCGCATTGGCTTCATTCCTCCTTCCTGATTGTTGAAAAAAAAAACTGGCATCTTTTTAACCTGACCTTGTACCATCTCAGTATGGCATTAGGGAAGTAGGGGTTTCAAACCACCCTTGGCCAGCTAGATTGACAGCTAGGTGGAATAGTGGATAGAGAGCTTGGCATGAACTCAGGAAGACCTGAGTTCAAATCCAGCCTCAGACATTTCCTGTGTGACCCTGGGCAAGTCACTTAACCCTGTTTGCCTCAGTTTCCTCAACTGCAAAATGGGAATAATAGTAGCATCTGCCTCGCTGTTGTGAGGATCAGATAAGATAATATTTGTAAAATGCACGGTGCCTGGCACATAGTAAGCACTTAAATGTGTGCTCTGTTCTTACCCCACCCAAGTCAAGGAGACAGCAGCTCCAGGGGCTGCCATGGGTTTCCAGCAGCTCAGGAGGACCTGGCTTGATGAGGAGCCTTGGAGTCTTCACAGAAAACAGTTACATCATCTCTTGCTTTCAGAGCTGACCCAGGGGTGTCGTTTCTGACTCAGCTTGCCCTCCTTACCCTCCCACACTGTATCACTTCTCCCCTTCAACCTGAGCTCAAGCCTTTTTAGTCTTTTCATTTCATTTAGAAACTTAAGAATCATAGAATATTAGAGCTAGAAGGCCCTTAGAGAACGACGAGTCCAACTTGTTCGTTTTACAAAGGAGGAAAGTGAAGCCTAGAAGTGACTTGCCCAAGGTCACACAGCCAGGAAGTGGTGGAGGTGACACTCAGACCCACTTCCTGACCTTCACTTCCTTGCCATGCTCTTGTTTCTGTGTAGGCCATCTTCAGGGCCAGAGAAATTCCCCTGGCTGGGGAGACTGGGAGAAGTGTTGTCGAGATAAGAGTCGACATGACTTGGCAGCAAAATGCTGAACGACTTTGTAAAGTACATTCTGGTGTGTACCTTTTTCCCCAGGCTGAAAGGACTCTGGGCAGTTTCCAGGAGCAGGAGAAATTCTGTGTGTAGTTGGAGAGGGCAGTGTGATTTGGGGGGCACTGGGAAGGCGTCCCTGCTCAAAAACATCTCCCTCACTGGCTCACCGGTAATGCCTAAGATTCCACCATTAGAGAATAATTTCTTTGGAAGCAATACTTCCTCCTCAGTCTTCTTATATATTTTAACCATTATCTGACACTACAATACTGGGAATACCAGCAATGGAAAAAGCACTGGCCTGGGAAACAGAGGACTCCAGTGGGAAGTTCAGTTCTGCTAGCTGCTGACTTGGGAAAGTTACTGAAATTTTCTGGGCCTCGGTTTCCTCCTCATTAAAATGAAAGGTTCAGTTGATCTTTAAAGACCTTCCACCTCAGACATTCTATGATAGAATTTTAGCTTCTGTGAATTGCTTATAATGGCAGGGACCCTCAGGCATCCCAGAATAACATCCTTCAAAAGGTGAGATATCATGGAGGGGTCATTGAATGTAAACTTCCTGGAATTCACAATTTTGCCCCAAGGGCCAGTCCTGGGTCCAAGAGTCTGTTCACTGCAACTCCCTTTCCCTTCTTGAAAAAATTCCCCCCTCTCTTCCCAGGGGCTACCGGACACATAGTTGGAGAGATGTACATCCTCAGTCTAAGAAGGATTTTTCCTTCTGTGCCAAAGAGCACCTCTGAAACATCCAGTCAATACCCTGATTAGCTTATTAAAGGATGGGAGAGGTGGGAAGAGTCTCTGGGCCTCCTATGTTCTCCTAACAGATTCCTGTTGTAGGGGGAATTGAGGAGAAAAGATCATAGTTGAGGATTCAGTCTCTTACTTTCAAGTCCTGTTGAGGTCCTAGGGAATATCACGGAGTTATGTAGACTGTCCATTACCTGGCCCTGCGCTCCCAGGGTATCACCCGTGTTCCAGGCTTTTTCCTCCATCCCTATTCCTAGTCAACTCTTCTTCACTGTCCTTGTTTCTTTTCCTTTAGTGTAAACACCCTCTTCCCCATTTTATAGATGAAGAAACCGAGGCCAGAAAAGTTAAATGATGTGTCCAGCATTTACAATTAACAAATTTCAAAGACATCCAGCCCAACTATTTCCTCCTTGTCCACAAAGGCTTGATCTGACATTGTCAAATATCTTGTTACCATCCAGGGCAAGAATCCAAATCACTCTCCTAATCTGTTAATCTAGTAATTGTCAGAAACAAACAATTCAGTGCCTTCAGACCTTTGGGTGAATGAATGCTATTTTTAAAATGAACCAAATCTGTGATTTCATTAGTCTAGGGAATTCCCAGTGAAGAAGCACCCTATACCAATGCTGATCAGCATGTTCTTATGGTCTTAGATAGTTGCCTAGGAGGCACTAAAGAAAAGGTAGGTGACTTAAACAGGGTCACACAGCCAGTATGTGTCAGAGGTGGGATTTGAACCTAGGGCTTCCAGGCTCAGAGACCAACTCACTATCCATTTGCCTTTGGGCATAAACACCCTTCCAGGCTAAAACACACAGAGGGAAGACAAGGATGAGTAACTGTAGTAGAGAGAGGGGAGACATCTATTTGGTTGGTATGTGAGAAGTCCAACAGGGAGGGGAATGCTACATGCCCCCAGTACAAGTTGCTTCTCTTTCTGGGCCTCAGTTTCCTTTTCTGTAAAATGAGAGAATTGGGCTAGCTCTCTAAGCTCTGTTCCAATGTTTTGGTTTTATGATTCTTCCCTTCTAACAGAAGATAACTACTAACTTATTTCTGACTAGTAGAATATACAGGAAACTTTGGAAGCAAAACAAAAATGATTTGAGAAAGATAGAAAGGGTTGAGTCTTTCCTCTGCCTCTACCATTGTAACCCTCCCAAGGCTTTAGCTAGAAGAATCTTGCTAATCAGTATGACTCACATTTAAATAGCATTGTAATGTTTATAAATAGCTTTTCTTAAAACAATTCTGCAAGATAAGTAATGTGGATGTGTTTGGCTTTTATTTATTATTTATCCTGTTCCAAAACTGTGATTTCATCTGGCTGGAGGGACTCCCAGCATGGAAACCCTCTTTCACATTTGCAGATCAGCAACTTACCTCTAATATTTTAGTCTTAGAACATTGCCCGAATTGCTGAGAGCTTAGATGTTTTGCCCAGGGTCACATAGCTAGGATGTGTCAGAGGCGGATCTTGAACCCAGTTCTTTGTGCCAAGGCAGGTGCCTCTATCCATACTGTGTTATTACTGTCCCCATTTTATCGCTGAGGAAATGGAGGCTCAAAAAAGTTAAATCTGTCCATGTCCACCCAGCTGCTTAGTGTGTCTGTCAGTATTCAAACTCAGGTCTCCTGACTCTAAATCGATTGCTCTTTTTACTGCCCCACAGGGCCTTTCTAAAAAAGGGATCTTCTTACCCCTTTTAGCAGGAAGGGCACCTAGTCCTTCTAGCCTGGGTTGCTCTCCTTGGACAGTGAGGGAGGGATTCATCATTCCATTCCTGACAAATGAGCTGTCCCCTTCTCCTTCCACACCACCAGAACAATGCAGATCACTTTATAGAGTAAGAACAGGATTTTTCTTTCATTAGTGCAGGAAATCCATGACAAAAGCCAAACAATACAGAAGGCTATTGATTCAGGCCAGATATTTGTAGCTCTGTTCTTCCTATTTCTATGATCTTAATTTGCCTTTCCCTGTCTCCTTCTTTTCCCCTCTTATTACATTTCTGGGTTGTTGTTTTTTTTTTTCTTCAGGCTCCTGAAATGAACAAAAAAATTCCTGGTGATATTTTTTAATAAAAACCATCATTTATGATTATTTTTCTTCCTCACTAAATGTCAGCCTCCTCATTTGATTTGTTATAAAGCGAGTCGGGTGCGCTCTTTGTCATCAACTCAGAATGGGATTTGAATGTGAGAGAAAAATACATTCTAGCTTTGGATAAAACTGTGTTTGAGCAGATGTGCTTCCTTCCATACAGAAAGGCTCCCTGTGGCAGGAGAGCAAGTGCGCTAAGGCTCCGTGGCGGCTGGTCACAAGGGATACTACCTCCAGCTGCTGCCTTCCCAGAGAGTAGCAACTAAAGGGGCATCCAGGAAACATGGAGGTTGAGCCACAGGATTACAAGGGGCAGAACAGCTTCATGGCATAGTTGAAAGAGTCCCTTATTTGGAACCAGAGGACCTGGGTTCAAATCTAGACTCACCCCTTGCTAGCTATATCACTTGGGGCAGCTAGGTGGTAGAGTGAATAGAGCACTGGATCCTGGAGTCAGGAAGACTCATCTTCTTGAATTCAAATCCAGCCTCTGATACTTCCTAGCTGTGTGATCCTGGGCAAGTCACTTAACTCTGGCTCAGTTTCCCCACCTGTAAAATGAGCGGGAGAAGGAAATGGCAAACCATTCCAATGTCTTTGTCAAGAAAACTCCAAATGAGGTCATGAAGAGCTGGACACAATTGAACAATAACTGTGTGACCTCAGGCAAGTTATCTCACCTCTCTGGGTCTCAGTTTCCCTCTCGATAAAATGAGGAGATTAAACCAGAAGACCGGTGAGATCGCTTCCAGCAGTAGAATTTAGACTCTGTGTTGCCCAGTTCAGCAGGTATTTCTGGCCAAATACCTCCCTCAGAGCCCCCAGTACCAAAAGTCCTCCACTTAGCACAATATTCCCATGGTTGCCCTCCAGGGCAGGCTGATGAGGCTACAGTCAGTATAATATAACAGGAAGTATAATATAACTATAACAATAATAACTCACATTTCCATTTCATCTTACAGTTTACAAAGTGATTCCCACACAATGTCCCTGTAGGGTAACTGATTATTCCCATTTCACAGGTGAGAAAACTTAGAGGCAAGTGGTTTGACCAATCCCATAGCCAGCAAGTAGCTTAAACACAGGTCTTCTGATACCAGATTCAGCCAGGAGATTTAGGTTGGAGCCTTGACTGCTTTTTCCAGTCCTTTGATCATGGTCAAGTGACATACTCTGGGAGGCTGTTTCCCCAGGAGTGAAACAGAGGTAACAACACTTTCAGTGCCTGCCAAATTGGGATTACTGTGAAGGAGGCACTTAAAATCATGGAATCACAGATACAGAGCCAGAAGAGACCTCATAGGCCATGTAATCTGACCCCCTTTTTTATAGAATAGGAAACAGGGAGCCAAAGAATGACTTGTCCAAGGTCATCAGTCAGAGTCAAGATTTGAACCTAGGGCCTCTCATGTCAACCTCCCACACTCTATTACAACATGCTATCTTCTACTTTGTAACCTGTAAAGAGATATTGGAATAGGAGCTATCATCATCATCATTTTTCCCAACTTCTACCCACCCCCTCTCCCTGAGGGGCTGGGTGCCGGGCACCCATCAGCTTTCCTTTGCCTTCAGATAGTCTCTCGTTTTCCCCATCAGACAAAAGGGGCTAGGCTCTCTCACAATGTCTGACATTCCCCTGCCTCCCCACCCCCAGCCGTCCCCAGATCCCCTAGCTGCAGGCCTGCCAATTACCCCTGGAGAAGACTGATCCGTCTTGTGTCTAAACACACTAATGAGGCTCTGTTTTTCATCACGGTGCAAACAGAGAGACCGCTCCTCTGATTAATCTTCCCTCCGTGAGCCTGGAGCCTGCAAACACCTGGGCCTTGTCGAGTCAGTTTCCTGGAAACGTGTGTAGGGAGAGAGCGTGTCTCATCCCCCTCAGGTCCTCTAAGGACTGGAAGGGCTGGCGGATTCTGTTCCGCAGAGCAACTTGCAGAACGGGGTTCCATCAGGACTGCCTAAGAGACTGAGGACGACGGCCTTTTACTGCCCTTTTTGCTCCTGCCACAAGCCGACTGTGGTTTATGGGAGAAATGAGAGTTTCTGGACACAGCCTCCTTTCTTTCTGAATAAGTATTTAATTCAATTCCACAAGCACTGACTGAGCTCCTACTATGTGAAGTGTATGGTGCTAGGATACTGGCTCTCTCCGACCTTACCCTTCTCAAACATGGCCAGCTAAGGTCTCCAGACTCTAGGGGTATGCCTAGAGGTTGAGGTTGTCTTTTTTAATGCTATCAGCTCAAACCTCATTCTGGTGGGTTCTGCTCCACTTCCATTTAACTAGTTAACATCAATTGGCTTTTACCAAGGGGTATTTGCTTTGAAGATATAGCAAGAATAGAGGGACCCTTTGCTCCCAATACCTAGGACACACTCTCCACTAGGCCACTTAACACAGTTTCTACACCATCTTTGTCCTACCAAGTTAATATGCAAATGTAGCATGGGGGCAGCCTTTCAGCTGCCTATGGGCTAGGTAGGCAACCTACCTAGCTTTGCCTTGGGGCTTCAATGCTGGACTGGCATTCACTTTATTCCCAAAGCTCCTGGTGGCCAGCTCTCTTTTTCGAAACTCACATGGTCATAGCCATCTCAAGTCTCCTTGGCTTAGAACAGGAAAGAATAAATGCAAAGAGACAAAGATTAGAGGCCATATTCACAGGCCACATAGCTTTAGACAGGAAAGGCCGGAGGCCTCTCCTTTTACGGCATCGTCTCACCAGAATGCAAACAGATGGGGAAAAAGACTGACCAGGAGAAAAGCCAGGGCTAGCTAATTCTCCTGCATAGCCCAGAAAGCCTACCTATCATACCCTATTCTTCCCTCTAATTTCTGAGGATGAAATCTTCCTTGCTCTTCCTTGATTCTATCTCCTTCTGTCACTTCTAGGACCTAACTCCTTCAATCATTTGTGTCTCATTTTCAGCCTCTTCCCCTCAGCCTATAAGCACGCTCCTCTCTCAGTTCCAGGCATTTTCTCTGACTGTCCCTCATGCCTGGAATGCTTTCCCTCCTTTGTTCTGACTACTAACCCCATTGGTTTCCTTTGAGTCCCAACTAAAATCCCACATTCTACAGAAAGCCTTCCCTAACACCTCTTCATTCCAGTGTTCTCCCTCTCTTATTTCCTATTTATCCTGTGTGCATGTTTTGCTTTGTATATGTTTGCATGCTACCTTCCCCACTGGATTGTAAGCTTCTTGAGGGCAGGGATTATCTTTTACCTATTTTTTTTTTATCCCTTGTGCTTAGCATAGTGCCTAGCACATAGCAGGTGTTTACTAAATATTTATTGAATTGAAAATCTCCTCTGTTCTAAAAAATCTCCCAGACCTTCCTTTGCCCCCTGAGCCTTCCTTGCCTCGGCTTTCTGCGCAGATTGTCCCATCTCTCCTTACCTTTTCCCTGCCAAGTTTCTAGTAAGAACAGTCTGAGTTAACGCCTTCCACTTCCCCATCCCTTATTCACTCCTCAGCCCCTTGCAGTCTGGATTACTAGTGGACTCCTTGTCACCACATCTGGTGGTCTGGCCTGGGCTTCCTTGCCTCCCCTGAGGCATTTAGCTCCATTGATCACGCCTCCCTCTTTGTCTCTCTCCCCTTGGATTCCACGTTAGCGGCCCTCTTCTAGTTAGTTACCTTCCTAACTCTGTGGCTGTTCCTGTTGGCTTGCCTTATGCCCCCATCTCCAGAGCCAGGAGCCAGGAGGGAGCCCAGATAAACACAAGAGAGGATCCGAGATAGTTCTGTCATCTCCCATCCCCCACACTGATAGACACCAAGGACCGTGATCCACACTGACATCAACAACTTAAACTCTACCTGCCCCCCCCAGTGCTTAGTACAGTGCCTGACACACAGTAGGTGCTTACTAAATTTTTATGGACTGACTGACCAGCGCATATACCACAATGATGACATGTGGGGAAAGGACCCAAAGACAAAATACAATGAACATCATTAGCCCTCATGTCTAGCTTCTCTCTCTCCACACATTTCTTGTCTCTACCACATAGATATGGAGGAAATAGTGCGATATAGTGGAGAGAGCATTAGATTTAAGGCTGGAAGACTTGAGTTCAAATCTCAGCTCAGCTACTTACTACCTATGTGATGCTGGGTAAGTCGCTCAAACTCTCTGGGCCTCAGTTTCTACACCTGTAAAATCTGGAGAGTGACTCTGAGTCACTTACTCCCAACCTGTAAGGGCCCCATTCTCCCTAGATCCGCTCCTATAACCTAATGTATTTTCTGTTTATTCACATTATACCTCCAGATATCATCCTGTTTCTATACCCATCCCCATTCACCATGTATCTTCAGCCTTCCTCCTTCTAGCAGTCCTAAATGTCACCACAGAAATGCCAGTGTAATCAATTGCTTTCTTCCTTAGCTAGTCCTGGAGTGGAGAGAGCTGTGCAGGGAATATCTCAATCTCCTGACAGTTCCTTTTCTCTCTCCTCCCTGACACAAAGCTGGGAGGGATGGCTTACACACTGGATGAGAGGCAGGATCTAAGAGAATCTTGACAGCCTAGAGCACTGGGCTGAATCTAATAGGATGAAATTCAATAGGGATATGTAGAAAGTCTTGCGCTTGGGTACAAAAAAAAAATCGGCTTCACCAGGACAAGATGGGGGAGGCAGGGTTAGACAACATCTGTTCTGAAAAAAGAGCTGGGGGGCTTCGGCGGACTTCCAGCTTGAGAGGAACCAGTAGAGTGATGGGGTAGCCCAGGAAGCCAGTGCAGCCTGGGGCTGCCTTGAGAAGGGCATGGCTTCCAGCAATGGGGAGTTGATAATGCTGCTGTTCTCCACCCAGATCAGTATGATTACCCCTCATCTAGAACATTATGTTCTGTTCTGGACAGGACGGTTTAAGAAGGACATTGACAAGCTGGTGAATGTCCCGAGGAGGCTGGATGATGAAGGAACATTTGTCATAGGAAGATTAGTTGAAGGAGCTCCGCTGAGAGAATTTGAAGGTTGAAGTAACATGGAGGAAGAAAAGGCTTGGGGGCAACATGACAGCTATGTTCAAGCATTTGAAGGCTTGTCATGTGGAAGAAGAAGAAGAAGAATAGCTAAAATTTATATAGCACTTACTATGTGCAGTGCCCTGTATTAAGCACTTTACATTGATTATTTCATTTGATCCTTATAACAACCCCTCAAGGTAGGTGCTATTATGATCCCTATTTCACAGTTGAGCAAACTGAGGCAGACAGAGGCTAAGTAACTTGCCTAGGGTCATACAAGACGTAAGTGTCTGAGGTCTTCTTGACTCCAGGCCCAAAGCTCTATCCACTGCACTACCTGGATGCTCAAGGAGGGATTAGACATACTCTATTTGTCCCTAGAGGGCAGAACCAGGAGCAATGAATTTCTTCCTCTCTTCCCAACCTCAACCCTCCATTAGCTATGGTAGATTCTTTTTGTTTGTCTGTTTGTTTGTTTTTTGCTAGGCAATGGGATTAAGTGACTTGCCCAGGGTCACACAGCTAGTAAATGTTACGTGTCTGAGGTCACATTTGAACTCAGGTCCTCTTGAATCCAGGGCTGGTGCTGTATCCACTGCACCACCTAGCTGTCCCAGTAGATGCTTTTGCATGTGTTTATCTAGGTAAGCCTGAGATTGGATCTCAATGCCCTAGCTGCCTCTTCTGCTTTGTATTTCTTTCCCGGAGTGGAGGTATTTGATCGCCAGTCATGACAGATGGACTTTTCAAGTCTGGTGCCCAATTTGGGAGTTCAGGTATTCCTGGGTTCCTCAGTCAGTGTTAGTTGCCCTGCAGGCGGGGCTCCCTGCAACTACAACTTCTCAGAGGAAATGACCACCAATAGAAAAATGAACCATCCTTATATGGCCTACCAGAAGAAACATCCTTTGAATGACTTGCTCAGGCCCTGAAGAGCAGGGGGGGTAGAAATGGGAAATGCCTGTTCATCAGTCCTATAAAGTGTTGCATTTCTTAATGTTTTGTGCATCAGCTTCTCAGGAGAGTGTGGGAATTATGGGTTATTGTATCATGCTTTAAGTATCTGCCATTGTGTGCTTATGAGTCTTTTGTGCTTTAAACTTTTCTTGAGGCAATAAATAGCTGTCCTATACCTGATCCAGTTTGTACATTGAGTACCTTTCTAAAAGAGGCCCTCTTAGTTCCTTTTGGAGAAACCCTAGACAAGAACCAAACCTAAGTGTTGTTTAAAGAGGTCTGCTCTGAGATGGAGGCATAATGAGCAAGTGACTATAGGAGAGCTGATTTCTCTCTTTCAAGGATCAGTTTCTGCCAGGACTAAACATGATCTATGTGAGTCTGGAGCTGGAGTTCCTTAGTGGAAGAGGGTGCATCAGCTCCCTGGACCATGGGATCTCTGTTCACCTCCCTCCCCCTCTCCTCTTCTTCCCTCTCCTTCCCCCCGCCATACTTTCCATTGGCAGTCCCATTCATCATGGATAGAGTTCTGTGGGACTATCTCTGCCCTCATTCTGGACACTACAACTGCATTAAAGCATCCTAATATAGGCTCCTCCCTTCAAATACCCCTCCCCACCCAAATTGTTCCACAGCTTGAAATTTCCATGCTCCCTGAAACCAAAATGGGCCATACATGCATCAGGAGTCCATAGCCTTTTATGTGATATGATCCCCCTGCTTCCATCTCTCTGCCTCTAATCCATCCTCCACAAACTGACAAATTAACATTCCTAACACACAGGACTAACCATGACACTCCCCTGCTCAAAAAATCTTCAATGGCTCCCTATTTCCTCCTGGATAAAATACAGACTCTTCCATTGAGCCTTAAAAACCCTCCATTAACTGACTCTCTCCTTCCTCTCCAGATTTTTCATCTTTCTGCCCTTTACACACTCTACATTCCAGTCAAATGAAACCATTTAGCTATTATCCAAACCCAACATTCCATCTTCTGCCTCTCTGTCTTTGTACAGGTTGTCCCTCATACCTGGAATACACTCCATCCTCAGCTCCACTTCCTGGAATCCCTGGTTTCCTTCAAGGCTTGGCTTAAATGCCTACATAAAAAATTATTCTTTATTTCTTCCCACGCTCTCCACTAGGGGCAGCTAGGTGGTACAATGGATAGAGCGCCAGGCCTGGAGTCAGGAAGACTCATCTTCCTGAGTTCAAATCTAGCCTCAGACCCTACCAGCCATGTGACCCTGGGCAAGTAGAAGGAAATGGCAAACCACTCCAGTATCTTTGCCAAGAAAACCCCAAAAGGGGTGACGACTGAACAAAACACCTTCATGGCAACAACAAATACTCTCCACTTGCTCAAATGGCCTTATATTTATTTCTTGATGTACATATTGTAATCCACCTCCCCAAGAATGTAAATTCCTTGAGGGCAAAAGTCATTTTATTTGTGTCTTTGTATCTCTAATACCTAGTATTATGCTTTATACATAGCACAGAACTTAAATTAGTTTAACTGCAATTGAATTGTTCACCTTCCTATTCTTTTGGGGATCTTCTTCTATTTCCATTTCTAGCCAAGCATTCCTCCTACAACTGGACCCATAGGGACAAATGGCCATCTCTCCCCCCACAAACCTCCTGAGCTCTCTGGGATGTCTGTGTTGTTCAGCCTTGACCCCTTTCCTGTTAAGGTAGAAGCATTTTAATCCATCTCTAGACTCCCCAGTATCCAGTCCCCGGCCAAGGCCCTGGGTGCCCTGAGACATTTAACCCTAGAGATGCAATTGCATTGCCTAATTACTAAGAGATAGGGACCAACCTGACCTTCTGTGACCTGATCCCAATGTCCTGATGGTTGGAAGGGATACCGGATACCCTCTATCTGCAATTACTTCAATGCCCAGAGAAGAAATGAGATCTGGGTAACTATATTCACTACCTGTCATCCACAGCAGGAAACCCAAGTCTCAGCACATTGTTTTCTCTTCTGAAACCCTGGATGAATAGACAATAGAGCTAATTGGGAAAGTAGATGAGAAAGAGTAGGCATTGTTCCCTAGAGAAGGGTCATAGAATTATAGAATTTAGTTCTGGAAAGAACCTTTCACGACATCCAACTCCCTCATATTCAGAAGAGAAAAATTGAATCCTAGAGAGAGGAAGGAAGCTCACAAGAGAGTTAGTGGCAGAGCCTGGAGGCCAAGTCTCCTACCTCCGCATGCAGGGAGAGCTCTTTTGACACTAAAAGGGCCAGGGCTCTTTCCACAAGCTCAGGGAAAGAGCAGAGATGCACAAAGAGCGACTGCTCTGTCCTCGGCCTCCTCTGCTTAAGAAACTTCAGTTTATTCCCCCACTGACTTTAGGTTACAATTCAAACTCTTTTGTTCTGCAATTAAAGCCTCTCACAGTTACAGCCCATCCTGTCTTTCTAGTGGGAAAAGGCATTGATCTTCTTTCTGCACTCCTCTGTGAACTCCAGCTACCCCAGCCGGCTTGCGGCTCCCACACACACCAGACCATCTTCTTCTCTGGGCCTTTGCAGCCTGGCTCCCACGTCTGGAATACATTGCACCTCCCAGAACCCCTAGTTCTTTTCAAAGCTCAATTCAAAAAAGTGCTAGCTCCCACATGAGCCCTTTTCTGAGTCCTCTTTCTCTCCCTCTCTCTTTCTCTTTTTCTCTCTCTCTCTTCCTCTTTCTCTCTCTTGTCTCCCTTCTCTGTCTCTCCATATATATTATATATGCATATAAATACATAAACATATACATACATATGTGTATATATATGTTCTCTCTCTCTCTCTCTCTCTCTCTCTCTCTCTCTCTCTCTCTCTATATATATATATATATATATATATATATATATATATTCTTTTTCCATACTCCTCTCTTTCCCTCTCTATACATACATGCACATATATTCCTTTCTCTATATATACATTCTCTTTCAATATTCTCTTTCTCACTCCCTCTCTTTTTCTTTCTCTTTCTTCTCTCTTTCTTTCTCATCTCTCCTTCTCCCCCTCTATATATGTATACATTTATATTCTTTTTTTTATATATATATATATATATATATATATATATATTCTCTTTTTATATTCTTCTTTTTCTCTCTCTCCCTCTCAATATATGTGTGTATATATATATGTGTATATATATATTCCTTTATATGTTCTTTTTCTATATTATTTTCTTTTTCTCTCCCTCTCTTGTCTCTTTCTCTTTATATCTACCTATTCTCTTTCTATTTTCCTCTCTATATATGTATACATATATATTGCTTTCTTTCTTCATATATATATATATACACATTACATATATTCTCTTTCTATATTCCTCCCTTTCCCACTCCTCTGTCTCCTCTCTTTCTCCTTCCTGTCTCATTTATCTGCCTCTCTCTAGATTTTCCTCTCATATATAAACATAGTCTAATTTACATGTTCTAATGTATTCTATCTTATACTTGTTTATCTGTGAATGCCTCCCCGTAGTAGAGCATAAGCTCTTTAAAGACAGGGACTATCTCACTTTTGTATGTGTATCCCCAGTGCTCGGCACACAGTAGGCACTTTATAAATGTTGCCTGAAGAGTTAGCCGTGAGCCCTGAACCCCAGGCGCCCTTGGCATACCATTTGTCTCTTACAAGAATGCAGCCTCCCAGGATGACCTTCCTCCCCCCGCCCCATTTCCCCCATGCCTCTGAACAGATTCCAGATGGGGCTGCTGTGCGATTACTTTGCTTTCCCCTCATACTACCCACTCCTCCTTATATCAAGCAAAAAACTGGGACAATGAGTAGCCCTCTAAGCTCCTATTCTTTTAGTGTTTTCAGGTCTACAAAGCACCTCTCTCACAATAACCTTGTGAGGTTGATAGTGAAAATATGAGGAAAAGGAAAATCAGAAACTGAAATGACTTGCCCAAGGTCACACAATAAGTGACAAAGCTGACGTATCAACCCAAGTCTTTCAAATTCTCTGGCCGGCTCTCTTCCCACTGCATTACACTAAAGCAGATTGTAATGGTTTGCTTATGAATTCAAGGAAGAAAGACATGGCTCATATGCTCAGAGAACTCACCTAACCATAATTTATTGATATCCAAACAAAGGATACAGCAAGGACATATGTGCTTTTGTCATAATCTTTTGTCCTGATTCAGAGATATTTCGCAGTACACGTGAGGTCTAGCTGGGAGCTGGTCAGCTTTGCCTGGCCTGTGTGCTAGCCCTGAATGGTTCACTGCCCCTAGTCATTGATCTGGCCTGCCTATCAGTACTACTACTACTAACTAAATAGCACTCATGAAGAGCTTATTGTGTGCCAGGCATGTGTTAAGCTCTTTACATTTATTACCTTATTTGATTCTCACAACAACCCTGGGAGAGAGGTGCTATTTTAATCCCCATTTTGCCGATGAGGAAACTGAGGCAAAAAGGGGTTAAGTCTCTTGCCCACTTTCATCCAAGGTCAGATTTAATAATAATGTTGATAATAGCTGACATTTACATAGCATTACTATGTGCCAGGCAGTGCTGAGCTCTTTATAATTATTTCATTTGATCCTCACAACAACCCTGGAGAGAGGAGTGGGAAAGGGAGGAATATAGAAAGAGAATATATATATATATATATAAAAAGAGAGAGAAAGGAATATATATATGTATACATATATAGAGAAGAATATAGAAAGGGAATAGGTGCTATTTTTATCTCCATGTTGCAGTTGAGGAAATCGAGGCAGACAGAGGTTAAATGACTTACCCAGAGTCACATATCTAGTAAGTGTCTCAGGCTGAATTTAAACTCATGTCTCCCTGACTTCAGGCCTGGTGCTCTATCCACTGTACCATCTATACCCAATCCTGAGTAACTCATTGCCCCTAGCCATTGGCTTGGCCTGAATTCTAGCCTGGAGTGGCTCACTGTCCCTTCCTCCTAGGGTGGCATTCTTTTTACAACTGCACCCAATACTGGGTAAGAAAATCCCATGCCCCTGTGAAGAAACCCATCAGAAGTCAGTCAGAGAAATGCACACCCAGGTTGGTGGTACCATTTCTTTGGTGCCTAGGATGTTCACAGGTACATCTCCTTGGCTATTTTTGTTGATTTTGACCACAAAAGTGTAGGTCTATTTAAATTTGTCATAAACAAACTAACAAACAAATGAAAAACAGGAAGGGCCGTCCTCTGCCAAGGGGAAGTCCTATGCAGGGCAGAGGGTTTTTGAACATCTGGTCACTGGCTGGTCATTTGAACAACCTAGCCATTGATCCTATAAATCCCAGCCTTTTGTACCTACAGTAGAGCATCAGGTCCAAATGCCTTAGCCTGGCTATCTAGCCTTAGACTCTTCTCCAACTTTTCCACCTACTGCTCCCCAGCACAAACCTCCTGTCCACCTCAAAAGGCTCCCTGACCTCCAGACCTATCATTCACACTCCCACGTTACCCTTTTTTTTTCCCCACGCTATTCAATGTCCCTGGAATGGTCTGCTCGCCATCCTTCAAGGCCTAGTTCAAGTCTTTGTTGGAGGGTGCACACGCCATGGAAAGAAGGCTGGATTTGAAGTCAGAGAACCTGGATTCAGATTCCATCTTTGCTGTTGTTTAGCTGTTTTAGTTGTGTCTGACTCTTCATGACCCTTTTTGGATACTGGAATGGCTTGCCATTTCCTTCTCCAGCTCACTTTACAGATGAGGAAACTGAGACCAACAGGATGAAGTGACTTGGTCAGGGTCATACAGCTAGTAAGTGTCTGAAGCTGGATTTGAATTCAAGTCTTTCTGACTCCAGGCCTAGCACTCTATCCACTGTGCCACCTAGCTGCCCTTGCAGCTTTACCCAGAGGCCAAGCAAAAAAGTGAGCAAGTCTCTTCATCTTTCTTGTCTATAGTTATCTCATTTGGAAAATGAGGGGAGTTTTATGAGATCACTCTTCAGGTTCTTGCCAGTTCTTGATCTGCCATCCTCTGATCTTATGATCCTCCCTATTTCCCAAGCCATTCCTAACCCGTCTGACTCCCAGGGAGGGATCTCTCCTGAATTCTTGCAGACTCTTCACTTGGCATTTAGAGCGTGCTACTAGTACTGCAGCTAGGTGGCACTATAGTGCGCAGATCACTGGTCCTGGAGCCAGGAAGACTCCTCTCTGAGTTCAAATCCAGATTCCCAGCTGTGTGACCCTGGGCAAGTCATTTAACCCTATTTGCCTCAGTTTCCTTATCTGTAAAATGAGCCGGAGAAGGAAATGGCAAACAATGCCAGTATCTTTGCCAAGAAAACTCCAGATAGGATTATGAAGAGTGGTATACAACTAAAAATGACTGCACAACTGGTACTGCTCACTGTCTTTCAGGTAGTTGTCTTATCAGCTTCACTAAGCTAGAGACCACAACTCATCAATAACAGTTCATTTTTCTATAATGCTCCAAGGTTCACAAAACACTTTCCTCTAAGTACTTTCTGTAGAGTCAGCAAGGCAGTACAGTGTACCTACAGTCAGGAAGATCTGAGTTCAAAATTGGCCCAAGACACTTATTAGTTACGTGAACCTAGAAAAACCACTTAATCTCTATCTGCCTCAGTTTCCTCAAATATGAAATGCCAAAAATAATAGCACCTCCTTCACAATGTCGTTGTGAAGATCAAAAGATAATATTTATGAAAGTGTTTAGCATAGTGCCTGACACATAACAGGTGCTTAATAAATATCTCCTTCCTTCCCCCAACAATCCTATAAGATAGCTAATATAGAGGGGCAGCTAGGTGGCACAGTGGATAGAGCACTGGCCTGAAGTCAGGAGGACCTGAGTTCAAATCCGGCCTTAGACCAAACACTTGGCACTTACTAGCTGTGTGACCCTGGGCAAGTCACTTAATACCAATTGCCTAAAAGCAAAAAAAAGAAAAAAAAAGCTAATATAGTAGTTTTCTCTCAATCAACCATTTCACTTTTTTTTTTAAAGATTTGATCTAATATTTTATTTGCTAATACAGTATTCAAACCCCATTTTACAGATGAGGAGACTGAGGCTCATAGTAGTGAAATGGCTTGTCCAGGGTTGTATAGCTACTAAGTGGACAGGACCCAGTTTCAGGTCTTCTCATACCAGGCCTGTTTCCGCTACCCAAGCTGCTTGGCTTATGATTCTTTGTCTCCCCATATGCAAACTTAGCCGAGTGTGTCTTCAATAAATGTTTGATGAGGGTGATGATAATGCTGATGATGATGATCTTGGACTGATGCCCCTTTCCCTTTGGGATACCTTGGTCTCCTTCCAGGCCCCTCTCAACGCCTCTGCCTCCATTTCTGACCTTCTGGAGGGAGGATGAAGGTGACCTGGCTGGTAAATGCCTTCTCATTGTCACCAGGGCCTCAGGATACAACCCCCTTGAGGTGCTTGGATGCCTAGGCTCGGTCAATTTCAGTGCCTTCTGATGGACTGGTATTCAACCTTGTCTTCACCATGTATTCGGGAAGGGACACCTCCAACATCTGTGGGGAAGCAGAGCCTGCATGCCTAATGAGGGCTAACATCGAGGCCTCGCAACTAAACAAACACGGAGGACAGATGGTCTATCATTACTCATTTTTATTAATTACTGGCTCTACAGTCTTTGATTGGCCCATATGGGGGAGGCTCATCAGACAAGAAGCAATTTCAGCTATTCAGGAAGAAGGGGAAGAGGAAGGTCCCCTTAATTAAGCATATCCCGTTCCTTCTAGATCGCTTTGAGGCAAGGTAGATTGTTTTGGTTAAATGAAGTCTCTTGGGTATAATGGGCTAAGGGATTGGGCGGGGGCAGGGAGAGAGAAGACTGGGAGAAGGAAGAAGATAGGAGAAGAGAAATATTTATCTAGCTGATGTCTAAGGAGATTGATAGGCCTAAGAAAAGCTCTCCTCTAGTCTTGTTGGCTAAGCAATCTAGATGTAAACATGTCGCTAGAACAATACTGGCAGTTGAGGCAAAGGGTAGAACGCTGGGTTCCATGCTAGGCTCCCCGATAAGGTTGGGATCTGGACAGCTCTCTCTTCCCTTTGAGAAGCAGCACTGGCCCACTATGTGATACTGGATTTGGAGTCAGGACAACTGAGTTCAAATCCTACCTCAAATACCTAGTAGTGGGACCTGAGTCACTTAACCTCTGTGCCTTAGTATCTTCATCTACAAAATGGGAATTGGGTGGGACTTGAGGGCCTCTATAGTCCCTTGCATTTTTAAAATTATGACACTCTGATCCAGGTGTGCTGCTAAATGTTTAACAACTGTCTCAAGAGTAAAAAAGAATTCACCACACATTTTAAAATTTAATCCGAATTATTAACTACTTTCCCCATCACTTTCTTAAATCTAGACAATCAACAAAGCAATAAATCACACCCTGATTTGTAGTGTTGCTAATTGCCAGGTGTAAATATTCATACTGAACATTTAACAATCAGCTTTCAGAGCCTTCACCCCTTATGGACATCACCAAGCACATGGGTACTTAATGTCTTCTGCTGTTTTTGTTGTTCAGTTGTGTCCAACTCTTCGCAATCCCATCTGGTGTTTTTTTTTGTTTGTTTTTTGGCAAAGATACTGCAATGCTTTGCCATTTCCTTTTCCAGTTCATTTCACAGATAAGTAAACTGAGGCAAACAGGGTGAAGTGACTTGCCCAGGGTGGCTCAGCTAGTAAGTATCTGAGGTTGGGTTTGAACTCAGGAAGAATTTTCCTGACTCCAAAACCAATACTCTGTCCACTGCACCACCTAGCTACGGTACTAGTAGCGGGAAGATGAGTCTCCCCGACTCTAGGCCAGGTACTCCGTACACCATGGCGCCACCTAGCTGCCTTTAATCTATGTTTTACAATCCTCTGATTAGTCACTAGTTCATCTTCCGGCTTGGTTTCCCTAATAAAATTGTAAACTTGTGGAGGGCAGAGATTATTTTATCCTCTTATCTCTTCTCTCGGCTTCTGGCCCAGGCAGAGGCACATAGTAGGTGTTCATTCAAATTTTGCATCTAATTGATTTCAGTTCCTTCACTCCTATACTACACATTCCTAAAATCACTAAATAACATTCTGTTCTCTTCTATTCAGATACAGTATCATACAATGGGAGAGAAAAAAAACAACAACCCACTGGCTCTGGTGTCAAAGGACCTGGGTTCAAATTTCACCTGTGGGACTTTGGGCAGGTGACTTAATCTCTGAGCCTCGGTCTCCCCTCTGGAAAATAAGAGGGTTAGGCTAGGTAATCTCTGAAGGCCACTTCCAGCTCTAAATCTCTGATTCTGTTCTTCAATTCAGGTGTGGGACTGCACCATGGGTTGAAAAGAGCACCGAGTTTGGAGTCAGGGGACTGGGAATTTGGGACTGAATCTTCTATTTATTGTCTATATGATCTTAGGCAAATCAATTAACTTCTCTGGGACTCAGTTTCCTCATCAGACTAGATAATCGCTAATGTCCCTTCCAAGGAAATATTCAGTTCAACAAACATTAAATGCTTACTCAATGTGCAAGGCAAAAAACATACTAGTCAGTAGAGATACAAAGATTGGGGGTGAGATGCTGGAGAGAGGATGAAAGGCCAAGAACACAAATACCTCCAAGATAGAGGAAGGGTAGATCATGAGAAGTGCTCCCACATGTATAGACATGTAGAGAACACTTGGGGAAGCTAGGTGACACAGTGGACAGAGGGCTAGGCCTGAAGTCAGAAAGGCTCATATTCCTGAGTTCAAATCTGGCCTCAGACACTTACTAGCTGGGTGACTCTGAGCAAGTCACTTAACCCTATGTGCCTCAGTTTCCTCATCTGTAAAATGAGCTGGAGAAGGAAATGGCAAACTACTCCAGTATCTCTGCCAAGAAAATCCCAAATGGGGTCACAAAGAGTCAGGCATGACTGAACAACAATAAAAGAGACTACTTTTCCCTAAAGGGTTCTAAAAAATTCTGCGACCCCTGTATGGGACCTGGAGAAACAGGGTCTTCCACAAATGGAGACAGGAATGAATGCATCACAGGCAGCAGGTATAGCATGGGAAAGGTGAGAAACCCAAGACTGGAAGAAGAGCAGCCCAGTCTGGCTAAGAGGTGAAATCTGACTGATGGTTTCCTTGGTGTAAAAAATTCTGGGAAAGGAAACTGAGATAGTCTCAGCAATTATCTGAAATTTTTATAGTCTTAGAGTATTGTCTGGGGCACCAAAAAGCTGTGATTTGTTCACGATCAAACTAGTTTTCCTGACTCCATGACCAAATAAACAAGATAGATAGATAGATAGATAGATAGATAGATAGATAGATAGATAGATAGATAGATAGATAGATAGATGGATGGATGGATGGATGGATGGATGGATGGATGGATGGATGGATGGGTGGATGGATGAGTGAATAAACACATTTAATAAGTAAATAAACACTTTTAAAGCAAATCAAATGTGATAATAATTGTAAAGACCTTAGCACAGTGCCTGGGACACAGTAGGTGCTATATAAATGTTAGCAGTTATTATTAAGCACCTACTGTGTGCCAGGCACAGTGCTAAGCCCTGGGGATACAAATAAAAAGAAAGTTCTTGCCCTTGTGGAGCCCATCATCAAATAGGGGAAGAAACTCACAAGGGAAAGCTGAAAATAGAGGGGAGGTGGGGCTCAAAGGTACCCAGTGGGGAGGTGCTGGCAGGTCAAGGGGACATCCTGGGCCCCCACTTTAAAAGGAGGTTTTGGAGTTCATGGCTCTGCCCTCCAACCAGAGGGACAGAGGGCACTGATGAAATGTGAGCATCAAGGCTGATTTAATCTTGCAGGAGAATGAGATTTCCTAGCCATGTAGTTCCTTCCTGGGTCAAGGATACATTAGAGAGAAGTCTGGAGGCTATCCTCTATTGCCTCTACCTCCTTGGCCACTATGTCATGCTGGCTGAAATTTAGAGTATATGAAATAAGGAGGTATTTATATGCTATGAGATCAAACGAGATGCTATGTAAAGCACTTTGGGAACCTTAATTCTCTATGTAAATCCTAGCTAAAATTATCATTATTATTATGAGGCTGGGCAGGTAGGCTGGAGCCAGACTGTGGAAGGCCCTGAACGTCAGAATCATAAGTTCATATTTTATTTGGTAAGGGAATCAGGAGCCCTCTGCACCCTACCCCCAAATCCTGTCATTTCCATATGGTACAGTTATATAATATTGATCTTGAAGGAAATTAAGAAATAAATTTCTCTGCTCCTTTTTTTAATTGATGAAGAAACTGAGGCCCAGAGAGGAGCTCATTTTGTAGTAGAGGAAACTGAGGCAAACAGGGTTAAATGACTTACAGTCACACAGAAGATTGGTGACAGAGTGAGCCAGATGGGTTGAACTCTGCTCCCTCCCTAGTCCCAATGAGTTTCTCAGTCTCGCTGCCAATAAGGCTCTGTCTCCCCTGAGCCCTCTCTGTCTGGAGATGCTCACTCACAGGGTGTCTTTTAAAGGGGCCTTGCTCACTCTAGCCTCCCCTCCACCACTGCCCAGAAGACAAACCTGGAGGCATCTTGGGAAAGGGACTTAATGTGATTCAGTCTGCGGTGGGGACCTGGGTTTTATGACAGGCTGTCAAGTGGTCAGCAGATAAAACACCAACACGGTATGACAGAAGCAAGATATAAAAAGCCTCTGAGGTTTCTTTTTATTGACTGGGAATTTTGTGTTTCATGTTCTATTATCTCTCCAACTAAGAGGCTGTACACCAAACAAGAAAAGAATTGAATATGGTCATTGGCAGAGAGAAGCAGCCCCTTGGTAGGTGGCTGACGGGCTGTCACCGGACATAACATTTTACTGAATCTGAGAGAGCCAGGCCTGGGAGGGAACGGTGAGAGGTCATAACCTGCCTCCATGCAGGGCCATGTCCAGTACAAGCCAGGCAGGTGAGAATAGAACTGGCGTTTGAAGAACGGGCCTCTTATATCCCTTTGATGCTTGAAATATTTCAGAAAGTGATTTCTGCTCCCATGGATCTTCACAGCACCCAGGGAGATAGCCAAGACAGGCATTCCTGTTCCCACTTGGCAGATGAGCAAACTGACATCCCAAGAGGGGAATCAGACTGCACAGTCACACAGCCAGTGAGTGACAGGAGTACAGTGACTGCCTCTTAAAAGGCAGAGGAGTTGGGTCCAGATCCCACCTTTGATGCTTACTACCTAGGTTTCCATATCTGGAAAATGAGGGGGTTGGGTTTGATGGCCCCGAGATACCTTCCAATCTTTTTGTATTTCCAGCACTTAGCACAATGCCTGGTATATAGTGGGCACTTAATAAATGCTTTTGACTGACTGATTCTGGATCTATGGTAAGTTGTTGTTCAGTCATATCTGACTCTCGTGGCCCCATGGACCATATTGTCTATGGGGTTTTCTTAGCAAAGATGCTGGAGTGGTTTGCCACTTTTTTCCTCTACTGGATTAAGACAAACAGGTTAAGTGACTTGCCCAGGCCAACACAGCTAGCAAATGTCTAAGGCTGGATTTGAACTCAGGTCTTCCTGACTCCAGGTGCTGCATTCTATCCAATGGGCCACCAAGCTGCCTCCTATGGTAAGTTACCACACCGAGCTAGAATAGCTAGAATAATAATACTCTTTCTACCACCAATCCTGATTCTTCCTGACACACTTCTAACATCGTCTGGGATGTCTGATACCTTGAAGGTCCAAATCCATGCCAAGGGATTTGAATTTTACCCAAGAGCCTCGACATTTCTGAATGAGAACTACTCCTCTATCTTCATGGCTCTCACCAGCCTTGTAATTTTCCAAACTAAAATAATCCTTCCGAGGTTACCATTTACCTGAATGCTGTGGTCTTCCTCTATATTAGCATGTAAGCTCCTTTGCTTTTGTATTCATATCCCAGGTTAGCACATAGTAACTGCTTAAATAGTGCTTTTAAATTTCATTCATTTTTCCACTTATCTGTCCATTCATTCCCTGATGGTATCCTCACCCATAGATTCTCTACTAGACCTCAGCCTGTGGCAGAATCTGCTGGGCCCTGGTTGGCTCTTAACTCTCTCATTTTCAAACCTGGGAGTTATTCAAGGCAACTATGTGTCAGACAAACCAGAATCTCTCTCTCTCTGTCTCTCTCTGTCTCTCTCTGTCTCTCTCTGTCTGTCTGTCTCTCTCTCTCTCTCTCTCTCTCTCTCTCTCTCTCTCTCTCTCTCTGTCTTTCTGTCTCTCTCTCTCTCTCCCTCTCCTCCCCTCCCTTCTCCTCCTCTCCCCTCCTCTCTTCTCCTCCCCTCCCTTCTCCTCCTCTCCCCTCCTCTCTTCTCCCCCCCTTCTCCTCCTCTCCTCTCCCCTCTCTTCCCCTCCCCTCCTCTCTTCTCCTCTCTCTTCTCCCCTCCTCTCTTCTCCTCCCCTCTCCTCTCTCTTCTCCCCTCCTCTCTCCTCCTCCCCTCTCCTCCTCTCCCCTCTCCTCTCCTCTCCTCCCCTCCTCCTCTCCCCTCCTCTCTTCTCCTCTCTCTCTCCTCTTCTCCCCTCCTCTCCACCCTCCCCTTTCCTGCCTCTCTCCTCTCCTCTCTTCTCCTCCCCTCTCCTCCTCTCCCCTCCTTTCTCCTCTCCTCCCCTCTTTTCTCCTCTTCTCTTCTGTCTCCTCTTCTGGTAAGTAGATGCCTCTCTGTATCCTACCCTCATTATTTCTGGCTAGCCAGAATCTCCTGCTTTGAGTGGCTAGTCACCTTGTCCTTCTCAAGCAGTACTTTCAGTCAGTCAAATTTCTCTCATTCCACATTCTGCCACTAAGTGTTTCTCTGTGGACAATTCATTTTCTTGCTCTAGTCTTCAGTTTCTTCTGGCAGACAGAGTACTGGGTCTGGAGTTAGGAAGTCATGAGAGGAAATCCAGTCTCAACCGCTAACATGTGACCTTGAGCAAGTCACTTAGCTGCTGTCTACCTCACTTTTCTCACTATAGATGCCAGGACTGGAGTTAGGAAGACTCATCTTCTTGAGTTTAAATCTGGCCTCTGACAGTCACTAGCTGTGTGACCTTGGACAAGTCATTTAACCATGTTGGCCTCAGTTTCCTCATCTGTAAAATGAGCTGGAGAATGAAATGACAAACCACTTCAGTCTCTTTGCCAAGAAAACCCCAGATGAGATCATGAAGAACAGGACACAATTGAAAATGACTGAACAACAATACAGGATTGTTGATCAAATGAGATAATATTTGGAAAGCACTTAGTACAATGCCTGGCCTATAATAGGTGCTTAATAAATTCTTGTTTCTTTCTTGCATCTATAAAATGACACGGTTCAACTAGATGATCTCTTCCAGCTATGACATCCTATGACTACGATACGAATATCATATGATATGATATGAATGAGTCATTTTTATCTGTCCTTTCCCACATTAGATTGTAAGCTCCTTGAAGGCAGGGACTGTCTTTTGCCTCTTTTTGTATTGCCAGCACTTGGCACAATACCTGGTATATAGTAGATGCTTAATAAATGTTTATTGGATGAATGATTTGCATTTTTAAGTCCCATTCATAGGTGTAGAAGGGACAACCTTGTTCCCTTTTTAAGAAATTTCAGGGGGCAGCTAGGTGTCACAGTGGATAGAGCACCAGAGCCAGTGCTCAGGAGGATCTGAGTTCAAATCCGGCCTCAGACACATAACACTTACTATCTGCGTGACCATGGGCAAGTCACGTAACCCCAATTGCCTAAAAAAAAATAAAATTTCAGGCTTCACTGAATAGGTGGGTAGGCATTTTTTGGAGGTGGAGGGGGCCTTCCTCATACCCCTGATATCAAATCCTGTTGATGCCTATCTTCAGATAAGTCCTGTCCTGCTCCTCAGCCTCTCTGGCATATGGAGAAGAACCTGCTCTGCTTTTAAAGAAATCTAGGAAAATTTGTAAGAAATGATGAAAAATGAAGACAGTTTATCGAAAAGAAAAATATCTACATGCTGTCTACAAATATGTAAATGGGAGGATGATATGAAATGACAAAAAATTCAGATCAATGTTGATAGAGACATTGGTAGAAAACCATGTTAAAGTCAAAACACGTGACCTTCTGTTCTAGCAGGCAGTAAATTACAAAGTAAATTACAAGTCTTTTCTCTCTTTAGTCTTCAGGTTCTTCAGGCAGTGAAGTGGCACCAAAGTGTGCAGAGTGGTGGGCCTGTAGTCAGGAAGACGCATCTTCCTGAGTTCAAATCCATTCTGAGACACTTCTTAGCTGTATGACCCTAGGCAAGTCACTTAAACCTGTTTGCCTCCATTTCCTCACCTGTAAAATAAGCTGGAAAAGGAAAAGGCAAACTGCTCTAGTGTCTTTGCCAAGAAAACCCCAAATGAGGTCATGAAGAGTTGGACACAGCGGAAAATAACTGAACAACAAAATTACAAAGAAGGGCAAAATGGTGTAGTGGGTAGAGAGTCTGCCTTGTGATCAAGAAAGACCTAGGTTCAAGTCTCACCTGTAACACAGAACAACTATGTGCCCCTGGACAAGTTACTTAACTTTCAGTGAATCAGACAACCCTACAAAACTATACATTGGAGAGTGGGTACTGCTCTGCATTGGTAGAGGGAGTCCCCATGCTGGGAATTCCTTATGCCAAAGGAATCCCAGGTCTTGTGCCACCCCAACCCAAATTGCAAAAATATACGGTTATAGATCCTATAGGTGGCAAACAATCTTTTATATTGTTTTGGTGAATGGTTTTCAGGGAGTTTAGGGGGCTTTTTGTGTGTATGTTTGCTGTGCTAAAACACAACATATTAGTTTTTATTAAAAGGGCTCATCCTAGACAGAAAATTAGGAAATCTGACACATACGAATATCCTCTGCTAAGAAATATAAGTAATTTCTGTTAAATCACCCTGTTGATTCCTTCTTCACAATATTTCTTGTTTCTAAATCCTTTTCTTCTCTCACATTGCTATAACCTGGGTTCAACCATTGATTAATTCTCTATTCACTCTGCCATGCTGTCTCTCAATTATATTATACTCCTAATTGAACCTCATCTCTAGACTCCCTTCTCTTCACTCCATCCCTCAAACAGCTGCCAAATTAATATTCCTAATTTACAAGTCTGATTGTCACTCCCCTGTTCAACAACCTTCAATGGCTCCTCATTTCCTATAGGATAAAATAGGAATCCCTTAGCCACTCAATTAAGGCCTTTCATACTCTGGTTCTGTTATCATTGTTTGGTTGTTTTTAGTTTTGTCTGACTCTTTGTGACCCCATTTGGGGTTTTCTTGGCAGAGATACTAGAGTGGTTTGCCATTTCCTTCTCCAGCTCATTTTACAGATGAGGAAACTGAGGCAAACAGGGTTAAATGACTTGCCCAAGGTCACACAGCTAGATAGCATCTAAGGCCAGATTTGAACTCAGGAAGATGAGACCTCCTGACTACAGGCCTGGTGTTCTATCCACTGTGCCACCTAGCTGTCCTTAACCTGGCTCTAGTCTGCCTTCATAACCTTATTCCACTGTTCTTACAATCTATTTTTTAGCCAGATTAGGCTCAATATGCCATCTCATTTTTCCATATTTTTATCCAGGCCTTCCATGATTCTTTCCTATGAAATTTCCCTAGAACGTTTTATCTACATCTCTGTTTTGTTTCTGTTATGTTCTAGTAATTTGAGTGTAATGATCCCACTGTAACAATCTATGATTCTAACATTGGTCATTCATACTTTAGTGAGAAAGTGAGTCAATCTTATCTGTCGTAGGATTTTCATTTAAGCCCCATTCATAAGCAGAAAGGGACTGTCTCTTTTGTCTTTGTACCTACCCTTAGCGCCCAACTGAGTACTTTGCATATAGTTGGTGATTAATAAATGCTTGTTGAATTGAATATTTGCTGTTCTTTAGTAAGCACAATAATATTTCATTATGTTTATATATGACAATTTGTTCAGCCATTTTCCAATCAAAAGGCACAGATTTTTGTTTCCAGCTTTCTGTTACTACAAATAGTGTTTCTCTGACTATTTTGTTGTATATATAGGACCTTTCTTTCTGTCTCTGACCTCCTTTAATATCCTTGATTATACTGGGTATGAATCCAATAGTTGGATCACTGTATCAAAGGGTAGGAACAGTTTAGTAACTTTTCTCTTATTATTCCAAATTGTTTCCCAGAATATTTAGAACATTTCACAGCTCTACCAAATAGTGAATCAGTGGCTTTGTCTCCCCAGAGCCAGACAGTTTTTCCTGAGGGCTAGCCTAGTAACGTCTAATCTTTATTCTTTAAGTGCCTACATGCTGACTCCACCAGCTGGACCCAGATATTTGCATCTGTCCATGACAGAAGTCTTTTATACTGTATGGTCAGCCTACAATTTAGAAATAGGTTACATTCCAAAAGCTCATTTTTAAATGGCTCATTTGGAACTCTGAATGCCTTTTCCCATAGAAACAATGTTAATATTTATGATGGTTGAGTTCTCAGGCTAGCCCATAAACAATATATTTAGATCATAAAGTACCTATAGTTTCCTTCAAAACTCAGCTCAAACATCACCTCCAACATAACATTTTTCCTGATACCTCCAGAAGCTAGTATCTCCCCACTCAAAATGACCTCATATTATTTTGTTTGGTCATGGGAGAGGCATGTGGTAAGGGAGGGAGAAGAAGCAAGTTTCTTCATTATTCCCCTCTTCTCCTCTACTTCCTTTCCCCTGCAATCTCCCATCCCTTTCTTGCATATGGGTTTGAGTCTAGGCCCTAGGTAGAAACAAGAAAAGTGTGTTTTTGGCATCATCCTCCCCCTCTGCCTGTACAGATCTTCTGCCTCCTAGAGTTTGTCCTCCCAGGCCTCCAGGGTTCTGCTGCTAACGGAGGCCCTTCTGGGAGCCCCCTTCCAAACTAACACCTGAAGTGCACTGTGCTTCAAACTTGTCTTCTTCTGACTTCCTCCTGATCCAAATGCTGACTTCCCCAGTGTGGTTATCTCAGTTAGGGGCTAACACTCTCAGAGGAATTCGACTCATTAAACCAGGATAACTTAACAGCACAAAAATATTCCATTACATTCATATACCATAATTTGTTTAGCCATTCCCCACTAGATGGGCACCCCTTTAATTTCCAGGTTTTTTGCTACTCTGACACAAGCTGCCATAAATATTTTTGTACACACACATTTTTTGGACATGGCCAATGTGGGAATTTGCTTTGCTTGACTATGCATATTTGTTACAAGGATTTTCTTTTTCTTTTCTTTTAAATTGAGGGAGAGGTAGGAGAGAGAGAAAAAAAAATGCTTGTTATAAGAAATAATGATGATGGTGATAAAAAAAAAAACAGGATTATTCTGGAACTGCTGAGATTTGAGATATGTCATGAGTAGCAAACTACAGGCAATGTAGAATGGGAAGATGTAGATAAATTAGGCCCTAGTTTTTAAGAGGGACATTGAAACATTGGAGAGCCGTGGTCAGAACATATTTGAAATGTTGTATTAATTTCCGGGTGCCAAATTTTTAAAAGGACATGGAGAAGATGGAGATTGTCCACAGGAGGGCAACCAGGATGATAAGATCTCTGTATCATCGATGTAGAGCTGGAAGAGACCTTAGGGGCCATCTGGTCCACCCCCCTCATATTGCAGATGAGGAAACTGAGGCCCAGAGATAAGTCTATAGGATCATAGACTTGAAGCTGAATTTAGAGGCCATCTAGTCCAACCCTGTCATTTTACAGATGAGGATAAAGAGATCCAGACAGTTAAGTGGTATTGTACCTCAGTAAACTTAATAACCTCCAGCAGCTTCCTATCACCTCCAAAATCAAATACAAATTTCTCTGCTTAGTGTTCAAAGTCCTTCCTAAGTCAGCCCCCTCCTACCTTTCCAGTCTTCTTACACCCTGCCTTATACTCTTTCCATCCAGTTACACTGGCCTCCTGGTTGTTCCACAAATATGACACTCCATCTCTCACTTCTGGGCACTTTCTCTGGCTGTCCTGTATGCCTGGAACACCCTCACCTCAGCTGTGCCTACTTTCTTCCCTGGCTTCCTTTAAGTCCAACTAAAATCTCATCTTTTATGGGAGGCCTTTTCTGACCCCTCTTAACTCTAGTGCCCTCCTCCTGCTAATAATTTCCTATTTATCCTGTATGTATTAATTTGTTTATTGTCTCTCCCATTAGATTGTGAGCTCCTTGAGACCAGGGACTGTCTTTTGCCTCTTTTTGTATCCCTGTTACTTACCATAGTACCTGGCCTGTAGGAGATGCTTAATAAATGCCTAATAGGGAAAGGCTCTGGTTTATGCCACATGAGAACTAGTGGAAGGAAAAGGTTGGTTAGCATGAAGAGGAGGGTATATAATGCCTGTCTTCAAGTATTTTAAAAGCTGTCATGTAGAAGGAGGATTAGACTCATTCTATTGTCCCTAAAGGTTAGAATTAGGAACAATATTAGCCGCAAAGTGGCCAATTCCAGCCAGATATCAGTCACAAATTTCCTAACAAGTAGAGCCATTCAAAAGTGGAATCAGCTGCTTTTCAAGGTAGTGGATTCCCTGTAACTGAGAGTCTTTAAGTAAAGCCCAGATGCCACTGGTCTGGTGTGTTGCAGAAGGGATACCTGTTTAAGTGTGGATTGGACTGGGATGGCCTCTGCTGTTACCACCTCTGAAATTCTGTGATTTACAGTTACGTGATGACCTTGTACTTCATGGTGTATGCAAAGCAGCATTCACCCAGTGGCCTATCTTCCTGGTACATTGGCCCAGCCCACTGTCCTACCTTGCCTGGAGGCTCAGGGCCTCTCTCTATCACCCTCCAATGTCACATTCCTTCTCTAGACAATACCTATGTGAGGTTATTGAAAATACCCAATTATAACCCACAATAACTATATAGAAAGTCTGCCAAGCAAGTCAAGGGGAGACACCTAGAATGCATGAATAGTGTTTTTATTTTTTATTCAGTAAGTAAAATACCCATTCAATGGGGATGGATTCTTATGTCAAGACAGGAGATTAGAAAAGAATATAATGATAGCTAACATTTATATAGCACTTTAAGGTTTTCAAAGTGTTATATATAGTGTCATGTGCTCTTCTGTAGGTGCTATTATAATCCCTATTTTACAGAAGAGGAAATTGAAGTAAACAGAGGTTAAGTGGCTTGCCCAAGGTCACATAGCTAGTGTCTGAGACAGGATTTGAACTCAAGTCTTTCTAATTCCAAATCCAGTGGTCTTCCCCACTGTGCTACCTTGCTATCTCCAGATAAAAGATGAATTCTTAGGGTCATTTATGCAGTGAGGAACTAAGGATGAATCAGGTATCCTTTTATTCACACTGACACTTACATTTCTTCCCATAGAAACCTTTAATTTGAGTTGTATAGCTCAATTCTCAGCTACCCCATAAAGATTTCTCTGTCAGTCATTACTAGCATGGGGACCTGTGGCCCTGAGTGCCAACATCTGGAGGGGCATACCTCCTCACTGAAGGGACCTCCAGAAGTGTGAGGCACAATTGCCCCCAGTTATCACCTCTAGGGCCCCAATAACTACAGGCCCCTCTCCTGGGACCCTCCTTTTCTCCTGCAAACTCCCATGAGGGCAAGTGCTGGGGGATGAAATGCTTCCTCCTGACCCAGCTGTAGCCACAATGGTGCTGTTCTCTGCACCCCCTGTATTGTGTTCATTACCCAGCTTCAATTAAACCTGCCACAGGTATAGTTTGGGCTGCCCAACACATATTTGTAGCTGTTGCTGAACTGCCTATCCCCATTTTTGCAAAATGGGGACAATTGTACCTGTGATATCTACCTCAGAGGGGCAGTGTTTAGAGGGCTGGGCCTAGAGTTAGGAAGACCTGAGTTCAAATCCAATCTCAGACTCTTACTAGCTGTATGACTTTGGATAAGTCACTTCACCTCTGTTTGTCTCAGTTTCCTCAATTGTAAAATGGAATAATAATAGCACATACTTTCCAGGGTTTTTGTGAGGATCAAATGAGATAATATTTGTGAAATATTTAGTACAGTGCTTGGCACATAGAAGGCATTTTTAAAATAAATACTTCTTTCCTCCATCCCTCCCTTCCTTCCTTCCTTCCTTCCTTCCTTCCTTCCTTCCTTCCTTCCTTCCTTCCTTCCTCACATACACATATGTACTATATGACCCTTAGTCTATGTAGTCCAACTTAATCTCTTAGTGCCTCAGGCAAATCTCTAAGATTGTAAATTGCAAAGAAGATACAGATATGCTTTTGCAAAAAAAAAAAAGTCCCTTAATAGGAGCTTTCCATAGGATACAATTGCACATATGGGAAAGAAAGAAAGAAAGAAAGAAAGAAAGAAGAAAGAAAGAAAGAAAGAAAGAAAGAAAGAAAGAAAGAAAGAAAGAAAGAAAGAAAGAAAGAAAGAAGAAAGAAAGAGGAAGAAAGGAAGAAAGGAAGGAAGAAGGAAGAAAGAAAGAAAGAAAGAAAGAAAGAAAGAAAGAAAGAAAGAAAGAAAGAAAGAAAGAAAGAAAGAAAGAAAGAAAGAAAGAAGGAGAGAGAGAGAGAAAAAGAGAAAGAGAGGAAGAAAGAAAACCAAAAAAGCCAGACTATCTTAGGGGTTTGTTATCATGGAAACTTTAAAGTGCTGTATCTATCTAGATAATAGCTAATATTTATATAGCACTTACTGTGTGCCAGGCACTGTGCTAAGTGCTTTGCAATTATTATCTTATTTGATCTTCACAACAACATGGGAGGTAGGGACTATTTTTATCCTTATTTTTACAGATGAGGAAACTGAGGCAGATAGGCTAAGTGACTTTCCCAGGGCTACATAGCTAGTAAGTGTCTGAGGTCACATTTGAACTCAGGTCTTTTTGACTCCAGGCCCAGTGCTGCATCCATTATACTACTTCATTTAGCTATAGAGATAAAGATCTCTGTATCTCTACCTATTTATGGATATACTTATATTTATGTCTATATCTATATATAGCATTTTAAGGTTTCCATAGCACTTTCATGGTGACAAGCTCCTAATATAGGCTATATTTTCAGTTTCGTTTTTTAAATATATAGATGTATCTATATGTAGATATAGATAGATATGTTGAAATAGAGATAGAGATACACACATATGTCAAGGATCCATGCTTTTGTAAGTGTAAAAGGGAAAGGGAGAGGGCTATTGTAATCCCCACGTGGAAGAGGCTGCTCCCCTCCCTGCTCCTTGATTTGGAGTATGCATAGACATTCTGTAGTGGGTTCTGGTCCACTAACCATGTGGGCAAGAGCCTTTTTGAATGGCTGTGTAGCTAGAACTGGGGTGCATTCAAAAGGCATTGGTCAGCCAGGGCCAGTCACTCATCATTTGTTCTTTATGGTCAGACTTCTGGAAAATCTCAGAGTTGTCTCTACTAATGGTGGCTCCCTGTCCGGATCTCTCTAAGCTTCCAGTGGTCACAACCATCTCCAATCTCCTTCACTTAAAAGCAGGAAAGCCTAGAATGAACAGTCAGAAGGAACGTCAGAGCTAGGCCCTCTGGGCTTCAGTGGGCAGGGATGAGGAGGAGGGGAAGGAAGCCTGAGGCTTCTCTTCCTTCCTCATCTCCTCCAACACCAGCCAGATGGTGAAGGACCTGAGAAAAGAGACTGGCCCTGGCTGACCTTTTGAATATACCCCAATTCGGGCTGTGCAGCCAGTCTAAAAGGTTCTTAGTGGACCAGACCCAATTACAGAATGACTATGCATACTCCAAATTTGGGAGCAGAGCATGTCATTCCGGCTCCCCAACCTCTCCCAGGTGAGGGATGGCACGTTGAATGTAAGCTCCTTGAGGGCAGAGACTGCTTCATATGTCTTTATATGAATGCTTGTTAATTAACTGATTGGTTAATTAATTAAGCCCAGAATGAATGCTTGTTAATTAACTGATTGGCTTTGTGAATGAGAGTGGAAGTGGGAGAGTTGGGGAGGGGGGAAGTGTTCTCCCTCCAGTGACATAAATTACATCTTTTCTGCGCCTTAGGAGACACATGATGGGGCAGAAAAAAAAAAAGATTACCCTAATGAAGAGCCCTCCAAACCTTAATTAGGCTGTTGCTCAAATGATAGGAACACAGTTTGTCTTTGGGTCTATACTTCCCAGCTTGGTAGGACCTCCTGTAGTCTGCCCTCTTTTGGCAAAGATTTCTAGAACCCAGGGTCACCTCCACACCTTAATGGGGAGTCAGAGGAGGACTTCAGTGGAGGAAAGTGCTATAAATATGTGAGTTATTATTATTTTCATGGTTCTTGGCCCACCTCTCACACTTGCTAATGCCCAAGATGAATGATGCAAGAGTCAATGGGCACGGAGGGTTGGTTTTATGGGGCTCGGTGATAGGATTATGAACTTGGCAGATTCAAGCAGCTATTTTCTCGGACACTTGATAAATCTGGAGGCAGTTCCCAGCACAGGTCCCGGATGGTTAAAGTTGGAAATGCCAAGAGCCCATGATGTTAGACCCCCTGCCATTCCAAGACACTGAATGCCAATAAAAAAAGGCAACCAGAGCAACTAGATTGGCAGAGCGTGGTGCCACATCCAGGCAGCTCTGAATGTGAGCTGATGCCCAGGCTCTTATTTACAAGCCCCATGCCAATCGGATTAGGCAAGATTAAGAAGGATCAAGCAGAGAGAGAACTATGGGTACTGTCCTCGGAGGGAATCTAATAAATAGCCTGCTGGAGTACAGAGATAGATGCAGCATGACTAAGATTTCACTAACTCCACCCCAACGTGTAACCTCTACTTCAGCTGCAGCAATCACCCCATGGTCCCACGCACTCTCCTACCTCCCCACCTTTGCTCATCGTCCTCTCTACACCTTACATCTCCCTATTCCCCTCTCATACCTAGCTTTACAGAAGGGATTTCTTAACCTGGGGCCTGAGGATTTGTTTTAAAATATTTTCATAACTCTATTTCAGTAGAACTGACTTCCTTCACAATCCTATGTATTTTGTTTTATACATCTGAAAACACTATTCTGAGAAGGGGTCCATAGCCTTCACCAGACTGCCCAAGGGGGTCCAGGGAGCCCAAAACATTCTGAAACCCAGCTCTGTGGTCTTTGATCGGCCCACATGGGGAAATTCGTTAGACAGAGTAGATTCAGCTTTTCAGAAAAATGGAGAGAACGCACCTTGATGCAAACCATGCCATCCATTCCTTCCAGCATGTTTTGAGTTTGGGGGATTATTTTATTTAAATAAAGTTGTGTGGCTAATAGGTTGAAGACAAGGAGAAAAGAGAACCCAGATATTGTCCAGAGGAATTTAGTTAGAACCATGGAATAGTTCACCTGTGCATTCTCACTGGAATTAATTCTTCTCTTTTATATGACCTCAGTTTTCCTCGGAGAAAAAATATAGCAATAACAATGTTCTGTCTCATGAGGTCAGTTGTGAGGCTCAAGTGAAATGATTGTTCACATCTATATTAGAGTTTTATAGGTACAAAGCATCTTATAGACATTCTCTTTGTATAGATTATATTTTATAAACATTATTTTTACTACTAATCCCAGCTGTGCCCTTAACTATGTGACTTTGGGCAATTCCCAAACTCCCCCAGTCTATATGGTACCTGCCTTTCTCGCTTTTTTTTAAAAAGATGTTTGGAGTTAAGTGACTTGCCCAGGGTCACACAGCTAGTAAGTATCTGAGGCGAAATTTGAACTCAGGTCCTCTTGACTCCAGGGCTGGTGCTCTATCCACTGCACCATCTAGCTACCCCAGTACCTGACTTTCTCTGAGCTCCATATATTTGGAAATGATTCCCAACAGAGGTACCAAATCTCTTCTGGAAATGGAGTGTAAACTCCTTGAGGGCAGGGTCTATTTCACATATATACATATTATATATGTATATTATATATATTTTTTTAATTTTTTTTTTATTTTTTGCCTTGGTAATCTCAGGGCCTAACACAAAGCCCGAAAAATAATGTGTGCTTAATAAGCCCTTGTCGGGTTGGATTGAATTGAATTTGCTAGCTGCATAAGGAGAAATCTGATGCTAAATTTCTTCCATTTTTAAAAAATTGTGACTGATTGGTTTTTGTATCTCTGAGGTCCTTCATGTTTCCTTCATGTGTGTTATTTACATGGATCCAACTAGAATGTAAGTTGCTTGAGAGCAGGAATTCAGTCCTATTTATCTTCCTCTCTCCTGTGCTTTGCACAAGGTAAGTGCCTTGTAAGAGTTTGTGGATTAGCAACTCTGTGATCCGCATTAAGTAACTGAGGCTTAGGGGCAGCTAGGTGGCACAGCGGATAGAGCACCGGCCTTGGAGTCAGGAGGACCTGAGTTCAAATGTGATCTCAGATATGTGATACTAGCTGGGGACCCTGGGCAAGTCACTTAAACCCAATTGCCTCCCTCCCCCCAAAAAAGAAACTGACCCTTAGACAGGGTTTAAGTTTTTTGCCCAAAGCCACATAGTTAAGGGCACAGCTGGGATTAGTAGTAAAAATAATGTATATAAAATATAATTTATATGAAGATAATGTCTATAAAATGCTTTGTGCCTGTAAAACACTAATACAGATGTGAACAATTATTTTACTTGAGCCTCACAACCAGCCTCGTGAGATAGGACATTGTTATTCTATTTTAAAGAAGGGAACACTGAGGCTGAGGCTAAGTGGTTTACCTGCAGCCAGTTAGTAGTGAAGGCAGAACCCGGGTCTCCAGATTCACAAACCAGAGCCCTTTCCACTAGATCCTGCTGCCTCTGACGCAGGCAGTCTGCTTTGTCACTGCTGGTTGAAAATAACCTTGCGAAGGGCTGTAACTCATGCTTTCAGAGACCCTGTTACTTGTGGGAAGCCAGGGCCACTGCAGTTTGGCTCTCCCCCCACCTCCGACCCTAAATTTTCCCATTATATTGGGCTAGATTCTTATTTGATGTGGAAAAAAATTTTTCTAAGGAAGGAAAAGAGAGATGGCTGGCCGTTTGATACAGAAACACTCACTCAAGAAGAGGTGTCCTTTTATTTACTGGTTCTGAAATCAGCAATCTATAAATGTTCAGGGCCCCCAGAGGAATGGCTGCATCAGAAAGGCGCCTGTATGTGAGATGGAATAACTGTCCTTAGTGTTAATGTACCGATTGTCTGGCTGCCTCCAAATCTTCAACCACTGCTATTAGCTGAAGGACTGTTGGATGTCCATAACTCTGTGTCCTTTGAGCTGGAGACAAAGCTGACTCAGGGCCACACACCCTCCCCTACTAAAATGGTAAAGTCTCTGACCTTGTTTTTAAGGCTTTCCTCTTTTTGGTACCCCTGGCTTCTATCCACTCTCCCTTTCCCCACTGGGGATAATGCTCATTTGTTGTGCCATCTACGGATCCTGCTTTCAAGGCCTTCTCTGGTGTTATTCCTCCCAGAAAGAGCTATAACCAGCATCAGGTGAAAGGGGTTTTGTCTCAGAGTGCTGACCTGGGGAGAGGCTGGGTAAAAGGTGAGGTAGTCTTCCCCACTAAGATGGTGCATCTTACTATCCCCCTACCTCCTATCCCCTGCTACTGTCCCCACACCTTGCCTTGTCTTCCCCCATCAGCCTGTTAGGGTGATCTGCTATCCTAAGGGCCCATCCTCATGTCATCCCTCTCCTGAGCCTACCTTTTGCTCCTACCCAACTGTCTTTGTCCCAGGTAGAAAAAAAGTGCTAGTTATGGCTCTATTCTCAGGAAAAGATAGGTATTGTGATATACAATAGTAGAAAGAATGCTTCTCTGAGAATCAGAGAACGCTCTTCCCTGTGCTGCTTATCGACTATGTGATCCTGGTCATCATGGAGCCTCAGTTTCCTCATCTGTAAAATGGGGATCAATAATACTTGCATTACCCACCTCCTAGAGATGCTATGAGAAAAGTGCTTTGCAAAACTTAAAAGTGTTTTAGGAGGAGGCAGAGCCATGATGGCAGAGTGAAAGCAGCAACTTGCTTGAGCTCTCCCCCAAACCCCTCCAAATACCTATAAAAATGGCTCTAAACAAATTCTAAGGCAGCTTAACCCACAAAAAGACGGAGTGAAACAAATTTCCAGCCCAAGACAACCTGGATGATTGATCAGAAAGGTATACCTCGCCCGGCTGGGAGCAGAGCACAACTAGGCGTGGGCGCGCAGGCCACAGCAAACCTGGAGCAGGCCTCAGAGGGCTGAATCGCGGGCAGCTGTGGCGGTTTCCAGACTCCTCAATCCACTAATGCCAAAGACAACTTAGAAGGTCAGAGGGAAAAGTCTGTTTCTGTGGTGCTGAGAGAAAAAGGCGGGGTCTCAGCTCCATTCCCCAAGAGAGTGGCCCTGGTGGGGGGGGGGGAGGGAGCTGCTTCCTGAGCTTCTGGCCCACAGACTGAGGGGGAATCCAGTGGCTGATCAGAGGGGGATTGCAGGGATCTCTCTGCTGGTGCTGAGACAGGAATCTCTTGCTTTGCCCGTGCTTGGATCTGGGTCACAGTTCTGGGCGGTGGAGCTGGGGTGAAGAGAAGCGCTGGCATGGTGGAGCTCATAGTGGCTGTGGACAAGAAACCTTCCTCACAATTCCAGGGCAGAAAGGAGTGCTTGTGGTCACTAATAGACCACAGCACAGGCCAGGAAAGGAGTAAACACCTCACCCCTTACCATACCACCTTGCAAGAACTGAAAATCTACAGGCCTTACAAGTATCTCTGAAAACAGCTACATAAACCCCCGAAGCTTGGTTCAGTACATTCTCCACATTGGAAGCATACTCACCTTAACAAATAGTTTAAAACTCAAGTAATTGGCTGAGATCATAAGCAAACCTTGCAAAAAGAGTCAGATTATATTATCTTACTTTGGTGACAAAGAAGATCAAAATATACAACCAGAAGAAGACAACAAAGTCAAAGCTCCTACATCCAAAGCCTCCAAGAAAAATATGAATCAGTCCCAGGCCTTGGAAGAGCTCAAAAGGGATTTTGAGAAGCAAGTAAGGGAAGTAGAGGAAAAACTGGGAAGAGAAATGAGAGTGATGCAAGAAAATCATGAAAAACAAGTCAATAGCTTGCTAAAGGAGACCCAGAAAAATACTGAAGAAAATAACACCTTAAAAAACAGCCTAACCCAAATGGCAAAAGAGGTCCAAAAAGCCAATGAGGAGAAGAATGCCCTAAAAAGAAAAATTGGCCAAATGGAAAAGGAAGTCCAAAAGATTACTGAAGAAAATACTTCCTTAAAAATTAGAATAGAGCAATTGGAGCTAGTGACTTTATGAGAAATCAAGACACTGTAAAACAAATCCAAAAGAATGAAAAATTAGAAAACAATGTGAAATATCTCATTGGAAAAACAACTGACCTGGAAAATAGATCCAGGAGAGAGAATTTAAAAATTATTGGACTATCTGAAAGCCATGATCAAAAAAAGAGCCTAGACATTCAAGAAATTTCAAGAAATTATCAAGGAAAACTGCCGTGATATAGTAGAACCAGAGGGCAAAATAGAAATTGAAAGAATCCACTGATCTCCTCCTGAAAGAGATCCCCAAAGGAAAACTCCTAGGAATATTATAGCCAAATTCCAGAGTTCCCAGGTCAAGGAGAAAATATTACAAGCTGCCAGAAAGAAACAATTCAAGTACTGTGGAAACACAATCAGGATAACACAAGATTTAGCAGCTTCTACATTAAAGGACCAGAGGGCATGGAATATAATATGCCGGAGGGCAAAGGAGATAGGATTACAACCAAAAATCACTTACCCAGCAAAACTGAGTATAATCCTTCAGGGGAAAAAAACGGTCATTCAGTGAAATAGAGGACTTTCAAGCATTCTTGATGAAAAGACCAGAGCTGAATAGAAAATTTGACTTTCAAATACAAGACTCAAGTGGAACATGAAGAGGTAAACAGGAAAGAGAAATCATAAGAGACTTATTAAGGTTGAACTGTTTACATTCCTGCATGGAAAGATGATATTTATAACTCATGAGACCTTTGTCAGTATTAGGGTAGTTGGAGGAAAAAAATTATATGTATGGATAGATAGATAATAGATAGATAGATAGATAGATAGATAGATAGATAGATAGATAGACAGACAGATAGAGGGCACAGGGTGAGTCAAAGATTAAGGCGTCATATCCAGAGAATAAAATTAAGGGATGAGAGAGGATTATATCTGGAGAAGAAAGGGAGAGGTAGAATGGGGTAAATTATCTCACAAAAAAAAAACAGAAAAGAAAATGCTCTTACAGTGGAGGGGAAATGGGGGAAGGTGAGAGGGAATGAGTGAATCTTATTCTCATAGGATTTGGCTTAAGGAGGGAATAACATACACATTCAATTGGGTAAGGAAATCTGTCTTACCTTATGGGAAAATAGGGGGAGAAGGGGACAAGAGAGCAGGGGGATGATAGAGAGGAGGGCAGATTGGGAAAGGGGGTAATCAGAAGCAAATACTTCTGAAAAGGGACAGGGTCAAAAGAAAGAATAGAATAAATGGGAGGGCAGGATAGGATTAAGGGAAATAGAGTTAGTTTTTCACAACATGTCTACTATGGAAGTGTTTTGCATAACTGCACATGTATAACCTATATTGAGTTGCTTGCCTTTTCAATGAGGGTGGGTGGGGAGGGAGGAAGGGAGAAGATTTGAAACCTAAAGTTTTAAAAACATATGTTTAAAAAAATGTTTTCACATGCTACTGGGAAATAAAAAATACAGGAAATGGGGTACAGAGGTCTGTCCTGCCCTACAGGAAAATAGAAGGGGAAGGGGATAAGAGAAGGGGGGAAGAGATAGAAGAGGGGGCAGGAGAAGGGATATTCAGAATGCATGCCATCTTGGGGTGGGGGGAGGTGAGATGGGGTGAAAATTTAGAACTCAAAATCTTGTGGAAGTAAATATTGAAAACTGAAAATAAATAAATTTATTTTTTAAAAAGTGTTTTAGGAAAGAGATCTGTGATACATTGGTCTGCTTTGTGATAGGGGCCTCCTGAAGAATCAGTCGATAGGTTTTCACTGAGCAGACACCATGTGCCAGGCTCTCTGTGGAGTGTCAGGCCATGTACTGCCCCGTGAAGCACAGGACCCAATCCTGATCTTTAGGAACTTAAAATCAGTTGGGAGAGATGCTATGTAGACATATAAAAAGATGACTAACTTCATCAAGCTGTGTATAAGGGGTATAGGCCCTCCCTAAGGGGAGTTTGGGGGTGGGGCAGGGGTGAAATTCCAGTAGGATTTCAGGAAGGATGTGGAAATTGAGCAGGACCCTGAAAGTTGGGTAGCACATGTAGAGAGGGAACAAAAAAAAAAAGCATTTCAGCC
Source organism: Phascolarctos cinereus (assembly GCF_003287225.1). Classification (NCBI taxonomy): domain Eukaryota; kingdom Metazoa; phylum Chordata; class Mammalia; order Diprotodontia; family Phascolarctidae; genus Phascolarctos; species Phascolarctos cinereus. The sequence goes on from NW_027555847.1 coordinate 219,401,774, forward strand.
TATTTTAATCTTTTGGAACCAAAGGAATAATTCTAAGGATAGAATTCTCAAAGAGCAGAATTTTGGGCCAATGGGGAGATATTTCAAGGCACTGGGACTTCATGGTACCCATCCACTCTGTCTACATATTTCTTTGTCTGATCCAAAGCTGATGTAGCCTCTGGCTAAAATACCAATGTCTCTTCCTCTACCACAAACTGTTGAAGATTATGAAACATTTCCCAGGCATTTATTAAACTTCCCACCCTCTCATTCTGGTAATATCTTCATTCCTTAATGGGTGGCCTAGGACACAGGCAGCAATCCTCTCAGGTCCTATCGGGGTTCTATGGCAGAGTTGAGAATAGGACCCAGGAGGCCAGAGTCCCAGTCAAACCCATTTGTCACGTCTCTTCTCTGCTTATTGGTTTGTGGGTTCATGCTCTCCAAGGCACGGCAGCCAGGAGGAATCTTATGCAGCTCTATTGGCTTTCCGTCTCCTGGACAGATGTGGCCAATAAATAGGAATATGTGCTCTTGGGTTTGCATTCAAAATCGATGAGAGGGAGGGTTCAGGGAGCTGAATTTGTTCCACATCAAGCAGATAATTCATTAAACAAATGTTTATTTTAAAAAACCTACTGAGTGCCAGGGGGCAGCCAGGTGGCAAAGTGGATTAAGTGCTGGCCCTGGAGTCAGGAGGACTCAAGTTCAAATCTGGCTTCAGACACTTCCCAGCTGTGTGACCCTGTGCAAGTCACGTAACTGTGCCTCAGTTTCTCATCTGCAAAATGAGCTGGAGAAGGAAATGGCAAACTACTCCAGTATCTTTGCCAAGAAAACCCCAAATGGGGTTGTGAAGAGTCAGACAGAACTGAAAAAAAGCTCAACAACATTAAGTGCCATGCTGTGTTAAGACATTGGGGGGGGAGATACAAAGATCATTTGTGTAGGCTCCTTGCCCTCAGAGAGCATGTAATCTAATAGGAGAGATAAGACAGGAACACAAACAGCAGCTCATATTGATTGAGGCTTTAAGGTTTTCAGGCTATTTCATTATCTTGATTTTATAACACCATTATCTCCCATTTGAATGATAAGAAAACTGAGGCTCAGAGAAATTTAGTCAGTGGAGTTGGGCTTCCAACCTAGGTTTCTTTTGTAAGAAAGAATTTATTGATGTTTTTTGTCTTTTGTGTTCATTTATTTCAGTCATGTCTGATTCTTCCTGACCCCATTCTGGGTTTTCTCGGCAAAGACGCTGGAGTGGTTTGCCATTTCCTTCTCCAGTTCATTTTACAGATGAGGAAGCTGAGGCACATAGGGTTAAAGTGACTTGCCCAGGGTCACACAGCTAGGAAATATCAGAATGGATTTGAACTCACAAAGATGAGTCTTCCTGACTCCAGACCCAGTGCTCTATCCACTGAGCTTCCTAGCTGCCCTTGCCCTTTTACATCACCATAATTTTCCTGTATCTCTCCCCCATCTCCTCCCCTAGAGCTAGCCTATATAATAACAAATAATATTTTCTTAAAGACAAAAGAGAAAGATTAAAATCAGCACAACTAAATAAATACACTGAAAAGTCTGAAGATAGATACTGTGTACAACATTTGTGGACCCCCAACTTGTGCAAGGGGCTTGTGCTCTCATATCTTTTCGAGTCACGCTTGTTCTTTGTAATTTTTCACCATTTATTTTTGATTTGTGGGTGTGGTTGTCCTTTCCGTTCAGGTTGTTGTACTTACTGTGCATGTTGTTTTCTTGGCTCTGCTTACTTCATTCTGCATCAAGTCATAGAGCTCTTTCCATGCTTCTCTGAATTCATCATATACATCATTTCTTTTTTTTTTTTGTCTTTGCAATCACACATATTTTGTTTTGTGCTTCTAAAAACATTATTCTGAAAATGTATCCTTAGGCTTTACCCCACAGACAAAGGAATACACACACACACACACACACACACACACACACAAATGGTTAAGTACCCCTGTTTAAATTGATCCCTTTTATACATCATTTCTTACAGCATGTTATACTCCATTTACCCACTCCCCAATAGAAGGGCATCTACTTCCCACCTTCCCCCAGATATTTTCTATCACAAAGGGTGCTGTTACAAATATTTTGGTGTATATGGAGACTTTTCTTCTTATCAATGGCCTCCTTGGGGGTAAAAGTCCAGTAATGGAATCTCTAGGTCAAAGGGTATGGATATTTTTTGTTTCTTTAATTGCATAATTCCAAATTGCTCTCCAAAACGGTTGTACTGATTGCCCAGTTCTTTAGACCCCAATTCCAGTACCCTTTCTAATATACCACACAACCTCTCTAAAGCAAATTGGACTCATCAATGCCTAGAGGCAGCTTGGAATAGTGACTAGAAAGCTGGCCTCGAAGTCAGTTTGTGGGTTTGAGTCTTAGCTCTTACTTTGGACAATTAGCAACCTCTCGGTACCCATAAATAATCCTCAAAGCCTACAAATTGTAAGGAAAAGTGTCCATCTCCCTTGTTAGAGTTGGTTTGCTCACACCAAGGAAATCACAGGTCCATTTAAAAAAAAAGGTACTAACAAGGTACTAATAAAAAAGTACTAACAAAATGCTGAAGTTAAATAAGGGAAAGATCTTTCCGTTGGGAAGATCTGGGAGGGCTTCCTGGGGAAGGTGGCAGGTAAGCTGGGTCTTGAGGACAGGTAGGATTTCAAAGACTAGGTGCTTAATGAGTGCCTGAAGTCAGCCTTGGTAGACCTACTGAAAAGAGTTTATTCCTTTCAGTGAAGGTGTCTTAACATCCAGCTTACCACTGTGCTCTGCCTTGATCCATCCCACTGGGGGTAGGACTGGAGGGGACATAGGATCATAGATTTAGGTCTAGAAGAGACCTTAAAAGTAGGTCATCAAGCCCAACTCTCTCATTTTACAGGTGAGGAAACTGAGGCTCAGAGAGATTAAGTGGCTTGCCAGAGTCTCATAGCTAGTAAAGCGTCTCAGGTAAAATTTGAACTCAGCTCTTCCTGACTCCAAGGCCAGCACTCTAGCCACGACACTGTGCTGCTTGAGACTCCCAACTGGTGCAAAGGGGGGGAGCCATGGACATGAAAAGAGGAGGGGTCATTCCTGAAGTTCCAGAGAGTAGGGTTATTCTTGTATTCTAGTAGGAGGCCATTCTTGAGACAGGGTTGAAGCTGGGATGACCAGTAGCTTTGCTGTTGTCATTCAGTCATTTTCAGTCACGTCTGGTGAATGTAGGAAGATGAATCTTCCTGGCTGCAGGCCTGGCACTCTATCTGTTTTACCACCTAGCTGCTCCAGTAGCTAGGAAACAAGAAGTGTTCAGCTTGGTGTTAGGAAGACCTCAGTTCAAATCCTGCCTCAGACACTACCTAGCTGTGTGACCCTGGGCAAATCAATCAACTGCTCTCAGTTTCAAGTCTCAGTCTCAGTTTCTTTCTCTGTGAAATGGGAATAATAATAGCATCTACCTCCAGCGTTGTCATAAGAATCAAATGAGATAACATTTATAAAATGCTTTGCAAACCTTAAAGTGTTATGATTATTAAGAGGATCTGACAGTTGGGCACCCAATGAATTCCTCCAGTCACTTCGGCAAGATGTTAAAGCTCTGCTCAGAAATCAGCATTCTATAAACTTCTTTGCCTCTGTGATTTTGTATTTGCTTCCTTTTTTAAAATTTTCCTAATAAATATCCCTGTTGAAAAATTCTAAACCTGTCTCTACTAAACTAAGAGGAAAAATGATTTGTCTCCACCTTCCTCAGGACCTTCCCTGTCACTGGGAAGAGGGATTAAATTTGTTCTGCTTGGCCCCAGAAGGCAGAACTAGTTGTAACTGGGAAAAAAACTTCAACAGGAAACATTGAGCTTGATATAAGGAAAAATTTCCCCATCATTAAGGTTGTGCAAAAGTGGAAAGATTGGGTGAGTTCCTCATCACTGGAGGTCCTCAACAGAGACGATAACAGGAGCTTCAATAAACACACATTAAGCACCTACTGTGTGCCAGGAACTATGTTGAAGGCCAGGGACATAGAGAATTTAAAAGGAGCTCAGGTTTTTGCATATGTTTTGTTTTGGGGCAGGTAGGTGGCACAATGGATAGAGCGCTGGCCCTGTAATCAGGAAGACTCATCTCAAATCTGACCTCTGACACTTACTGGCTGTGTGACCTTGGGCAAGTCACTTTAACCCTCTTTGCCTCGGTTTCCTCATCTGTAAAATGAGCTGGAGAAGCAAATGGCAAACCACTCAAGTATATATGCCAAGAAAACCCCAGATGGGGTCACAAAGAGTCTAAAACATGTCTGAAACATGACTGAACAACAAAAACATTTTGTTTGACCTGACCTGTGATTTAATCAGCGTTAGGAGTTCCTAGTGAGAAACTTCCTCTTCCCACTCAGGTTGGCACCTTCTCTGCTATTTCTAGCCCTAGAGAGTCACCTGGGCCACTAAGAATTACAGTGACCTGCCCACAGCCACACAGACAGGGTTATGTAGTAAGTGGGACTTGAATCCAGGTTTGCCTGAGTGAAGCCAGTTTTCCACAACCACTACTCTAGGCTGCCTCTAGGCATGATAAATGGCTTGAGCCCAGGCCTTCCTGATCCCTTCACTGTCCACTAGGCCAAGGTGAGATAGGATGCACACACAAATGAATTCTGGTACCAGGGAGAATGTGGTAGAAAGAGAGGAGAACCAGGCAGAGTACTATGAAAATCTGAAGAGGGAGAGATTGTTTCCTTGTGAGAAGGCAAGGAGAGCTTCATAGAAAAGTCTCATTTGAAAAAAAAAATGGAAAGGCTTGAGATGAATGGGAGAGAAAGCTTCTTCCAAATATGGGACCACTTCTTGGGAATGTCATAAAGGTGATTCCTGTTCAGATGTGGTTGGAGTAGATGACAAGCTCATAAGCTCAAAGTTAAGAGCTGGAAGGAATTATAGAGGTCTAGTCCAGTGCCTTCATTTTACAGAAGAGGAAATGAAGCCCAGGGAGGTTAAATACCTACCGAGACTCACTCAGGAAGTGAGTATCACATGAGGGATTTGAATCCAGGTTCTCTGACTCCAGGAGTGCTTCACAGAAGGAGTCCAACATTGAGATTCCATGATTCTGTGTGTCATGTTGGATGGAATTCTGGACTTGAACTCAGGAAGACTTGAGTTCACCTGGCATTCCTACCTATGTGACCTTGGCCAAAGTCTCTCAGTCTTCTCACCTGTAAAATGGGGAAGAATAATAGCACAGGAGATAAATTTCAAGTGAGATGACATAAAGTATTTTGCAAACTTTAAAGTGCTATTATTATAATGATGACACTAAGACACCAGGGTAAGTAGAACTCAGGTAAGTAGTTGTTATTCAATTGTTTTTAGTTGTGTCTAACTCTCTGTGACCTCATTTGGGGTTTTCCTTCTCTAGCTTATTTTACAGATGAGGAACTGAGGCAAACAGGGTGAAGTGATAGCTAGTAAGTGTCTAAAGTCAGATTTGAACTCAAGTCCTCCAGACTCCAGGGTCAGCACTCTATCTACTATGCCACCTAGTTGCATTGTCAGTCAGTCAGTCAACTAGCATTTATTAAGTGCCTACTATGTGCCAGGGACTGTGCTAAATACTTGGAGAGACAAAGAAAAAAAAGTCTGTTCTCAAGGAATTCACAGTCTAATGAGGGAAACAACATGCAGACAACTATATACAAACAAGATTTAGACAGGATAAATTGGGGGTGTTCTCAGAGGGAAGGCACCAAGATTAAGGAGGACTGGGAAAAGCTTTTTGCAGGAAATGAGACTTTACCTGGGACTTAGAAGCCAGAAGGGCCAGGAAGTGGAGATGAGGAGAGAGAGCATTCAGGCACGGGGGACAGCCAACGAAAGTGCCTGGAGTGGAGCGATGTAGTGTCAAATTTAACGAACAGCAAGGAGGCCAATGTCAATGTATCATTGAGTGTTTGGGAGGTATTTGGGAGCTGGGTGGAGTATAAGGTGTAAGAAGACTGGAAAGATAGAAAGGGGCCGGTTTATGAAGTCTGAAAGCCAAAGAGTATTTTACATTTGATCCCTGAGGTAACAGAAAGCCATTGGAGGTTTTTGAATGGAAGGTGGGGGTGGGTGACATGCCCTTTAGGAAAATCACATTAAAGACTTACATGAACTGATGCTGAGTGAAGTAAGCAGAACCAAGAGAACATTGTGCCCAGTAAAAAGCAACGATGTTCGATGACCAACTTTGATAGACTTACTTACCTCTTCTCAGCAATGCAAGGATCTAAGACAACTCCAAAAGGCTCACAATGGCAAATGCTATCCACATCCAGAAAAAGAACTATGGAGTCTGAATAGAGATGGAAGCATACTATTTGCTCTCTCTTTTTTGTTTCTTCTTTCTTGTGGTTTCTCCCATTGGTCCTAATTCTTCTTTACAACATGATTAATGTGAAAATATGTTTAATGTGAATGTATATGTATAACCTGTATCAGATTGCAAGCCGTCTTGGAGAGGGGGGAGGGGAGGGGAGGAAGGAGGAGAAAATTTAGAACTCAAAATCTTATGGAAGTAAATGTTGAAAACTAAAAATAAATATTTTTTAAAAGAAAGATCATGTTGACAGCTGAGTGAGGGATGGATTGAAGTGGGGAAAGATCCAAGGGAGGTATTATATGCTTAGTGCTACAAAATGATGATGCAAACCCTCTCTAGTCTAGAATTTTTTGGTAATACAAAGACCACTAGAGTAGGAGTCAGAAGACTTGAGTTCTCATTCTAACTTCATCATTAACTTGCTGTGTGACTTTAGGCAAATCACTGCCATCTCTGAGCAGGGCTATCGCCAGTCATCCTAACTTATTGCCATTGGACTCTGATGACTCTGGAGGAGAGAGTGAGGCTGATGACTTTGCACGACCTGCCTCACTTAAATCCAATTCACTTACAAGTCAAGATATCACCCTCCTGACGTCTCTGGTCCTCTTTGAGAACGAAGGACGATCAACAATCTCCCTCTCTGAGCTTTGGTTTCCTTTTCTGTAAAATAATGGACTAGATGACCTCTAAATTTCCTTCCCGCTCTAAGGTTCTATAATTCTACTCGGTCAACCTGGGAGACTGACTCTGTTTCTGACTTCTCCCTTATCCCTTCCCCTTCCCTCCTGGCTGGCCTATGTATGGGCTTCCAACTTAACATGCATCTTGTTGTACCAACTTTCCCTCCATCTGCTAATGTTTACTTGGCCTCATCCCTAAAATAATATTGCAGTATTGTGTGCAGCCGGTGTGTCCTCCTCCCGTTGCAGAGCGGCTGCCTGTGTGAAGTTAATGAATACTGCTGGTTTAGGGAGCAACCAGAGATAAGGATGGGTGTGCATGCGTTGGGCGAGAGGTGGATGGGGTGGATGGGGGTTGTGAGCTATCCCTCATTAATGGGTAGGTTGCATTAAGAGGACTATTCTCCCAGCAAAGGCCCCAAATATAAATAGATGAGGCCTGAAGGACTGTTCCAGGGAGAAGCATTGTTAGGAGAAGGTGTTTATTGTGTTGAGCTTCTTCCAGGTCCACCCCTGACCCACCCTGGCCGTGGTTGGGCTCCTGCAACATTTACTATTTCTGCCATACCACGATGCTATGGCTGGTTAGCTCAGGGGGCTAAGGGGGTGGATATAGATAGATAGATAGATAGATATAGATATTTTAGGCAATTGGGGTTAAGTGACTTACCCAGGGTCACACAGCTAGTAAGTGTCAAGTGTTTGGTCTGAGGCCGGATTTGAACTCAGGTCCTCCTGATTTCAGGACCGATGCTCTATCCACTGCACCACCTAGCTGCCCCAAGAATCTAAGCAGTGGCTAGATTCTAGGAATCTGAGCTGTGGCTAGATTATAAAGAATCCCAGCCAGGGGGTGGATATTCTTGTCAAGGCCAAGTTCATCAGTTTGTTCTCCATGTGGACCAGTCAGTTTTACAGCTCGTATGTATCTCCACTCTAGGTCAGTTAGGTGGCACAGTGGATAGAGTGCTGGGCCTGAGTTCAAATCTGGCCTCAGACGCTTATTAGCTGTGTGACCCTGGGCAAGTCACTTCACCCTATTTGTCTCAGTTTTCTCATCTGTAAAATGAGCTGGAGAAAGAAATGGCAAACCACTCCAGTATCTTTGCCAAGAAAACCCCAAATGGGTCAGACATGACTGGAAAATGACTGTACTGAAAACACACACACACACACACACACACACACACACACACACTTAAAGTTTATAGAACCAAGATTAAAAACCCTATCCTAGAGCCACCGAATGTTTTTAGGCAAAGGGTAACAAGGTCAGATCCATTCATTAGGAAGATTGTTTTGGCAGCTGTTTGCTTGACCCGAATTTAAAAGTTCTGTTTAGTGAATACTAAACTCCTACACATATATAATATTTCTTCCTGAGAGAATCCCATTATGTCATTGCTTCTTTTGTCTCCTTAAAGCTATCTTTATCTTGTCATCCAGGAATAGGGATATGACTGGTAGATAGAAATCCATAGTTATTAAATCCTTCAATCCTTTTCAAGATGAAGGAAGCGTATCCAAAAGCCCACAGAGGGCTTAGCCAACCCATGGCTCTCAGTGGGTCTTCCTGGTTTCTCCCAGGTTCTAGGTCAGGCCTCTTTCTGCACAGAGCCTCCGATAAGGGACAAAAATCTTGAGGACCTTTGGTTTTAGGCTTATCAGCACCTGGGAAAAAATCTGAGGCAAAGTCTTGGGGGGGGGTGTGAATTAAGGACTCCTAATTCTAAATTATTGAAGAGTGTATCTTAAGACCTGCTCAGAAGCAAAAGCATTAGAGTCTATCAGAGGCAGGTAATTAGGTTTTAGGGTAAAAGAACACAAGACTAGAAAAGGCCCAATCCCAAGAATATCATCTGCCTTTTGTTTCCCGAATGTCTTGGACTCGTTCAGGAATTCCTCCCACAGAATGGAATGCCAGTTTACACTGCCATTCTATAATCACCTCACATCTGTATACAAATGTGCATAATTTGTTACTTGCATGTCCCATGAAACTTCAACACTGGTGTCATACTCTGTAGCCAGATGCAAAGGGGGCCTGTGAACTTGGATGGGGGGGAAATCACATTTTAATTTTCTGTGACTTCTAAGTTCCGATTTAGTCTTTCCTTCAATTATGATTTTTAAAAAATCTTTTTAATTATTTAACTTTTTTTCAGGGAACAAGTATTTTTAAACTTATTCTGTCTCTACTAATACACCTTCTCTTATTCTTCTGAGAAGGGGTTCCTTGGCTTCACCGGACTTCCAAAAGGATACATAACACACAAAAAAGTTAACAACCCCTGTTCTATTCTCTGGTCTCGATATTTTAATATCTAGAGCTGTGGCACTCAGTTTCTTCCTCTGTAAAATAAGGTTTGACTAAGCTGATCTTTTAAGCTTAAATTTAAATTTTTTCAGTTAACACAAATCTGTTCTATTTTTCTTACTTCATTCCACACCTTCCCCCATTGGAGGGGAAAAAAAAACCTCTTGTAATAGATATGCATAGTAAATCAAAACAAATTCCCACATCAGCCATATCCAAAAACATATGTCTCATTCTGTGCCAAGTCCATTATATCTCTCTGTCAGGAGGAGGGAAGTACACTTCAACATCAGCCTTCTAGAATTATGATTGGTCATTGTGTTGATCAGAGTTCTTAGGAATACTGATTTTTAATTTTTATTTTTTTCAATTATATGTAAAAACAATTTTTAACATTTTAAAAAATTTTAGCTCCAAATTCTCTCCCTCCCTGCATCTTCTCCCCCACACTCTTGAGAAGGCAAGCAATTTGATAACTAGACGATTTTAAAAGATTCCCTCCAAGACTCAGTTCTCTGATTCTATAATTCTCTGTCGGTGTGGGGTAGCATTGGCCCACTAGAAGTTTAGAATCCCTATTTCCATGTTGTTTTTTCTCACTTTCCCTTGTTGGCTTTTAAGCATTTTAAGCATTTAAAACACAGAAATCATGAACTAGATCCTAGGTTTAAAACTAAAATGAATACTACTGTGATGTAAGAAATGATGAGCTGGTTGATTTTAGAAAAACATGGATAGATTTGCATGAAATGATGAAAAGTAAAATGAGCAGAACCAAGAGAACGTTGTATACAATAACAGCAATATTGTTCAATGAACAACTGCGAACAACCATCAACTACAAAGGACCTATGAAGGAGATTGCTATCTACCTCCAGAGAAAAAACAGATTAATAGGAGTATGCATAGTATGCTTTAACACAGATTGATATATCTGTGTCAAATGGTGGCCTTCTCCAGTGCATGGTGGGGAGGGAGACAGTTCGAAACTCAAAATGTAACAAAAATTAAATTAAATTAGAAAAAAACTAAAAGGAACTTCAGAAGAAACCTAGCCTGCCCATATCATTTTACAGAAGAGGAAGCTAAAGCTCAGGGAAGGTAAGTGACTTGCCCAAGGTCATACAAGTAGGGTTATATGATCATAGGTGGAATCATAAATCTAGAGGTAGAAAGGGACCCCAGAGACCATCTGGTCCAATCCCTAACCATTTTACAGAGAAGGAAACTGAGTCCCAGAAAATTTTGTGATTTGCACAGTGATCCTATCAAACCCTTCAAACCCTTAAACCTTGATGCATCCAGGAATAATAATAAGCCATTGCATGAGGAACTTTTACTTTAATGTGACATATATGTTGACACTTCAATAACTTCCTCCCTTGTATTATTCTTACCTGTATTCCTGTTGTATCTGTCTATAGTAGAATGTAAACCCCTAGAGGGCAGGCAATATATTGTTTTTCATCCATACTACCCACCACAGTATCTTGCACAACCTAGCCACTTAATAATTGCTGGACTGAACATTTATCAAGATACTCTACAGCTCGAGGGGCCAGGGTTACACCATGTAACTTTTGGATACATAGCAGTTGCTTAATAAATGCTTATGGAATGACTGACTTTAATACAGAGTATAGGTTATTGTTGTTCAGTCATTTTTTCAGTCATGTCCAACTCTTTATGATTCCGCTTGGGGTTTTCTTGGCAAAGATACTGGGGTAGCTTGCCATTTTCCTTCTCCAGCTTGTTTTACAGATGAGGGAACTGAGGCAAATAAGGTTAAATGACTTGTCCAGGGTCACACAGCTAGGAAGTATCTGAAGCCAGATTTGAACTTCCAGGCCCAGCACTCTATCCACTGCATGTATGTATGTGTGTGTGTGTGTGTATATATCTATCTATCTATCTATAGATAGATAGATAGATATATATACATACATATGTATATATGTATATGAAAAAGATAAATATGTCTATATCTATAATTATACTTCAATAAAATTGGCTTCCTATGCATTTTATGCATTTAAAATATTATTCAGAGAAGGGGTCCATAGGTTTCACCAGACTGCCCAAGGGGTCTATGAGGCACACAAAAAAGGATTAAGAATATCTGCTTTCAGATAATAACAACAATAAAAGCTCTCAGATGACATACAAGCTCCCTGGTGTGGCATCCAGGGCCCTCTACAATCTGGCTCCTTCCTATATTTCTAGTTTTATGTTACATTGCTCTTTTCTACATGCTCTACACACTGGCCAAATTGGAATGCCAGATGGTTTTCTGACTCGACATCCTATTTCCCACTTTCTTGTACTTGTAAGAGATTGCTCCTTGTATGTCTGAACGTATTTCCTCATCTCTGTCTTTGAAAGTCTTTAATTTTCTTCCAAGTCGATCTCAGGTGCCACCTCCATCACAGAGCTGCATCCTTCCCCTATCCCGCAGCTGACAAGAATCCTCTTCCCCTCATCAAGTTTTCCTAAATACACTTTGCGTCTCTCCTTTGCCCCCAGTTCTCTACCTTTTGTTAGACTTATCTGTGTATATCCTGTAGTTGGCAGTAGAAGAATGTAAACGCCTTGAGGGCAGAAGTGTATTGTTTTCTTTGTGATATCCCTACCACTGAGCACAGTGCCTTGAATATATGAGGCACTCAATATATGTTGAACTGAATATCACTTAGTCAACGAGCATTTATTAAGCACCTACTGTGTGCCAGATACTGTACTAAAATCTGGACATACAAATACAAGCAAAAAGGGAAACAGTCCCTTCTCTTGAAAAACTTACAATCTGATGGGAGAAAACAACATATAAAAGGAAGCTGGAAAAAGGGAAGAGGGCACATGGAGTAGAAAGTCCAGAAAGTCAAGAACAGTTCAGGGTGAGGAATGGAGACATGGCTGACATGGGCACTCTTCTTAAAATGGAGGTTCTGGGGGGAATCAACCAATCGGAGGAAGGGGCTAAAGGGGCAGCGTGAACTTGCAGGGTAAGAAGGTTGCTGCAGCCTGGTGAAGAAAGTCCGAGGACTTAGTAGTAGAGCCTGGAAAGGAATATTTATGAAGACACTCCACAGCTAGGACGTTTATCAGGGTTCCAGATATTACCACATGTCTTTTGGACACATCACTCTAACGCAAAGGAGATTGGGAAGGTTCGTGAGACTCATCTAGCTAACTTCCCCACCCAGGGAACAAGTTCTTTTCACCTCATGCTGTTTCTATGGGGCAGGGGTTCATATCACCTCACCAGATAAGGCCTCGAAGACAAGATCCTCTAAGCTATGATGGTATGATAGGAGAGGATGAATGCCAGAGATACCAGGGGGAAGGAAAACCCTGAGCACAAGTCTCTTCAGGAACTTGACCATTATGGGGGAGGGGGAGGGTAAGATCTTGAGTCTGCCTTGTTGAACTGAATGTTTCTTAAGACAATCTATAGCTAGGATCATTTTCCAAGGCTCTGTCACTAGCTAGTTAGATGGCCTTGGGCAAGATATTTCTCTTTCTGGGATTCAGTTTGTTCACTTTAAGTGAAGAGAGAATGGATCAGCTGAGCTCTAAGGTCCCTACCAACTTTGCTTTGGCCTCTCCATGATGGGTGGTGGCGGGGCAGAGGTGTGTTGGGTGTGGAGGTGGGACATGAAAAGGACGGGAGAGGGACAGCTAGAGAAAACATTGACTTTACAATTTTGTCCAGTGAGGGTCAGCTCTATTTGCCACGCTGCCTGGGTCCTCCTCACTCCCAGCCCCATCAAACTTTCCTGGAGAATAACCACATTGCTGAGTCCCTATGACTGGGTTCTGTTTTGCATTCTGGGAGGTATTCAAAATTTTACTTTTGCCCTTTTTCCCCAGGTAGGGGTTGTGGGGACATGAAGGAGAAATAATAGACAGCCTCCAACCACCCAGGCTAGGCCTGTCTACTGGCTGCTCATTCTTCACTGTCACAATAGATCCTCCTTCCTCAGCTGGGGATCCTTGGGAAGAGCTGTTTGGTTTACAAAGCAGTTTTTGCTTGTTCTGGCTCTGAGCTGGGTGGAAATGTGGAACTACTGATGCCAGAAGGCCCTTAGGGCAGAGACAAATTTATTGGGACAGTACTAACCCTTCTGGGGAGATCTAGGGCTAAAGATAAATATTGTCCTCTGGTTCACCATTCATCCCGCAAGAGAGAATATAGGAACAGGGGTATGGGATTGCACAGATCAGGGTAGGGTGACTTCTACTAAAGAAATGGTAACAGTCTTCCCATATCATAGACCATGGACTTAGAATTGCAAAAGATCTTAGAATCCATGGAAGCTGACGCTATGTCAGACTTGAAGTCAGAAGAATTGGTTGAAATTGTCAATTACTATCTGTGTGACCTTGGACAAGTTATTTTGCCCTTCTTGGCCTTAGTTTATCTACATTGGTAGAATAAGGAGAATGAACTAGATCAAGGGTCCTTAACTTTCTTTTGTGTCATGGGCAGTCTGGGGAGAATGTGTTTAAACATTTAATGTAAAATGCAGAGGATTACAGAGGGTAGTGAAAATAAAGATGCAGTATTTTTTCCCATCCATGTTTATGGCTCTGCTGAACCTATCCATGGACTCCGGGTTCAAAACCCCTGAATTAGACGATCTCTCGAGGCCCTTTCAGATATCTATTGATATGCTATAAACTCCTTCATTTTCCTAACCAATCATCAAGCATTCATTAAGGCCCTGTGCTAGGTATTGGGGATGCAAGTACAAAGAATGAAATGATCCCAACTTGTAAGAAGTGAGTAGGTGATGAAGTGGATAGAGTGATGAACCTGGGGGTGGAAAGGGCCAAGTTCAAATCAAGTATTAGATGTTTACTAGATGGGTGACCCTAGGCAAGTCACGTAACCTATTTGCCTCAGTTTCCTCATCTGTAGAATGGGAATAATAACAGCACCTTCCTCCCAGAATTGTTTTGAGGATAAAAATATGTATTTGCATAGCACTTCGCAAACCTTTTTTTTTTTTGCAAAAAAGTGGTAGCTTTTTTGTAAGTGATAGCTATTATTAAGTATCTTACATTCCAATAATTAAGGCCCAGAGAGGCTAAATAATCTGCATTAAGTAACACAGCAAATAGCAAAGCCGGGATTCAAACCCAGTTTTCTTCACTTTAATCTGAAAGGCTGCCATATTCAAGAAGGAGTAAGACTTATTCTCATTTGTTTAGCTCCTGAGTTAGAAACTAGGATTAATGGGTAGAGGTCACAAATTTGAGCTCATTACAAGAAAGGGATAGTGATAGGACCTATGATTTCATTGTCATAGGGACCTCCCCCTATCAATTCAGGTTAGTACCTTCTCTGCAATTTTTCTGGGGGGGAGTCAATTGGGGTTAAGTGACTGAGGTCAGATTTGAACTCATGTCCTTCTGACTTCAGGGCCAATGATCTATCCACTGTGCCACCTAGCTGCCCCTGCAATTGCTGATCTTATACAACTTCCCAGAATATTGAGATAAGTGATTTGCCCAGAGTCACAGGGGCAGGTAGGATTTGAATTCAGATCTTCCTGGCTCTGCAGTCAGCTCTCCCTAAGTAGAGAACTCCTTATCACTGGAATTGTTTAAGCAGAGGCTGAATGGTTACCTACTGGGTATGTCCTGGATAGAATTCCTCCAGGGGATGGGAGGCTGTACTTTGCTGTCCTTCTGATGCTAAGACTCTGAGACCTCCCCAGAGCACAATTGAGCACTGAGTTAGGAATCAGACTTATAAGGCAGAGGCAAGCACTTTCAGCATTTTTCCCAAATGGAGTTAGGAGCTTTCTCAGTAACTCTGCCTAGTAGCCTTACCTCTGAAGAGGCTTTCTCTGCCATGATCTTACAAAGCACCAAGCAGCTAGGTGATGCAATATATAGAGTGCCAGGTCTGGAGTCAGAAAGACTCATCTTCATGACTTCAAATCTGTCCTCAGACACTTACTAGCTGTGTGACCCTAGGCAAGTTGCTTCACTCTGTTTGCCTCAGTTTCCTCATCTGTCGAATGAGCTGGAGAAGGAAATGGCAAACCACTCCAGAATCTTTGCCAAGAAAACCCCAAAAGGGGTCAAAAAAAGTTATTCATAAAGCCCAAGCATGGATGTGCAGGACAGAAAGTCACGGAAGAAGGGGAAGTGTTAGATTGAACCACTGAGATGTGCAAAAACACCCCCAAACATTAGTGAGGGGCAAGAGTGTTTGAGACTTCAAAAGCTGGAGAGGGTGTGTGTGTGTGTGTGTGTTGTGTGTGTGTGTGTGTGTACATACATTATAATAGGACTTGGGTAAGCAGAGCTCAAGTATGCAGCTGCTGGGGAAGAAGCATGATGTATATATATTAGGCCACTGAGCAAAAGACCTCTCTGTTTAAATCTCAGTTCTGTTGCTTAAACTGGGAATTTGGTCAAAAGCCTTTCCCTTTCTAAGCCTTGGCTTCCTCATCTATAAAATGAGAATTTTACCCCTAGAGCTGGAACAGGCCATCTAGTTCAACCTCCTTACTTTCCACATGAGGAAACCGAAGTCTATAGGAGTCAAGTGACTTACCCAAGGTCACACAGGTAAGTAGGATTTGAACTCCTGTCCTTTAATTCCAAAGATAGTGCTCATTCACCTGTATGATACCCAATAGGAAAAAAGATGTCAATGAACTAGATGTGCATTTTTAAAATGAAAAAGCCAACAAATAAACTTAAAGAGAAAAGAGAGAATATTAGAAATTAGAAGAAAAATAGATAAACTGGAATAAAAAACTATTGAAATATAAATGAAACTAAAAGCTGATTCTTTAAAAAAATAATAAAACGTATAAACCTTTAACCAATTTTACCAAAAATGAGGACAACCCTTCGCCCAAAATAGCAAATAAACAAAGTGAAATCACAAAACTAGAAGAAATAAAAAGAGAACTTAATATGCCCAGTTCTAGGCTGAACAAAATGAAACCCAAAATTAATAGGGGAATACCTTCAAAAATATAAAATACTAAAACTGACAGAAGATCAAATAGAGATCTAATTAATTCAAAAGCAAAAAAGAAAATGAACTAGCTGTAAAGGAACTACCATGGAAAATAACTTCTGGTCCTGATAAATTCACAGGAAAATTCTACCAAAATTTTAAAGAAAAATTAATACCAACAATATGCAAATCATTCTCAAAAACTGATAAAGAATGCTACCAGATTCCTTTTATGACACAAACATAGTCTTAATACCTAAACTGGGGAAAGATAAAGCATGGAATGAAAACTATAGACCATTATCATTAATAAATATCAATTCCAAAATTTCCAATAAAATCCTGTCAAACAGATTGCAGCAATTCGTTCTAGAAATCATCCATCATGTCAAAGTTAGATTTATAACAATTGATGCATGGATGGTTCAATATTAGGAAAGCAATCTACATAATTAATCATATTTAAAAAAAACATCCAAAATCACACTATTATCTTAATAGATGCAGAAAAAGCCTTCAACAAAATACAACACTTATTTACATTAAAAACTCTCCAAAGTATAGGGATAGAGGAATCTTTTTGTTTTTTGGTGAGGAAATGGAGGGAAGTGACTTACCCAGGGTCACACAGCTAGAAAGTGCCAAGTGTCTGAGGCCAGATTTGAACTCAGGTCTACCTGAATCCAGGGCTGGTGCTCTATCAACTGCACCATCTAGCTGCCCCTAGAAATCTTTCTTTAAAAACATCATTAAAAGTATTTACACAAAGCAAAAGCAAGCACCATATGCAATGGGGATACACTAGAATCTTTCCCACTGAATAGGGGAGTAAGGCAAGGATATCTATTTGGCATACTATTATTTGATATAGCTCTGGAAATTCTAGAAATAGTAATAAGACAAAACATAAGGCAAAATAACAAAAAGCAAATAGCGTAAGACAAAAGAAAGTAAAGCTAGAAAGATAAATAAAGAAGATACAACTATCACTATTTGCTGATGATAAGATGGCTTATGTAGGAAATCTTAGGGAATTACCAAATATATTAATTGAGACAATAGCTTCAGCAAAGTTGCAGGTTACAGAATAAATAATAAAAAATCAATAGCATTTCTATATAATAATAATAATGAAATCTAAGAGGTAATAATAGAAAGGGAAATCCCATTCCAAATAACTGCAAAATGCACAAAATATCTGGGGATCAATTTACTAAAGCACACAAAATATTTCTATAGATTCAGTTATAAAATGCTCCTTAAAGAAACAAAGAACAACTTAAATAGCTGGAGAAATGTTCAATGCTTGTGGCTAGGCCATATCAATATAATAAAATGGCAATATTACCAAAGGAGATTTACAATTTTAATGCCATACCAATGAAATTATCAAAGGAATTGTTGTTCACTTGTTTCAGTTGTGTCCAACACTTTGTGACTTCATTTGGGGTTTTCTTGGAGTGGTTTGCCGTTTCCTTCTCCAGCTCATTTTACAGATGAGGAAACTGAGGCAAACAGGGTGAAGTGACTTGCCCAGGATCACACAGCTAGTCAGTGTCTGAGGCCAGATTTGAACTCAGGTCTTCCTGGCTTCAGGTCTGGCACTCTATTCACTGCTTCACTTAGCTGCTCCATCAAAGGGATACTTTACAGATAAAATAATAACCAAATTCATTTGGGAAAAGCATTCGTTGAGGTGTTAAGTGCTGGGGATAGAAATAGAAAAGCAAAATCAGTCCCTGTCCTCAAAGAGCTTACGTTCTTTTAAGGGCAGATAATACTTATTGGGGAGTAGTGGCCAGAGAGGACTAATTTGTCTAGGAAAATTACATAGGACAGTGAGTCTGGAGCAACAGGGAAATTGATTGACATACCTTTGCTAAGAGCAATGATAGAGTTGATTTGATTATGGTTCCCAAACTGGAAAGGTGTGAGAGTTATGCTGTTGGTGAGATGGTCCGGGACAGAAGTGAAGCATACCTGGTCCTACATGTAGTAAGTAACTCAAACAACTACTAATCAGCAAGATGGCTTCATGCAGAGAGGGACAAAGGTTCCTGGCATGAAAGGATTAAGTCCTTCCATGCTTGGTTTCAGGATCTGGATAGCATGGTTGCTAGGAAGACCGCTGGGAATGCGTAGGTCTTATGTTTCCACAGCTGCCTTCTTCCAAGCAACTCCAACCGCTTAACCTACAGTATTCTCTACCTTATCTTGCAATCGAAAAAAAACAATGGTTCCCAACTGAGAGGAATTTGGGGCAAAGATCCCTCAAGTCACTTATGTAAAGTCATAGAACTGAGACAGGAGAGTTGGGCATTGGAGGCACCCAACTATTCTCTTCCCTACCCCAAGCTTGCTTTCCAAGGGTCTAGAAAATCATTCTGTTGTGTCATTATAGTCTTTGTCACATTTCCTTTCTGGAACCATTTCCTACAGAGTATGAGAATCAGCCTCCTTTATTTTAACAAGCCAAAAAAATTATATGTGGGATCTATTGCCTGCAGATAGCAGGGCAGGGCATGCATAACCAGAAAACAAAAATATTTGGAGCCACAATGTGATAACAACAGTAGGATTACATAATAATAAGCCATGTATAGGCAATAGCACGCAAGCAAATTAGCTATCAGGAAGAATAAGCATAGCTAATAGAAAAAGGTAGCTATTGCACCACCAGCCTCCTTACCCTTTGCCCTTATATAAAGATCAACTTTGGGTTTCTAGGACACCTGTGACTAATGTGGTCTTGATCTAATCCAGAGGCATCAAACACTGGCCTGCTGGCCTTGTGTCTCTGGGCAACACTGTAGAGTGAGACCTGAACCAGATTAAAATGTCATTGGGGAAAATTTGTCAAAATAAATAAAATACAATAAAACATAGATAACATTACATTTGGGGAGGCAGCTAGGTGGTGCAGTAAATAGAACACAGGGCATGGAGCCAAGAAGACCTGAGTTCACATCTGGCCTCAGACACTTCCTAGCTATGTGACCTTGGGCAAGTCACTTAACCCTGTTTGCCTCAGTTTCCTCATATGTAAAATGAGCTAGAGAAGGAAATAGCAAAGCACTCCAGTATCTTTGCCAAGAAAACCCCAAATGGGGTCAAGGAGAGTCAGACACTACTGAAACCACTGAACAACAACAATAAACACTACATTTTAAAACTAAGTCAATATGTGGCCTGCAGAGTATGGAGTAGTAGACCCATTTCTATTTGAGTTTGACACTGCTGGTCTAAGCTATTAGGGTCCATTTGTGTGGGTAACCTGCAGGAAATTACACTCTGAGCTTTGCAGGGATCTGGAACAGAGAGCTTGAGATGGAGTGCTTGAAAATAAAGAACTCTTCTTAAAATCTATCTCTAAGCCCCATTGGCTTTATTTGCAGATGGATGCACTGCTACAGGGCTGGGGTTCACGATGCCTGGATGCATCCAGGTACAGAGCTCCATCCAGTCGGAGGTTCCTTTTGAAAAGATGTTTTATTGATGTGCTTTTATTTTTCTTAACATCATTATCATTTTTCAACCTTCCCTTGTAACAAATAGTCAAAGGAAAGCAAATAAATTAACCATTATCTAAAAATGTATATTTCATTCTGCATCTGTAGTCCGGTCACTTCTCAAGGTAAAGGTGGGAGGCATATTTCACCATAAGCCTTCTGAACTTATGACTGATCCCTGAAGAGCGAAGAGTTAAGGGTTCTGAACAACAATCTTGCTTTCTTTTACATTACTGCATTGTTCATTCGTTTCAGTCCTGTCTGACTCTTTGTGACCCCATTTGGTGTTTTCTTGGCAAAGATACTGGAGTGGTTTGCCATTTCCTTCTCCAGCTCATTTTATAGATGAGGAAACTGAGGCAAACAGGTGAAGTGATTTGCCCAGGGTCACACACCTAGCACTAAGGTGTCTGAAGCTAGATTTGAACTCATGAAGATGAATCTTCTCAATTCCAAGCCCTGTGGATAGAGATCTACTGTGACAGCTAGCTGCCCTTACATGGTCATTATCTAATGTCTCATGTTCCTGCTTATTTAGCTCCACATCCATTCATATGGATGGGAAACTTCCCAAGTTTCTCTTTATTCATCATTGTGATATTTCATTACATCCATATACCACAATTTGTCATTCTCCTAGTCATGGGTATCCACTGTCCTTAGAAAGTCTTCCCGAGAAAAGCACAAAGTCTCTCTGATGGATAAATAAAAGTCAACATGTCCCTATTTTCCTGTAGCACACATTGAGCTTAGGTTTCCTAAAGCCTACTGAAAAGTGCCTTGGATTTGGTCTGAAGACCTGGATTCAAGTTCCAGCTGTGACACTTACATGTCACTGTGTGACCTTAAACAGGTTGCTTTATTTAAATTTTGGGGGGCTTTAGCTTCCTCATTTGTAAAATGGGAATAATAGTAATACTCACACTACTGACTTTTTAGAGAGTATTAGAGAATGAAGAGAGTATTTTGTAAATACTAAAAAAAAGTGTTCAAGTGCTATAAAACCATGAGTTCTTATTCCCATCTCCCATGTCCCCCTCTTCTCTCTCTCTCCCCCCCCCCCACCTCACTTGGTCTTACTGCTACCCCTGAGGAAGTTGCTTGGAGGAATGGCCTTTCTCCCTCACATTTTTATACTGGTAATACCTGGTTTCAATGAGCACCAAATATATGCAGCCTAGAAAGGGAAAAGATGTTATGGAGCAGGAGTAGGGGTGGGGTGAGCTTGTGCCTTAGTCACAGGGGAAGACTTATGGACTAATTGTGTATAAAGGAGTCTCAGGTCTGGTTTTTTTTTCCCTTAAAAATAAAAGTTTTATTCATGCCTTTTGTCCTTACATGACAGTTATTACCACCAACCACCTCCCTAAACCCCAGATCGAACCATTCTGTATGACAAAGAAAAAACAATTATGTAAAGGCATCTGATACAGAAACCTTTTCTGGCAATGTATATGATATTCTGTCCTGGTAGCCTTGCATGTCTCTGCTGCGAAAGAGATGTATTTCTTTACCTCTTAAGTATTTTCATTGTTTTTTCAAATTCTCCTTGCTGATCTTTTAATTTACATTGTTGTAGTCGTTGTAAATAATGTTCTCTCGGTTCTGTTTGTTTTACTCCATGTCAGTTCAAACAAATCTTCCCAAGTTTCTTCATATTTGTCATTTTTTGTTGCATAATTTTATTCTGTTACATACATAGACTATATTTTTTTCCAGCCATAGCCCAATCGATAGACACTTGCTTTGAGTGCCGCTATGAATATTTTAGTATAGAGTAGATGTTTTCTTTTCTTTTTTTTTTTAACTTCCTTGGAGCACATGCCCAGAACAGTTATTTCTAAATCCAAATCAGTTTTCTTACATAATTCATATGTAAAATCTAGAATAGTTGGACCATTTCACAGCTCTACACAAACTTCAGTGTGCTAGTCTACCCACAGCCCTTCCAACATTGACCAAACATCTTTGTCAATTTGTATGGTATTAAGTAAAATCTCCTCAAGTGTGCTTTACTTTGCATTTCACTTACTATAAGGGATAAGGAGCATATTTTATGTAGTCATTTATAATAATCTGCAAATCTGTGAAACCTGTTTGTTTGTTTCAGGTCTATTTTAGCACCAAGTTGGAGCTATTTCCTTTTCTTCACATCTGGCTGCCTCCCTGAGTCATTGCCCAAGAGCAAGTATTGTGGAATCCCTAAAGCACAGGGCTTGAGGCAATGGCCCAACTGTGTCATTTCTTTGGGATGGCTGGATTTTTGACAGGCTATCAGATTTCCTTCTCTGGAAACCAAATGCCAGAGCAAGACTTGTCACCAATCACTCCAGGTCCACATATCAGAATCAGTCGCAACAGATTCATGAGACAGGATTCAAGAAGCAAGGGGGAGCAGTCATGGATCAGGAAAAAGGCAGAAATAGATGGTGTACCCCACCGAACTGAAGCATACAGAGGTCAAGTCACTTGACCAGGGTCACAGAGCTAGTAATTATCAGAGGCTGGATTTGAACTCGGGCAAGCCATCTGTAAAATGGGGGAATTGAATTAAATAATCTCTAAGTCCTTTCCCAGTGTTAACATTCTAAGAGTCTTTGTATCTCTGTGTGCTTGGTGGTACCATGATTGCTCATATCTTTGCTTGAGACTGTTAAATTCCTTTAGACATATCTATGCTTTAGAGTTCAGACTGTTAAATTTCTTGAAATCAAAGTCCACTTTTCTTTTACCCTTTGGGTCTAAAAGCCACTGTTCCAATTCCTTAAAAACCCTAATAAATTACATCTGCAGTGGGTGTTCACAAATTATTTATTAATGATGATAAAGATCAAGATCTGGTGAATCTCTAAATTCCAAGACTATGTTCCCCAGTTTCCTGCTGGAAAAGTCTTTAGAGACCAATTGCCTAATCTCTGTTCTTTCTCCTTGCAGAGATGTCAATAAGGGAAGGACTCTTTTCACGCCAACCTTTTTCATCCTGCTTATTCATTTCAATCTGCCCCAGGTTCTTCATTCAGATTTTGTGGGTGGCATGTTAATTGGACCCAAGGGGGTGTCACTTTTCCTACCTCTTCCAGTGCACTAAAGTAAGCCTGGAAATATTTTCAAACCAGAGGCTATAAAGCCATGCCATATGAGAATTGATAGAAGGAACTGGCAGGTGTTAAGCAAGGAGAAGTTAAGACTTGAGGGAGAATAAAAAATAGCTGTCTTCAAGTGCTTGAAGGGATGTCATGGAAAAGACAGATTAGACTGGTTTTACTTGATCCAGGAGGGCAGAATTAAGAAGAATGAAATCTGCAGAGAGGCAGATTTCAGCTGTATATAAGGAACTATTTATTGGTGATTAGAGCTTTCCAAAAGGAGGATGGACCACCTCAGAGGACAGTAAATTCCCTATCACTGTGTGAATGATCATTTATTACTAACTAGAGGAAGAGGTCCTGCTCTGATACAGGATGGACTAAGTGTCTTGAGGTCCTTTCCAATTCAATTACATTCAATTCAAATCAAGAAGCATTTATTTTTGTATACCCTCAAGGAACTGTACTAGATGCAAGAGACGGAAGGACAAAATGAGAAATGGTACTTGCCTTACATTCAACTAGGTAGATGGTGGGTTGGTGGAGATACAGACACAAAAATAAATAATAAATACAATATAATCTGAAGGGCATAGCACTAATAACCGTAGTTGGGGGGAGGGGGGCAAGAGATCAGGGAAGCTTCCTGTAGGAGGCAGCCAGCACCTTAGTTGAGCATTAAAGGAAGCGAAGAATTCTAAGAGGTGGAAGTGAGGAGGAAGTGCATTCCAGGTATGTGGGAGAGTCTCTTCAAAGGCACAAATAATGGTGTGTGAATGCCAAGTTTGGGGAATAGCAAACAGGTCAATTTGGCTGGAATGTAGAGTGCAGGAAGGGAAATAATGTGAATTTGCTACAGACCAGTGACTCAGAGATGGGTCAAGGCAAGAGCACAGAACCACAGATTTAGAGCTACATGGGTCCTTTGAGGTCACCTCGTCTAATTGCAGTTCAGTAATTTCCGTTTTCTTGGCAAAGATACTGGAGTGATTTGCCATTTCCTTCTCCAGCGGATCCATTTTGTTAGGCAATCAGAGGTTAAGTGCTGAGGGTCATACAGCTAGGACGTGTCTGAGGCTGGATTTGAACTCAGGTCTTCCTGACTACAGGCCCAGCTAAATCACCAGCTGCCTTTCATCTAATCTAACCCCCTTCCCCCATTTTACCAATGAGGAAACTGAAGTCAAATGAATTAAGTGGTTTGTTCAAAGTAACATATGTATTAAGTAGCAGAGCTAGGATTTGAACCTAGGTCTTCTAACTCCAAATACATCATTCTTTCCACTGAAGCGAGAAAAGAACTTTTAAGTTCTCTGGGCTTTGTAAGGTTGGCAGTTCTGTGTTTTTGTACCTAATTGTGTTCCACTTGGCTTTGCCCCTCTGTTCTTTAAATGTTTTTATCCTCATCTATGTCTCAAATGAATGAAAGGAAGGAGGATGCTTTTTTCTCCCCTGTATCTGGGCCAGGAGCTTTCCGGGGGAGCCCAAATATTCTGGAAGTCAGCCTAAGTCTGGTGTCAATGGGGGAATGAGAATTGATGTAACTCTCTGTGGTAGGGGCCTGGGCCTTCATAGGAGATTATGGCCACATCCCAGGAGTATTGCTTTACATTGCCACTTAAATCCACTTCCCAGAAAGGCCTGGGGCCTGGGGTAAAATTGACCTATTCTTTGCAAAGGGAGACTGAAGCCAAGACCTGGATGCTGCCCTGGATAGTAAGTAGGCCTATTTGGGGATGATCCCCATTCCTGAAGGCCTCTGGTCCCTCTACAAACCAGGATTTCTTCTAATTTCTCCTGGACTATCTCTTAGAGACCTGGGGCATATGTGTGGGGCAGAAATGAGGGGAAATGGGGGAGTGGAGGTGAGGGATTAGGTTGAGTTCCTTTCCCTTTTTTTTTCACAAAAATGTAAATCTCAGTGACCCAGCTGTTGTTTGGATAAAAGTAACTAATAGTTCTGCTCTCTCCAGAGCATAGCTGTCCCTTTCTGTCTCCTTCATTTGGTCCTAAGAGAATGTATGTGTGTATGCGTGTATACAAGAGAGATATGGGGAAAAAATAGAGACAGAGAGTGGAGAGATTGATTCATTGTGCCCAGATGGGGCTCTAGTGACATGAAATCAGAATGCAGAGTTAAAGAGTTGGAAGTCTGGCCCGTGGACCAGAAATAACAAACTTAATGTAACCAACATTTTTTTTCCTTCTTTTTTTCTTTTGTGTTCCAGAATTAGCTGGTTATGAGGCAATGTGATATAGTGGAAAGAATATTGACTGGATTAGGATTCAGAAGACTTGGTTTCCAATCCTGGCACTTCCACTGACTAGCTCTGTGACACTGAACAAAATCCCCACTCTTCCCTGAGCCTCAGTTTTCCTCATCTCTAAGATAATGAGTTAGAGTGGGGAAGAAACTCAGGGATCTCTCCAGAGATCCATTCCCACCAGAATTGATGCTCCAGTTCTGTGACTACTGATTTTGGCCTCCCCTACTCCCTTGCTCAGACACTTCCTGTTCATTCAGTCATTTTAGTCATGTCTGATTCTCTATGACCCCATTTGGGGTTTCCTTGGCAAAGATACTGGAGTGGTTCTTCTCTAGCTCATTTTACAGATGAGGAAACTGAGGCAAACAGGGTGAAGTGACTTGCCCACAGTCACATAGTAAGTGGCCAGATTTGAACTCAGGAAGATGAGTCTTCCTGACTCCAGGCCTGGTACTCTTTCCACTGTCCACTCTGTGCACCATATATTTAGAATAGGAAGAGATGTTAGAGGCCATCAAGTTTGATGTCCCTCTAGGCATCAGGTTAATTAACTTGCTTAGAGTCACACAGCTATTAGATTTGATTGTAAGCTCTTTGAGGGCAGGGGCTATCTTTTGCCTCTTTTTTGTATCCCCAGTACTTAGCACAGTTCTTTCATACAGTAGACACTTAATAAATGTCTCTTGGCTGACTATTGAAGATCTGAGATGGGATTTGAATCCAGGTCCTTCGAGTACAAAGCTATTGCTCTTTCTACTATGCCATGCTGCTTTTCTACAAACTAAACTTTAGTTCCTTCTGCCTCCTCCCCAAATATTACTGCCTATTTATTTTATAGATGCATTTATTTGTAGATATTGTTTCCCCAGAGAGAATGTAAGCTCTCTGAGGACAGGGACTATTGCATTTTTGTCTATGCATTCCCAGGGCTTAGCACAGAGCCTCGCACATTGTAGGTTCTTAATAAATATTTCCTGATTAGTTGATTGACATGTAATCCTGGCCAAATCACTTAACCTCAATGAGTCTGTTTCCTCAATTTGTAAAATGGGAATAATAATACAATGCCTATCTCACGGTGTAGTAAGAAAAACCACTTTGCAACCTCTAGCCTGCTATCTACAAGTGAGCATTTTCCCAGTGTTGTTGGCATATCACAGCCTGTGTGCCTTTAGTCTGTAAAAAGAAGACTCCACAGTTGGGTCTAGGGCTGCAAAAGAGAGGGGGGTGTGAAGGTATATGTGGGGCGTGGGTGTTTGTGTGTATGCCTGTGTCTGTGACAGAGCCTGAGTTTGGGTGCCTGTGTGCCTGCGTAGGAGTTCTCAGTGGATGAGCGTGTGTATCTGTGAGAGAAAAGAGAGAGAGAGAGAGACAGTGACAGAGACAGACAGAGGGAGGGAGGGAGGCAAAGAGAGCACAGGGAGGGAGAGGGAGCTATCAAGAGTGTGCTTTGTTTTACTTAGCTGAGAGAGATGATTATAACCATCTATTCATTCTCACCAGAGCTGCTTAAAGCAGCATCCTTTCTTAGTACTTTGGATATGTAGAAGCCTGCTTTTCAGAGGTTTCTGGTGTCAAGTTTAGGGCTGGGGTGGGGAGTAAGGTGCAGATACCCACTTTTTAAAAAAAGCATATGGCCTCTGGGGTCATTAATTTTCCCAAATGATAAAGGAGTTCTAGAAGCAGCCAGCAGGAGGTTTTCCCTTGTTTAAAGGTATAACAGTAGTAGACTGGTTCAGGATTGCTGTTGGGTTTATGATATTGAGGAAGAAACAGTAGCTGTTTCTAAAGGATACTGTACTCTGCAGCTTCTGCAGGTCCAGTATAGTGCAGACTGAACTGGGAAATCCCAGACCCTTGTTATTCCTTACTGCAGTGTCTGTCCTGCTCTTGTAGGACACTTTGGTCCCTTAAAGGACAAATGCCATTTCTACCTGCTTCTCCCTTCCCTTCAGGCAGCCAGTGAGGTTCCTTGAGCCAGGTCCTGTTCAAAGAAAGAGCTTATAGCTAAGCTAAGCAAGAGTTCTTAGACTGCAGAAAACTGCCCTGTCTTGTCCTTTCCCAAAAAAATTGGGAACCTAAATAAATATCCCCTAGGCCCATCTGACTGCTGGAGATATTGGAGATGGAGTAGAGAGAGGAAGAGAGGAAACATCCTTTTCTGCCAACATTTAGTGAATAAAACCCAAGTGTTCTGGGTCTCCCTTCCCTCTAGACAGCCTTGATGTGAGTGTTCTGCTGGTGGCTTATAAAAGGGGGTCTGTGGGGTCAGAGAGCCTCTGAGATTTCATCTAATTGAAGCAATGAATTCTCTCGGCAATGACTGTGCCCTCCACTATATGGCCCTCTGCTTCTCTCTGAGCTCAAGGGTTTCTGGAGAGGGAAAAAATCTTTTCCCTCCTCTTGCTTGGGTCCTCTTTCTCCAAAACCCATACAATCCGAAGTCTGAATTTTTCCTTTCTTCTCTCACTGGAAGGACATGTTCGTTTGGCTTTGGATTCTGAGTCTGGTGGGTGGGATAGGGGAGCAGAGATAGAGGAAAAAGGAGAGGGACGGAAGAGGCAGAGGGGAAGGAAAAGGGAGGGGAAGTCAGGGGCTGGACCAAGGGACAGTGCCCAGAGTAGCCGCAGACTAGGAGGGAGTTTATAGGCTGCAGATGGGGCTGCTTTTATAGGACTGGCTTTATGGTCCAGGAGTGCCTTGCCTTGATCCTTCTAACTGGAAGTGTCAGTTACCTTCCCCTGATTTTAGACTCCCGAATAATTATCTTTTAAGGGTAGGGAGAGTGGGAACCCTTATCCACCCTTTCCACCCAGCTCCGCAGTCCCCACCTGATCGGGGATCGCTGCTCCCAACTCCCGCGCAGAGCGCAGCTCCGGGACCCGCCGATTCTGTTCTCAGCAGTGCACAGCTCAAAGGAAGGCCGGTTTGGGGTGGGGAAGTTTGAGCGGCCTAGGTTTCCCTTGCAGAACCTGGGAGCTGGGGGACCCAGGAGAGCCCAGGAGGACAAAAATGAAAACGGAGAAAGAGAAGAAAGGGACGACGGCCCCAGTCTTTCCTTTCCCCTAGGCTACGGACCTCGGCCGGTCTATAGAAAAGCTGCAGTACCGATCTTGGGCAGGGTGGGGTGCTCTTGAGCCTGGATTGGATTTTAAAAAAGTCAAGACTAGGGGGAAGGGGAAGAGAGGAGGGGGAGATGCCTTTGCCCCGGGTTTGAGGCCTGGATCACTATGTCAGGCGAGGCAACTGAGGGTTTCAGAATAAAGTCTCTTTGGCTTGTGGTTTGTGCTCAGTGTGCCCTTGGGGCGGCGATTCAAGCCTGAGGGTAAGGAGTTCGAGGGCGGCTCAGGAGTTATTTCTCGGAATCTGCCCAGATGCCACACAAAATCCCTACTACAGCTACCACTGAGGCAAAGAAGCCTAGGAATGTTCTGCTAGTTCCCTTCCTTGCTTTTTGTCTAGACCTGG
This sequence comes from Phascolarctos cinereus, assembly GCF_003287225.1. Classification (NCBI taxonomy): domain Eukaryota; kingdom Metazoa; phylum Chordata; class Mammalia; order Diprotodontia; family Phascolarctidae; genus Phascolarctos; species Phascolarctos cinereus. The sequence continues at coordinate 219,430,458 of NW_027555847.1, forward strand.
GCTGCAAAGTATTGGATAGAGAAAGGGGACCGCAGTTAGACGAAAGCTGATAACTGAGAAGTGAATAAAAAGAAATTCTCCCTGAAGGGGATACCCGAGATAATTGCATCCCAGACAGCTAGGAGAAATCTCGGTAAGCCTTCGAACCAAATCTCCCCGGAAGGGTGAGCCCTGTCCACAGACACATGTACCTGCGATATGCACATATGGACATATGTTATAAAGAACTACTTCGAGCCAACTTTTATGGTGTCCACTGTGGGTAAGGGATGTGTGTGTGTGTGTGTGTGTGTGTGTGTGTGTGTGTGTGCGTGTGTGTGTGTATGTGTCCTCGAGTGCGTGTGCACTCGGTCAGGGTTTTCTATCACACAAGCCCTATACGTGCAAATGGATCCTTCTCTCGTAATCCCTAAAGTTCCCTTGTGCGAACAAAGTTACCTGAATCTGCAGCGTGCCCCCAACTGAAAAGGAGCCCTGTGTCCCCCTCTTTCCCCCCTCCTCCCAGCAGCGTCCAGGAGGGTTTAGGAGAAAAGGGGTCGGGGAGTGAGGAGAGGGGTGTGTGTGTGTGTGTGTGTGTGTGTGTGTGTGTGAGAGAGAGAGAGAGAGAGAGAGAGAGAGAGAGAGAGAGAGAGAGAGAGAGAGAGAGAGAGAGAGAGAGAGACACTCTGGGGAAGGGGAAGGGGAGGGGGAGGAGCTCTCTACTTCCCTGACAACCCTCCACTTCCCCCCCCACTTCGCCATCCTCCCTTTTCCAACTTCACCTCCCAACCCCATCCTTAAAAAAAAACCAAAACAACAACAATACCCTAAACCTAAGCCCAGTGGGACGCACCCAGGTCCACCCGACGTTTGAGAAGCTACACCCCCCTCTCCTTCCAGGTCCCCCTCCCTCTCCTTCCTCCTCCCCCCCTCCCAGCACGGTCTCCTACATTAAACCTTTGATCACGCACAGAAAGAATGTGCTACTATCCCCGCGCTGCCGCTGCCGCCGCCGCCGCCGCTGCCGCCGCGCCGGAGCCCGAGCCCGAGCCCGAACCCGCGGGCCCCTCCGGAACGCCGGCGCCGCCTCTCGGAAAGCTCGGGCCCGGGGCGGCTCCGCGGCAGCCGGACCGGGCTCTCGGCGCACCGGGAGCCGCCTCGTTTGCCTTGGTGGCCGCCACCTCCCCGCGGCTTCCCGGGTCTCTCCTTGGCTCTTGACGCAGTCTGGAGCTGCAGCCGGGTTTCCTCTCCTTTCCTCTCCTCTCTCTCCTCTCCCAGTCTCAGGCCAAACCCAGCCCGGCCCCGGGAGGGGAGGGGGGGGGAGGGAGATTTGTCTTGGAGGAACCTGCCGACGGAGCTTGGGGAGGAGGAAGAGGAGGAGGAAGGAGGGGAAGCCGTAGCCGCCGCCACCACCGCCGCCGCCACCTGCCACCTCTGCCCGCTGCCTGTGCTGGGGATCTCAGCGCGCGCTCTCCGGGAGCTGTACCCCACCCCCTCCTGTAGCCCGCCCCAGGACACCCCGGGTTCAGGTAGGCGAGAGGGACTGGGGGCTGGGACAGGGTGGGAGGGGGGAGTGTTTTAGGATGAAGGGGTTCCTTCCCTTGCTGCAGTAAGGCAGACCGGCAGGACCCCACCTCAGGGGGAAGCATCGCCTTGTTTTGGGGGGATTCGTAAAGAAGAGCTGGAAGAATGAGGGGACGCCCCTTCGCTGCCGACACCGCCCCCCCCCGCAATAGCTCAGGACCCTGACTCTTCGTCCCCTAAAGCTTTAGCTTCCGCTCAGCCTTCTTTCTTTCACGTTGCTGCGGTTCTGTGCCTTCGCTGTGCCCGCTTCCCTTCGCGGTCTCCCTCTCCAGTGCCAAGGCTCCCTCCCCTTGGGGCTGTGAGTACCCGAAGTTAGCGGCTGGTGAACTCGAATCAGACCGATTTCCCCCATCAACGCCCCAAGACCTCTCCCCTAAGACCAGGAGACCCCCAGACCTTTCAAGGAACCCTAGGGAGCAGCAGATTCCCAAACTTTCAGGGTCCTATGGATCCCCAGGCTCAGGGAAGTGGGGCGGTGGGGGGGGGAGAAGGAGGCGGTACCGGCCTGGAGGGTCTCGGATCTCTTATTTCCCGTCTTCTCTGTGGAGAACCCGAACCAATCCGTGCTACCAATCTCCCTCCCCCCCCCCGCATGCATACACACACACACACACACACACACACACACACACACACACACACACACACACACACACACACGCTCACACTCACTAAGCCTCCCCCCTCTCACCCCCGTTTAAAGCAGGAAAGATGCTTTGGGATTGAACTACCGGGAAGGATGTGGGGGATGGATGCAAAGAAGGGGGTTGGAGGGAAGTGGTGCGCCCCCATCCCCATGCACAATGAGGGGGCTCCTCCTGCGGGATGCAGAGGCTGGCTGTTCTTGGGGGCTCTGAGTCCCAGTTTAGGGCAACGTTGGCCCCAAAGGCTGCATCGCCGAAGTGTGAAGAACGAGCACTGGGCTATTAATAGGAGCCTGTGACCTGACTGGCTCCTTCAGACTGCTTGGGGAAGCCGGGCCGGGCTCTGGTGGCCACAACCTCCTTCAATGTTCACCTCTTTCTCTCCTCCACTCCCTAAAAAATTCCTCTCGCTCAACCCCACCAATTCTTCCTTCTAACCTTCCATATTCACCCGCCTGGCCTCATCTCCTCTCTCTTCCCTAGTCCCCACTCTCTCACTCTCTTTACCCTTCCCCCATCTCCTAATCTCTTGCTATTACCCCTTTTCAGCTCACTGTCGTTCTCCCAACCCCCAAACTTTTCCTAGCCCTGAACGGGACTATATAGCTTCGCTACTGGCCCAGGGATTTGTCTTTATGGAAGGGTCTCAGTGTACTCCTGGGCCTAGCTCAAACTGACGCCCCTGGCCAGGGTCCCCTACGCAGGTCTTTGATTCACTGGGAGGCGGGGATGTGAAGGATTAGGTGAATGAGGGGTGGCCAGTTGGGAGCTGCCGCCACTTCTCTGCTCCGCTACAGCTGTTTTCCCGACCAGTGGGTACGGAAGTTTCTCGCGGACCAATTACTGCCTCACCCTCCCGCCCCCGATTCCCTCCACCCACCTACTCCCACCTCTTGTTCCTTTGGGCTTCGGCTAGCCAAAAGAGTTTGAAGGGGATTGGGGGTGGGCAGATTACAAAAAAAAAAAACTGTTGGGGAGCTAGGAGACCTGGGGATGTCAGAAAGGAATAAGGAAGCTGTCTGTGAGTGTTGGTGAGGGAGCGCAGAGGCTGAGGGGAACTAAGGGGAGTAGGAGAAGCTCTTAGGAAGGGGGGGTCAGGGCAGCTTCTGGGAATTTGGGGAGAAGAACCCAGTTGCCTCTGCAGTAGACCCAAGGCCTCAGGTCTCCCCCAGCAGGACGGTGCTGTCATTGCACCTCAGGGGATTTATTCCAGTATTCTCGGCTTTTAAAAATAAATCCCCTGGTGTACTGTTGGTGGTTCACTTGTCTGAGCTGTAATCGTTCTTTCCCCCAAGCTTCCTCCTCCCTAGAGAGCTCTGCCCCCTCTCCTTTACACAACAGACTTGTATGGTCCTGTCCCCCTGTTATGGGACGACATCTTCTCTATTATCTTCTCTACCTCCACTCTACCTTGTGTGAAATTTCTGGGAGGCTAAAGATGTGTGGAGGTTGCTGGTGCCCCTACCTACCTACCCCCAGCATCCCCCCACCATCCTAGTTATCGGAATTGAGGAGGGACATTGCTGGTTTTTTTTCTTCCCCTAAATTTATCTTAGGGGTTTGGAGCAGGAAGGAGGGGGACGGAAGTGGGGGGGGTGTATATAGCTGCTTTAATGTGCCTGACAGATGTGGCTATAGCGCCACCTTCTCTGTAACAGAATTAATGATCAGCATGGAGGATGCCAATCAGAAGAGCCATTGGGAGGCTGGGGCAAAAGGGAGGAGAAGGAAAGGGGGCAGGAGATGGAACTGAGGAATTGACAGCATTTTTAGGAAGTCAGATTGTAATTTTCTGGGTAAGGAGGGGCACTTGGGTTGGAATGGACTGTTCAGCCTAAGAGGTTGGTAGAGGTACTAGAAAGGTAGGACCCAATTAGATCTCCTTCCTCATATGTAGCCCAGTTTTGAGTGGCACCTCTCCACCGTAGTCTGACCCCTCCCCAATAATGTTAACCCCAAACAACTAGTTGATTTCCTTTGATAACAGCTGGTATCCCGCCTTCTCCAGGGACTCGATTAGCTTGCTGAGGTATAGGCCCAGAGAAGCCTGCTTATGTTCCCCTGCGACTCTTGGAACTTCTTTCTACTTTAAGCTAGGGGTCTTTCCCTGGGCAGAGATAATCTTCAGAAGCTCTGTGCCCTGATCCTAGGTGGACAGGGTGGAGGTAAGACTCTCTCTCCCAAGACTCCCAGAGAGATGGCTTACCCTGTCTTTTCCTTTCACCTCAGCCCAACAGCCCCAGCCTAAGCCTGGATATTCTGATTTGCTCTCCTGAAGGCCCTGTCCATAAAAGAGGGATTATAAATCAAAGACTGAGGTGGGGCTCAGTAATTGAAGAGGGGCTTTCCTTGCACCAAAGAATGCAGATCCAGTGAAATCCTAAAATCTGGGTGTGCTTGAGACCTCACCCTCAGTACAACTTTAGGATCTGGGTAAAGACATACCCTGGGGCCAGCTCCTGACATGAGATGCCCAAGTGCTTCAAGGTGAGGGGGTAAGGAAGGGGAGAAGTAAGTGCTCTAACCCAATGCCAGACAATTAGGAGCCCTATATCACTTTTTATTTTTATTTTTTACTTTCTGTGGGAATGTAGAGGAGAAAGCAAAAGGGAGGACCCAGCAAGGGAGGAGGGGGTTCAAAGCAGGTGGAGTTGGGGATTCTTTAGCTGAAGGAGAGAGAGCCTTGAGGAGAACCAGAAGACTCTAAAAGCCCTTTGGAGGATGCAGTAAGAGGCCAGGAAGACAAGAAAACTAGGGAAGACAAGCTACAGAAAATTCAATTCATCAACACTCACCATCCCCTCAGTCCCCCTCGCCCCATTATGACTAAAGCCACCATAATTTTGGTTCTGCCTCCCCCTTCTGGAAGCCAATGCTCATGGGGCTGGGTCCCCAGAGGAGAAAAAAAAAAGGAGGATTTGAAAGCTAGTTCCTCTAGAAACATCTACTTTTCCTTTTCTTTTTCTTCCAGAGATGGACTCTCTTGGTCGGGTGGGAAGCAGAAAGAGAACTCTTAGAGACTTATTAGGCCCTGGAGTCAAGGGAGGGAGTCAAGGGAGAAGACCTATTTCCCACAAGCGAGTTTCCACAGACTGCCAGTTGGTCTTTCCTTCTCATAGCAATTCTTAGGTGCCTGATGACAGTAGGTGGAGACCCCCTGGACTCTACCTCTGGGGACCCTTCCCTTTGCTAGCAACTGAGGAATGGCTCAGGGAGGCAGCCTTGAGGGCAAACTAGGTAGTTATTTTCACCTTCTGATGCTAAAAAAAAATCTGAAATGCTTATCCATAAGGAACCTATAGATTCTCACTGGTATCAGGGTAAAAATGGTGGGTTTGTGACATCTTCCCTTTCACATTGCTCCCCAGACTATTAACTTTTGGTGGTTTCATTGTAATTTCAAGGATATTCTTTCTTTTTGTTCATTGCGAACTGAGTTCCCCAGAGCAAAATGGGGGGGCCTCAGGAAATACACTGATTTACCCCTTCCTCAATCCTCCTAGGGATTACCGTTTACAGATTAACTTTAAGAGATGGGGAACCTAGCTCACTATGTCAGACAAAAAATAGCCCCTGGGGGGAACTCGGTCTTGACCCAACTCCTATCTGAACCCAGAACTGGATCTAGGTGATCTCATCAAGTATTTAAGGCGCTGGAGCAGCCCATGTTTGGGGATGGGCCAGTCAATACAGGAATTAGTTTTCTTGTGGGGAATTCATTCATATTCTCTTTCTCTTCCTCATACACTATAGGATTTATCTTGATTTGCTGCCTTTGAATTGAGTCAACTCTTTTGTATGCTGCGTGAATTGGCCAGCTGCTTTGTAGAAAGAGGAAGGGAGCGTGCAGTGGGTACAGAGGAAAAGGGGAATCAGTGCTGGGGATGGAATGAGACAGGAAGGAGGGTGGGGGAGAGGAGCTACACTTACAAAGAAAGCGAGACAGCGCTGACCTAGGACAGGCTGGGGGAGGGGACAGAGCGAGAGGTCTAGCGTTGCCTCCTTAGCTACCAGAAATAGGGTTGGTAGGGTTGTAGGATTGGGAAGACAAATGCCCCACAGTATAGAGTGTGTAAGCTCTTTGAGGGCAATCATGTTTATCTTTTCGTCGCTCCCTAGGTCCCCTTTTCCCCCTCCCCCCGCCCCCGCACGAAGCTCAAGACCTCGTACAGAATTCGAGCTCTCAGCATGTCCGTCGGATAAATCCAGTGATGGTAAAAGGGAGAAGAACAGGGGCTGAGAGTAGGTCGAGGGAGACCTTGTGCTGAAAACACCTACTTTCCAACCTGCATTCTCATTCCCAATCCTCACCCTCCTGATCCTGGACAAATAAATGGTCTGGTAGTGCAAAAGTCCAAGATGGAGGGAAAGCCCCGAGGATCCCCTGCCTGGCATATAATAAGCGCTTAATAAACGCTCCGTCATGGAAGAGGTTGTGTGTGTGTGTGTGTGTGTGTGTGTGTGTGTGTGAGAGTGAGAGAGAGAGAGAGAGAGAGAGAGAGAGAGAGAGAGAGAGAGAGAGAGAGAGAGAGAGAGAGAAAGAATGTCTGGATCAGAGAAGTTGACTAATCAATCCATATTTATTGAGGCCCTCCACCCCGGCACAGAGTCCCATTCTTAGCGCCACTAGGTAACAGAAAACAGTTAACTTACCACCCCCTCCCCTCCTCTCCACTGCATCTCATATCTTACCTCCCAAGAGAAGCTACCTTGGGACAAACTAAGAGAATAGCTCAATAAAACAGATTACTTGGTTGCTTACCCTTCCTACTCCTCCCTCCCCCCTCCTCCAGTCTAAGTATTCGGAGAGGGACGAGTGGGGGCGGGAGATAGAGGACTAGAGCCCTGAGGAAACCCTTCTTTTAATGCTAATAGATCTTCTAGCCCAACCCTCCCTCCCCCCCTTAGTCGCCCCCACAGCTGTGGGACACGGAGATCGCTCAGTTGTATGGACTGGAGAGAGGAAAGACTGATGTACAGGCAGAAAGAGAGGAGAGGAAAGGAGAGAGAATGAGAATTCTCTTTGCCTGAGAGGGGAAGGGAGGGGCCGCGCTCTCAGATCGATGGGAGAAGCAGGGGAGGAATTTCAATACCGAGAGCAAAGTTAGAGACTGAAGGACGGCAGAGAGAGAGAGAGGCGGAGAAGCCTTGGCAGTGGCGGCTGGCAGCTAGCTGGCTCCGCAGGTAAGGAGTCAGAGCCCGGCTGTATTGGCACCTTCGAGAGGGGGGAGCAGGGACCGAGACGGGAATGGTGGCTGGAGTTGGGGATGGTGAGAAGGAATTCAGGGCTGAATTTTAGGAAAGGAAAGCCGATAGCTTAGTCTAAACTCCCTCTTCCCCGTCTCCTTCGCCTTCAGGTGTAGCACCTGAGCACCAGGTACAACGTGCAGTTGCTCCCTGCCCAAGTCTCGGAGTCCGAGGGGAAAGCAAGCTCTACGTCTCTCTTTAGCTCCCCTACCCTTAGCCATCCCTAAAAACTAAGTTCGGAGGAACTTTGCAGTCCGGTTTGCCCTTTGGCTTCCGGGCGCCGAGGTGGGAGGGGATGGCCACTCCTCCAGTTAAACAAACAGTCGGGTTTGCTATCCACAGTCATCGACTCGCGTGGGAGCCCTGGGGCTGAGCGGTGGCTCTCTCCTCGCCCGCGTCAAGGAAGAAGGAGCGAGTGAGCGAGCGCAGGACACGTCGTCCTGCTGGGGACAGAGCGACCGTCAGCCGCGGGGGACTGGGGAAGACGCCGGAGCCGCCCGGAGCGCCCCGCCTGTCTAGACTTGGAGCCTGCGTATGCCCTCGGGAAGAGGAGGAGGAGGGAGGCGGTGGCCGCGCAGCGCGTAAGTTTGTTTGCATCCACTTCCGAGGACAGGGCTGGGGGGCTGCACTGGAGGGGACCCGCACTCTCCCCACCTCACCTCCACTTCTCCGAGGAGCGTGGGGTGTCCTTTGACCTCGAACTCTGTGCTGGGGTAGGGGTGGGGATGAAGAAAAAAATGGGTTCTGCCTGGAGTGCCAAGGGCAAGCCCCCTCTCCCTTTTCTATCAGCCCTTCTCAGGCCGGGTCTGCTGCTGGGTCAGCCCCCAACGAGCTAAAGCAGTTGCCTTTGATCGTCTAACAAACGCTGTTCAAAGCTTGGTTCTTCCCTTAAAGCTAGGGAGTATTAGCTATTTGTCAGATTTCCTTCCCTTCGCCTTGGTGGGGGGGTGAGGGGCGGAAGGGAAAAAATACTGGGGATAGCAGGGGCTCGTTGCTCATGGAAACTAGCTTAGGTTCTCTCTTCTGGGGACCGGGAGCTTGGGATGAATGTGTTAGCAACATTCTGGGCTTAACTCAGGCAAGCCCCTTTTCTAGGGCTCTCCATGGAGCAGAAGCCCGATCAGATTTGTGGGGGAGGAAACCACCCTCTGCGAAACCTCTGGGGCTGAGTGGTAGGTACCAAGGAAAACACCTTCTCCTTCCCTCTGCTTCATTCCGGGACAGCCCGGAAAACTACAAAAGGCCAATCGCTAGCTTGACCTGGGGGCTCGGGAAACCCTGTATAAAGAGATCGGACAAAGTTAGTGATTTTGTTTCCTTTGTTGATTCTTTACATTTGGTTTATAATTTACAAATAATAACAACCAATTCACGTTTATATTCCTTTAAATCCTACGTAACACTCCAGTGAAGTAGATAGTGAAAATATTTATTATCTCCATTTTCCAGATGAGGAAACTGAGCCTCAGAAGATCTCTACAGTGTTCTCTGAGTTGCTTAGTAAAATGCAGAAAAGGGATGAGAACTGGCCTTTTGACTCCTCCTACACAGTAGTTCCTTGTTTGAATCTCATAATATTTTTGAGATGTATCCATGCCCCATTTGACAGATGGAGAAACTGAGACTCCGAGAGGCTAAGTGACTTGTCCAAGATCACAGAGTGAGTCAGTGAGAGAAACTGATAATAGAACCCTGGTACCTTTATTCTCAGTCCAGTATTCTTACCTAAGACGACATAAAATCACCTAGGAAAGCATGAAAACCTCAGTACTTTTTTAAGCAGGCAAGAAAGGTTATGATAAGGCTATTGCAATAAAACCCTATTAGGTACTCAGTACATCAATCTCTCCCCTAGGCACCCTGACTCAAAACTGGGACCCTTTTCAGTTTAATATCTAATAGTTTGCAATGTGGCTAAATGTAGAATTCCAAATGATACAGCAGCTTGGGAATAAGGAATAAGGAGATTTGTGACTCTGGAAAAGCTCAGCATGGACGTGAAGTAAAAGGTATCTCTATCAACAGAAATAGCCGGTCTCTAGACTCACAGAGCAGGGGGAACTTGGAAAGGGTGGGAGCAAGGAGAGATGAGGGTGGAGGCAGTTGGAGGAGGGATGGGCTAGATCTCCTTTGGTCTAGGTCTAGAACAAAATCTGGGAAGGAAGAAAGACAGGAGGGGCTTACTTCTACAGAAAACCCAGTAATTTTTGTAAGTCTTCCTCAAAACTGGATTCTCTGTACCTTCAAAAGAAAAAGGACAGACTGACATTCTCAGAATCCCTAGAAGAATGCCTCCTCTAGCTAAAATGGTCTCATAGCCTGGAGCCGGTGGACAGACAGCTTTGATTGACTTGGATGCCTTTCCCTTATCACTTCACATGGAATGTTCGGACCCCAGATGTCCCCAGTGGGTTTGCCTCGATTCTAAATAGCAATTGAAAAAAATATTAGGGACAAAAAGGATGAAAGTGATAGACATGAAGGTTCTGGGTACCTCGTTGCAACATGCAAACTGCCCCCCTCACCTCAGCTCTAACAAACATTGATGAATTTTCTCCTCCAACTCTTCTGGATGAAGGGGATGGAATAGATACCAGGAATAGGTTAATCCAGTTCAACAGCATTTTAAGTTTCTACTCTAGTAGGCAACATGATGTGGAGGAAGCAGCATTGACTTCACGGCTTGGGTTCTGAGCTGACTCTACTGTTCATTAGCTTGGTTAAGTTGCTTCCTCCTCAAGTCCTCAGTTTCCTCCTTTCTAAAAATGAGAGTGTTGGACAAGATGATCCTTAAGCTCCTTTCTAGCTCTGAAGCCTATGCAGGACACTGTGACCCCTGCTTCTCCCCATTGGAGCTATCCGGTAAAATCTTACTGTGCTTAACTGTGAACGGAAGCAGAAGATAGGTTTCTGTGTGGGTTATTTCAAACGCTATTGGCTTGGAGAAAATTTATTACCATAGGTGCATAGACTTTTTGTGTCCATATTTCTCTGTAGAAAAGGGACAGGCAGATCCTGTAGATACACCAGTAGATGTATATAAACATATATGTATAAATCGAGAGTGGTTAAATGAAATACACCAGTGAATGACAAACATGCAGATAGATCTCAGGGTCCAGGTGACAGGGTAATAAATTTCACAGCATGAACCAGAAGCAGTCAGTAGTGTTACCAGGGAGCACTGGATAAATTTTATTATGTGTCTTTCAACATCCCTCTCCCCAACCATGTTATTCTTCCTGAGATATTTCACTTTACTTTCTTTTACTAATTCATGAATTCTCTTGCTGGTTTCCATGGATGCTTCTCCCAACTAAAGAAAGACTCACTCATTTGCTACCTGGTCCTTACATTTGAGGCAGTTTGATGTAATTGCTGATAGTGTGGTACGAACTCCTAGAAAAAGAATCCCAGAATGTTAACAGCTGCAAGAAAGCTGCCCTCTCATTTTATAGGTAAGGAAACTGGAGTTCAAAAAGGGGACATGGGGGGCAGCTAGGTGGCACAATGGATAAAGCACCAGCCTTGGAGTCAGGAGGACCTGAGTTCAAATCCTGACCTCAGACACTTGACACTTACTAACTGTGTGACCCTGGGCAAGTCACTTAATCCTGATTGCCTCACCAAAAAAAGGGGGAAAAAAGGGGAAAAAAAGAGCGGGGAGGGGACATGATTTACCCAAAACTATACAACAAGCTCTATGACATTGTAGACATGGACTTTTGCCTAAGTTATCAGCCATAGCCCAGGTTCTGGACTGAATAGAATTAGATCCAGTCTTGGACACTCCTCCCCACCACACTTCAAATCACTGTATTCTTGAATCCTGCTTCAGACACTTAATAGCTGTATGATTTCGGGCAAGTTACTTAAACTCTCTGGTTCTGTTTCCTCCTCAGTAACTCGAGAGGATTGATTCTGATGATCATTCTAGCTTTAAAGCTATGTGATCCTCTGTTGCCCTTCTTCCTCCAAGAAAAGGCCCAGTCACTTAGGAGTGACTGGGGAAAGAGATTTGGATTGAGTCTCAGGCAACGTGGTTGGGCTCTCATAGTTGGCTCTTGAGAATCTCAGCATACAGTTTAAAAACAGTAAGTCTCTATGTCTCAGGATAAAAGGATCCCAGATCCTACATGAGCACACAAGGTAACAACTCACATATCAGGTCCAGGACAGCCTTTATTCCACATGTAAAAACAGTGTTTAAGTAATAATAATAATAAGTGATCAATCTTTTCCCCTGTCAAAGGCAAGACTAGACCCCAAATCTTAACCATCCAATGCTCTTTTCATTATACTGTTGGTTTAGATAAGCAAAATGGCTAAGCTTCTGGAACGTCCCTGGGTTGCTAATGTCGGAGTTATGGGTTATGAATAGTGAGCTGCCAGCTGGCTCTGCTGAACAGAGCAGATACCGTAATTAGAGAGCCATGACAGAGGCCTCTCTATGTGCTATTTTTGTCTACCTACCCTTATGCATACCTGTGTGGCTCGCCCTGTACACAGCAGTTCTACAGTGGTAAAAAAAAAATGTGGCATATTATGGTAGTGACATCAAGAACATAATGTACACATCGCATATTGTCACTGGCTTTCTTCCTAGATATCCTCCTTACACCCTCTCTCCCTTTCCCCCTCAACAATTTTCCCTAGCCCATTGTCCTGCTAGTACCCGAGGAGAAGAACTGTTTCATCCTTAACTAACTTTAGAACTTTTCTTGTCCTGACATGCAATCCTTTAGAGTGAGGGGCAGAAGAAGAGACCTTCATCCTGGGTCTATTAAAAAAAAAAAAGAGTGTCTGGGAGAGCCAATACTTTAAATCCTAGAAGGCTTTTTTTTTTAAAGATCCCTTTTGAGGTGAAAGACATTTTATTTTTATAACATTCTCTTACTACAAAGAAAAAAATGGGCAAGTGACTTGCCCAAAGGAACGCAATGAAGTTAATGACAGAACAAAAATCTTGTTCTCTGAGACTCATTCTAAATCTATTTCCCCAGTGACTCCAAGTGACTAGGACTTTTCTTGGAGGCAGGAGGGCATCAGAGGATCATGGCTTTAGAGCTAGAAGGGACCTTACAGGTCATCAAAATCAATCAGATGAGGAAACAGGCCCAGAGAGTTTAAGTGACTTGCCCAGGGTCATACAGCTAGTAAGTGTCTGAGGCAAGATTCAAACCCAAGCTCAGCACTATCCAGTCACTATACTGTCCTGCTTTAGAGAAGAGAAAGGTCAGAGAGGTCAAGCTACTTAAATTCCACCACTTTTCTTTTGGCCCTTTTCTGATTACTTCTTAAGAGGGTCTCCTTTTTCCTTCTACTTTTCATCAGTCATTTTGGGAAGGAGAACAGTATTGCTTTGCTAGTGATGGTACCTCGGATCTCTAGAAAACCTTTCTTTGTACAAGTTTCAGAGCCCTTCCGCTCCCTCTCTCTCCCACCCATTTCTTATGCCTGCCCCCCCCCCACAAGGCAGGAAAGAGCAATGTCTAAATTGAAGGCTGTAAAGCAATGTGGTTGGTGCAAGGCTGGAATCTGAATCTTGAGGACTAATCCACCTCTCCAGCTTCTGACCTATACTGTTACATCCCTTTAGCTCCAATGTCTCATCCCCATCTTACCCTACCCCAGTGCTTTCATTTCACCTTCCTCCATTGATTCATGAATCCTCTTCCTATTTGCAAATGGAGGGTTCCCACGACCAGAAACTTGGTAACCAGTTAAGGCTTACATCTGGCTTTACTTTATTCCCTTTGCAGCAGCTATACACCTCAGCCTGTTCTCCCCTTCCCTCCTTTATACTCATTGCCCCTTAAATGTCCTCATTGTCCACCCCAGGGCCTTTCCTTTGTGAACACCAAGCGTGGCCCAGCTGCTTGAACAGTGTATTCAGTCATTTTGCAGTCTGTCTGACTCTTTGTGACTCTTCAATTCTTTCTCAGCAAAGATACTGGAGTTTGCCATTTCCTTCTCCAGCTAATTTTACAGATGAGGAACTCAGGCAAACAGGGTTAAATGACTTGCCCAGGGTCACACAGCTAGTAAAAATCAGGAAAATGAGTCTTCCTGACTTCTGGCCTGGCACTCTTATTTACTGTACCACCTACCTGTCCTGTGCTTGAACAATAGCTCTGAAAAAATAATAAATAAATGCTATGGGAACTTGGAGGAGGGAGAAATCACCTTGTTTAGTGCAGTCAAGGAAAGCTTTCTGGAGGAGGTGAGATTTGAGCTGGGCCAAGGGATGGGTAGGATTCACGTAAGTAGAGAGGAAGGGTGGAGAGACCATTCTAAGCAGCAAACTGGGGGATCAGAGGTCCTGGAGACAAGAAAGTATTGAATGTTGGAGGATCAGTGAGCAGAGCAGTATGGTTCTGTTAAAGAGTAATGGGAGATGTCTGGGAAAGTAGAAGAAAGGACTGCAAAGGTCTTTTGTGTTCTATTATTCTACTCCTTTCTTCTTATTCCATCTCTTGTCTCTCCTATTCCTTTCCCTGCTTCCCCACCCCAGGTCAGTGTTTGAGGCCCACAGCCAAATAGATCAGCTTTTTCCAGACCCCTTACCACTAGGAGAGCACTGAATTCCAAGAGGCTTAAAAAACCTGTGGCCAAATCCTCAGGGGTTCCTAGCACATATGAGGGATAGGGAATGGGGCACTATCCCCTTACCTCTACCTACTGAAAAAGGAAAAGGGAGCCTGGGGTTAAAGCCATTATCCACAATAATATCCTTTTGATTTCTTGAATCCAATTTGCCACACTTCTTAAAAGTAAGGCTGAACTAGAGTGTGTTGCATGCACTAGGCACTTAATGTTTGTTGAAAGGATAGGTGGATAGGTGGATGGGTAGGTGAGTGGGTGGGTAGATGGATGAATGTGTGAGAGGGAGATGGATGGGTGGATGAATGGATAGGTGGATGGATGGATGGATGGATGGATGAATGGATAGATAAATGAGTGGATAGATGGGTAAAGTAGGGAGAACAAGGAAGATATAAGGGATAGACAGAAAGAGCTACTTTGGACTATAGAAAGCTGTAAAGTTCCTTATAGATAAGTTAATTAATAAGAGTTTATTAAACACATACTATTTGCCAGCCGCTATCAAGTGTTAGGCACTGAGAATAAAAACAGAGAAATAGTTCCTACCTTTCAGGATCTCACATTCTATTGGGGGAAATAACAGAATGTGTAGAATCAAATATGAAATACATATAGGGTACTTTATGATGCACCAGTAGCTGCAGGTATCAGGGAAGGCCTCATGTAGATGGAACTAAAGCCAAACTTTGACAGAGTTAAGAGATTCTAAGAATCAGAAATGAAGAGAGTGCATTCTAGGCATGGAGAAACAGCCTTTACAAAGTTATGAAGATGGGTGTTGGAATGCCGTGTATGAGGAGTCCAATGTTTCTTAAGCTAAACGATACTGAGGACTAGGAATATAGTTTAATTCTCTATCATGAATGACTCCTCTCTCTAGGCTACAGCTCTCTAGAACTCAGAGTGCTCTCTGAGAGCCTGATAATGGGAGAGAAACAGGGAGTCAAGGGTAAGACAGACAAGAAGTAAGAAGAAGGAGATTTTTATGTTTCGAGGTTTTGAGAAGTGAGGACTTGGGGTAGAAAAATGGTATGCAGACCAGGAAAAATTTCCTTGGCATCAGAAGCCACGAAACACTGGTCCAGTTCCAAACATTTCTTTTACAGTAGAGGTAAATGTGACTTATCACGTACCTTATTGATTTAAATGAGTAAGTAGTGATCTCTGGATCCTGTCTAGCCTTAGACCCATACAATCTATCTGCCTCTCCCACCCCTTGTGCTACCTGGATTTACAGAACCAAACCATGGGAAGCTAATACTCCCCCCTCCAAGACTAAATGACCAAATGTGCAGCCAGTCAACATGCCTTTACCTCTACTGAACACTTGAAGGAATCAAAAGCCATGGTTCAAGTTTTTGAGGATTGAAAGGAGGGTCATGGTGGAAACCTAGCCATGGAGCTGAACTCCCTTCTGGACTTGCACCCTGGGCAGGTGCTCCCTAGACAGTAGTTCCATTTTCTTTTTGGAAAAGTTCAGATAAATCAGTATTCTGGCATCACTGAGATCTGAGTGCCTGGGAAATCACTGTCAGGCGGGCTGTTCCATCATATTTACAGTAAGCTTTTAGGTTTTTTTCAAGCAGAATCAAAATGAGGAACCACTTAGTCATTAGCTCCTTCTAGTTAAATGTATTAAACTCTCTCTCTCTCTCTCTCTCTCTCTCTCTCTCTCTCTCTCTCTCTCTCTCTCTCTCACACACACACACACACACACACACACACACACACACGCACTCTCCTACAAACTTTATTAAACACACACCAGGGATCAGGCATCTATAAGGGGCCAGGGCCCAGGGAAGAAGGCTTACCTCCCCTGTCACTCTCCCCAGGCTAATCAAAACGAATACTTTTCAAGAACAGCACTTTGAGAAAATGTCACTCTGCTGGGTCGGAATTCATCACATAGCTTGCCACAGCAGCTATAATCTTTAATCATCCAGAGCAATCAAAACAAAACAAAAAAAAGCCAAATAGCATTGCAGGCTATGGCTCAGTGCTGGCTCATGGTGAAATGCCCTGTCACTGCAGTGACGGGAGCTGGAAGCTTGGGAGCTAAGAGCTGTGGTTCCACCAATCCCATCACCTTCAGCTGCCACCTACTCCCTAGGTAGATGGTTCTATAATAATAATAATAATAATAATAATAATGATAATAACGACAGCTCACTTAATATAGTCTTTTCCAATTTACATTGTGCTTCCCTCGAAGTAATCCTGTGAAGTAAGGGGGTGCAAAAGGTGCTGTACCCATTTCAGATATGGGGAGACAAGCCTACTTTCATGCCAGGCTCTGTGCTAGAGGAAGAATTCCTGTCTTCAAGAACTGTACAGTCTAGTCATAGAAATCAAATGCTACCCATGCCAATTACAATGTGGCACAGAGACTTGGATTCCTTAAAGACCACTTTCTCCAGGGAGAGTTTTAAAACGGACTTCAAGGTGATTTTCCTTCCCATCCAGTGACTTTCACTCCATGATCCTCCTTTCTCTCTCCCATTCACGTCACAACTGAATGATGAACATGAAACCCTATACTTGAGGTAAGCTTTTTGAGAACAGGGACAGTTCCATTGTTGTCATTGTTTTGAGAAGTGAGGACTTGGGGTAGTGTGCTATGTGCCTGGCGCATAGTATGCACTTAATAAATACTGATTGAATGTAAATAGAATTGAATGGAAGTCTTTGTTCCTGGATGTGGCTTTTGCTGTGGTTTCCTATGAGTATGTAGCATTGTCCTTTGAATTCTTGGCTCTTCATCTGAGAATTTCAGAACTGAGAACAACAGAACTGGAAGGTGGAGGGATACCTTAGAGATTATCTATATCCCATTCCCCTCAACCCACTTCCCCACACACCTTTTTTTTTTACAGAGATAAAATTTAAAGCCAGAAGCCAAGACGGGGAAAATGCCATGTCCAGAGTCGTACAGTGAGTCAGTGGCAGAGCCTCAAATCCAGATTTTCTGGGTTTCCCAGTTCAGTGGTCTATGCACTACATAGGAGTATCAATGGTCACGAACTGGAAGTCTCAGCACTGGAACCAAGAACATCAAACCCCATCCATAATGAAATCTGTATTTATAGGTTTGGCTCCTATTATGAGGACCAGTCCATGTATAGCTCAGTTACTAACTAGCTACGTGATGCTGGACAATTCACCCTCCTCATCTCTGGGCCTCAGTTGCCTTAGCTGTAAAATGAAGAGGTTGGACTAGATGTCCTTTAATTAGGGTTCCTTCCAGCTCTACCATGAATTATGATTCTATTAATTGTAAAATTATGATTCTATTAATCTTAGATAATTGTGCCATTCATATGCTTAGCTACATGAGGATGAGCTTTTCTGTACTCTGAAGAGGGACAGGTTTAAACTGTATCATCAGAGCTTTAGAGAAGGTCTCAAGGTACCCAACTGGATCTCTGATCTCATTAATTCAGGAGTTCCCTCTAACAATGTAGATTGTAAACCTTCCGTGCTTGCCCATCCTGTGAGACTCTTTTCTGCATTCTCCCTAAAACTCACCAGCCCAACAATTTAGATGCCTTCTTCTCTTTCTCCCTTGTGATATCATGAGAAAGTGAAGTGGGTCCCCTTTATTTAATCATGATTTTTTTTAATAAAAAAGTTTTATTACTGTTTTTAAAAACATTCCTGTCACTCTTCAAAGACTTCCTCTTCCCTGTGCCAGACCTTCCCTTATAACAAAGTAGAGTTGATTTGCTTAATAAATAACTTGTTTTGATAAATCATTTTTCATGGATGGCAGTGTATGTCACATTCTGCAACAGTAGTCTACCAACTTTCTGCCAAGAGATAGAAAGCTTTAAGTTATTTCTCAAGGAGCATTTCTTTCCAGGTGAAAATTATTAGACCCTGTTGATAGGCAATGTGGAATTTCCCTTTCTAGGGATCCTTATAAGTGAGGTTAATTCTTTTTTTTTTTTTTGGCTAGGCAATGGGGTTAAGTGACTTGCCCAGAGTCACACAGCTAGTAAGTATTAAGTGTCTGAGGCCACATTTGAACGCAGGTCCTCTTGACCCCAAGACTGGTGCTTTATCCACTGTGCCGCCTAGCTGCCCCCAAGAGGTTAATTCTTAAAAAACATATATGTCGGCATTGGAGAAGCAGCAGGAGAGAATATCCCTTAAGGTTCCATGTATAGTTTTGTATTTATTGATATCTGCATGACTGGCCTTTGGCTAGATTGTGAAGTAGGAGAATTTGCCCCATGCCTCCTCTTTCTGCCCTTTGCAGGATCCTTCCTAGTATCTTCAGGTCAACAGTGTCCTCCATGCTCTGTTCTTCTTCCTATCAAAACCTGCTCGCAGGTAAGGATTTTATATCAGTCATTTATGCCTTAGTGTAAATAAGTTCAAGGCAGAGTCATCACATGAGATAAGCCAGTGGCATTCTGCAATGTGATTGTATAAGTGAAGCTAATGGGTGCTGAAGAGACCAGAGAACTCTCACTGAGAACATCAGCCCCAGTACCGTTGGTCCTAAGCATTGGCATTTGGGTGAGGTCCCATGAGAGACAGAGAATTATTGAAGGTTGTTGAGGGTATACTATCTGAAGCTGGCAAGAGGCTGTCCCCATAACCCAGGATTAAAATGCAGGTTGTCATTGCTTTACCACATAGGTCTGCCCCAGCCGGATCCGTTTATAAGTGGATTTCTGTAAAACAAATCCTATTTTCCTGTTGATATCCATAATAAAAGCAGATGCCTTCTTTTGAAGGGAGCAAAAATTGTGCTGAAAAGACTGACTTAAAAACCCAGAGGGTTAGGATGGCAAAGAGCTCTTTGGTGGGTTATGTATCATACTGGGAGCATTGCTGTGCTTTCTAGGTATTGTAGTCCTCACTTGAGAGTTTTAGCTTTCCTTTGCTACTGTATGTCATCATTCTGTGAGGCAGCTGAGGAATAGGGGGAAAGAGAGTTGGAATGGGGGGGAGGGGGGCATATGCTCAGAGGACCTGAGTTCAAATCCTAGCTGTTTCCATGTACTACTTGTGTGATATCGGACAAGCCATTTAAACTCCTTGCTCTTTAGGTTCCTCATCTGCCAAAAGAGAGATTTGGACTAGAAATCCTCTCAGGTTCCTTCTAACTTTTAAGTTATGATCCTGGGACCTCACAATCCCTTTCATCTTTCCAGGACTATAATAATTATGGATATTCCCAATCTAATAGAGCTTCTCAATCTAAGACATAAATAGTAATTATGGATATTCTCAATCTAATAGAGCTATAGAGCTCAATCTAATACATAAATAGCAATAGTAATTATATATTCTCAATCTAATAGAGCTATAGAGCTCAATCTAATACATAAATAGTAATAGTAATTATGGATATTCTCAATCTAATAGAGCTATAAAGCTTCTCAATTTAATAAATAAATAATAGAGCTTTTCAGTCTAATAAAGCTAATAGAGCTGGGTGGCAATATCAGATTCTGTGTGTAATGTGTGATTGTATTTTGGCTTGAGGATTCAGATTCTGTAATGTGAATTAATTCCCTGGGTTTTTTTTTTCACTTTGAGAAGTTCAAAATTCCAGCAATAGTTTCCAGTTATAGAAGATTATAGACTTAGAGCTGGAAGGGACCTCAGAGACCGTCTTGGCCATTTTACAGATGAAGAAACTGAGGCCCAAGGAGACTTAAGTCACTTGACCAAGATCACTTAGAATGAGGGATGCTTGTGAAGATTCCAGGTGTTCTTTTTGAGTCTGTGCTTTGGAACCTGGAATTATCTCCATCTGTGCCGACCATTTCCCGCCTTAGAGAGAAATCACTAGATGCAATAAGATGATCTCATTTCGGGTTGGTTCTTGGAACTGATATTTCCCCCTTGGGGCGAGGTGGGGAAGTGGGGAGGCAGGAAGAGGACTTAAAAGAAAGCCTTCATTTTCAGTGTGTTTATTTCAGTTTTTCCTCGTTATGAAGTACTCAGAGCGGCTGAGCGTGTCAGATCTGGAGAATGTGATTATACAAGAGAGAGATTTTTCAGAAAGGAAAAAAAAAGCAACCCATCAGAAATCCTAATATTGCTACATGAGTTTAAATAAAAAAGTTAGAGATCAAAACACGAGTGGGCTGCAAGCTTGAAAACTTCTCCACCAAACAGCAGCAGGCGTGAAAAAAAAAAAAGCTGGTGAGAAAACACACACACACACACACACACACACACACACACACAAGCAAGACAAGCCCATGTGTACAGTTACAAAGATACCCCTCCCCCACACACAGAGAGGCCCTGAGAAATGTGGGCCACGAAGGCGTTTCTAATTAATTTGTCAGTGGTTTTGCTTGTGAACACCTTGGGGGAGGGACCCAGGCTTTAGTGGGGTCAGCAAAGCCTGGCACCTGGTCTCTGAGCTCTGTGAATAATCAACACTGCTTCCCTGGCTGGGAATATGTTGTTTAAACTTAAGAGTTACTCTGCTGACATTCCCAGGGGCATCTCAAATGTTCTATGCACCAAAAAGGACTTATGTAGCCAGTCAAGGCACTCATTTCAGTCTGTTTGAGCTGAGCCCTCAGGATTTAATTCAGTCACCCATGCATTGGGATATCATCAGTTATCACCCATCTCTGCATTCCTATCCTTGTTCTGTAAATGAGAGTTTTGAGAGCTCAAGATTTTTCTGCCTTGGGCCTGAAATGGTCTTTGTGGCAAGAATTACTCCATGTAGATAGTTAAGAAAAAGAAATGTGGTTCAATCAAGATAAAAAAACCACATGCGGGGTAAGGGAAAAAGGCTTGCTGATTTCTCTAGGATCTTCCCAGTTTCCCCCAGTTTTGTGATTCGATTTTGTTCATGTGCATGTGGAAAGAGCTGTCTTTGGTTCTCCAAATCCCCTGCTGAATCGATCCTAGGTGGAGAGCTGAGAAGTTTCACCCTTTCATTTAATAGATGGAAGGAACATGCATTACCCAGGATCAGTCAGATAATATCAGAGGTAGTATTGGGACCCAGGTCCTCTGACTCTAGAGCCATTATGTTACTTTGGCCTGGCCTCAGGTCTTCAAAGCGGCTTAATGTAGGGTTGACCTGTTTGGGATTTGAACCTTCAGCCTGGAGAGGTTTTTATATTGAATTGATCATCACCAAAAATCCCCTGGACCGTCTGAAGAGAATTCTCTGTCCATTCTCATTCTGAAGGAGTAAGATAACTCATGGATTTAAAGTTGGAAGGGACTTTAAACACCGTAGGATAATCCATTAAGAGCTGGAAGGTATCCTAGAGGTCATCCAGTGCAATCCTAACTTTATTTTACAGGTAAGGAGACTGAGGTATTTGCTGAAGGGCATATAGTGAGTGAGCTGTAGGGCTGGTATTTGAACTCAGGCCCTATATTCCAAATCCTGTGTTCTTTCCAGTGTCATCCTGCCTCCATGACAATAATAATAACACAGTCTTTTCACATTCATTATTTCACTTCTTTTTCCCAATAGCTATGAGATACATATCAGGGATCATTGTTTCTTTGTTATCCACATTAGCACAGCAGATGGAGATCCAGCCTCTGAGACCCAGGGTACAACTCCTATCTCTGAAACATAGTGATTGTCTAACCCTGAGCAGGTCCCATCCTTGGTGCCTGAGGCTACTAAGACAGAGCTTCTTGACTTTTTTTGTCTCATGGTCTTCTTCGGCAGTCTGGTGAAGCCTGGGAGAACATTTTTAAATGTATAAAGTAAAATACATGAGATTAAAATGGAAACCAAAGGTTAGTGGAAATAAAGGTATATATTTTTTCCCATCTAAGTCTATACATGGATTCCCACTATCAATTCTTGGTTCTCCATTTCTGAAATTGTGGGTTGCAGAAGTGTTGCTATCTGTTGGTGGATGGGGTTTCCTAACCTGAAGTTATGTCTGCCAGTAAAATCATAGATTCTGCCCACAATGGAGGGAGGGAGGGAGAGAGGAAGGAAGGAAGAAGGAAGGAAGGAAGGGAGGAAGGAAGGAAGAAAGGAGGAAGGAAGGAAGGAAGGAAGGAAGGAAGGAAGGAAGGAAGGAAGGAAGGAAGGAAGGAAGGAAGGAAGGAAGAAATAGCTAACATTTTTATAGCATTTAAAGGTTTGCAAGGTACTTTTCATATATTATCACATTTGATCTTCACAGACCAGGGGCCTGAAACTCACAGAAGCTAGCGGCTTGTTCAACGTCTCGTTATCTCCTTCTCACAACAGCTCATTAATAGCAGAGCCAAAAATCGAAACCCAGATCTCTGGGCCCTTAGGCCCAGACTCTTGTTACTTTACTGAATTCTGGAGGCCTTAGGTTGGCATTAGGAGTGGGGAAACCCACAAGACCCTCAGGAGTGGGGAGCCTGTGGCCTCAAGGCCACATGTGGCCCTCTGGGTCCATGTACTTGAGGACCGAGAGGGCCACAGGTTCCCCATCCCCTTCATCTAGTCTATTTCTTCTTTCCTTAAATGATCTCCCCAGGTTCCTAAGGCCCAAAGAACTCGACAAAAGCCACTGGCAAAGAGTGCAGCAATTGAGAGAAGAGAACCATGAGTGAGTGGGCTGAGGTTGGGGGTAGAAAGAAGAAGGGAGGAAATCCCTCCTTGGGTTCTCTGGGAAAGTATCCCAAATGTGGGAGGTGTTTCTGCCAATGCGGCTGGTGTCTGGTGTCTGGGGAAGCACAGTTACTGCTCATCTCCCAGTCAGACTTCCCGAACGAGCCACAGCTGACAGTGCTGAATGGGGAGGCGATGTGGGTCAAATCCCCCGGGGGATGTAAACACCTGAAAATCAGGCTTATTCCCCTGTACCTATTCCTTGTTCCCTCCTGGGATAGCCAGTTGTACCCAATAAAAGTTCCAGGTATTTTTCCCCCCAGACAGCAAAGCCCTAAGAGAGAAAGTCTCCATGGGCTTGAGAGAAATGCCGAATTACCAGAGGAGACTCCACCTGCTCTCCAATCCTATTTAACCCAAGTGACTGTTTGTTATTTAGCTTGAGTAATAGTTTTATTATTTAGACCGAGCAACAAAATTAGTAGTTTGCTGCAACACTAAACAACACTGAGCCCGGAAATGTGCTTACACACACCCATAATTGCCTGCGTATGAGCAGAAAAGGGCCATTTTAGAAGAATTTTCTGTTTTATACTCTGCTGGCTTTGAGGTAGGGAGGAAGGGGGGAGGTGAAGCATAGTATTGTCAGTCAGTAGCATTTAGTGATTCACCTCCCTGCTCCTTTGTCTCTCTCTCCCCTTCTATGATTCTCACTGGGAGTTTCCCTCTCCCACTACCTGATTCATTAAGGATTGGGCTGAGGGCTTTGTGACTTACTTAGCAGGTCAGGTGCGTAACTGAAGCTACAAGGTGTTTGGGGAGATTCCATGAGTCACATGTTCCCCTCAGGGAGAGGAGAAAAAATACCATTTCCTTCTGGTCCCCTTCTCTTGACAGTATCTATTTCTGAG
Organism: Phascolarctos cinereus; assembly: GCF_003287225.1. Taxonomy (NCBI): domain Eukaryota; kingdom Metazoa; phylum Chordata; class Mammalia; order Diprotodontia; family Phascolarctidae; genus Phascolarctos; species Phascolarctos cinereus. Next base: position 219,453,977 of record NW_027555847.1, read on the forward strand.
AGCGGTGTAAAACCCATACTTGGAACTATGGGAGTGGGGTTGGGGGGAAAAGGAGTTCATAAGCTGTACAGGTTTCATTTCTCCCAAGGGTTAGAAATCCCTTTAAATCAAGGGTTCTTAACCTGGGGTCCGTGGATAGGTTGAATGAACTTAGATGGGGAAAAATTACATATTTATTTTCATTAACCACTACCTGAAACTTAGCATCTCCTTCAATTATTAATTTTTTAAAAATTTCTGAGAAGGGTCCATTGGCTTCACCAGATTCTTTGAGGGATCCTGGATACAAAAAGTCTAAAAACCTCTGCTTTAAAGAATGAGCCTGTACCAGGGATGCAGTTTTTAGCAAAGCCACCAAAATGACTGTCTGCTACTTGTGCTTATAAAGTTTTAGGCACTTTCCAGGGTTGCCTTTATTTTTGATATTGTAATTCACCCCCACTCCATTTCTTGGGAATAACAGTTTGTGGCAGGGAAGTCATATGGCAAGAGGCCTAAGGCATGGGGGGAGATCATGGGTCTGTGTATAGAGGGAGGACCTGTGTTTAAAGCCTGTTTCTGCTACTTATTAGTTATGTCTGTCTGCAAGTCACTTAAATTCCCTGAGAATCAGTTTCCTTAAATATAATGTGGGATAACAGACTTGGTGAGATAGGATCTAAGACTGGACTGTGACTTTGGAAGGGTATACCTTATTTTATATTTAAAATTTATTTTTTTTAATATACCTTATTTTAAAGGAACAAGTGTGTGAATGTTTGTATGTATATGTGTGTGCGCTTGTTCGTGCGGATGTAAGTGCGTTTGCATGTGTGTGTGTGTGATCATATGTTAAGATATACTCATCTGGGGAGATACAGGAACTGGAGTGGGGTGTGGTGAGAGAAGTATTGTGGAGAGCATTTGAGTGTAGGTCAATAGAAGTAGAAACCAAAGGGATACTATTATTTGGAGACTGTTACAAACGACCTGGATGGAAAAAGGAAGTAGATGAGTGGTCTGAGAAATAGATAACAAGCCTGGCATTGAGTAGAAATAGGGGCTTCTTAGCCAGACATTTACTGGCGTTCTTTCTCTGCAGCGCAGTTAGTGATTTTTCAATTCACCATAATAATCATAATAATAATTTTATCTGTAATAATTTATTTTATCTATTATGTCTATTTTAATAATTATTATCTATAATTATTTATCTATAATATAATAATTTATCTATAATTGGATCAAATCTAACAAGATAAAATTTGAAGAATGAATGAAGGTAAAGTCTTACACAGGCTCAAAAAAAATCAATTTCAGTCAACTAGTATTCATTCATTGCCTACTGTGTGCTACACACTGACAAATTAGGAAGAGTGTGGCTAGCCATCAGTTGATCTGAAAAAGATCAGGATTTGGGTGGACTATATATGTATCCATGTTGTTGTTGTTGTTGTTGTTCATTCATTTTTCAGTCATAGCTGACTCTTCATCACTCAGTTTTGGGATTTTCTTGGCAAAGATACTGGAGTGGTTTGCCATTTCCTTCTCCAGCTCATTTTACAGATGAGGAAACTGAGGCAAAAAGGGTGACGTGACTTGCCCACAGTCATAAACTAGTAAGTATCCAAGGCAAGATTTGAACTTAGGAAGATGAGTCTTCCTTATTTCAAGCCTCGTGCTCTATCCACTGAGCCACCTAGGTGCCCATATGTATCCATATGGCTTCATATGTATCGACAATGTAGTATGGAAGCAAAAAAAAAAAATCGAATGCAATGTTTGCATTTGAATGCATTGAGGTGCTTAGTGTCCAGGTCTAAAGAGGTGGTAGTCTGTCTGGACCCTTCCCTGGCTAGAACATATCTGGAATATCAAATTCAGTTCTAGGTACCACATTTTAGGATGGGTATTGATAAGCTGGAAAGCATCCGAAAGAAGGCAACCAGGCTGATGAGAGGTCTTGAGGTCATTCCATATCCGTTGGAAGAGCTGGAGAGATTTAGTTTAGAAAAGGGAAGACTTGGGGGCGGGAGTACATGATAAGTTTATGAAGGGCTGTCTTTGGGAAGAGAGGCTAGACTTGATGCCAGAGGGCAGAGGCAGGAGCCAAGCAGATGTAGGTTTGAGATAAGGGAAAACTTCAACAGTTGAAGCTATCCCAAAATAGAAAAGGTGGCCTTGGAAAAAAAAGTGGGTTTCTCCTCTGAGAACAGAGGCCAGGTGACTACTTGATGGGTATGTTGTAAAGGGAACCCTTATTCTAGTGTGGATTGGACCTCCAAAGTCCTATCTGATTTTGAATTTTTGCATGAAAATTGGAGTACCTATAGAATGCCATAGAAATTTGAGTGATTTGAGTAATTTTGATTCTTCTTCCTCTATCCCCACCCCAAAAGTATGGTATAACGGCAAGTATCCTGAACTTGGAGTCCTAGTACCCAAATTCAAATTCTGGCTCTGCCACTTTCTATTGGTGGGACCCTGGCCAAGTCACCTTGAACTACCCACGCTTTAGTTTCTTCATCTGTAAAATGAAAGGCTTGGAACTCATTTGCCTCTAAGTTTCCTTCCAACTCTAGATCTCTGGTCTTTTGATCCCCTAATCCTATGAAGTCTGTTGTTTATTTGTTATGGACTGTCCTCTTTGCCAGATGGATCTGAAGGAAGTCCCTAGACTTACGGAGGGTGATAGATGTTGGCTCATGGCCTCCTTGTGGGCTGGTGATTGAGTTGGGTTGAGTTGATTGTGTTTTTAAGTAGGGGGTGGGAGGGAGGACTCACCAGACCTTTCTGACCTTGGGAAGATTTTCTTCGGAACACTGGCACTGATTTCTGGAGGCATTCTGAGTGCTAATTCATAGCCCCAGGTCTGAACAGCTGGAAATCAAATCTGTGGGTCAAACACAAATCAAGGAAAACAAAGCCCTATTGCTCCTATCCATATCTGGAGCAGAAAGTCTGGATTGTAGCTGGTTACTGAATTGGCAAAAGTGACATTTACAAATCAGCAAACACCCTTCACAATTTTTATTGGTTTACTTGAATTTTACTCATTTCTTTTTAAAGTTTTATTAATGTTCTTTGGGGTTTTTTTTAACCTAACAGTCATTTCCTGATATGCCTCTGGGCCTTTGATAGGATAGGATTTAGAGGATATCCTCTTTAGTATCATAGATATAGAGCTTGGGACCTTGTAGGCCATCATGTTCAAACTCCCTCACAATTTTATAAGTGAAGAAATTGAAGTACAGAATGATTGAGTGATTTGCCTAGGTTTATGCACCTAGTGTCTGAGGCAAGATTTGAATCTAGGCCCTCCTGACTCTAGTCCAGTGCTCTATTCAAATCTTCATTTGGACACTGTGCCCCTAGCCTTAACCTCTCTCAGCCTCAGTTTTCTCACCTGTAAAAGGAGGAGATTGAACTTGATGGCTTCCATGGACCTTTCTATGATTCTATCTGTGTTAAGAACCTTATGACAGAGAAAAACATTTAGGCACTACCAATGGATAAAGGTACTGCATCCAGCATCTTTATCCAACATTCCATACCCATTGGCCCCCACCTCTCTATGCCTACCTCCAATTTTTAAAGCAAAAGATGAAGGTGCTTTTCCTCTCATACACTCCAAATTCAACATAGGGACCTCTTTGGTCCCCAAAGCCTTTGGACTCTGTGCCTGACCTAGACACCTGGCCTCTTGTCTCCATACCATGCTCCCTATGGCTTCTGAGGATACCTATTACACCCCCAAACTCTACTCCTGGGATCTGGTGATTGGCTGGTGTAAACTGCATCCTGGGACAGGGAGCTCAGAGAGGTCTGTCAATAAGGTCTTAGCTCTCTTGACAGTCTGTGAGAATCCTTCCTGTCCCATCCCCTGGAGCCTGAATAGGACACTCAAGTTATCATGTCAGGTTTGGGATGGGGGACAGGGATGTGGCATCTGGTGTCTGGTTTGAGATGGAAAGGCATGACATATGGTGTCTGGTTTTAGGATGGGGAGGGGACTTGGCATCTGGTGTCTAATTCAGGGATATGAAGACATGACATCTGTCTTCACATATTTGAAGGACTACCTCGTAGTGAAGAGATATTGTCTTGTTCTGTGTGGTACTATAGGGAAGGAGCTAGGACGACAGGCAGAAGTCAACAAAGAGACTGGAAGGGAACCAGCATTTATTAAGCGCCTACTAGGCCAGGCACTGTGCTAAGTGCTTCACGAACATTATCTCATTTGATCAATGTGAGGCAGGTATTACTATTACCTCCATTTTACAGTTGAGGAACCTGAAGCAGACGCAAGTCAAGTGACTTGCCCAGGCGCACGCAGCTAGTAAGTATCTGAGAACAAATTTGAACTCAGTTCTCCCAGACTTCAAGCCTACTGAGCCATGTAGCTGCCCTACAATACGAATTTTTTTAGCTTTCTATTAGGAACTTCCTGACCAGTAGAGCTGCTCCACAATAGAATTTGCTGTCTTAAGAAATCGTCAGATACCTGCCACTAGAAATCTTGATGATCAGGCTTGAAACTAGCTTCATTGCTAGCAGTGGAACTGGCTGTCCCACAATAAGGTGGTGAAGTGGGGCTCCCTCCTACTGTTCCTTCTAGGCTTCCAGTGTCACTGGACCAAAGAGGCTGCATCAGGTGCCAAAGGGCTTTATGGATCTAGTCCAACTCTCTCACATTATAAATGAAGAAACTGAGGCCTAGGGCATTTAAGGGACTTGCCCAAAGTCACACAGTTACTAAGTGTCTGAGGTAGGATTTGAATTCAAAGTCTTTCTGATTCCAGCACTCTGTCCATAGCACCTATCTGCCTCTCAGTTAACTCAAAGGAATGATTCACTAACAGTTTACTTTCATCCCATGTGATGGATGAATAAGAGGCATATTAGGAAATAAAGGACATCACATCATATGGAAAGCTGCCTGCCAGTTAAGGCTTCCTAGTTTCCCTAGGGCATAAAACACTGTACAATATGGTTCCTAGCCACTTTCAGACAATTTTTATTCTCCTTCATCACTACATTCCAGCCAAACTGTTTTCCTGAGCTTCCTATCTCCATGTTTTTGCACACACCGTTCCCCATGCCTAGAATGCATTCCTTCTTCAACTTTCCCTCTTAGGATCCCTAGCTTTCTCCAAGGCTAAACTCAAGTAGAACTTTCTAGGCAAAGCCTTTCCTAATCCTCCAGATTGCTCAAAACTACCTTGTACTTACTTGTCACATAAATGCTATGTTTCTTTGTAGAGTGTAAGCTTCCTGAAGGCAAGGACTGCTTCATTTTTGTCTTTATGTCTCCAGCACTCATTGCTCTTGACAGGCATTGAAGAGACGCTCAACTGTAATGCGTTGAGTGAAGTGGAAGAATGAACTCTCACTAGGTTAGTGTTTCCCAAATTGTACTCTGTGGCACCTGGAATCAAGAAATTTAGAGTGGAAAGAGGCCTTGGCAGTCACCTGCTCCAACCAGTACCTGAAAGGAATCCCCTAACACTGCTCACCTGACTAAATATAAATAATTATCCAGTCTCTGTTTAAAAACCTCCAAGTGAAGGGTAAACTCACTGCCCCAGCGAGGTGGTACAGTGGATAGAGCCTCGAGTCCAGAGTCAGGAAGAATGGAATTCAAGTCCAGCCTCAGAAACTTCCTAGCTATATGTCATGGGACAAGTCATTTAACCTTTGTCTGCCTTGGTTTCCTCAACTGTAAAATGGAGAAAATAATAGCACTTACCTCACAGGACTGGTGTGAGAGTCAAGGGAGATAATGTCTGGAAAGTGCCTGGTACACAGGTGGTGTTTAATAAATGCTTATCCCGCTTTGAGGCAGCCCATTTTACTTAAGGACAATTAGGAAGTTGTTTTCCCCTAATATCAAGTCTAAATTTGTCTCTTTATTATTTCTACCTATTGCTTCTGGTTCTCTCATCTGGGGTAAAACAAACAAGGTCTGCATGATGGCCCTTCAAGTACTTCATCACAGCTGTTAGATGCACCCTGAGTCTCTTCTTCTCTAGGCTAAATGCCTCTAGGTTTTTTTTTTGTATTTTTTTTTGTTTGTTTTGTGTTTTTTTTTACTGAGGCAAATGGGGTTAAATGACTTGCCCAGAGTCACACAGCTAGTAAGTGGCAAGTATCTGAGGCTGGATTTGCACTCAGGTCCTCTTGACTCCAGGCCAGTGCTCTATCCACTGTGCCACCTAGCTGCCCACATCCCCAGTTCTTTAACATATTAAGTTAAAGAATGGGGACTCAAAGCCCTTTCCCATCCTGGCTGTTCTCTTGTGGACATTCTCCAGATGATCAAACTGTTATTCCCAGAACTGAATGCCATAGTCCAGTGGAGCTTTGACCTGGGCAGAGTATAGAGACTATTGTCATCTCCTTATTCTTGGAAGTCATACATCTTGTAATGCAACCAAAGGTGGCATTGACCTCCTTGATTAGGATCCACTGGAACCCTCAGATCTTTTTCAGCCAAACAGCTGTCTGGTCATGCCACCTCAGTCTTACTCTAAAGGAGCTAATTTTTTTTGAAATCCAAGTGTAAGTATTGAATTTTGTCTTCTTAGATTCAGCCCAGTGTTCTAACCTGTCAAGATCTTTTTGGATCCTGACTGTAATCCAGATATCTCCTATCTATACTATTTCCCCAATCATTGATAAAAATGTTAAATAGTGCGAAGGGCCAGCACAGAGCCTTGGGGCACTCTACTGCAGCCCTTGTATGTTGAACTATTCATATTAACCCTTTTATTCTGTGTCTTGTGGTTAGAAGTTCAATGAGAAAATTTCTATACTAAGCAATATTTACCTTCAAACAGTATTAAATTTTGAATCAATAAACCAATTTGGGGGGTAGGAAAATCAGTGTATTTTTTCTCAAAAAGCTCTGTCATCCTCATTTATCCTAGGGAGTACCCCATAAACCTAAGCTCCCTGGATGTTTCATGGGCATTAGCAATATATTTAAAGCCCTAGTGTTTTGAGGCCAAGTCACTTTGGAAAACACTGGTACAGATGCATAGAGTAAATGACCCTCAGAGCTGGAAGGGGCTGGAAGGCTCACTTACTTCAATCTCAATTTTTAGGTTGGGAAACTGAAGCCTAGAGAGGCTGTGAGTTAGTGACAGGTGGGACTAGCACCCAGGGTTCCTGCCTTCTAATTCCTATATTATCCCTCTTGGAATTTTGTGGCATTAGAATAGTGCATGCCAGTCAGGAATGAGGGAAGAGGGAGTGAAACAAGAAGGATGCTCAGAGATACTAGAGCACTGAGATGTTAAGTAACTTGTCTGTGAAGGTCAGGGGTCAAGTCTAGGAGGTCACGTAGCTAGGGATCAGGATTAGGATCCCTGGCTTAAGGACTGGAGAGATAACATGGTACAATGGAAGGAGCCCTGATCCTAAAGTCAAAGGACTTGGGTTCAAATTCTGCTCTAATGTTTGCTCCCTGTGAGACTTTGAGCAAGTCACTTCATTTCCCTGGGTTCCTTTTTCTTCTTCTGTAAAATGAGTGAGGAGGACAAGATGGACTCTAGGTGGTGCAGTATATAGAACACTGGGCCTGGAGTCAGGAAGACGGAGTTCAAATCTGGCCCCAGACACTATATCTGTGACCCTGGGTAAGGCACTTAACCTCTGTCTGCCTCAGTTTCCTCAACTTTAAAAACAACAACAATAACAATACTAATAGCACCTACCTCCCAGGGTTGTAGTGAGGATCAAATGAGATAATACTTCTAAAGTGCTTAGCATAGTACCTGGCACACAGTAGGCCCGATATAAATGCTAACTCTGAATTCATCTAGAGAGAGCTGTGATCCTATGACTTGAGAAAATTCACGGATGCAGGCAGAGAGTCTGGAGAACTTAGCACTGTGCATTAAGCATGGTCGCTGGCACATAGTAGGCGCTTAAATGCTAATTGACTGACTGACTAAAGGTCAGGATCTAGGTAAGGATTCTGAAGACCAGGCATGGAACACTATAAGGAAATGCTCTCCAACCTTTCCTAAGGTTCGTCCCAAATAAGGAATTCAGTGCTAGGCCTGTTCTTTATCTAATCATTAGCCTACTGGGCACTCTAGGAGCTCAGCTGGGGTCCAGTGTCCTCTGATTCAGAGCTTTCAGCTTGGCTCCATCTTCCCTCTTCCCAGTTCCCCTAATTCCTTCTCACAGCTGAGACAGGTTAAGTCTAGCAAAGAATGTATTTACAAGGACAGAATAAATGCATAAATAATTCAGCAGATGCAGAAGGTCAGGAAACATGAAAGTTTTTGACCAGAACAGCTTCTGATCAGCTATATAACTTGCTAAACCCATCCTTTCCTTTTTCAAAATATGCAGTTTCACTGATGTAGGTGCTTTGTCTACCGAGGCAGATCCCAGTCTCCCCATGCCTTAGTAGATTATCCTCATAAATTTCAGGGGCTAAAATAAATCCATCACCATGCTCCATACGATCTAACTTTCTGACCGTAGATGAGTCTGACAAGGTTGAACAATGGACACAGAGTCCAGCTAATTGAGAGTAGAAATTGTTTCATTCTTTTTCTGTGTATTCCCAATGCCTAGCTGCAGTGCCTGAGCACACAGCAGGTGCTCGATAAATGCTTTTTGAGTGACTGGTTGATCTAGACCCATTACTGAAATCTTTTGCAGCTTTATAGGATCAACCAGAGATTGTCATTTGTTGGTATAGCAACCAGGGTCATCTTCTCATCATTATAAGGCATCAGAATGGAATTTAGTAGGGGGAAAAAAACCTTATTTTTTTTTTCAGCGGAGGGGGTCTGTATCTTTGTCTCTACTGGTATAAGGAATTTCCTTCACTGCTAGAGATCAGCAACTCATGTGTCATTTATAGTTTTAAGAGAATTGTCTCTTGACTTACCAATGGTTACTCAGTTAATATCTGTCAGAGGCAGCAGCTGAACCCAGGTCATCCTAAGGATTCCCCGAGGCCAGCCTTCTAGCCAAGACAGCACATTGGCTTTCAATCTATTCTTTAGTCTAAGCTACCTAACATTTATTTAATGCTATAACATTTTCAAAGCACTCTACACACATGACCTAATTTGACCCTCCCACCAGACTTGTGATGTACATAACCATCATCCCCATTTTACAGATGAAGAAACCAAGGCTGAGATGGGTTAAGTGACTTGACTCTAGGGTCACACAACTAGGAAGTGTCTGAGGCAGATTTGAACCCAGGTTTTCTTGACTTCCAAGTCTGGCATTCTATCCATCCTGCCTCTCCCCAAGACCTTGACACACCTTGAGTAGCTTTTACTGTAATTCCTTAGGTTCTGGGGCTGCGTGCAGGTACCAGAATGGCACCTATTTCCTCCATGACACTCCTAACCGGCTTTGCAATCCACCGAGTTTCCGATGCCCTTGGCTGAGCCTACAGGTTAATCTTAAAGTCAGTATCACAGTCCTGTCAATTCAGGAACAGGCACAACTGCCTGGCATTCCACCCACATGGTCCCATGCAAATGCTGACTACTGACTTTTTGACCCAGTTACCCGTTCTTTGTTCTTCACCAAAGGGTGGTGGGGGTGGGAAGGCAGTTAAAGAAGAAGAAATATCATCTACATTTAAATTCAGTTTCTGACTACCACCTACCTCCTCTCCCTCCCCCTCCCCGGAAAAGGATAAATCATCCCCAAGTGACCCACAAGCCCTAATTCTTCATCGGCACCAGCATGAAGAATAGAATTTGACGCTGACTCAAAGACTCTATGAGCCACAGGCTCCCTGGATACTTCCTGCCCAAGGCCAGAATTTCTCTCAGAGAATGGAAGGGTCTAAGCCGACACCAGCAGGCAAAGAGGTAGACCAGACCAGAGCGGGGGAGGGATAGGACAGGTAGCGAAGCAGCTACTGACCCCATGATGCGAGTGGGAATGATTCATTCTGGGAATGCTTCCCTCTGTTACTGTGAACTCATTTGTATACCCAGTAATTGCAAATAGGAGGTCCTGAAACTGTTGCCATTTTTCCATCCACTGATACACATCGCCCTTTCTTGATCTCAGCCCCACTATTGAGGTCTGAGTCTAATAGCCGGTGTTGGTATGGGTTAAGTCAAGTTTTCTGAAGAGACAGGGTGTTTCAGTCAAAGTAGCCCCTGTGTAGCTCTGGATACTAGTGTGGCTATACATGGGCTCAGAACTAGATCCCTGGCCTTGGAAGCCAGGTCTTCCTGGCTTTCATGGGTTTTAGTCCCACTTACAACACCTACTGGCTGTGTGACCATGAGCAAATCACTTAACCTCTCAGCTCTCTAAGGCAACTCTTTAAGACTATCATTTGCAGAGATCTACCAGAGAATTTCATTCCTGGGGCATTCTCTTTACCAGTGAAGTCACAGATCTGGTCACTATCTCTATCCTGTTATAAATACCAGATCTGTTCATTCTGTGCACATTTATTCAGAGCCCACTACTGCAGACCGTTGTACTAGGCACTAGGGAAGATACAGAGCTTAAATAAGACATGGTGACTGACTTCAGTCTAGTGGGGGTTAAGACAATGAATAAAATAACTTTAATACTCAATATTACATTATAAGTTCATTATAGAATTTCAAGATGAAATGCTATATTAGCAATTTAACAATAGCAAAACAATATAACCTTTGTTTTTGCCACCATCTGTGGAACCCTGAGTAAGTTTTTACTTTTCTAGGGCTCAATTTCATACTCTAAAATGAGTACTTGGTGATCTCTAAGGTACTTTCAGCTTTGACATTGAGTCTAGTGCCTAATGGATAAACTCTGGCTAATGTCAGCATTAATTGGCTAATCTTAGCACTAGCTGGAGAGGTCTGGTTAATGATTAAATCTTTGGAAGACCCAACAGGGGGTCTGCTCATTAACTGGTCTGCTAGAGGGGTGCTTACACACTTGAAGTGTTGATAATTGCTGGTCATCAGTGGTGCTAATTGAATGATAACACTGTTGCAAATTTCTGTTTGTTTTTTCAAGTTTTAACTTGAGCCAGACCTCTCCCCATTGATGTTAAGGGTAGCTAATGTTAATCTCCCCCCTACTGGTTCATCCGTCCTTTGCCATTCTTTTCTCTCCCTTTTTCTTCTTTGTCTGCTTTCTCTCCCTTTCCCCTATACTGCAAAGTTACATTCAAGTAGGAGATGTGCTTGCTGACTGTTGTGCAAACAGTATGTACAGTTGCACAATAATAAATCCAGGTCTCCTTTGCCCATTGACCTTGAAATGTCCTCAACTCTGTATGTTCTAGTACTCTTCTTTTGTGGCCCTCCATCCCCTCTGAATAGTGTATCCACTCTTAAGGCTAATGGGAATTTGGAGATGGATGGTTTCCATGCTAACCAAATCAGAAAACGCTTGAGGATAGCTGTAGGGCACATTAGGGTCATTAATAGATGTTGAGTAGAGAGAACAGGGTTCATGGAATCATACAGGCATTAACTTTAGGAGTCAGCCAGTCCAACCTATAGGGGACAGCGATCCCCCTCTATAATGTCCTGAAGTTGGCAAAGAAATCCATATCACTGCTACCACTACTAGTCTGGAACTGTGATTTAATTGGTATAGGGAACTTCCAGGTGAGGAAACACCTTTTACCAATGCAGGTCAGCACTTTCTTGGCTTCATCAGCACCAGCATGAAGAATAGAATTTGATGTTGACTCAAAGGCTCTATGAGCCACAGGCTCCCTGGATACTTCCTGCTCAAGGTCCGAATTGCTCTCAGAGAATGGAAAGGTCTGAGGCGACACAGCAAGTCAAAGAGGTAGACTAGGCCAGAGCAGATGAGGGAGTCTTGAGGTGAAGTCTTAGAGATTTACCCACAATCACAAAGTCAGTATGTGTCAGTGTAAGTCAGCTCTCTAACCTCTCTGCTACCAACAGTCCCTTGCATTATAGAAGAATGTAAACTCCTTAAGATGCTCTAAATCACTGTTAATTAGAGAAAATCAAATCAAAATGACTCTGAGGTATCACATCACATCTATCAGATTGGCTAACATGACAGAACAGGAAAATGATAAATGTTGGAGAAGATGTGGGAAAATTGGAACACTAATGCATTGTTGGTGAAGTTGTGAACTGATCCAACCATTTTAGAGAGCAATTTGGAACTATGCCCAAAGGGCTATAAAAATGTACATACCCTTTGACCCAGCAAAACCACTTCTAGAGCTGTATCCCAAAGACATCATAAAAATGGGGAAAGGACCCACATGTAAAAAAATATTTATAGCAGCTCTTTTTGTGGTGGCAGAGAATCAGAAATTGAGAGGATGTCCATCAACTGGGGAATGACTGAACAAGTTGTGGTATATGAATGTAATGGAATACTATTGTGTTATAAGAAATGATGAACAGGCTGACTTCAGAAAAACCTGGAAAGACTTGTATGGTCCGATGCTGAGTGAAGTAAGCAGAACCAGGAGAAGGTTGTACACAATAACAGCCACATTATATGCTTTGATAGACTTGGCTCTTCTCAGCAGTGCAAGGATCTAAGACATCTCCAAAAGTCTCATGAAAAATGCTATCTACATCCAGAGAAAGAACTACTATGGAGTCTGAATGCATATCGAAGCATACTATTTGCTCTTTTTTTCTGTTTTCTTTTGTTTCTTCTTTCTTGTGGTTCCTCCTATTGGTTCTAATTCTTCTTTAAAATATGACTAATGTGAAAATACATTTAATAGAAATATATATGTACAGCCTATATTGGAGGTGGGGAGGGAGGAGGAAATTTAAAACTCAAAAGCTTATGGAAGTGAATGTTGAAAAGTAAAAATTAATTAATTTTTTTAAAAAAAGAATGTAAACTTATTGAAGACAGGGATTGTTTCATTTTTGTATCTCCAAGTCACTAGCATAGTGCTTGCTATATGTTTTTGGAGTGGATCTCTAATTTTACCCATGTAAGGAGCTTTTTTTTCTGAGGCAGCTGAGGTTAAGTGACTTTCCCAGGGTCACACAGCTAGTGAGTGTGAAGTGTCTGAGGTCACATTAGAACTCAGGTCCTTCTTACTCCAGGGCCTGTGCTTGATCCACTGTATCACCTAGTTGCTCCCACGTAGGGAGCTCTTGATGAAGAAAACCCCTGTACCAATCCAGATTAGCATCTACTTTGCATCTTAAAAGTCTTGGAAGGGTCAGCTAGGTGGCGCAGTGGATAGAGCTCCAGTTTTGGAGTCAGGAGGACCTGAGTTCAAATCCGACCTCAGATACTTGACACTTACTAGTTGTGTGACGCTGGGCAAGTCACCTGACCCCAATTGCCTCACCAAAAAGCAAAAAAAAAAAACAGTCTTAGTTGCCTGGGATACTGAGGTCCAGTGACTTCCTTGCAATGGCATAGACAGTTTATGTCAGAAATGGGACGTGGACACAGATCTTCCTGATTTCAAGGTCAGTTCTTTATCACCGGACTACAGGTGGGCAGCTAGGTGGTTCAGTGGATAGATCACTGGAGCTGGAGTCAGGAAGATTCATTTTTGTGAGTTTCAATCTGGCTTCAGATACTTACCAGGTGTGTGACCTTAGTCAAATCACTTAACTCTGTTTGCCTCAGTTTCTTCCTCTGTAAAAATGAGCTGGAGAAGGAAATGGCAAATCACCCTAGTATCTCTGCTAATAAAACTCTAAATGAGGTCATGAAGAGTCGGATATGACTGAAAAATTACTCAACAACAAAAGTACATAGTAGGTACTTAATAAAGTTTATTGAATTGAATTGAATTTTCATGTGGCTTTGTACCTTCCAAAGTCCTTTCATGTCCATAATTATTTAGGTGACTTTGTACAATAGAAAGTGTTGGGGCTGGAGTTCCTGACTTCAGATCCTTGCTCTGCCCCGTAACTTGCTGTGCTAGTCCCCAATCTCTTAAACAGGCAAACTAGATGGCTTCTGAGGCCTCTTTCCAGTTCCAAGTCTATGATGCTGTGCTCCTCTGTCTCCCTTTCCGGACCTCAGTTTCCTCTGCTGTAAAATGAGAGGCTTGGATTAGATACTCTAAAGTCTCTTCCAGGCCTATGATCTTATTTGGTCCTCACAACAACCTAATGAGGTAGGCCCATCAGATGATACCATTCCTATTTTACAAGGCAGGAAATTGAGGCCCAAGAAGTATAAGTGGCTTGTGAAATCAGCCTTCCTGTATTTTGTTTCCCAGACAGTTAGTTTTTATGAATGCTGTGCTCCCTTGGCTCAGTATCAAGACTGACCAGGGCTGGTGATGGTACCCTTCAGAGTGGAGAGGGGATGAGACTCTCACTGATGGGCCACCATGTGAATTGTTTGTCTTGGATAAGTGCAACTAGAAATTATATATGTAGAGTGGAGCTGGGGGCTCTTTACCTACTTGGGGAAAAAAGGGGCTTGTGAGAGGGTCTCAGAAACCCTCTGAGTCCAGCAGTTGCTGCAGAAGGTATGGTAAGGAGGCAGCTAGGTGTTACAGTGAATAGAGCACCAGGCCTGAATTCAGGAAGATCTGAGTTCAAATATGGCCTCAAACACTTTCCTAGCTATGTGACCCATGCAACTCATTTAACCCTGAATGCCTGAAAAACACAAAACCAAACAAAAAACAAACTAACAAAAAAACCAGAAGATGTGGTGAGGAAGGGAAGATAGAACAGGACAGGGACAGAACAGCACTCATATTGTGTCTGGAAGGTTTTCCTTTGTGTGGGATGATGGTTTTCATTTGTGCCATCTCTGTCAAAAGGTGGGGGGCAGGGGAAGGGGAGGATGTGTCAGGCTGAATACTCCAGAAGGTGTCCTTTTACCTCTCTACCAACTCTTAGGGGTTGTTTTATTAACATCTCTTGAATCCACATAAATAAATCCGCTGCCAGGAGCCTCTCTAGGGCACCTCTAAGGGATTTCTCCAGGCTTCCTGTCTGTAATAAGTTATAGAAAGGCAACCTGTGTGAATGATCATCACCATCATTATCTCATCTGCCTGCCTCACAGTTTTGTTAAGGAAAGTGCCCGTTAAAACATAAACCATTCTAGAAGGGTGAGCTGGGACTGTTGGGGCTGTTAGTCATGTTCTTTTCAGTCAGTCTAGCATCACAGGCACAGCAGTGAAGGCAGCAAATAGTCAGAATGGTCCAGGGCTGAGGTTTGGCAGGGTGTAATCATGAAATGATAAAGGGCTAGGGAGTCAAGAAAGGGGAACAGTGTAGTCATTTGTAGAGAGGCACCAAGAGCTGGGGAGATCAGAAAAGGGCACATGTAGGAGGTGGCATGAGCTCAAATTTGAAGGAGGCTAGGAGTCTACAAGGTGGAAATTAAGCAAGAGGGCATTCCAGGTATAGGAAATATCCTGGACAAAAGCCCAAGGTGGTTTAGGGATGTGGAATGTGGTGCATGAATAATAGCTAGTTGGACATCTCAAAAGGACATAGAGACTTTCTGTCATACACCTGAATGGAATCATTGATCATTGAAGTGCTTAAGTCTCTGATTTGCTAGGCTGTTTGAAAAGAATGACTTCTGGTTCTCCTCTTGAATTCAGACCAGAAGTCCACCTAACACACATAGTATACAACACCTAAATGTAGGACTCATTCCTTAAGAGAACTATGCAGAGTGATTTTTAGCCCTGTCCAGAAGGAAGAAGAATGAGAGGGACTAGACCAATTATTTCATTGGGATAAGGAACTTGTCAGTGAGGAATTCCATCTACCAGTGCAGGTCACCACCTGCACAGCAGGTAATTTATGGTCTTAGCTGCTTAGAGCACTGAAAATTTTAGTGGCTTATCCAGGGTCACCCAGCTACTATGTGTCAGAGGTGGGACCTGAATCCAGGTATTCCTGGCTTTAAGGCCAGCTATCTATCCCCTACTCCACTGTTGTTGTTTAGTTGTTTTCAGTCATGTCCAACTTTTTGTGACCCCATTTGGGGTTTTCTTGGCAAAGATACTGGAATGGTTTGCCATTTCCTTCTATAGCTCATTTTACAGATGAGGAAATTGAGGCAAGCAGAGTGAAGTGACTCACCTGGGGTCACCCAGCTTAGTGAGTGTCTGAGGCCAGATTTGAACTCAGGAAGATGAGTCTTCCTGACTCCAGATCTGATGGCTCCTGCCATCCCCCACCACTCACCCCACTACTCCATATAGCAGAATTAAAAAAAAAAATCTTATCCAAATGAGAACTAGCTCTTCTGCCTCAATCCTTTTTTTTTTTTTTTGGCTAGGCAATGGGGTTAAGTGACTTGCCCAGGGTCACACAGCTAGGAAGTGTTATGTGTCTGAGGCTGGATTTGAACTCAGGTCCTCCTGAATCCAAGGCTGGTGCTCTATCCACTGTGCCACCTAGCTGCCCCAGCCTCAATCCTTTTTTCAAAGTCATCAAAGCAAGTTTGTCAAAGTCTGTATGACACAGTACTTTGGAATGCATTTATCATAAGTCAGAACTAACTTGACCCTTGGCACTGCTGATAGCATTCTCCCCCCTCCCCCTTTCTCTTTCTCTCTATTAAATTCACTTGGTTTTGAAGGTCTCTAAAAGGTTCTCCTGAATTTTGGCACAGTTGGGTAATTTGCAAACATATATATGTATCTGCAAATGGACATTTTTCTGTTTATGGGCCAAAACACACACAGGGAGATTCCATTAATTGCAGGAAACTCCTACCATGAATTCAGTGACCTGGATTCCTTTCTTGGTCCAAATGACATTGAGTTTCTGTCCTGGTCTTTGGCCCCAAATGTACGGAAGCTCCTTAAGGTGTTAGGGATTATGTTTACTTTTCTCTTTGTAGTCTTGATGTTTTGCAGAGTGATATGCACAAATGCATATTTCAGGCTTAATATTTGAGGTATTGAATCCAATTATCCATTTCACAGGGGCCTTTGGTTTTGACGATGACTTTCTAAGTATTATAGTTTTTCTGTATTTTCTGAGTATTATATATGTTGTGAGATAGCATGGCATTGGGGATCCAGAGGCAGTCTTGAAGTCAGGAAGACCTGGGTTCAAATCTTCCTTCTGACATATTGTAGTTACGTGACTCTGAGCACGACATTTATCATTTTAGTGCCCCCTAGTCAGCTCTCCAAGACTATAAAAAGGAGCTGCATTGGCAGAGAAAGTTCCTTACTTCCTGTACTGACGAAATCACAGATCCCATTTAAAAAAAAAGGTCAGTGTGCCCTGAGAGACATCCAGGGAGAAGAAACCAGAATATGTAAAGGTTAAAAAAATCACAATGTTCATCACAGCAGACTCATAGTGTCAAGGTTTCAAATCTGACCCAGAGTCCAGGCTTAGGATAAGAACCAGGTATCAGGCAGAACTGGGCCAGTTAGCCTCTCTGAGCCCTGAAAATATTGGTCAAGTTGCTCTGAACTGTACCCAGAACTCAGCATCACTGTTAATAATAGATAGCATTTATATAGCTCTTTAAAGTTTCAAAAGTGCTTTTCAAATATTATCTCAATTTGCTCTCAATACAACCTCCTGGGAAGTAGATGTTATTATTATCTCCATTATACAAATGAGGAAACTGAGGAAGACAGAGATTAAATGACAACTAGGGTCAAATAGCTAGGAAGTGGCTGAGGCTAGATTTGAACTCAGGTCTTCCTAACTCCAGGTCTAACACTCTATCCACTGAGCTTTTGTTGTTTAGTCATTTTTCAGTCATGTCTGACTCTTTGTGACCCCAATTAGTGTTTTCTTCACAAAGATACTAGAGTGGTTTGCCATTTCCTTCTCGTTTTACAGATGAGGCAAATAGGGTTAAGTGACTTGCCCAGGATCATAGAGTTATTTAGTGTCAGAGGTAAAATTTGAACTCAAAATGATGAGTCTTCCTGATTACATGCTCAGCCTTCTATCCACTTTGCCACCTATCTGCCCTATCCACTGAGCTACCTGCCTCAAATCCAGACACTAAATGAGATAAAGAATTGAGCCCACAGCTGCTCTGGGAAGCAAGATCTAGGAACAAGGACAGGAACTCCACTGGCACCTGGACCTAGTGAGAAGACTGGGGAGGAATTTGGGACAAGAGTAAAGGAGATCCTAATATTCAGGAGAAAAGTTCCCCTCATCCATATAGAAATCCTCCCAGGGTGGTTTTCCCATCCACCAGATTATTATTCTTTTGGCATTCTCTGCTACCAGTAAGAAGATTTAGCTTAAGTTTGTAATACTATATATTCACATAGTGCATTCCATAAATTATCCAATTTGATCCTAACTTATAAGGTAAGTAGTAGAAGTATTATTCTCATTTTTACAGATGAGGGAAACTGAGGCTTAGAGAGACAAAATGAGAAAGGATGGTGCCATGGAAACAGTATTGAGATTCGGAGTCAGAGGACCTGGGTTGGGATTCTGGCTCTGCCATTTACTACCTGTGTGACCTTGAGCAATCAATCAATCAACAATCATTAAGCGCCTACTGTGTGACACTAACACTGTGTTAGGTGATGGAGGTACAAACACAAAAATTAAATCGTTCTTGCTTTCAAGTTATTTACAATCTCTTTGGGGGACTCAACAAGTGTACTGGCTAAGTATATATTAAGTATATGCTGAGTAAATGAAAGTAATAATTTTTTTGGGGGGGGAGAAGGCAAGAACATCTGGAGGATTACGAAAGGCCTCATGTAAGAGATGGCATTTGAGCTGAGCTTTGAAGGAAATAAAGGATTTTTTTAAAAATGTGATTTATGTATAACATTCTCAAAAATTCATTTATTTGTTTATTATTTTTTATTATTATTATTTATTTTAAGCATTCTTTTAAAAAAATGTTGAGTTGCAAATTCTTTCCCCTCCATCCCCTCCCCCACCCATTGAGAAGGCAAGCAATATATTAATTATACATGTGTAATCATGCAAAACATATTTCCATATTAATCATGTTGCAAAAAAGCAAGCAAAATAAAGAAAGTGAAAAAAGTATTCTTCAATCTGCACTCAGAGTTCATCAGTTCTCTCTCTGGAGGTCCATGGTATTTTTCATCATGAGTCTTTTGGAATTGTCTGGGATCATTGTCTTGATCAGAGTAGCTAAGTCTTTCAGAGTTGGTCATCCTGACAATATTGTTGTTACTGTGTACAATGTTCTTCTGGTTCTGCTTACTTCACTCAGCATCAGTTAAAACAAAGGTTTGAAATTTCATCATCAGTTGAAATAGAGAGACTGAAGAGAGGAGGAAATACATTCCCGTTTGGGGGGAGGGGGCAGTGTGATAGAGCCCTGTGCAAAGGTTCCCAAAGATAGGAGATTGGCAAAGGAGTGCCATATACATGAAGAACAATAGGAAGGCCAGTTTGGACTATTGTGTGCATAAAAGGGAGTAATATGAAGTGAAAAAGTTAGGTTGAAGCCAGGTTGGAAGGCCTTTAAATGCCAATGAAAGGAGTTTGTATATGATTTTCCAGGTGATAGGGAACAGCTGGAGTTCCTAAGGCAGAGAAATGACACAGTCATACCTCTGCTTGAGTAATATCACTTTGGCATCCCTATGCAGGATGGCCTGGAGAGAGGAGATATGAGGCAGGGAGACAATTAGGAGGCTAAATAGCCAATAATCCAGGTGAGAGGGGCTGGAGGCCTGAACTAGATGGTTCTGGTTGGAGTGGAGAGAAGGGAATGAACATAAGATAGTCTGGACCCAACAAGAAATGGCAACTTGTTGAATGTGTGGATAAGGGAGACTGAGGAGAAGAGAATAACTTCCAAGGTGGCAAATATACATTAGTTACTGGAAGGATGGTAGTATCTTTGACTTAAAATGCTTTGTGCCTCAGTTTCCTCATTTATAAAATGAAGTTAAGAGTAGAAGAGCACTAATAACCTTTCTGCCTCTAAATCTGTGAAACTGTGACTTTCCTAAGGTTGAATGTAAGTGGCAGAGGAGGGCTTTTAACCTCAAATCCAGGGTTTATCCTTACCCCCACCCTGCACCTCATTGTCTCTTACTAAAGCCAGAGTGGGCAGGGGACCACCCCTCCTGAGTGAGAAGGGGCATGAGTTTCTCCCTTGCTTCTCCTTCCACCCCCACCCCCATCCCCATATGCCAGCTACAGTCTTTGTATAAAGGCTCTTATGTCTCCCTCTGACATTGGCTCCAAGTCATTGGGGAGAAAATATTGCTGATAAGCATTGCTGTAGTTCAGGAATACTGTTTGTTGGTGAGTCTTCCTATTGAGACCCCTGAATGCTATTGATTATCCATTGGGCTTTTAAAATGACCATTATGCAACAAATAACTCTTCACACTAGCCCAGAGTGGTGTAATTGACAACACTGTAGTACAGTATCCTGTACATCATAATACACTTGTCCTTCAGGGACATAATGAGCCTTTAAAGGGAAACAATTTATAACCTACCAAGTCAAGCACCTTTCCCAGGGTGTCAGTAGGAATGTGAAGAATGTAAGAAGTTCAGTGTTATCATCCATCTCTAAGGGAAACCTGTTGGATGGAACATGGACAACTGATGCTTGGCACTGAAGAAGGCTCAGTCATATTGCAGGTGGCCAAGCTACTCTTGCTTCCTGTGTTTTCCTTGCATTTCCCTAGACCCTCTGCCCTGGAGAATAGTGACATTAGCAAGCTTGGTGGTGATTGAGTAGTGCTAAGATTAAGTTTGACAAAGTAGCTATAAGTGAGTCAGGATTCAACGAGGTGTTGCTTTAGGATGACACAGTACCCAGAGACACAAATCTAAACCTGCTAATGATGTATCCTTCCAGTTCTGAGAAATAGCCCTTTTTATTTTCTTTTCCTTAAGACCTCAAATCCTTCTATCACCTTCAGCTTCCCTCTTCTTACCATCCTACCCTCTGCCTACCCTTACATGCTATTTATTTATCTTAGTTCAGGATACTCATTAAATAGTGTTTGTTGATTGCTTCATTGACTGTTAGTACTGACTAAGCACCCACGAATTACATTGCAATGTCATAGGCACTTATGATACACATTTAAGAATAAATAGTCCCTGGCCTATCTAGTGAGGATGTTGAAAGGGAGCAATGTAATCATTAAAAATGAACAGTGAAGATGCAATCATTGGCCAAATGGCTGGAGGGGATATGATAGTTCAGGAACTGCAGCTGGTAGTTATAGAACAGAAAATTGGGAGGAGGCAGTGGCAAACCTAAAAACATGTTTTAGAGGAGGTAGGCCCTGAGCTACAACCCAAAAGAAAAATAGGAGGAGAGGTATGGTATGGGAGGCAGGAAGGAGGTCATTCTATGTACAAGGGTGAGCATGGAGAAATTGAGGCACTAATTAGGGTTGCAAAGTCAGTTCAAGAGTCTATTCAGGCTTGCTATTGGACCAGAGACCAGGAGCCCTGTGTGTTTCACAGAGAAACTCATAACCTTGTTTCCTTCTCTGATGAAGTGCTAGACCAGACTTGTTCAGATTGAGACTGTTGTTGGTGCTGTTGTTATTTAACTTTTGCTCCTGAAAAGGACCGTGACATCAGGGAGGTGATGCCATGACATGTAGGTGAATTGGATTAAGTGAGGGAGGGCTGTGCAAAGTCACCAGCCTCACTTTTTCTTCTGGTTAGGTATCCTCTCAAGTAGAAGATGGTAGAGAGGCTACTCTCCATGGTGCTGACCCCCTAATAGGCCCACCTGGGACAATGTTTTACTGTTCAGTAAGTGCTGTGACCAATAAAGGTGAAAATGACCCAGGTTTCCCCAGTCCCCTTTTTTAGATATGTTAATTTGCCCCTGAAGAATAGAGAGTAGTGGTGACAATACAAATTAGAGAATGTGTGTATATATGCATGTGTATAAGTATATGTGTGTGTGTGTGTGTGTGTGTAGTATCTGAGATGTGATTACAAAGTAACATAACTGGTATCTTCATAAGCAAACCAAAATTCATCCATCCATTCAGTATCTCCTTCAAAGTCAGCATCTCCTTCAAAGTAGCCCCCTTGGGAGGCTATACAGATTCCAGCAGTGCTACTGTGACAAAGATGTTTTGAGCCCTGTTCTGGGAACTACTTCAGAGGCTGAAGCACCTTCTTTGAAATGCCCTCTAAAGTGGTCAGCCTTCTCTGGATAGTTTATTTTTAAGGAAATACACAAATGTCACTCAGAGCCAAGTCTGGTGAATGATTTGGTTAACCAAGGTGGAGGATTCCACTTGGGAGCAAAAATTATTTGTAACTAGTAAGCAATGAGATTGGTTTTCCTGTGTGACTTGTAATCTTTCTTTGTAGGAAATTCCCATGATGATCCCCAAACACAGGGATCTGAGCAAGGGTAGAATTGTTGGAATAAATACCTGACTTACAAAGAGGAATGTTTTCAAAAAGTACTCATTTAACCATTGAAGTTCCAGAATGTTTGTGAAAAGATATAGGTTATTTTGTACTCAACACCTCATAGCTATTAAGTAATGATGTGCTGTCCTGGAATGTAAGAGAGTTTTAATAAACCTTATCAATCACCTTGTATGATTCTCCTTTTGCCCACCCACTTTGTACATGAGGAAACTGAGATCCATAGCTGAGAAAGAACTTGATCAAGATCACTACTGGTCAGCAACAATCCTGAGACTAGAGAGTATAGCTATGAGGGACGCTAGATGGCACAATGGATAGAGTAACAGGCCTGACATCAGGAAGACCTGAATTCAAATCTAGCCTCTGACACCTACTAATTGTGTGACCCTGGACAAGTCCTGTAACCCTGTTCTCTCAGTTACTTATCTATAAAATGAGCTGGAGAAGGAAGTGGCAAACCACTCCAGTATATTCGCAAAGAAAACCCCAAATGGGGTCAGGAACAGTTAGACATGACTGAAAATGACTGAACAACAACAATAACAAAGATATAGGTGGATTAGGGTCAGGGACAAAGAAGAGCAGGAATTCCCTCACCCCATTTCCCTGACAACCAGGGAGAGGGGATTGATTGGTGGTTGCTGCTGGGCATGTGTTCAGATCATCTGTGCTAAGGGCGACCATTGAATCTAGCTGTAAATCTGCTCCCTCATGCTCTTAGGAGGCACCGTCTAGAAAGGTACAATCCTTGCCTTGAGTAGGAATCAGAGTGCAGGATTTGAAGAGCCAGTCATTTTATTTTCATGACTGCGTTTAATCCTCTGACCTCCCCGTTCATTTCCCAACTTTTGAGAGCAGAATGCCTTCATTTTCTGTTTCTAGGTATCACTTGAAGGTGCCGAAACTCCCATACCACTTTGTCCATTTTACAGGTGAAGGAGCAAAGGGGACAGAGAAGGTAAGGGACTTGTTCAGGGTCATACAATAATCTTCCCAAGGCAGGACCAAGAGCAAACTCTCTAATGTCATTGCTTTTGAGGACAGCTGGTAGCCCTAGGCACCATGGATAAGCATGGAAAGACCATTGGACAGGGAGTCAGGAGATCTGGGTTATAATTACATCTCTGCCAATAACTTCTATGTGACCAACCTTAAAAAAATAACTTCATCTCTCAAGGCTTCAGCTGAAATAAGGTGATGGTGGTAGAGTTATCTCCAAAGTCTCTCCTACCTCGAAAATTCTGTGAGTGATTCAAATCATTTGGCCTTCTTCCTTTACCCTTCTCCTTTTATTGGTACCCATCTGGTTCTCCCACTTAATTTGATTTTTAAGCCAAGTCATCTCATATCTGTCTAGAGTTTTCCCATTCCCCGTACACACCCCTTTTAAGCTCAGTGACAAGTCTTTCTGTCCCGACACTTTCCAGATTCATTGGCTTTCTATTGTTGCTTTCCTACTCTGGTCTTTACCTCCCCCCATATACCACCGCCCTCCTAGCACAGTACCCAGAATGCCACATCACCCAATCATACCTATCTGCTCTGTTCTCTGATACTCAGGCAGATTCAGGGAAAGCAGAAGGAGTTTGTAAGAAGAGCTTTTTCAAGAAAGTGACATATGCATCCTCTTTGTGGCAGCTTGAATAGACATGATTAGTGGGGGAGAAAATGACAGCGGTTTTTCCTTAGACTCTTCTTTTGAATGGGACCAGATGTAGCAATACCACCAGGGTTCCTTGAGTATGGAGGTCAAACATATCCCACACATGGCTCTTAGCGCCTAAATGCTCACTCCCTCAGACTGCTCACTTTACTCTTACAATCCACATTCCTGTTTGGTTTCCCAGCTTCTTCCCTGAATCATCAGGTATATCTCAAATAAATAGAATCTCAAGAGGTGAAAGGAACCTTCAAGATTATCTAGTCCAATCTGAACCTGAACAACATCCCTGATGTGTGGCCCTCCACTTATTAGTTTAAAGACTTCTTGTGACTGGGGACCCACTTGTTCTCTGAATAACTGGAGTAGCACTGCGGCATTATTTCCTTCTAGGAAAGCCCTTCGCCTAAATGTTTTGCTCCTCTAATATACCTCTCCTTTTGTAGAACAGGCTTGGTTTGGTTAGATTCTTGTTGCTCAATCATTCTTGGTCATGTCCTACTCTTCGTGATCCCAGTTGGGGTTTTCTTGGCAAAGATACTAGAATGGTTTGCAATTTTGTTCTCCGGGCTCATTTTACAGATAAGGAAACTGAGGCAAATTGCTAAGTGACTTGCCCAGGATCATATAACAATAAGTGTCTGAGGCAGGATGTGAACTCATGAAGATGAATCTTCCTGATTCCAAGCCCAGTGCTTTATCCACTGCAACATCTAGCTGTCCTTGCATAGTTTGGGCATTTCAGAATGAGGACAAAGTGAATCACTTGTGGACACTCCCCCTACCCCCCCACCCCCTGCCACTCACCGTTAACAAAAGAAGATTAACTTTGTCATAGCATAGAAAGAATATAGCAGTGATTTAGTTGAGTACCTCATTTCTGCCTCTGTGTTGGTCATGGTGGTCTTCTGGTCAAAAGCCTGAGGGAGGATTTGCTGACTACTCCTGGTGTGATGGCCAGCAGGAAGCTATGTCTACAGTTAAAGCCTTACTCCTGAGTCAATCAACTCTCAAACATAGTTTCAATAATTTTTAAGGAAAAGCTGGCCTAGTCTCTATGTCAGATATTGCTCCTACCACACTTTCAGTATCTGAAATGTTTTTAAAGTAGGAATTTTAAAAAAACACCTTGCATTCCTTGGTTAGAGACATTTAAAATGCAAATTACTTCAAGAAAAGGAATCCATATTGGTTCTTACATTCACTAGAGTGTAAAGGACTGATAGCAAATCCTTTCCTGAGACTACAGTTAGCTAGAGGAAGGAGGAGAGAGAAGCCAAACCTGGAACAGAAGAAAGGGATTAAAAGGGTAGGAGGGGCTGGTGGACCAAAAATAAATCATACTCACGTTCTTCAGTCTTCCTGTCTTGTCATTATTTTCAGTTCTAGTCCCCTCTTTTTAATCAGTGCCTACACATCCTCACTCCCCCCTCACTTCAAAGGGTGCCTAACCCCTCTCACTCTGGGCTGCTATTTGCTGCACAAGATACAAGAGCCCATACAATTCTTATGTTGCCATAATGTGTTGGGGAAAATAAAGGGTGTTGTACAAATCAGTTAAGCTCCTTTCATCTCCAGAGAGGCTGTCCCAGTCCTGGACACGGGTTTACCAAGCTGTGTCTAAAGAGCCAACGTGGAGGATCATAGGGAATGTTTAACTTTGAAAAATGAAACTCCACAAACCATTAGTCCTGGGTGCGGACTGCTACCTCTAGGGTGTTTGGGAAGAAGGAGGGGGGAAAAAAGGTATGAAATCAGTGAGATATTTCAAGTCCAATTCTGTATTCCGGCTCCTATTGAAGCTTAGCACTGAGCATGTTCCGTGCATGTAAGCTAAAGAATAAGCAAGATGGGACTTGGCTTTTAAATTGGAAAAAAATAGCTCCTAGGCACAAACCCCGAATAGTGTCTCTTACAGGAATACTATATGCATATGTTTGGAATAATGAGACCTTGGATTTATGGCTCACCTTCTCTTATAGTGGCTCAGACGTCTGTGTATGTGGGTGACAATATGTGCAGCTACAACAAACATTGATTAAGCTCTTATTGTTTAGAGCGCTGTGGTAGGTGCTAAGGGGTGGGTGGGATAAACTTTAAATAAGAAAAGATCTATGCTCTCAAGGTGTTTACATTGCAGGGGGGGGTTACACTAGAAGAGAAAGTACAGCATCTCACCATGGTTACCAAATATCTTGAGAATTTTTCCCTTGGTTCTTGGCTTTGCCCTGCCAGGAATGAATAACAACCCCTAAAATGATTCCATCTGACCTTCAATCAGCAGCAGAGCCAAAACTAGGGAGGGGTGACTGGGGCTCTGTGCGGGGATGCTAAAATTTAGAAGGCACTGACAGCCTTCAGTGGGTAGAAGCAACTAAGCTTAGCACCTAGTTAGCAAGATTTTGTTGTTGTTCACAGGAGTAATTAGTTAAAACAGGAAGATAACAGATGGCAGGATGCTTCTACCCAGCAGGGGCATCTCAGGAGAGTTTCTACCCTAAAGCTGGCCTTCTATGGCATCTTTTTGGCAGCAGCTTATCGGTATCTCAGGGTCTGTGTTTTCCCACCATGGAGTCATGTCCCTGGGACCTCTTCTATCATTATCATGGGGCCTTGTGTCCTAAGGTACAAGACCTCTTCCTGAGCATTCTGCCCTCACCTGAATTTGTTTCCATCTTGCTCTGGCTATTTATGGCCCTGTCAATCAGGGATGTCACTGATCAGTCAGTCAGTCATTGGATTAGCCTGGACCATGGCTGGAACTCTAGTGACCTATAGAGCCCTATACTTAGTGCTATGAAGAAGTCCTTGGAAAGAAGAAATGGGGTGTGTGTATGTGTGTGTGTGTGTGAGAAAGAGAGAGAGAGAGACAGAGACAGAGACAGACAGACAGACAGAGAAAGACAGCAGACAGAGAGCAAATGCACTTTCTAACAGGGCAGACAGACCCAACCTTCCTAACAAAGACAGGAGATCTTGACTGACTAGCCTATGAACAAGTTCCCAGGCATGTATTGAGGAAATGTAAAGTCATGGAGAGGAGAATAAATCAAGAAGGACTTCTCTGAGGAAGGTCTTGAAAGAGGATACTGCGTTCTTGAGGGAAAAAGCTGGAGGGAAGCAAACACGTCCCCTCCCCAGGTTGTAGAAGACAGACCTCTTGCATTGCCTTGGAGAAAATATCCTGATATCCTCCAAAGCCCTTCTTCCCTCCCTCTCCCCCACCTCAACTCAAGAAACATGGTGTGCTAGGATCCCAGGAGCCAGGTTGTCCCCACTCCCCAGCCAAGATTCTGGCTTTCATTCATTCTCAGGCTGCCTCTCAGAGGTATTTCAATTAATAGTAATTAACAGTCTCTGGGGTTTGGGGGGTGAGTGGGGAGAGGGAAGGGAAGAGACTGTCCAGGATTGTTGGGGATGTATTCCTGGGAAAGATCATTTTTCTGATCCCTCCCCAACATCTCCCCAGTTACCACCACGTCACCATTGTCACCAGGCTCTCTCTCTGCTGCCTGTGTAATAAGTTAAGACAATAAGGGCTCCTACTGGGCTGCTTGGCAGGGAAATGAATCCCAAGGGAGAGTCACATAGGCTTGTTTACTGGTGGGGAGCTTTCTCTGCCTGCAGGGTCAAGGCTTGACAATTAGGTCCCAAGCCAGGTAAACAAAAAGGCCTCAATGTTCTGCAGACTCCTTCCCCCGGCTGGACACGAGAACTCATTAGATCCAGACCATCTCTGTTCTCACCCACACCTCCCTGCCTCTGCCACAGTGATTCTCAATGCTGTCTCTCTTCATCCTTGTATTTCTTCCCTCCCCCCAATCCATCCATGCCCCTGAAGATGCTTAAGGGAGGAGGGTGGGTGTCCAAGATGTCAGAGAGCTGGGGAGGGAAGTGGGCCCTGAGGCCCATACCATGGGCTCGCTCCAGAGCTCCCCCAGTCCTGTGCTGTAGAGCAAGGCTCATGGAGAGAGACAGCAAAGAAAAATAGGAAGCAATCAGCAGGGGCAGTCGCTGTAATAACACACTAAACATGGAAAATTGCATTACATTAGATTCTTCTGTTTCTCCTTGTATAGATGAGCTACAGAGTCATAAACAGGAAATTCACAGGGCCAATGACCCCCTTGCCAGAATTTCAGCTTCTTCTGGTTGGGTAGGGGGAAGGGCAAGAAAGGAAGAATGCCTTCTAGATTTCAGGGCTTCCTTGGCTAGAATCTATCTATTGAGCCATCTCCTTGTCATCACTCACTCTCCTAGTTTCTCAGACCAAGCCCTTTTTTTAGAGAAGTACCATTCAAGGCATCCTGTTATTTTTCCACAGGGCACCTCTAGACCCTGGAAGCCCCAGCACACTGATTCTTCTTCAATCTTTCCTTCTCTTTTCAGCCCTCACGTACTAACAAGACAGGTTTTCCCTAGATTGGACACGCATTCCATTACCCTCAGAAGGAACTCCTAGAGGGTGATATAACTGAGAAGGATATCGTTGGAGCAAGAGAAAGGGGCAAATGTATTAGAAAAGGATCCTAGGGCCAGAGAATCCTTCAGACAAACCTGAAAAGGAAACCAACAGTTTTTTCTGCTTAAGCATTTCCACCCATGTACATGTTCAACTGTACATATCTTACATACACAGTTGTTTGGAAACACCTGTTGATATGTATACATCTGTGTACCCACGTATTTCAGTGCATACCAGGGATTCTCATACCCTTTGTTATCCTTTTGGGGGAGGTGATGGCTCTTTGGCTTTGGCCTGGGGTCCTCCCACACCACTAGCCTCCCACACCCCTTTCCAGCAACTAGGTCTGTGTGTTTAGAGGAAAATGATGGATTGCTATTCTCTCTTCTCCCCCTCCCTGTAGTGCTGTAGAAAGCAGTCGGATATTCGATTGTGTGAATACTTAGGTATGTGGTTTGGGAAAGGGAGAGAAGGGGGAGTCATAATAGGAGAGTACACTGTGAACTGTTCCTGAGTTCTGCATGGCTCTCCCCCTCTGAGCTGGGTTAAGTGAGAAGCACCAGTGGGTTAGTAAAAAGAAGATAGCCTTCCTAGCACAGTCAACTCCTGAGTATCCACATGTGGGCTCTCCGTGGCAAAGGCTGACTTACCTCTGCCATCCAGCTGGTTTCCATGCCGACTCCTCACTGCTGTCGGATTGCTATGTGCTCAAGAAATGTGGTTTTGAAGGCACCTGAGGAAAAAAAATATAATCAGGGTAAGCGAAATCTTCTGTTTAAAAGAAATCAGATACTACATCCCACAAGCTGATGTTAAGTAGTTCTGGATTATCTGCTATTTGGGATTGTCTAAGCCATGACTTCTGTGTACATGATTGAGAGGTTTCTTATTTTGGGCACATATGCACAGACCAGAGTTAGGGCAGTGTCCTCACAAATGGTGTGTCTTGTGCTGAAGCTGACTCAGAGCTCAGGTCGCTGAGGACCAAAGTCCAAGTCCCCTTCCTCCCATGCTGCATTGTTCCCATTTTTCCGGATGGACAGACCAAGACCCAAAGCTATTTCCATGACAAACTCATGTTAACCCACTAAAAAAGCTGAGCTAAATGATCAAACCTTGATGGGGCACTGTACATTAATTGCTCATATCCTTATCCCTCCTGATCTATATCCTCTCCTTCTTCTCTGCTGTAGAAACAAAACAAAACAAAACAAAACACACAACACCCAGAAAGACTACAGCATCACCAGCCTCTGGAAAAACAAAGCACTTCCTGCTTCCAACTTTTAATTCTCTGATTCTTTAGTTTACACTCAAGGAAAAGAAGAGCTTTGTACAGATTGGCTTTCACCCTGGGGAACAGGTGGAAATATCATTTGTCTGAGATGGATTTGCACTCTTCTGTCTTGTGGTTTTCCTCATTTTCTTTGCCATTTTGGCTAATTATCAAAGACATTTGCGGTGAAACCCAGGCGGGCCCAGCCCTTTCCCACCTTAATCCCCCAGCATAGTCAATGGGCTCAGTTGGCAGGGTTCCCCTGGCAACAGGCTATGATGTCACAAAAGGAGGATTAGAATGGGGTGGGGTGGCATGGTGGAAGGGAGTGAAATGGGGGCTAGTGGGAAGCTTTGATTTCTCAGATGACCTTATGAAAACATAAGGAAGGGCCAATGGGGGAAGTATTCCAAGATTACTCAACAAGTCTCTGTTGAGCATTTACTATGTGCCTAGCACTGTGCTGGGTATGAAAGAAATAGGAGGGTTCAATGTTACAGGGAAAGATCATAGAACTCAGAGTCACAGAACCCAAGTGTGAATCTTGCCTCTGCCGCTTACTACCGGTTTAACTTTAAGCAAGTCATTCTTGCTTCTTTGGCCTTCAGTTTTCTCATCTATAAAATGCGGAATTGGACCAGATTGAACTCTTAAGTTGCCTTCCAGCTCTGGATCTATGGTCCTAAATATAAGATGGTAGAGAAAAGGCAGGGACTCTCCTGAGGTCTCCCAGTTTCCCCTCCAAACAACTTTAAATAGTGCCTCAATATACTTATTAGCTGGGTGACCCTGGGCAAGTCATTTAACCTCTATATGCCTCAGTTCCTCATCTGTAAAATGGGGCCACACTGGAGAAGGAAATGTCAAACCACTCCAGTATCTTTGCTAAGAAAACCCTATGGGCAATGCCCATGAAGTCACATAAAGCAGGACATGACTGAACAAAAAACAAACAAACAAAAAAATGTGTTAGATACTGTGCTAAGTGCTGGGGATACAAATACTAGTAGTCAAGACAGTCTCTGCCCACAAAGAACTTACATTCTAATGGGAAAAGACTATACTTCAAGAGGAGCTGGGGGGCAGCTAGGTGGCACAGTGGATAGAGCACCGGCTCTGGAGTCAGGAAGACCTGAGTTCAAATCCAGCCTCAGACACATAATACTTCCTGGCTGTGTGACTCTGGGCAAGTCACTTAACCCCAACTGCCTCGCAAAAAAAAAAAAAGGAGCTGGAAAGGGAACACATGGGTAAATTAGCTGGCGATGGCCTGGAAGTGTTGTCAAGACCTGGATTTTGGCAAGATAAGGCCAGAGCTAACCTATCAAAGCCCAGGGTGGTTATGGGGGTAGATCCCAATTTTCTGGTTAGGAGGGGGTAGAGATGATGGCCAGAATGCAAGCCTAATGACTTAGAATTGGCTGGGAAGTGAATGATAATGTAAGAAAAATGTTTTGCAAAGTTTAAAACACTGTATAAATGTCAGTTATTATCATCTTTACATTTCCCAGCTCAGACAAGCCTCCTTGTTGGCAGTTCAGTTCCTGTTCAAACCCAATGTCTGGATGCCAATAATACCCTTGGACTCTCTTGTTCAATGAACCTGTATTTGCAAGTTCAGAGACCTCAGTCAGGGAACTCATGTTGCTTCCTATTCTGCCATATGCAGCTAGAATCATGCTAGAAATTCCATAGGCTAATTCTAAGCCAATTCTAACCTTCCAGGGAAGAAAGGTTACTTACTATCTGATGTAGACATTGGCATGACTTGTAGGGACTCTTTTTTCCCAACCAATGTAGATGCCAATCAGTATTTTGATATATTTTTCTGATGGTTATTTCTCACCCTACTCCTCCCAAGAACAGCAATGTTAAGTCTTAGTACGCTGAAAACACAGGCATAGCTCTGTTCTATCTGAATGTTTAACTTTTTCAGAGGAACATGAGAATGTGTCATCTCTGGTCTTCATTCTGGAAGCTTTGATGTGGCCTTTGGCCAAAAAAAAAAAAACAGCAAAAGTCTAACCTGTCTCCCTCTTAAGGTCTAACTCCATGATTGTGAGTCAAACCAAACCCATATTTGCCTCCTATCTTAATTGACATTCTCTAATTCATCATTAAGGGCAGCTAGGTGGTGCAGTGGATAGAGTGCAGAGCCTGAAGTCAGGAAGTCTCATCTTTCTGAGTTCAAATCTGGCCTCAAGCACTTATTAGCTGTGTGACCCTGGGTAAATCACTTCACCCTGTTTGCCTCAGTTCCTCATCTGTAAAATGAGCTGGAGAAGGAAATGGCAAACTACTCTAGTATCTCTGCCAAGAAAGCCCAAAATAGGGTCACCAAGAGTTGGACATGACTGAAATGACCATACAACAACAACATCATCATTAAAGAAGTTGGCTGAATGGGTGCTGGAGAGATGGAGAACAACTATATAGAGCTCTAAGAATCAATTACAAGTACCTCTATACAGGATGGCTTGGAGAAGTCTGGCCTAGAGATTGGAATGTTTGACCTCTTGAAAGTTGACCTTGAAGTTAACCTCTTGAAATCCTTTTCTCAACCACGGCCTTTGAGGATCCTCAATGTGGTTGACTAGTTCTACTTTTCAATGAGGCCAGTTCACTAAATGGGGACTATGGAAGCAGAGTCTGCAGGGATTCGTGAAATCCTGAGTTACCAGAAGGCAGAACATGGTGGGACATGGACATAAGCAATGACCAAATCATGGCTTAATGGAGTGTAGCCATGGAAAGTAGAATGGCGTTTAGTGGAAGGAGCATTGGCTTGGGGGTGAGAAGACCTGGGTTCAATCCTGCCTCTGCTATTTGCTCCCTGTATGATCTTGGGCAAATCCCTTAACCTCCCTGAGTCCCAGTTTTATCATCTTTAAAATGAGGGTATTTGTACTAATTGGCCTCTGAAGTCTCGTTAGCTCTAGATCTTTGATCTTATATGAATCAACAAAAATATTGTCATTACTTAGTCATATTCAGTTGTGTCTAATTCCTCTTGACCCCATTTGGGGTTTTCTTGGCAGAGATAATGGAATGGTCTGTCATTTCCTTCTCCAGCTCATTTTACAGATGAGGCAACTGAGGCAAACAGGTTGAAGTGGCTTGCCCAGGGTCATGCAGCTAGTAAGTGTCTGAGGCCCGATTTGAACTCAGGAAGATAATTCTTACCGACTTCAGCCCAGCACTCTATCCACTGTAGCATCTAGCTGTTCATCAACAAAAATATACTGAGGGCCTTCTCTGTCTGGTGTTCTGTGTAAGGAAGGGATTGTGTTGGTATGGGATCACACAGAAGAAGAGATATAGCATAAGGTCCTTCCCCACAAAGAGTTAATAATGTGGTTGGAGACACAAGGCATATGTATTTTAAAAACTTGACCCAAAAAACGTGGTAACAAAATGGTAAATATGGCCCCCTGCCCTAAATTCTTTCTATTGGTGGTTCTACCCTAGATTATAACTTCAAAGTCATCTTTGAGCCTCTTTTTCAGCATGATACCTACTTATTTGCAGTTCTTACTGATTCTGATTCTGCAATAACTCTCATATCCATTTCCCACTTCCCATGCACAGAGCTGCCATCCAATTCTCATTTCTTCTCATCTAGACTATTGCAATATTACGCATCATAGACACTTAATAAATGTTAGCTGAATTGAATATCCTCCTAAAGAGTCTTCCTGCCTCTATTCTCTTTTCTCTCTAATCCATAAGTTATGCTGTTGCCTCAGTAGTTTTCCTAATGTGCTTTCAGTGGCTTTCTTCCCAAATAAAGTAGACACTCCTGATTTTGGCATTCAAGGCTCTCCATCATTTGATTTCAACCTGCTTTTCCAGGCTTCTCTAGATTTCAGCCACACTGGCCTGTTCTTCATGCCCCTTTCTAGTCTTGTTTTATGTTGAAATGGACCCCCCCCCCACTATCATCTATTGTCCCTCCCTTCCTTCGAGGATTAACTATTTCTTCATGAAGTCTTCTGATTACTTCTCTCCATATTCTCGGTTAAAAGTTTTCTTTGTGTCCTCAAATTTCTTATACCATTTTCCTCATACCTTTTCTTTACTTTTGTCTGTCCTTTGTATATGTTTTTTTCTTCCTATTAGAGCAGGGGTTCTCAACTTGGGGTCTCTGAACTTGTTTCTTTAAAAAAATTGATAACTATTTCAATAGACCTGGTTCCCTTTTAAATCCTTTGTATTTTATTTTATGCATTTATAAACATTATTCTGAGAGGGGGTCCATACCAGACTGCCAAAGGGTCCATGATGAAAGAAAGAAAAAGAAAGAAAAGCAAGGAAAGAAGGAAAGAAGGAAAGAAGGAAGGAAGAAAGGAAGGAAGGAAGGAAGGAAGGAAGGAAGGAAGGAAGGAAGGAAGGAAGGAAGGAAGGAAGGAAGGAAGGAAGGAAGGTCAGCCAGTAACCTTTCTCATTAAATGGTAAACTTTCTGAGAGCAGCATCTGAGTTGTATGTATTTTTGTATTTCCCATACCCAGGATAGATTCTTGAATATAGTAGGATTATTTATTAAATTTAATTGAATTGTTGAGATATCACATGAAAGATCCAGTTAGTAAGAACTTGGTCCAGCAGTTCAGAGGAAAGAGAGATTACTGCAAAATGGGATTTTCAAGAAAG
This sequence comes from Phascolarctos cinereus, assembly GCF_003287225.1. Taxonomy (NCBI): domain Eukaryota; kingdom Metazoa; phylum Chordata; class Mammalia; order Diprotodontia; family Phascolarctidae; genus Phascolarctos; species Phascolarctos cinereus. The sequence goes on from NW_027555847.1 coordinate 219,488,321, forward strand.
ACTTCATGGAGGAGATAAGACCTCAGTTGAGCCTCACAATATGGGTAGGCCTCTCTACAACCCACTGAAATAGGTAGGGTGCAGGTATCTTTTTTAATCCTCATTTTACAAATGCAGTAAATGAGACTCAGTGAGGAAGGGAAAGCCCTTTGGTTACCATGAGTGTCCTTGGGCAGTAGGCTAATATTAGAATAAACATCTATTGGACTATTGACCCGAGCTCTGAGGCATAGGATGGTTGCTAGGGCCTGGAATGACTTTGGCTTCAACCAAATTTATATTATCTCAGCTTCCACACAGCTGTTATTCATCCCTAAGCCACTCTTTCCTCTCAAATCCATGCTGTAGAATTCTGCTTCTGTGTGTCCTCAATAATTGCTCTGTAGGCCGTCACAAATACCCAGGCACTAGCCACCTAACACCTATTGCCCTGATGACCAACTTCAGGAAAACATCTCGACCACCTTTTATAGTGCAGGGAGCAGTTACCAATCATGGACAACTGTATACCTCTTTTGCCTTCCATGCATAGCTTTCTGCCTTTCGTGTTTGGTGTCCCCAATTCTAACAAGTATAAAGAAAAGAAACAATAGGGCTAGGTGGCGCAGTGGATAGAGCACCAGCCCTGAAGTCGGGAGGACCTGAGTTTAAATCCAGCCTCAGACCATATACTTAATACTTACTGGCTGTGTGACCCTGGGCAAGTCACTTAACCCCAATTGCCTAAAAATTAAAAATTAAAAAATTAAAAAGAAAAGAAACAACAGAGCGAGAGTAGAAGCATTAGAAACTCTGTCCTATGGCCTGACCCTGGGAGGATTGGCTTTACTTGCCAGAAGAAACCCAACCTATCAAGTTGTCTTTACCTCCCTTCTTTGAAATGGGAACCAAGGGACTTCCCTAGGTCACTGACCACCCCTGTAACCTTGGGCAAGTCACTAACTACCTTTCTCTGGGCTTCAGTTTTTCCTACTTTAACAAGAGAGGTTTGAATTCATTTTCTAAGGACCCTTCCAGCTCTACCATTTTATGACCCATCTCCCCAACCCAAAAAAATCCCTCTAAGGGGGAGCCATGGAAGTGAGGGGCTCTTCCCCAAATGTAGGAGTGGGGAGACAAGGTCATGCAGCATAAAGAGAAATTGAAGCTCAAATGGCATTCCCACCTGGCAATTAGCATACCTCTCCTCCCCAGAGAGGGTCAGTTCCATCATGGTGAGACATCCAGACCCACACAGGCTAGCTCCTCCATCCGGCAGCTGCCTCCCCCAGGGCTCGAGAGCACATAAGAGAATCATGGCTTGCTGTTTTAAAGCTTTTAAGGTGGGAATAAATTTAATAAGAACTCTTTATCGCTAGGTCTGCAGAGCCCCATCTGAGCCGCAAGGCAGAGAGGAGCCAGCATGTGAACCACTTCCTACACAGTCATGAAAATCATCAAAATGGAAGGACCCCTGGAGGTCATTTAGTCCATCCCCTGTCTCCAAGCCAAGATTGCTCCCAGAACTTTGAGGATGTAGATAAGATTTTTCTTTTTTTCTTCCTGATCTTTCCTTTTCCTTCCTTTCCTTCTCCTATTTTTCTTTCTCTGGGAACAGAGATTTCACAGCCTTCATCAGTAAATTGTTCCAGTGCCTCACGAGCCGGGGCCAAGACATTCTTTATGTCTTACCTAAGTCATTTCTACTGCAACTGCTGAAGCTCATTTCATTTTGGCAATGGAGAAATGTATGGCATCCCTTTACAAACATAAAAATAATAATAGTAACAGTGCCTCATATCAGTATAGGGCTTTATGCTTTCCAAAGCACTTTCTCATCCCTTATTTTGCTCATTCCTCACTATAACCCAGTGAAGTAGGTAGGGTGCAGGTGTCTTTTTTTCCTGAGACTCAGAGAGGTCAAGGGACTTGCCCAGAGCCACCCAGTAAGTCATTGGTTGAGTCAGCCATACCTCTTGATAACAGAACTGTGTTCATCATACCTTACTCCCTGACATTCCATTTCTTACACTGCTCCCCATCCCACAAAACACACGCGCACACGCACACACACACACACACACACCCCTTTTCCCTGAGGAAAATAATTCTCAAATTCTTTTGGTGTTTTGGAACAGGCCTTTCCACGATCCCTTTGTCACTGCCTCCCTCCTCCAACTTAAGGCTTTGCAAACTGGAACCCAAAACAGAAGTCAATCAGCAAATCTTGGCATTTGCCTTCAGATACAGAATTAATGGAAGGAGTCCAAAAAAAAATTAAATAACCCAAGGGAGAGAAAAAAGTGGGGCCAGGGGTGGAAATCATTACCAGGCTTTGACAAGTGTGTAAATATTTCATAGGGAACATTGTGGAGCCTGAGGGCTAGGAGTTCAGAGCTCACCTCAAGGAAGCCAGGTCCTTTGTTAACAAGAAATTGAGCCAGCTTGTGTGCACAGGGTGGAAATTAAGCAAATGATATTTGAGCTCCATATTGGCAAACAAGCACTGCAGGATTGGGGAGCAAGAGGGTCTGGTAATTGAAAGAACGTTTGCACCTCCAGTCCATCTTGGAGGAAAGCAGGGAGCCCAGCTGGAACGGGGCTGGGCATCTCGTGGCTCTCAGCTGCTGTTCCCAGCATGAATTAGGGAAGGAATGCAGATGTGTCCATCTGGTGAATGGGAGCATGTGGTGGGAAGTGAAGGCAAGGCCCTGGTATTCTGTCTAGACTCCCAAAAATGGGAGGGCCTTATGGCTCCATCCAGAGTGCCCTTAGCATAACCCTGCCTTCCTATCTTTCTTTTCTCTGGAATTTCTCACTCCTGAGGTGTACTTGGAGGTCTAAGCAGCATTATTAAAAGCACAGAAATCACAGACTCTCAATCTTTTGGAGTTGAAAGAGACCTCAGAGGTTATCTAGTTCAACACCCCCCTCCTATCACCTCTCACTTGGTCAATAAATAAATAGTCAATAAATATTTTTAAAGCCCCTACTATGTGCCAAGCACTGGGCTAAGTGCTAGGGAGATAAATATGAAAAAAGAAAGACAATCCCTGCCCTCTAGGAGCTTATAATCTAAAGAGGAAGGACAAAATACAAGAGGAAATTGAAAAGGGGGGTGGGGTATAAGTGGGGGATTGGTGGAGAAATTAGTCAGAGAAATCCTAAAGTAGTGGACCCAGGTGAGAAATGAGACATCAGAGCAGATCTCTCACCTTAAATAGAGGTCTATTGCATTAGCTTTCTAGCTGGTCCTTCTGCCTCAAGCCTTTCCCCACTTTAATCCATCCTCACTCAACTACTTAGGTGATTTTTTTTTTCTAAATAGTTCTCGCCATATCACTCCCTTGCTCAGTTAGATCTAATGGCTCCCTATTACCTCCAGAATAAAATATTAACTCCTTTGTTGGGCAGTTAAAGCTCATCATGACCTAGCCCCTTCCTACCTTTCCAGCCTTCTTCTAATTTACTTCACTCTTTTCATTTTACTACCCTCTGCCCACTCTGCAACACAGACCTACTGGGCGGTTCTTTCAGAACAACACTCTTACCTCCTTTCTCCATGCCTTTTTATTAGTTATTTCCCACACCTGGAATGCTTTCCCCCCTTCACCTCCTCCTCTCTTCCTTTAAGCCTCAGCTCAAAGCTTCTTCTGAAGGCCCCCTTCTTTCCCAGGCCCTCTAGCTACTAATGCCTTCTCTACGATTGCCATCCATTGACTCTGAATATGTCTGGCATGTGCCTACTCCACATTGTCTCCCCAGTAGAATGTGAACACCGTGAGAGAAGGAATTCATTTTGCCTTTCCTTGTATCCTCAGTGGTTAGTACGGTATCTGGAAAATAATAATAAATGCTCATTGTCCTACTGGGGAAATCACTACCTCCCGAGACAGCCCATTCCACTTTTGGAAATTTTTAATTAAGGAAATCTTCAAGCTATTTCTACTCATCAGTTTTCATTTTACCCTCTAGAGCCTACCAGACAAAGGCTAATCCTCTTCCAATGTGATAGCCATTGAAATACTTGAAAACTGCTCTCATGTCCTCAAAATGGTCTAGTGGAAAAACTGCTAGAACCCAGGGACCCTGGCTTCAAGGCTATTTACTACCACAGTGACTTGGAGAAATTGCTTAACCTTCTTGGGGTTCAGTTTTCTTACTGGTAGAATGAGGGGGTTGGGTTAGTGTATTTCTAAGGTTCCTTCCAGCTCTGAATCTATAATCCTGTGATCCCCAAGTTTTCTCTTCTTCACATGAAGCATTTTGAGTTCCTTCAATTAAATCACTGAAGACAAAGTAGAATGATGAAAAGGTGCTAGATATGGCTGTGGTGGAGGAAAGATCAGTCTAATTAATCAAAAAGCATTTGTGTTTAGGTGCTATCCTAGGCACAAAGAAAAAAATGAAATAGACTCTACCCTCAAGGAGTTCATATTCTATTAGGAAGAATGTACATAGTATATACATAGATATAGAATATGCATGCTGTGTAAAAGAATATACAAAATAAATACAGTGTAATTTTGGGTGGGGAGGTACTGGTGGCTGAGGGGGACCACTTAGGTCATGGAACTATAGAATGTCAGACCTAGATCTAGACCAGTCCTTTATTTTGTGGGTGAGGAAGCTTAGAGGTAGAATGATTTGTTTCAATGTAGACAGCCAGTAAGTGTCAGAGTTAGTGTTTGAACCCAGTGTTTCCCTATTCCCAGCTGTATGTAAGACAGGGAGAGGAAGGGAGGGACAGGAGGGGAGGGAGGGAAAGGGGTGGAGAGAGAGAGAGAGAGAGAGAGAGAGAGAGGAGAGAGAGAGAGAGAGAGAGAGAGAGAGAGAAGAGAGGGAGGGAGGGAGGGAGAGAGAGGAGAGTAAAATGTTCTAGGTTTGAAGGTATTGCTGCACTGCTGGATATTTGGACAGTAAGAGAACTTCCCAGTGAATCCCAGAGAGTTCATAGATGAGTCATGGATTTTTAAAAGACTAGAGGAATTCAGACTAGTATGGGCATGAAACATCTCTGCACATAAGGCATGTCCTGGGGTCCTTGGCTGAGGCCCCTATCCTAGCATCTGCCCTTTTCAGTTGTATTTAACAGCATTAGCTGCAAACATTTATGATGTGCTAACCTTACGTACAGTGGGTGCAGAGGCCTGATGAAGACCTGAGTGTCCTTACTTTCCATGTCTCCCTTTCTACTCCCATTTCTCATCCTACCCCATTCCATTCTATCATTTCTTACTGTCTAGCCTGATGAATGAGTTCTTTCCCTACATCCTAGGGGTGTAGGGGACGCAGTGGATAGAGCCTTGGGCCTGGAGTCTGGAAGACCTGAGTTCAAATCTGGTCTCAGACACTTACCAGCTGTGTGACCCTGCGCATGTCACTTGAGCACTGTTTGTCCTAGTTTCCTCAACCGTAAAATGGAGTTAATAACAGCATCTACCTCAGGCTCTCATAAGGATCAAGTGAGCTATCTGTAAAGCACTTAGCACAGTGCCTGGCACATAGTAGATGCTATATAAATGCTTGTTCCTTTTGCCTTTCCCTTCCAATTTCATCTTCATGTATATGTTGCCCTTTTCTTCTCAGTGCAGGAACCAGACCTGAGATCAAACATCCCCCTCCCCAGCTGCCAATTCTAGTGCCAATGTTTTTCCTACCTAGACACATTCCTAGCCTTCCATCCCAAAGGCCTCTCAGCAGCAAAGGGACATGATGACCTAGGCCAGTAGAACAGCCTAATAAGAATGTATTAGGCTAGGTCTACCTTCCTGTCACTGAAGGAGGGAATGGAATCTGAGGAGAAGGTCTGAATAAAAGACCCTGAGACTCACTCTCTTAAATAGAAGGGAGGCCTCTCTCTGCTTAAAGGAACTGTCTGGGATCCTGCAGCTTACCGGTAATTTCTATGTGTTTATTCATCTTAAACTACCAGTTTGGTTAAAAATAAATTATGGGAAGAGGGAAGCACAGCCCACCCTATCAAACTAAGTGTAGAGGAGTCACTCAGCCATTGAAATTGACCAGCAGAGTTTCGTTGCCTCATCTATTGGGTAAACAGGAAGAAGTGGTCCCCGGAGAACAGGGATTATTCTCCCCGCCCCCCTCCCCCAAAACCCACCACTTCCTCTTTCTGGCTGGGAGGGATGCACAATACCTGATCAGGTTTTCAATCAGGGATTTGTCTCTGTTTGGGGCTGGTCTTGCTGCATTCTTCCCTGATCAAAAGCAAAAGTTCTTAACTCTTTTTTTCCCCCTATTTTTGGCAGTCTAGTGAAGCATTACGGACCCCTTTTCAGAATAACGTTAAAGCATAAAATAAAATACCTATGATTATGAAGGAAACCAATTATATTGAAATAAAGATTTATTTTTTTCCTACCCAAGTTCAGTGCCTCCCCCCCAAGCCGTTAATCTGAGAATCCCTTGGGTATCTGTGGAGTCTGTGTCTGTGGTGTTTGTTTGTCGAGGCCAGGTTAAGAACATTTAAGCATTCAAGCATTTTGTCCGTTTCTGGGTGTCATATTTCAAAGAGCATGTTAACAAGCTGAGCACAGCCAGAAGCAAGGAACAAGAATGGTGAGGAGCCTTGAAACACTATGTTGTGCAAAGATCGATTGAAGGAACCCAAGGTATTGAGCCTGGAGAAGAGAAGATTTGGGGCTGAGAAATGGGTGTTTTCAAATATTCAGAGGGTTATCACAGGGGAAAAAATTCAGATTGTTCTCTCTGTTCCTCAGTCATGACTCTTCATCTCCCATCTCCAAGTATTTGCAATGGCTGTGCCTGACACCTGGAATGCACTCTCTTAACCTTCACCTAAACTCTTCCTTTAAGATGCGACATAGGCACCATCTTTTGTGTGAAACCTGTACTACTCCCCTCCCAAAATTCCATGCCCTTCCTCTCATACTACTGTGTATTTACTTAGTTTATATTTTATTTGTTTACTTTCTATTTATGCTATATATAATATGTATAAATAAAATAAAAATATTACATATATAAATGTATATAAAATGTACTTCTCTCTCCTATTAGAATGTAAGCTCCTTGATAATAGAGGGATTGTTTCATTCTTTAAATTTATATTCTGGGGGGGAGCAGCTAGATGGCGCAGTGGATAGAGCACTGGCCCTGGATTCAGGAGGTCCTGGGTTCAAATCCAGCCTCAGACAGATAACACTTACTAGCAGTGTAACCCTAAACAAGTCACTTAACCCCCATTGCCCAACCGAAGGAAAAAAAACCAAATTTATATTCTGGGGACCTAGCTCCATGCTTTGCACACAGTAGGCATTTGATAAATTGATTCTGTTTGACCTCAGAAGGCAGAACTAGGAATTATAGGTTGCAACTATTGGGGGAAGTTTTTGGCTGAATATAAGGGAAAACTTCTGAATGACCAGAGCTGTCCAAATGGAATGGGTTGGCATGGGAGGTAGTGAACTCCTTGGCATTGAAGGTGTTTAAGTGGCCATTTGTCAGGGATGTCGTAGAGGGAGTCTGTTCAGGTATGAGCTGGACCAGATGCTTCCTCAGGTCCCTGCCAACCCTGAGATGCTACCATCCTGCTGCACTAAATCAGGAAGCTCACATTTATTGTATTGAAATGTATTGGCAACCTAGGGCTGCCGTGAGACTACCAAGACGGAACCCTGTGTCCACCCTTCCTAGCTCCAGTCCGTGTTCTTTTAGGTGCCCCTAGATTCATTGCCTGGGGCTGAGAAATGAGAATCTCTAGGCTGACCTGAGAATGCCTGTCATGGAGTAGGGGCAAGGTAGCCTCTACCAGGTGGGTGAGCCAATGTTCAGGATGCCAGACAACCAAACAGAGTTTTCATTGGCTCGGGCCACTGAGGCACTGCCTTCTTCTCTGCCCCATAGTTGCAAATAGAGCAGGTTTCCCCACAGCCCTGCCTGATTACTCTAGGGGTGACTCAGGGAAAATCTTTGCTTAAAGCTCAGTTCTTTACCAAATTTGAGTGGTGGCAATATGGACCCCCTCTGGAGAAAGTGCCTCTCATTGCAGAGCCCTCTCCATTTTCCCAGCTTGAACCCAGACCCTCCTGCCCAAAGCAATGATCTGGACACGCTTTGCTGCCTTGGGCTCTTAGTCACCGGCTCACCAGGGGACCTTTAAAAGCCGGAGCAGTGGGCTGGGAGATTGTCAACCTCCATTAACTCATTCTCCTCTTTATCAGGACTTCAGAGCAGGAAAAAAGCTTGCTTGCATCCAGCCCTTTGCTCATACATAGTGAATTAAATTTTAAAAAAAATTAGGTAACTCTATTTCTGGCTTCCCTAAATCAAAGAACTGTGAGATCCTAGAATCTACGGCATGTTGCTTAATCTATGTGAACCTCAGTTTCTTCATCTGTAAAATGAGGTTGTTGGATGTGATGATGTAAGTCAGATGCCACCTCCTACTTAGGACCTTATCTGATCTCTCCCCACTCACCAAGTTGACAATACCCTCTTCTTCTTGAAGTTACTTTGTGTTATAGTGTATAATGTAACACTACATTTATTCACCTGTATATATGTTGAGATAGCTAGGTGGCAAGGTGGATATTTTGCTGAACTTGGAATCAAAAAGGCCTGACTTCAAATCCTTCTTCAAATAAGGATTAATTCTGTGACCGTGAACTAGTCAACTTAACCTCTGTTCAGTCTTAGTTTTGCCATCTGTAAAATGGGGGTGGTAATAGTCCTTATCTCACAGGCTTATTGTGAGGATCAAATGATATATAACATTTGTAAAGTGCTTTGTAAACCTTAAAGTACTATGCAATGTTGGCTATTATGTTATCTCTCACCAGTAGAATGTAAGCTTTTGTATTTATATCTCTCAAGTAGTAGGTCAATCAATCACTCAGTATTTATGAAGCACCTACTGTATACCAGGCATTGTCAAAGCCCTGAGGATAAAAAGACAAAAAAGAAATGATCCTTGACTTCCAGAGCTAACATTCTATCCAGGGAGATAACATGTATGTATAAGAATATACAAATTATCCACCTGAATACTAATAATAGATAATTTGGGGAGAAGAAGGTATTAGCAGCTGGGAGGAATCGGTAAAGGTTCTTAATAAGTGCATATTATCATAGGAGTCTCTCATTTTATATACCTGCATATAGACCTAGCTAAGGAGAGAATTATTGTGCTCACTGAGGCATTACCAGCCTGGATGTTGTGAGGCTCTTTTTGGCTGGTGAAATGCTGTGGTATTTGTCAGACACCAGAAATAATTCAATGATCCCGAGTGGATGGGGCAGAATGTCTGAGAGTCTGGAGCTCTCTTCCAATGGAACAAGTTCTCACTGGTCTTGAATGGATGAGGGGCAAATCTTGACTGGAGGCAGGTGGGTGGTTTTGGTGGCCTCAAGGGTTTTTCTAGCTCAGGAATCCTACTTGTTTGTTGGGGAGGAAAATGGGGACCCTGACAATCTGCGTCTCTTCTTTTGGCTCTGGTAGGTAGGAGGAAGGGGATGGTCTGTCCAACAGAACCCTATGATGCCTTGCCAGACATTAGCAGTGAATGAATGAATGAATGAATAAATGAGTGAGAGTGAATAATGCAGAGGAAAGAATGTCAAACTTGGAGTCAGAAGGCTGGACATAAGTCATTACTTTCAACACGTCCAGGTCTGTGGCTGTGAGCAAGTAACTTAACTGTTTGAAGCCTCAGTTTCCCAGTTAGTAAGATGGGAATATTAACAATAATTTGCCCTACTTACCTCCCACAGTTATATGGAAGTTTCTTTGTAAACCTTAGCACTCTAGAGAACCCTGAACTAATAGCTGGATTTATTGTTACTTGGGGAGCCAAAGAATAGATAAGATGGGGTGGGGTGGGCACTAGCGCTTTCTCAGCCCTAGCAGTCACAAGAGCATAGGTCCCCCTTCTCATCTTATCTGACCCAATCCAGTCCAACCCAACCTGCATCTATCGATTTATTAATAATTCACATTTATTAATCACATACTACATACACTGCATTGTACTAGGCACCGAGGTTACAAAAACAAAATTAAAAAAACAATCATTGCCCTCTAAGAGCTTATATTTTCTCCTGGGATCCCCAGAAAGCAAAGTGCCCCATAGCTTCCCATGCTATGAAGCCAGCCCTTTCCTAGATCAGAAACTGGCCAGATCTTCCCTATCAGGCTTAGAGGTGGCAAGATAGATGGAGGGATTTGGGGTACTGCAGGAGGACTGAAGTCCTTAAATCCTACTTTTCACCCCTCAATTCCCCACATAGATCCCCAATGGGGGACAGAGCTTGTAATAGTTCATGATATCCATAACCTGTGCACAGCCCTGGGGCATGTGAGAGATTCCAAGGCCAGTCAAGAGGTGGAAAAATTAGGGTGTGGGTGACAAAAACAATCTGTTCCCTCCCTCTCAGGGAGGATTTTCACCAGCTAACTCTCCCTAAGGGCCTCTGCTCTGTCCACATCCTACCCTCTTCACCAGTCCCATCTGCCCTCCCCCCTCCTCCCTGGGTTGAAACCAAAGTTCCTATAGCCTCTCCCAGAGCCTGGCAGGGAGAGGCAGGGCCCTGTACAAAGACCAATTGTCTGACATTTGCACATTAGCTTCCAAGAAGCTAATAACTCCATTTGGCTCATTCATTTCAAAGCCTTGGAAACCTTTCTGCCTCTGTATCCCTTCGGTCATTCAGTCGATAAACATTTATTAAGCATCTGCCGTGTGTCAGGCACTATGCTAAGTGCTGGGGTGTTGTTGTTTGAAGTTCTTGAAGTTCTTGAGGAGGATCAGTGACATCACAGTATGATGCCGGGAATTGAATTTAAGCAAGACAGAGTCCAGAAAAGTCATCAACCTCATTCTCTTCCAAAGTCATTGAGGTCCAGTGGCAGGATGAAAGTCAAGACAACCAACGATGGCCCAGAATGCAGTGGATGACATTGGCTTTTCTAAATTAAAGTCCTTCCCAGGCCTCAGTTTGTCTGAGGCAATGCCCATTCAGTGACCAAATTAAGCCATCTCTTGTCACCCTGTAAGACTGCAAGTAGAGATTTTTTCAATCTTTGTATCCCCACCACCCAGCACAGTGCCTGTCTAGCCCACAGTGGACAACTGGGCCTTGCCTCATGCTGTCCTCTCTACTTTCCCTCTTCATTTGCTGAATTCCTGCCCATCCTTTACAGCTCAACTCCAATGCCACTTCCTCCGGGAATTTCTCAGTTGGTTTCAGCCTTGTGCCCCGCCCCCCTCAACCTCAAAAGGTGCCTTGTTTTTACATATCTCAAATGCACTCATCTATTATCTTGTATCAGATATTTATAAAGGCAAAGAAAGTCTCTGCTCTCAAGGTGCTCAGTCTAAAGGGGGAGGCTACACGCAAACAACTAAATACTAACAAGCTATGTGGATAAAGTGGAGATAATCAACAGAAGTAAGGCAGTAGAATTCAAGCAGATTGGGAAAGGCTCCCTGTAGATGGGTCATTGGATCTTATATATTTAGAGCTAGAAAGGACTTCAGAGTTCATTCTAGTCCAAACTCTCATTTTGCAGATGAGGAAACCAAAGTCCTGAAAGAAGTGACTTGCTTGAGATCATACATTTAGTAAAATGATTGAGGCAGGATGTGAACCAAGACCCTTGCACTCCAAATCCAGTCATCTTTCTATACCTCTTCTGCTTGGTCATTGTTTGGGCCCTCATGGATTCAGAGTGAATGTAAACAGGAATTATTTCAATTTTGGCCAGAAACCTTGAGGGTCTTCTCCTCCCAGTTTGATTTTTTTTTTTGGGGGGGGGGAGACTAGGCTAAAAAGGGCATTTTTTGCCTCATTTTTTTTAACTAGCCTTAGTCACTGAATGGGTATTGCCTCAGTGAAAAGGAGACCTTAGCTTTAAAAGGCTGAGGTCTTCCACTGCATCCTGGGCCATCTCTAGACATCCTGGTGTGTATCTGCCCACTGGACCCAGATGGCTCTGGAGGGGAAAATGAGGCTGGTGACTTTACACAGCCCTCCCTCACTTCAATGCAATTCGTGTCATGACATCACCTCCCTGATGTCATGGTTCTCTTCAAGAACAAGGGACAAACAAAAACAACCTTTTCTGCACACACAGTCCCACCGCTTCACCAATACCTCTGTGTGTGTGTGTGTGTGTGTGTGTGTGTGTGTGATTTCTTTTTGCTATTGTTGAGTTATTTTCAATCACGTCCTATGCTTCAGGATCCTATTTGGGGTTTTCTTGGCAAAGTTACTGGAGGGGTTTGCCATTTCCTTCTCCAGCTCTTTTTACAGATGAGGAAACCAAGGCAATCAGGGTTAAGTGACTTGCTTATGGTCACACAGCTAGTAAGTGTCTGAGGCTGGATTTGAATTCAGGAAGATGAGTCTTCCTGACTCCAGGCCCCATACTATCCACTGTGCCACCTAGCTGCCCATGTAATCTCTACCTTTTCCTTTTTATCTTCTCTTCTCTCTTTTCATGGTCATCACCCTACTTGGGCTATTATCACCTCTGGACCAGACTACTGCACAAGCTCCCTGCCTCCAGATTCTCTCTTCTCCAAACCATCTACCACACAGCTACTAAAATGACTTCCCAGAGTGGAAATCTGACCATGTCACTCCAACAATTTTCTATTGCCTCTAGGATAAGATCTTCTGTTTGTATTTAAAAGTTCTTTGCAAACACACACACACATATGCAATGTATATACTATGATATATAACCATGTGCATACATATTTACATACATGTATACTTAAATATATACACAATATAGTTACTCATACAATACACACATGGTTATGCATACATACACAGGGATGTATATTCATACATGTAACGTGCACACGTAAACGTACATATGAGAGGCAGCCTAACATAGTGGATAGCTTACTTGATAGCCAAGAAGATCTAGGTTTCAGCCCCACATTCGATACCTACTGGGGAAGCGACCTGAACAAGTCACTTATCTTCTCACTGTTTTACATAATTCTTTAATAATAATAGATAGCATTTCTATGGCACTTTAAGGTTGGCAAAACACTTAGTGTTATTTCACTTAAGCTTCACAATAACCCTTTGACATCTTTACTACTATTATTCTCATTTCCATAAATAAAGAGACTGAGGCTTAGCAAGATTAAGTGACATATCCAGGGTCACAGAGCTAATAAGTATCTGTGGCAAGATATGACCCCGGCTCCTCTTGACTCCCAGTCTAACTTTTTTTCTATCATACCATCTAGCTGCCTTCTAAGATTCTTAAGTTGCAGAGAAGGTGCTAACCTACATTGGTAGAGGGAGTTTCCTCAACTGGGAGTTCTGTATACCAAAGAAATCACAGATCTGGTCCCTAAATCGCCCTGTATTTGTGCAGTTGTTTTTATATATGCACATATTGTCTCCTCTGATAGACTGTAAGCTCTTCGAGGGCAGGGATTGTTTCATTTTGCCATTGTATCCTTTGCCTGGCAGGGTATGGTATGTGGCAAACAGTAGGTGTGAGGAAAAGTGCTAGCAGTTGTGGAGTGGGATGGAGTAGGAAAGATTTCCTGCAGAAGATAGCATGTAAACTGATGAGAGAAATTCTGTGAGGTGGAAGGGAAAAGGAATTTTATTCCAAGCATGGGAGACAGCTGCTTTGAAGGCATGGAATTAGGAAATGGGAGTGTTGTGGGTGAGGAACAAGGGGGCCAGTCTGGCTGGATCACAGTAAAAGAGAAGGAGAAAAAGCAATTGTCCAGTCAAGCTGGAAAGATAGATTGGGGCCAGATTCTGTAGGGCTTTAAAAGATAAACAGAAGAGTTTATATTTTATCCTAGAGGCAATAGGAAGCCACTGGAACTGGTTGAGTGAGGGGTCACATGGTAAAATCCATGCTTAAGGAAAGTGACTTTGTCAGCAGCGTATAAGATGGACCTGAGTGGTGAGACACTTGAAGCAGAGAGACACCAATTAGGAGGCTTTTGAAATAATCCAGAAGAGAGGTGATGAGGGCCTGAACGAAGAAGGTGACTGGGTGAGTAGAAAGAAGGGGACAGCTGTTAGAGATGTTAGAAAGGTAGAAATGGCAAGATCTGGCAACTAATTGGATATGTGGAGTGAGTGAGAATGAGGAGTTGAGGTTAATGCTGAGATTACAAACTTGAAACACTGGAAAGATGGGCATCTCTTTGACGGAAATAGGGAGGTTTGAGAGAGGAGAGGGCTTGGGGGAAAGATAATGAATTCTGTATCACACACATTGAGCTTCAGATGTCTCTGGGACAGCCAGTCTGAAATGACCAGGAGGCAGTTGGTGATGCAAGAATGAAGCACAAGGCAGAGAGGGTCACTGAAAAATTTTTTGAGCAGAGAAATGACAGGACTCATCTTTGCTATCAGGAAGATTGGTCTGGGAATGGAGGATGGATTGGAGGGCTGATAATGAAGGCCCAAAAATCTATTAGGGGCTAATGCAATAGCTCGAGTGTTATTGTTAATTCATTTTTCAGTTATGTTCAACTCTTCATGACCCATTTCGGGTCTTCTTGGCAAAGACACTGGAGTGGTTTGCCATTTCCTTCTCCAGCTCATTTTATAGATGAGGAAACTGAGGTAAACAGGGGGAAGTGACATGCCCAGGATCAAACAACTAGTAAGTGTCTGAGGCTGGATTTGAACTTAGGAAGAGGAGTCTCCCTAACTAAGCCCAGTGCTCTATCCTCTGAGCCACCTAGCTGTCCCTAACAGTAGGTGGGAGTGAATACTTGTAGTGATAGGGGAGATTGAGAGAACAGGACAGATGTGAATACTATTGCAGAAGTGGAATCAATTCCAACACATTTTAGCTCATCCTTTTTCCACGCCACAATCCCCATCCCAAGTCATCTGCATCCCACACGATAGTTCTTTGTCCTAACTCCTCTCCCATCCTACACCATATTCCTATCCCCACCCCACCTATCCCAACTTTTCCACTTCCTATAAACCTTGGAACTCTGAGTTCCATTCCATTCCATGAGGATTTTGCCGTTTTCTTCCCTCCTCTATGCTCCTTCTACCCAGACTGTATCTACACCTGCCCCTCCCCGGTGCTCTGGGCACCTTGCCCTTCTCTTTAACAGCTGATATTCCATCTGAATTTGGCTCTGTATCCAGAGGATCTGGAACAGCATTGCCCACACAGATGGGCTCACAACATACACACCCACAGATGTATACATATTCAAGACACAAGAATACACAGGCCTCCAAGCAGCTGTTTGTTATTTTATTCAGTCGTGTCTGACTCTTCATGACCCCATTTGGGGTTTTCTTGGCAAAGATATTGGAGTGGTTTGCCGTTTCCTTCTCCAGCTCATTTTACAGATGAGGAAACTGAGGCAAACAGGGTGAAGTGACTTGACCAGGGTCACACAGCTAGAGAGTGTCTGAAGCCAGATTTGAAATCAGGAAGAGTTTTCCTGACTCCAGGTCCAGTACTCTATAAACTGCACCACCTAGCTACCCCAACATATCTTAATAAATTATTGTAATTATTATTACAGCATTTATTCAGCACTTCCTATGTCAGACACTTTGCTAAACACTAGAAATACAAAAAGCAAATTAGGTAATCCCTGCCCTCAGAGAGCTTAAATTCCAGTCCTGGGAGATGGGGGTCTAGGCTCTAGGCTGAACTCTGCCTCTAATTTGCTGTGTAATCTAGACTAGTAAAACAGTGCTATTCTCTGGACTTTAGTTTTCATATCTGTAAAATGAGGAGACTTAGTCTGTATAGTATTTAAAGTTTCTCCCAGTTTTCAGATGCTATAATTCAATCAGGGATGAACACCCAGATTCCCTGACAACCTACCTTCAGATTGGTTGGTATGTGTTTGTATCATCACTGTCACTCCTACTATTATATGCTTCCCCTGACCTTCACTGGTCAAGTAAGTGAAACCTGCCTGCTGATGTCGTCCACATTCTGACTGTGGTTAGGTGTCTCAGAGACTGAATCCAGCTGCTCTGAGACTCCCAGGCTTGATTGAACCTGCACCAGGCCAGCTTGACTATCTTTCAGGAAAGAAAGCAGCCTGGCTGTGGCCTGGGCACTGGGCAGGGAACCTGAACCAGGCACATTCTGTTCAGGGCGCTCCCTGTAGGCAGCTGTGCTGGCTGGGGCATGCATGTGTAGGTCTGATGGACTGGAAGATCTCCAAACTGAAAGCTCTCCTCCTGAGATCTTAGAGATACATACTAATTGTCCCAAAGGCTACATGGAGATACATAGTAATTGCCGCATTAAAGATAGATTTAGTGCCTAGCCAGTGCCTTGAACATAGCAGACATCCTGGAAGGGCCCTGGACAGAATCAGAAGACCTGGGTTTTAGTCCCAATTCTGACCTTGGGTAAGTCATTTCCCTTTTCTGAGCCACAGGTTCTTTATCTGTAAAATGAGGAGGTGGTAAAAGGTCATTTCTAAGATCCCTTCTAGATCTCATTTTCTGGGGTTGTGGAATTAAATTGGATTCAGAGTCAAAAGGCCTGCATTTAAATCCCTTCTCTGTTATATGACTACATGTGTGACAATGAACAAGACTTTTCACCTCTGTGGACTTTGGTTTTCTCCTCTGTAAATCAAGGGGGTTATGCTGCATTGACTTTAGGGTTTCTTCCAGCCCCAAATCCTATGAGCCTTTGAAGAGATGAGTAACCATCCTCTGCGTTCTTGTTTTACACATTTCTGTAGCACTTTAAGATTTCTATGGGATTTTCTCACAACCTTGAAGGTCCAGTTGTGAAGTGCCTGTTCTTAAGCCAGGCACTGTGCTAAGAACTAGGGATACGAAGAGAGGCAAAAGATGGTCCCTGCCCTCAAGGAGCTCACAGTCTAATGGGGGAGACAACATGCAAACAACTACATACTCACAAGCTATAAGACGGAATAAATTGGAGTTAATAGACAGAGGGAAGGCCTTAGCATTAAGGAAGATCAGGGTGGGCTTCTTGTAGAAGATGGGATTTTGGCTAAGATTTTAGGGAAGCCAGGAGGCAGAGATGAAGAGGGAGTGAATTCCAGGCATAAGGGACAGCCAATGAAAATGCTTAGCTGAGAGGAGGAGCTTGTTCAAGGGACAGCAAGGAGGCCAGTGTCACCAGATGGAAGAGTATGTGAAGGGAAGTAAGGTGTACAAGACCAGAAAGTTAGGAAAGGGTCATGTAGTAAAGGACTTTAAGAGCCAAACTGAGGATTTATAATTGATCTTGGAAGTAATAGGGAACCACATGAGAGTGTCAAATTGAATTGGGAGAGGCGGTCGTGATGTGGTCAGAACTGAGCTTTAGGAAGATCACTTTGATAGCTGAGTACAGGATGGATTACAGTGGAGAGAAAATTGAGACAGGGAGACCAGCCATGAGGTTAGGCAGTTCAAATATTATTATCTTTTTTATAGGTGAGAGGCAACAGCCTAGTGGACAAAGAGTTGGCCTTGGGATCAGGAAGACCTTGGTTCAAGGTAGGTGGAAGCATCAGTGGAGGCATGATTTTGAAGTCCAGAAAGTCAGGAGCAGGGAAGGCGCTACCACCCAATATATCCTGTCTGGTCAGCGTCCTAGCCTGGAACCCCAACCTGGAGCTCCTACTGCTCAGATACTCCTTTTTGTAACACCAGTGCCCTGGACTCATTGCTGTTTGTTTCCTTCACCCTCCTCCCCAATATCTCCTCTCTGGTGGCTCATAAGATGATCCCATCAGGTATAAAATGTGCCAACTGCTTCTCTAGAAATACATGCTGGGAGTTAGAAGGAAAGAAAACACAGAAGAAAAGGGTGTGTACATGTGGTTAGCAGTAGGGGTAGGGTGTGACAGCATCTGAATGGAATATATACAAAGGTTGTATTTGTTGTTCAGTCCTTTCATTTCAGTTGGGTTTGAACTTTTGTGACCCTTTTGGGGTTTTCTTCACAAAGATATTGGAGTGATTTGTCATTTCCTTCTCCAGTTCACTTTACAGATGAGGAAACTGAGGTAAATAGGGTTAAGTGACTTGCCCAGGATCACGCAGCTAGTAAGTGTCTGAGACTGCTTTTGAACTCAGACTAAGTCTTCCTGACCCCAGGCTCAGCATTCTATCCATCATGCCACCTAGCTGCTCATGTATAAAGATAAACATAACCAATGTCTTTGAGCTCTTGGTGCCTGGAACCTTGGAGACTACTGATCATGTTTATGTATTATCAAAAGAAAAAACAAAGCAGCTTCATGTTGATCTGTTGTGTGAGTGTGCAAGAATGTGTGACGGTGCATTTGACAGTGTGCAAGGGACATAGTGTGGAGTTATATAGGTTTATGAACGTGTGAAATTCTATGTTAATAAGTGAGAGTTAAAGGGAGAAGAGGGAAAGAGGGCAGATGTGTTTTTCTTTACATCTCCCTATCTTCCCCCGACTACCATATTGCTGTCTTTTTCTATCTCCTCCTTCCTATGCCTCCTCTTCAATTCAGTTCCATCAACAGGTACCTCCTCTATGTTCAACCCTGTATTTTGGAAGATAAAATGAAGGGCTACTGGGTAGAGATGGGTGGGGGAGGGACAAAGCAAGGAAATAGGATGGGAATTTGGGGGCTAGGTTCAGGAAACAGTGAGTAGTCTAATTTGTCCAGGGTTATAGAGTGAATTGAAGAAGGGCAATGGGAGATGTAGCTAAAAGGAAGACTGGAGCCAGATTGTGGAAGACCTGGAATGCCAGGCTAAAGAATTTGGACTTAGGGACAGCTAGGTGGTGCAGTGGATGAAAAGCACTGGCCCTGGAGTCAGGAGGACCTGAGTTCAAATCTGGCCTCAGACACTTGACACTTACTAGCTGTGTGACCCTGGGCAAATCACTTACTTCCATTGCCTAGGCCTCCCCCCCAAAAAAGGAAAAGAATTGGGACTTAATACTGAAGAAAGCGGGAAGGTATTCAAGGTGTTGTTGTTGTTGTTAGTCAATGGCATGATGTGGTCAGTCAGCACTGATATGTAGGGAGTTTGATCTGGTAATTATGTGGATTGGACTAGAGACTGACAGACTAGAGACCGGGGGACCAGTTAGGAAGCCACTGAAATTGTCCAGATAAGCGATGTTAAGGGCTTCAGTTAGAGCTGCAACAATAGAAATGGAAAAGAGGGAGAGAGATGAGAGAGTGAAAATGTAGAGTGGACAGGACTTTGGGACAAACTGGATAGGAGGGGGGAGTCTTAGGGAGGAAGAGTAGAAGATAATTTAGGTTTCAAACCGGTGATGGTACAGTGCCATTGGTAGAAACAAAAGGAAGCTAGGTGGTGAAGTGGATAGAGTCCTGGGCCTGGAATCATGAAGACCTGAATTCAAATGTAGCCTCTGACACCTTGGACAAGTCACTTAACTTCTGTGTGCCTCAGTTTCCTCAGCTATAAAATAGGGGTAATAATAGCACTTGCCTCCCAGGGCTGTTAAGAGAAGCAAATGAGATAATATTTGTAAAGTACTTAGCACAGTGCCTGGCACATATTAGTTGCTATATAAATAAATGTTGTTACTATTGTTAATAATAATATCATCATGGGGGTGGTGCTGCTTATGATCTTACTAGGAAGCATAATACACACATGAGATTCATTTACCCATTTATGCCAAATATAGGCAAGTACAATTTCAAGGGGCCTATTGAAGCATGATTTCAATTTAACAAAAATTATTAACTGCCTTCTGCATGCAACATTTTGCTAGGCACTAGGGATTTTTAAAAAAAAAAATAACTCCTGCTCTTAAGAAGCTTATGTTCTACTGAATTATTGCCTGTAGAAAAAAAAGGCCCCTAATCATTTACATAATGTAGGTAAAAGTTGGTAGAAGGAGTAAGATTTTAGGTAGATGATAATTAAAAATCCCAACTGTCCACTGACACCATGACCAAATTCACTTCCCTTGCTGACTTTCCTCCTGCCCTAGGGCAGCCTGCAAAGGCTATTTGGCTCATGGTACAATGGAAAGGAGGCAGCTAGGTGGCTCAGAGGTTAGAGCACCAGGCATGGAGTCAGGAAGACCTGAGTTCAGATCTGGCCTCGCTGTGTGACTCTTGGCAAGTCACTTAATCTTTGCCTTAATCTACTGGAGAAGGAAATGGCACACCACCCCAGTATCTTTATCAAGAAAACTCCATACAGAGTCACAAAGAGTCAGACACAACTGAACAACACAGAGGAAAGAGCACTGACTGTAGTTGTAAGACTATTTGTGATGCTCACTACCCATACAATTGTGGGCAAGTCACTTAATCCCCTGGGTCTCAATTTCCTCATCTGTAAAATGAGACAGCTGAACTAGATGGCCTCTGAGGTCCTTTTCCAGCTCGTGATTGACGTTCCTGTGATTCATAGCTCATGTTGTAACAGGAGGTGGTTAACTTTGGCCACTGGAGCCCAGAAACACTGAATCACTGATGCTCTTGGAGGCCGATGAGGGCTGCAGGAGACCTCTTTCTAAAAGCAGATGATCTGGGCAGCAAGTGATCTGACAAAGAGCCAGAGACGGAGCAAGACCATGAGCCTTGGAAATTTCAAACCAGTTCCAGGGACATGGCTCTGAGAAGGTGCGGCCGCCACAGTAGACTAAGCTGGGGTGTGGGTAGGTGAGGTCTCCCAAAACCAGTTCTGGAAAGTCAGGTAACAGGTCTCTTGGAAGGTGCGGCCACCATAGTAGACTAAGCTGCGGTGTGGGTAGGTGAGGTCCCCATAACTAGGGTCTTCTCATATTCAGGCAGAAGGGTTTTTTTCTTAACTCTCCTCCATCTACTGAGGGAGACGGAGGGGTGCAGTGTTGAAAGAAAGCTGAATTTGGAGTCAGAGGACCTGGGTTCAAATCTTCTCTGTGATGCTTACTAGCTATATGACCTTGAGTTAAGTCAACCTCCCTGGTCCTCAGCTTCCTCATATATAAAGTAAGAGAGTTCAACTAGGTAGACTTTGAGTTCTCTTCCAGCTGTAGGTCTATGATCCTGTGACCTGGATTTGAATTCTGACTCTGCTACTTACTAGCTGTGTGACGTTGGGCAAGTCACAACTTTGTAGATCTGTAGGGATTGAACTAGATTGTCTTTTCTAGGTCTAGCTTTATGATCCTGTGAGCTTTCATGGCTCAGTAGGCTTTCTAAATGTTGTGCATCCCTGAGAGTTGAGACTAGTGCTGAACATTTGTGGGTAAGCATTTAAATTATTTCTTTAGTATTTTGTTTTTCCTCAATTAGATGTAAAACCCATTTTTAACATCTTTGTTGAAAATGTTGGGTTCCAAATTCTTCCCTTTATTGAGAAGGCAAGCTATTTAATATAACTTTTGTGGGTAAGCATTTAAAGAAAACAGGTCTGCTTCGTGCCCTAGACTCTCTGGCCTCAGCTCTTATCTTATCCAGATAAGAGATGTTAAGGGCTTCAGTTAGAGCTGTAACAGTAGAAATGGAAAAGAGGTAGAGAGATAAGAGACTCAGATATAGCAGATTTCTTTGCTCTCTTCCAAAGTCTTGTCCATGGCTTTGGCTTCTTTTCTATTTTACAGAGGTAGGGCTGGCCAGAGAGGACAGTTCTCTAAGATCCAAAGAAACAAATGTGTAGGCCATAGGGTATTAGGAGTGCCTTTATAATCCTATAATACCAATCCCTCCCCACCAGCCGCAGTTCCTACCCATTCCTAGGGAAGAGTCCCTCCAATTTCCCAAGCACAGAAACTTTGATAAAGGAAATCCAGATATCCAGGGCTTTAGAAAGCCCCACTGAATTAGGAAACCCTGCCTGCAAGCCCTGTGGATGCCAGGATGCTCAGGGCCTTTTTTATGCCCCTGGGAGGCCAGAAGAATAGTGATATTTTAAACATGGATACAAGTTCTTGGAATGTTTTGAACATGGAGAGATAGAAACAGGGGCTGCATTTATAATTTCTTGGATATATGAACCTCAAAGATGACAATACTACCTCTACCAATACAGGTTAGCACCTTCTCGGCCACTTAGTCTCGGAGATTTGCCTATAGTACTAAGAAGTAAAGTAAATTGCCCAGGGTCACACAGCTATTATATGTCAGAGATGGAACTTGAACCCAGGCTCTGAGGCCAGCTTTTCTATTCACTATAGCAGTCCTTTTCAAACTTTTTGGTCTCAGGATGAATGCCTTTATGCTCTTAAATATTATGAAGGAGCCCCCCACCAAGGAGCTTTTGTTTATATGGATTGTTTCTATTAATATTTAGCAAATTATAAATTAAAATATCTTAGTATTATTATGAAAATAATTTTGACCTTATAGACCCCTGAAAGCATCTCGAAGGTCTCTGATATACACACTTTGAGAACCATTGCTCTATATGATGCTGCCTCTCTGGGGGCATAGAAAGGATAAGTAAATTGGTTCCTTAGCAGGTGACCTTGCTTCATACTTTATTAAGAAAATAGAATGCAATTACCAAGTACTTCCTCTTCTCCCTTCTTCTGCATCACAAAATCCCTTGTTATCACACCCCATCCACCATTTTCTCCTCCTTTACTGCAGTCTCTGATGATGAGATAGATGATCCATCGCCTTTCTAAGGTCAACTCTACTTACTCCTTGGACTTTGATAGCATCTCTGGCAGACAGTTCCCTCAATCATCCCCTTCTCCCTTTCTCTAAATCTTTAATCTCCTTGTCTCCTGCCTCCTCTGCTGCCTACAAACATGCCCAGTTCTCCTCCATCCTTTAAAAACAAAACAAAACAAAACACCTCACTCGACCCTACCATCTGAACCGGTCAATTTGTTCTTCCCTGTACCTTCTGATTCATCTCCCCTCATCATGCTTTTGCATAGGTTGTCTTTCTTGCCTGGAATGCACTCATTCCTTTCCCACCTCTATCTTTTAGAATCTCTAGCTCCCTTCAGAGCCCAGCACATGTTGTCGTACAACAGGCTTTTCCTGACCCCCCTTCCCTTTATTCCCTCCCCCAGATTATACTGCATTTATCTTATGAATACAGGGATATGCTGGAGCCAGCTCAAACTTGTGTTATTAAATTTTCAGTGTATTTACACCTTAGAAATAGACCGATACCACAAATCAGGGCTTGATTTATTTTTTCGTTGATTTTCTAGACTTAAGAAAGTGATGGAAAAAATGTTAATAGGGCAGATTAAATCTAAAAATGAACGTGTTGTGCCTTGATTTTTTTTTCCTGGAGAACTGGTTGTTAAACATCTACCAGCATACCTCTGTCTGCATTTATCTTGCATATATTTAATATTTATTTCATAGGATCATAGAATCATAGATCTAGAACTGGAAAGAACTTCAGAAGCCACCCAATTTAATCCATTCATTTTACAGATGTGGAAACCGAAGCCCAGGGAGGTTGTGATTTGCCTAGGCTCACACAGGTACTTATATGTGTTTTTATTTTTCAGTCACATCTGACTCTTTGTGACTCCATTTGGGGTTTTCTTGGCAAAGATGCTGGAGCAGTTTGCAATTTCCTTCTCCAGCTCATTTTACAGATGAAGAAACTGAGGCAAACAGGGTGAAGTGACTTGCCCAGGGTCACACAGCTAGTAAATGTCTGAGGCCGGATTTGAACTTATTATTGTGTTTTTACCTTCAATTAAAAGTAAGCTTCCTGGGGCAGCTAGGTGGTGAATTGGATAGAGCACCAGCCCTGAAGTCAGGAGGACCTGAGTTCAAATCCACCTCAGACCAAACACTTGACCTTGGGCAAGTCACTTAACCCTGAATGCCTCACCTAAATAAAAAAATAATAATAAAAGTAAGCTTCCTGAGAACAGGGACTCTTTTTCTTTTGTCTTTGTAGCCCTGGCACTTAACTGTGCCTGGTTCTGTAATTATAACAAATGCTTATCGATCAATTCATTGCTTCTGCTTGACCACCTTATACAGGGATTTGAGGAATGCCCCACCCCATTTATGAGCATCCTGTCTAGACCCTTCAGGCCTGGCACAATGTCTATAATTCTGCCATGAGAGCCACTCTTTTGTGTCTTAAGGTATTGCGTCTTTAGAAGGCCCCTGTTACAATGCACTTGAACAGCAGCTGAGGAAGACTCTAGCAACAGGTAGAGAGGGAGAGAGATGGGAGGGGATGCCAATGCTAATCTCCTCTTTCACAGTTTTTTATGTATGTGTGCATGTGCACATGAGTCTCATACAAAAGTACTCAAGACTACCAGGAATGGAGTTGGTCTTTCCCTTGTAGGAGGTCCAAGATCCCAGGATTCTCTGTCCTTGTAGATAATGTCACTGGTGTGGTACCCCGCTCCTTGGGTAGCTGGGCCCTCCTGCCCTCCTTTTCCCTCCTGACTCTCCCTGCCTGATTTCCCCAGTGTGTCACCTAGAGGCGAAAAATCTCCTCTACCATCTGAAAAGCTGCTGCCTCAGACTTCAGGGAGATGAGTCCAGGAGAAGCTCAGTCAAGTCCTTTGTTCTGATTATCACAGAAGAGCCTGCCCTTGGCACTGATTCAGGTCCTCTTCTTGCAGTAGAGAAATGTTGCCTTTTCCCCTGCAGGCAGGGGCGGGACAGGGATTCCCAGCCTTTTCTGGCTTGGGTTTTCACACCCCCTCTTCCCTGGCTACCTGCTGTCCAGGCCTGTCACTGAGCTCAGGGCTTGGAAGACTTAGAGATAAGATTTAGGACAAGAAATTCCCTTGCATGTCCCCAGAAAAAGGAAGCCCTGGAGGAGATTGAAGTGGAGGTTTCCTTGTTTATCGCCCATTCTCTTTCTTTTTGGGCTCAAAGCCTCAGTTTCCACATCTGTAAAATGGAGATAGTAATAGCACCTACTTCACAGGGCTGTTGTGAGGATCAGCAATACAACATACATAAAAGCACTTCATAAACCTTAAAGTGCTATAGAAATGCTGGCTATAGAAAGCTGGGAGGAACTTCAGAGGTCATTTGATCTAAATCTCTTCACTTTACAGGTGAGGAAACTGAGACCCATGAGATTGAGTGCTCAAGGTCACATGAGTAGTAAGCATCAGAATTCTGTAACTCCCTGAAATTGTCTGCTCTTTAGTGGTGCTATTTCCTCTATAGCATCCTTGACAGGTGACATCCAGGCTCTCCTCCCCAACTCTCCTCTAGGAAAGTCTCATCCTGCTCATCTCCCCAGATAAGCTGTAGTTTCTTTTAATGGCTGTTGAGGTCCACCAGTGGAACCCCTGCTCAGGCCTTCTCTGCCCTCCATTTCCCATCTCCCCTTCCAGGGCCATCTCAGGCATAAGTGCACCCAAGTAACTTCCTTAGGATTTGGGGGTTGGACAGCAAAAAGCTCTTCCCCTGGCTGCTGGGGGGTCTTGCCAAATCTATAGGTGACTCTGCTGCAGAAGTAGTACTTTAGAAGTTGAAATAAAATAATAATAATATCTAGCAGTTACATAGTTCTTTAAGGCTTGCAAAGTTCTTTAAACAACCTTGGGAGAAAGAGGCAGGTTCTTTTATTTTTGCCATTTTGCAGATGAGGAAACTGAGGCAGACAGCAGAAATGACTTCCCCAAGATAATACAGCTTATAAATATCTGAGGCTGGATTTGAACTCAGGACTTCTTGAATACGGGTCCTTTACTGTATTCATCGAGCTGCCTCTCTACCGCTAGAAGCTTTAGCTTCCTTTGTGGCACAACTCAAGAGCTATGGTACCTCCTACTGGAGGCCTTTCCTTCCCCCAGTTAGTGGATAGGCGTGTCCAGGCTCACACACACACACACACACACACACATACACCCTTTGCATTTATTTTATATTTTGTGTATATTTATCCTTGAAGATATTGATTACGGGATACACCCCCCCAAGTGGGATGTAAGCCTCTCCATGATAGAAATTATGAACTTTTTGGTTTTTGTACCTAGCATAGTGTTTAGGCATGTTATTTGTTGTTGTTTAATCATTTTATAGTCATATTCGACTCTTCATGACCCCATAGACCTCAGGGTCAAGTGACTTTTTTATTGTTCAGTCATTTTTCAGTCATGTCCTACTCTGTGACCCCTGTTCTTGGCAAAGATACTGGAGTGGTCTGCTATTTCTTTCTCCAGATCATTTTTTACAGATGAGGAAACTGAGGCAAACAGGATGAAGTGACTTTCCCAGGATCACACAACTAGTAAGTGTCTGAGGCCAGATTTGAACTCAGGAAAATGAGTGGTCCTGACTCCAGGTCCACTATTCTATCCATTGCTCCACCAAGGCACCCCAGGAGGCAGGTTCCTTCCACCTTCAAATTCTAAGTGAAAGGCTATTTCGTGGAAGAGGGATTACATTTGCTTTTTTTGGCCCCATAAATCAGAACTTGGAGCAATAGGTAGAATTTCCTGGGAAGATTTCAGCTCAATATTATAATTTCTTAATAATCAGTACTTTCTTAACAAAAATAGAATGGGCAGCCTTTTTGAGGTAATGAGCTCTCAATCTATGCATGTGTTTGCACACAGACTTAGAGATTCTATAGAGATAATGCAGATATTGTGGCATTAGACAGGAGTCTTTTCAGATGGATCCTTTGTAACTCTGAATTACATGGGTTCGAATACCATCTCTGACACTTCTACCTCTATGACCCTGGGTAAGTCACTTCAGGGACATAGGGGATGGAGCACGAGGACTGGAATCAAGAAGACCTAAGTTCAAATCAGGCCTCAGACACTTACTAGTTGTGTGACCCTGGGCAAGTCACTTAACTCTGCTTGAGTTTCCTTATCTGTAAAAAAAAAATAAGCTGGAGAAGGAAATGGCAAACCTCTTTACTATCTTTGCCAAGAACACCCCAAATGAGGTCACAAAGAGTGGGACATGACTGAAAAAGACTGAATAATAACAACAAATCACTTGACCCAGAGTTGGCCTCCCAAAAATAATTTGAGGGATGTTGATCAGATCTCCTTTGCAGTTGAGTCACAAACTCTTTCATTAGAAATTCATTTCTTTGGCTCTTAATGACTTTTTGTTCTTTTATATCAATCCATAAGTATTTATTAAGCACCTACTAAGTGCCAGGTATGGTGCTTGAGATACAAGTACACAGGATAAAACAATCCCTCCTTGCAGGGAGTATTTCCTATTAAAGTGCCAATTCCCCCTAGGAAGACTAGGATAAGGAAGGAATATCGGCAGGGGAGTGGGGCATGGATTTGCCAGCTGAACACAAAGTCCTGTGGAAATGGGACAGAGTAGAAGCAGCTGGGAGCTGGAGATGCAGCGGCTTCATTCTGATGGGACAGAAAGAGAGACAGAGTGGGGCTGGGGGAGCAGAACGGCACACACTCTGTCAAAGTAGAGCTCCTTTGCCACAGGTGTTGGAGGGGAGGGGGAGAGGTATATCGGGAAACTGGTAGAAAAAACCTTATTCTGGATTCAAATACTATTTCTACCACTTTCCTTAGCCCAGTCATTTTCCCCTTTGGGCCAAAGTTTTTTCCTCTGTAAAATGACGGGGTTGGACTAGGTGATTTAGGTCTCTTCCAGCTCTGATATTGTGGGGAGGCCTTAGGACCTGGGTTCAAATCCCAACTCCCTCAACTTGTGTGCTGTGGCCAAGTCACCTAAATTCCCTGGGATTCACTTTACTCATTTGTTTAAAAATAAATAGATAAATAAATGAAGGGGTTGGACCTCCAAGACCGCCCACCGGCCCTAGATGTGAGGCTGACTCCATCCCTTTGCCCCAGGAAGGGCAGCCGCTGTTGCTTCTTCCATTTCTTTCTCCCCTCCCCCCCACCCCCAAGAATTTAGAATCCACACCATTTTTGTGAAAGCATCGCCAGACCTGGGGAGCCTGGGAACAGCTGTTCAGCCTAGCCGGGCTGCTGGCATCAGCGCTTTCCTTGGGCTTGCACACCCTCTCCCCACCTCGCTAAACAATCATTTAACAAAATATGCAAATGGTATAATTACTGTTATTTGTTTTGCTGATATAAGTGTTTGAAATGCAAATGTCAAGTTTGGTCTCTTTCTCCCTTTTGCCTGGGCATTTGCAATTCGATGAGCCTCTCCTGCCCGGGCCCTGGAAGGGGAGAGGGATCTTTCTCTCCGCCTCACCCTCCCCTCCCCCACAGCTGCCCCCTCCTCTGCCAGGGCCGAATGATGACTGGGCAGGATTACTCACCGTAACTCTCAGCTCTGCCGCCCGCCGCGGCCAACCTGAGTGGGAAGGCACGACTAATTGCTTCCCCGGCAGGAAAACAAAAGCCAAGCTCGCTCTTGGCTCGCCTGCTGGGGACGTGTCTGCCACTATGGGAGGGAGGGAGGGAGTTTCCTTCAACCCAAGGCGAGTTTTGGGTGGGTGAGTGAGGCTGGGGGCCAAGCACTGAGTAGGGAGAAAGGGTCAACCCCACCCTTTTTTCTAGCTGTGTGATCCCAAGCCTGAATCTCCCTTGCCTTCACCTATGCAAAGAGTTCGGACCAGATGATTCCTACGGTCCTTTCCTGTCTCTAAATATGAGGCAGGAGAGTTCTGCTCCCGGTTCCCAGTCCCAGAGTCACTTGAACTCTGGTCTTCACCCCCCTCCCCCACTTTCACCCCATCCCTCCCTCAGTTTCCTCATCAGGAAGACTAGCCCTCCTTAGAATCACAGAATATTAGGGCTGGAAGGGATTCTAGAGATTATTTAGTCTGTCTTCATTATTTTATACAGGAGGAAGAATCTGAAGACCAGAAAGAGGGAAATGACTTGTCCAAGGTCTGGTAGCTAGAACCAGCCAGGACTAAGAAACCTAAGTCTTTGGACTCTTAGCCCATTGTTTTACTTTCTAAACCTGGAAGCTTCTACAGGGTGAGATCATGGATGCTAAAGGGCTCTGGAAAGTCAAAAAAGCTGCCCTGCTGTGTAATCTGCTCACCATTTTCCAGCCTGTGATTTTTATCCATGAGCCTTTTCATTTTTTACCACCCTTGAGTTCTGGGATTGGGGGAGGGGAGGAGTGTGTGCAGTGCCGCTTCAACGTCTCTTCAGATAACATTTTTTAAATTAATAAGCCACACTTCTGTTTAGGAGTTTTTAATGCTTTATTGTTATTTTCTATTTTGATATACCAGTCACTTTCTAATAGAAAGGCAGTTAAAGTGTAACAGCACAACACATAACTGATAAAAGGATGACTTCAGTTTTACATATCAGTTTCCTCACAAGATCCTGTAAAGTAAAACAAGCTTTTATACCCGTTTTACAGATAAGGAAAAAACAGTTATGTGACTTGGCCAGAGTCACATAGCTAGTAAGCATCTGAGGCCAGATTTGAACTCAGGAAGATAAACCTTCCTGACTCCAGGCCAGGAGCTCTCTCCAGTGAGCCACCTGATTACTTGGTTCCCCTTCTCATACCTAGGCCATAGATTTAGAGCTGGAAGGGACCTTAGAGGTTATCTAGTACAACCCTCTCATTTTACAGGTGAGGAAACAGAGGACTAGAGAGATTGACTTGCCCCAAATCACACAAGTACTAAGTAGCAGAGCTGGGATTTGAACCCAGCTCTTCCGATTGTATGGGGCAGTTAGGTGGTGCTATAGTGCATAGAGCACCAGGCCTGGAGTCAGGAAGACTCGTGTTCCTGAGTTCAAATCCAGATTCAGACACTTGCTAGCTGTGTGACCCTGGGCAAGTCACTTCACTCTGTTTGCCTCAGCTTCCTCATCTGTAAAATGAGCTGGAGAAGGATATGGCAAACCACTTCAGTGTCTCTGCCAAGAAAAACCCCAATGGGGTCATGCAGAGTTAGACACGAGTAAAATGACTGAGCAACAACCACCTCTGACCCTAGTTCTAGTACCCTTTCCACTATACTAATACAACAATTTCCTTCACAGATTTAAAGCTGGAAAAGCACTCGGAGGTTAACTACCCCAACTCTCTTATTCTACAGATGAGGAAACTGAGGAGAGAAGTTAGGTCACATTTGAACTCAGGTCTTTTGACTCCACCTCACCCCTCACTCTTTTCACTAACCCTGCCAGAGCACTACACTGAAAGGCCTAAGTCCAAATCCTGACCCTGCCATTAACTTGATACATACAACTCCCTTCACCATTCTGAGCCTCAGTTTCCTCTTTTGTAAGACGAAGAGGCAAGACTAGATGATAAATGTATTTCCCTACTTTTTAGACACCCCCCTCCCCATTCCAGGCATTTTTTCTGCTTGTCCGCCATGCCTACAATGCTCTCCCTCCTCATCTCTGCCTATTGGATTCCTTCCAGCATCAACTAAAATCTCATCTTCTATTGGAAGCCTTTCCCGACTCCTCTTAATCCTAGCATCTTCCCTCTCTTAATTTTTTTCCTGTTTATTCTAAATATTGTTTTATTTATCTATTTATTTGCTTTTTTTGGTGGGGAATCCGGGTTAAGTAACTTGCTCGGGGTCACTCGTCTAGTGCCAAGTGTCTGAGGCCAGATTTGAACTCAGGTCTTCCTGACTCCAAGGCTGGGGCTCTATCCACTCTGCCATCTAGCTGCCCCTAAGTATTGTTTTTAAAATATATATATATTTTTGTGTTGTCTCCCTCTTTAGATTGTAAGCTCCTTGAGGGCAAGGACTGTCTTTTGCCTCTTTTTGTTACTTTTTTTTTTGGTTAGGCAATGGGGTTAAGTGACTTGCCCAGGGTCACACAGCTAGTAAGTGTTTTGTGTGTGAAACCAGATTTGAACTCAGGTCCTCCTGAATTCAGGGCCAGTGCTCAATCCACTACAACAAGTAGCTGCCACTTTTGCCTCTTTTTGTATCCCCAGTTCTTAGTACAGTATCTGGTACATAGTAGGTGCTTTATAAACAGTTTTCGACTGATGGGCTAAAGACCCTTTCCCCATCACTTAGGCTATAGCTCAGATCATACCTAGCATAGGGCCTGTCTACTGGTTTCTGTATTGCAGAGGATTAGTTTACAGGCGAGATCATAACTCCAATAATAACTCATACGTGGGTAGCACTTTATACTTTCCAAAGAGTTTTCACATCCATTATCCTATCCACCCTGTGGGGTAGGTAGTGTAGGTATTAGTATCAGCATTTAGTAAGCGGGAAAACAGGCTCAGATGGACTGTGGCCCTTTCCCAAGGTCACCGCACCTGGTGAGCTAGCAGAGTCTGAATCAGAATCTGAGCCTTTTCTGCAGAGCGGGGTCTCTTTCTTGGAAAGGAAGCAGCTGGAGGCATGGTGGATAAAGTGCTGGGCCAGAAGTAAGGAAGTTGTTCAATGATTTTTCAGTGACCCCATTTGGGGGTTTTCTTGGCAAAGATACTGGAGTGGTTTGCCATTTTCTTCTCCAACTCATTTTACAGATGAGGAAACTGAGGCAAACAGGGTGAAATAACTTAACCAGGATCACATAACTAGTAAGTGTCTGAGGCCAGATTTGAACTCAGGAAAATGGTTCTTCCAGACTTCAGGCTCAGCATTTTATTTACTGAGCCACCTAGCTGCCTTGGAAGTCAGGAAGATCTGAGTTTATATCCTCAGCCTCAGATACTTGCTAGCTGTGTGACCCTGGACAAGTCACTTAACCTCTGTTTGCCTCAGTTTCCTCATGTTGACAGTATCTACCTTGAAGGGTTGCTATGAGAATCAAATAGGATAGTATTTGTAAAGCACTTAACATGGTTCCTGGCACATAGTGGGTACGTTATAAATGCTTATTCCCTTTCTCCCAGGACATTGGAAAAAGTTATGGTCAGAACTTCCTCTTAACAGTGGCTTTCTTGGGGCGGCTAGGTGGTGCAGTGGATAGAGTACCAGCCCTGAAGTCAGGAGGACCTGAGTTCAAATCTGCTTCAGACCAAACACTGGATGCTTACTAGCTGTGTGACCCTGGGCAAGTCACTTAACCCCAATTGCCTAAAACAAAACAAAAAAACCCAGT
The DNA here is from genome assembly GCF_003287225.1 of Phascolarctos cinereus. NCBI lineage: Eukaryota > Metazoa > Chordata > Mammalia > Diprotodontia > Phascolarctidae > Phascolarctos > Phascolarctos cinereus. Next base: position 219,520,182 of record NW_027555847.1, read on the forward strand.
GCCTTTCTTTACAGATTAAATGGAAAATCAGGCACCAAGAGGCCTTGTCTCATGGGGTCCCCTAAGCAGACAGTGAGGGAGAAGGAGTTTGATTTATGACCTATCAGGCACTTACTTCCTTATGGATAGGGTTAAATTGATGAAAAAGCTAGCCAAAGCCATGGACCTTGGAAAGGAATTCCAGTGATATCAGGAAAAAAATCTACTCTGGTGAGAAATCTGAATTTCTTTGGAGCTGATAGATCAAGGAATTTCTCAGCTTGTACAATCAGAATAGTGTCTCGTGTTTGGTTCAACCAGATTTCCAGAACAGGCCAGAGTGGCAGGCTCTTTGATCCCACTTTCCAGGGAGGGTATCACTTTGATGATAGTATAATGATTCAAGAGCTTCGGGGTCTAAGGAAATCCCTCCTCCTCCAAGAAGTCTTCTCATCCTCAGTGAGCCAGGAGGAGGACTTAACTTTCCCTCAAACTCTAGCACTCATTCCTCCCCACCACCTCCACCACCTCCATCTCCAGATTGGTTTTAGCCAATGTGAACCTTTCAGATAGTCACACCACGTATAGTAGAAAGTGCTGGATTTGTAGTCCGAGACCCTGGGTTCAAATCCTGACTCTGCAACTTACTAGGTGATCATTATCACCTCAGCCTCCTCTACAGTAAAATGAGGGAGTAGAATTAGATGACCTTTAAGGGTCTTTTCATCTCTATGACCCTATGATTCTATGAATCATAACAAAAGCAAATATACCTGCTTTTAGAAACATGCTAATGGAGTGTCTTGGTGGCCATGTGTAGTGTTAACAATGACAGGTTGTCTGTACGTGTGATGCCACCAGGGACTGGAATCTTCTGGAGGTCAGGTATCCAGTTATGGACGTGGTACCCAGCACACCAAAGCTAAGAGGATCATAGACATGGCTGGTGAAAATGAAATAGGAGCAACAACGTTTGAAGTCAGGGTGCTGAAGGAGCCAAGAGCCTGGGGCTCATCTCCACGAGCTTTGTCGGAATGAGGGAGAGAGGGCATTCTATGGACAGAGGCCCCTTATGCCGGCATTCTTCCCAATGGCACTGAGGAGGGAGGCTCCTTGAGTTGCTCTCTGACTCTTCCTCACCTCTCCCCTTCCAGCACTCCAGCCCAGAGTGGTCTTGAGAGCAGACGTGGCTTCCAGGGATGGAGGGCTGCCTTTGCTTCTCCCTTCCACCCACAGCTTCTCGCATGAGGGGCATTTTGAACTCTGGCTGACACTAGCCCAGGCTGCTGTATCACCCCCTGCCTGTCTTATATAGGATCCAGCCCTTGGGTGGGAAGGAAGAGATGGTTCTTATCTTAATTGGAACGACATGAATCTGATGACCTGAAGCAGATTTTCTAGCCCAGCAGACTCATGTAATTGCAACCACTGGGGGTTTGTCAAGCCTGTAAGCTCTCTCTCTATCTTCTTCCTGCGCCACATTCATTCTTCCTGTCTGTCTCCTCTCTGCTACCATCTCTCCAGCTTTCTTGTATGCTCTCTCTTTTCTCCCCTCTCCTGTTGTCCTTGTTCCTTTCTCATTTCTTTGATTTTCCCCCTCCTTCACTTGACTCCCCTCTTCAGTCTCTTCCTAGGGCCTTCTGACTCTTTGCACCCTGGTTTCTTCTGCCCTCAAAGCAAGCCATATTGGAGGTTGGGCAGCACTCTGAGATTCTTGCCAGGTCACTGTGAAAAACAATTACTCATTTCATTTTATAGATGAGAAAATTGAGGCTCAGAAGTGGAGGAAGGTTAGAGAAAGGTTTCTTTGAGAGCCAAGCTGAAATTCCTTCAATTCCCAAAAATCAAGTCTTGACCCTCACTCTTTTTTTCAAGGCCCTTGCCTCAGGTAATCATAGAGTCTTAGGACGATAAAGTTTTAGAACTAAACACAAACTAAAAGATCATCTTGTTCAAGTCCATCCTTTTACGGTTGAAGAAAGGACCTGTGTTTGACTCTTGTCTGTGCTTAGATTCAGTCTCATAGATTGCTAGGGCTGGAAGGGACCTGAGAGTTCATCTAATCCAACTCTTATTGATGGGGAAACTGAGGCCCAGAGGCTTCATTCATCATCCCTTCATGCTTAGACTCTTCCTTCATTCTTCCTCCTTTTCCTGTGTTTGATCCCCTCATCAACGTTGTTATTCAGTTGTGTCCAATTCTCCAGGATGCCATTGGGGGTTTTTGCAGCAGAGATAATGGAGTGGTTTGCCATTTCCTTCTCCAGCTCATTTTACAGATGAGGAAACTGAGGCAAACAGAGTGAAGTGACTTGCTCAGGGTCACACAGCTAGTAAAATGTCTAAGGCCAGATTTGAACTCAGGAGGAGGAGTCTTCCTGACTCCAGGGCTGGCGCTCTATCCATCTAGCTGCCTTATCAATGGTACTCTCTTAATCCCCCATGAGCTCTCCTCTCGTGCCCCACCCCACCCCACCCCACCTCTTCTGGACTTTGGGGGCAAGTTCCTTCTCAACTCCCATATCTAAAAAATGAGAGGGTTGACTTAGGCAACCTATAAGGATCCTCTCTAAAATCCTATGATTTAACCTGGCATGGGAAAGGAAGCTGGGTTAACTAATATATAATGTTATGGCCTGATTGACCTCTCTAAGATTTCCCCATACTTGGGGCCCTGTGGCTTCATTCGGTTCTGTGAACTGAGGGCCAGAGACATTAAATGATTTGCCCAGGTCACACTGATAATAAGTATCTTCGAACCTAAGTCTTTCTCTCTTTAGGTCTAGGGATCTCTCCTGGAGGAGAATGGGAAAAGTTTCCTGGATATGAAATGAGAGTTAGACCTTGAAGGATGTGTTAGAAGAGGGGAGGCAGGGAAAAATCTTACCTCTAAGGGGACCAGTAATCAGAAAAGCTTAGGATTATATTGGGACAGCTAGGTAGTGAAGTAGATAGCGTGCCAAGCCTGGAGTCAGAAAGACTCATCTTCCTGAGTTAAAATCTGGCCTCAGACACTTACTAGCTATGTGACCCTGAACCCTCTTTGCCTCAGTTTCCTCATCTGTAAAAAAAAAATGAGCTGGAGAAGGAAATGGCAAACACTCCAGTATTCTGCCTAGAATACCCCAAATGGGATCACAGAGTGAGACAAGACTGAACAACAGCAAGGATTAGGATTGTATTAGAGTGGAAACTGTTTGAGAACAGGAACTGCTTTACTTTTTTATTTGTACTTCCAGAGCCTAACCCAAGGCCTGCTATCTTAAGTGTTTTTTCATTCATTCATTCATTCATCATCCATCCATCCATCCATCATCCATCCATCCATCCATCCATTCATCCATCCTTGAGACTAGGAATTGTTTACTTCCTTTATCTGTACCTCCAGTGCCTATTCCAAAGCTTGTTGCCTTTAAGTACTTTTCATTCATTTATTCATTCATCCTTGAGACTAGGAATTGTTTCCTTCTTTTATTTGTTCTTCTGTACTAGCACAGAGCCTAAGGAGGTAACATGTAAAATGCTTTGCAAGCCTTACAATGCTGTGCAAATCCTAGCTACCATTTTTGTTAGGCACTTACTAAAACGCATGTTCATTTGTTAAAGGAATAACTCTGACATGGTAGGGCAAAAGGGGTCTGCGTGCTGACCGGCCAAGGGTAGAGGAGAGGGTCTTTGAATTAGAAAAGCTGGGAGGGGGGTTTGCAATCCATCTCCAGGGATCCTTTTCCCACTCCTTCCTTAGAAGGTGTGGATTTCCAAAGCTAAGCACGTCCCATTCCCTTCTCCCGTCTGCAAAATCTTTCTTCGGGTCCAAGTGCCCTCGTTTGATTGGCTTGACGCTCAGCCCTTCCCCGAGGCATACAGTCCTCCAGCCTATAGGAAACTGGGCTAAGGAGGTTTCCATTCAGGACTCTTCCTCCCGCCTCCGGCCGCCTCCTCCACACTTGCCTTTGACAGGTTCGAGGTACCATTTAAGTTCGCCCTATTTTTATTTCAATTACCTTTTCGTGACAGGTTCCATGGTATCAGCATATTCAGATCGGACCCATTATTATTTCAATTAGTTGTTAAGTAATTAACTCTATTAACCATCTTTCTCCCTTCCCAACTTGTTTTTTTGGTTATTTACATCCACTGCTAACTAACAATTTTAAGTAATTACACGTCGCTCATTTAGTCTCTTTGCACACACTTGTTCACCCTGACAGGTTCCTTTGCTACGGTTGCTTTCAGCTTCCTTTTTTCCAGGATAGAAGTAGCAATGCTGTTGTGGAAGGATCCCTGAATAGTCTAGCTGCCCAAATACCGTTTGAGTACTCTGCAATTCCCTGAAACTCTCTGATCATTTGATGTAACAACATTGCTTGGTTCCTGGGGTAGCTGTGGAGAAGACACTTTCTCAATGTTACAGTATCACAAGAAGCAATGTGGTAGAGTGCACATACAGGGCCCTGAACTTGCAGTAAGAAGACTGGGGTTCAAATCCTGCTCTTAGACACTTGTTGGGTGATGCTGTGTAAGTCACTTAATATCTCTAGGCCTCAGTTACCTCCTCTTGTAAAATAAGGGGATTGTACTTCAAATTTTCTTTTCAGCTCTAAATCTATGATCTGATAATTATGAGCATGCCTGACATATCTCATGTGAGGGTCAAATGAGATAACATATCTAAAATCGCTTTCTTGGTAAAATTTAGACGTAAATATCAGCTATTTTTATTTGGGGAAGAGTAGCAAGGCCAAATCTGGGATGCTAGCCATGAGATCAGAACGACTGTTAAGGCTACCTAAGTTCTTGCTGCCTTAATGGTCTCCCCATCACCACCGCTATCAACTTCAGTGATCCCACCTCATCTCTGCTCAGTGTTGGAGTCAGGAAGATCTGTATTTAAATCTGGTCCGTGGGCAATTCAATTAACCTCGGCCTCAGTTTCATCATCTGTAAAATGGGGGTGATAATAATAGTACATACCTTCCAGGGATGATATGAAGATCAAATGAGGTAATATTTGTATGGAGATTAAGTGCCTGGAACACAGTAGGTGCTTAATAAATGATTGTTCCCTTCCCTTCCTTCCCCACAGTGGGGTGGTCTGGTTCCCTTACTCTTCTGGGACTTCAGTAATGATCCTTCCACTTTTCATCGAGACAACTTAAGCAACCTGTTCCTGACCACCTGGCTTGTAGAAAGAGCCCTGAGACTCAGGAAATCAAGATTTTTGTTCAAGTTTCACACAGCTAATTAGTTGTGTGACCTTCAGTAAGTCACCTAACCTCTGTGTGCCTCAATTTTTTTTTAATCTATCAACTAGCAATAATAATGTCAGGTCTCCCTGGATTATTGTCAGAATCAAATGAGATAAGAGAATGTGAACATGCTTTGAAAAAGAACAAAGCACTCTGTAATATAAGGGATTATTATTATTATCTTAGGATAAAAGAGAGAAGATGAATGAACACAGACCATTAACAGTTTTTTTCCCCATATCTCCTATCTCCCCTCTAATCAAAGAAGCATGCTCGGAGGAGATGGGCTTCTAAGGAAGGGCAGGAAGGTGTATGGTAGCTGAGGAATTCCAGGAAGTCATGACTGAATTAAGGGGCTTAGCGGGAGACACAGGAGCGGGACTGAAGACATCTAGGCAACACAGGGAACTGAGTGCTGGATTTGGAGTCAGGGAGGCCTGAGTATGAATCCTACCCCAGATATCTACTAGTTATATGGCCCCAGGCAAACCCCATCACCTCTCATCCTCAGTTTCCCAGTCTGTAAAATGGAGGTAACAGCTACCTCACAGAATTTTTTGTGTGTGAGAATCAAAGGAGATAATATATGTCAAACACTTTGCAAACTTTAAACTGTGTAAATTTGAGCTATGTTCACAAATGGGGAGCTAACATAAAGAATTGCCCTAACTCAGGCTTACAGAGGAAGATGCCATACATAGAGTGGCCTGGGTTGGAACTTTCCCTGGAAAGCAACATTGAACAAAGCAATTCATTTTTAAGGGATATATTAAACACCTACTTTAAAAAATACTTATCAAAATTATTTTGTGGTACCAGAGTACATAAATTTCATTTTTTTTCCTTTGGAAAGCTAGGATATGTCAAGAATATACACAAATTTTACCTCAGCATAAACACAGGATATTTCAACATAAAAAATGGGAGGGAGGTGGGGGATTCCCCATTTATTTCATTTGTCTGTGGAAATTTAGGGCAGATCCATTATCCAGGCAAGAAAGCCACCATAGGGGTTTGTTGGCTTCCATATTTATACACACCAAACACCAATGAATGGGGGCCAAGTCCATAACCCAAGGCCCCTTGTGGATTCTTTCTGGCCATCTAGCCTTATAAAATGGCTCCTAAAGGGAAATGGGAGAAGGAAAGGAAAGGAAGGAAAACATGGTGAATTGCCTGACCCTCAGAGCTAGGAAGAAGAGGATTCAAGTCCTCCCTTGCTGAGCACTGCATTCCCTCTGGTATGTGTGTGAGGGATACAAGGTTTATGTATACAGGTTTCTTGTCCCCATGGAGTATATAGTCTAATAGGAGACAAAACAGAAAACAGCTAAATCCATATGATACATAATAAGTAAGAAGGGGATTAGAGAGGAGCAAAACAAAATGTTTTCCATGCTGCTGAGGAGTCTGAGGCTGATGAATTCCTTGAATTCAGGGATTCTGAGATGCAGTTGGCTTTTCAGATGTCCAAAATCCTACACTTATAATATAGTAAGCCCCAGAAGTTGGGGAGCAGCCAGGATGCCCAAGAAGAGGTGAACCAGATCATGTCAGAAAAACCAAGTAGATTGAAGCTTTTGTGTGTATATTGGGATTAGCCATGAGTGATTGCCTCATCTCCAGCCCAGGCAAGATAGGGAACCCCAAACTCAAATCAAAAAAAAAAATGAAGAGAAGTGTATGGGAGGTCTGAGGGAGAAAGTCACCCTAGGCAGGTGAGATCAGGGAAGACTACCTGGAGAAGGTAGCATTTAAATTGGACTTTTAGACTCTAAACTTTTAGAGATTGGTTAAAAATTCAGTAGGTGAAAGGGAAGGGTGGGGAAAAAAGATACAAAGTATGGAAAATGTGGGTCATTTTAAAGTACAGAGACTAATCCAACCCAGAATGCATAGTGGGGAGTAAAATCAGATAAATCTGGAAAAGTAGGGTAGTGCCAGATTGTGGAAGACCTTGAATGTCAAGCAGAAAGGTCTGGACTTCACTTGGAAGACAATAGGGAGGGGGTCACTGAAAGTTTTTTGGACAGAGGAGTGATGCAGCCAGATCTATAAATAAGAGAGATTAATAGGACCAAATTACAAATAAAAGAAGGAAGGAATAGAAGGAGAGAAAATGCGGGGGGGGGGGATAAGCAGTCTAATCATAAGGAAAAGCTTCCTTACAATTAGAGATGGGTTCTGAACCTGCGATTTCATTGTTATTTTCTTGTTGTTGAGTTATTTCAGTCACATCTGACTCTTCATGACCCCGTTTAGAGTTTTCTTGGCAGAGATATTAGAGTGATTTGCCATTTCCTTCTCAGGATTATTTTGCATATGAAGAAATTGAGGCAAACAGGGTTAAGTGACTTGGCCAGGGTCACACAGCTAATAAGTATCTGAGGTTGAATTTGAACTTGGGTCTTCCTGACTCCAGGCCCAATGCTCTATCCACTGTACCACCTAGCTGCCCTTCACTGAGTACTTCCAAATTAGGAAACTCCTTTTACAAATGGAAATTGTCATCTTCTCTGTAATATATAGTTTCAGAAATCTGTGTAGAACATAGAGAGACTGAAAGACTTTCTTACCGTCACATATCCAATGTAGAATAGAGGTGAGCCTTAAATCCAAGTTTTCCAGGTTCCAAGTGCATCATCTCTAACCACTGTGCCGCTTTTCAAAACACCTTCGTATTCATTATCAAATCTGATCCTCAACACGTCACTGGAAGATAATTTTATTATTCCCATTTTATAGTTGGGGAGACTGAGGCACAGAGATGTTCAATGACTTGACTAATTAGTATCAAGTAGCAAAGTAGTAGCAAAGCTAGGACTAGAACTCAGGTCTGCAAATTCTCTTAGACCAAAATAAACTCTGCTTTTGTGATCTGTCATTCTGCGGATTTGCCGAGCCTCCTTATCACATCTAGCTTCAAAAGGGGAGGGAGGTGATTCAGTCTCAACATCCAGTATCCTCTGGGCCCTTGGGGAGCCCTCAAGGCCTCAGCTCTTGAGAAAGAGTCATGATAAGGGGCAGCCAAGGTAGACCATTGTCTAGGGTAAAACCAAGGTAGGAGAAGAGATCAAATCCATCAACATGCATTTTTTATTTTGTGCTAAGCACTATACTAAACAGTGGCACAGATAGTCCCGAGCCTCAGTGAGCTTATAGTCACTTTTAATAAAATTGTAATTTATTTAATCAATATTAGTTAATATTAATGTTTATTTTTTTTAAATGAATTTCAATAAACATTTTAACACTAGAAAATCCTAATTTCCTTGGACTGTACCTGTTTGAGAGTTTATTGGGGGAAGAAGGCAAGTCAGGATCGCAGAACAATAGAATCTCATAGTTGGCAGGGACCATAGAGGCCGTCAAGTCCAACCTATACCTGAACCAGAATCCCATCTACAACAGGTAACCTTACATGTGACCATACAGCCTCTGCTAGACCTACTGTTAGGGAGAGCTCTCTGTGTCCCAAGGAAGCCCATTTCACTAGCCATAATTACTAGGACATTTTTCCTTATATCACACCTACCTTTGCCTCTTATCAACCTCTTTGCTTCTGTTATGTGCCCTCTGGAGTCAAGCAGAACAGCACTTATTCTTTTTCACAATGATAGCCCTTCAGATATTTGAAGGAAGTCATTATGCATCCACTAAATCATCTTTTCTCCAGGCTAAACACCCCCAGTTCCTTTGACTGAACTTATGGCTTGGTTCTCTTACCATCTTAGTCATCCTCATCAGAATTTTTTTTCTGGCTTATCTTTGTTCTTCCCAAATTACTGTTCCCAGTGGAGGGGAAACGGGGGAAGGTGAGAGGGAATGAATGAATCTTACTCTCATCGGATTTGGCTCAAGGAGAGAATAACATACACACTCAATTGGGTATGGAAATCTATCTTACCCTACAGAAAATAGGGATGGGAGGAAGGGACAAGAGAGCAGGGAGATGATAGAGAAGAGAGCAGATTGGGGGAGGGAGTAATCAGAAGCAAACACTTTTTGTTTGTTTGTTTGTTTGTTTGTTTCAGCCAAAGGAAAAGTTTATTAGTGATAAATCACAGAAGCCAGGTGATGCCCAGGCATGAGAGGTTCTCAGCCTTGTGGGCCTGAGATTCTCAGCATCTGAATGAGGGCCAAGGTGGATCTTAAATACTGAAGTAACTTTGGGTAGCCAGAGAAGGGGGTTGGGAAAAGGGTCTAGGTAACAATTCTAATTGGGGAGGTCTGAGAGATTGAATAGACAATGGGAATAGCTAATGGAGGGAACAGGAAGGCAGAAGTTTGAAAGGCATCTGCACAAAATCAAGGTGGGGCTAGGACTTTCAAAAGGAGATAAGGGGAGTCGATAAGGAACAGTTTGAGACCAGAGAAGGCCTTTCTGGGGCCTATAGACAAAAGGGAGCCAGATTCTTTTAGGGCACATCTGAATAAGATTAAAAGGTAAGGCTAAGGCTTTCAAAGGGAGATGAGGGTCTGGGACCTGTGAGTCAGATTCCCTTTGGGGCAAAGGGCGAAGATCTTGGCTTGGGCCCCGCCCCCATCATTCCCCCCTCAAACAAATCAGAACCAAATTCTTTTGGTGAAAGGGGCAAAGGTCTCTGCTTCTGAAACTGCTTCCTGCTGGCAAGGGGCATAAAGCTGTCCCTGCCTTTCTGGGTCCTGTTCAAGGGGTCAAACTCCAAAACCTGGCTGATGCCAGTTTCAGTGGACTAGAGACCTTGGGTTGGTATACAGTCATCTGGAAGTTGATGGCTCCGACCCTAGAAGAAAGGAATCTGACACCGGAGGAGGGGGGGGAATCAGGGGAGAAGACGCCACTGCGATACCCTTGTCTGGAGCCTGAGAAGGGGTCCTGTCCGAAGTAGAGGTCAGTCGTGGCTGAAGAAGAGTTAGAGATTTAGCAGTGCTTCCCGGTTAGGGAACCATATGAAGAGGTCTAGGACTTTTGGGGTGCTGCAAAATCCCCAAGGTTGTGGTACTGGGCCCTGCTGAATGAATTCAACTCAAATCTTCTTCAGCCAGAGGAAAAGTTTATTAGTGATAAATCACAGAAGCCGGGTGACACCCGTAAAGACGAGCGGGCATGAGAGGTTCTCAGCCTTGTGGGCCTGAGATTCTCAGCCAGAAGCAAACACTTTTAAGAGAGGGAGAGGGTCAAAAGAGAGAATAGAATAAATGGGGGACAGGCTAGGATGAAGGGAAATATATTTAGTTTTTCACAACATGACTCCTATGGAAGTGTTTTGCATGATTACACATGTATAACCTGCATCTAGTTGCTTGCCTTCTCAATGAGGGTGGGTAGGGGAGGGAGGAAGGGAGAAAATTTGGAACCCAAAATTTTAAAAACAAAAGATAAAAAAATTTTGTTTTCACATGCAACTGGGAAATAAGATATACAGGAAGTGGGGTATAGAAATCTATCCTGCCCTACAGGAAAATTGAAGGGGAAGGGGATAAGAGAAGGGAGGGAGAGATGGAAGGGAGGGCAGATTAGGGGTATTCAGCATGCATGCCATTTTGGGGTGGGAGGAGGGACAAGATGGGGAGAAAATTTGGAACTCAAAATCTTGTGGAAGTGAATGTTGAAAACTAAAAATAAATAAATTTAAAAAAAAAACAAAAAAAAAAACAAAACCAAATTACTGTGCCCAGAATTCAACAAAAGTCTCAGGTATGGTCTGATCAACAGATCCCCACATTCTGGACACTGTACTTTTGTTAATGCTGCCTTGGAATAGCATTAATTTTTTGAGCTACAATGTCACATCATGTAGAACTTACAACCCAATAAGACTGCCAGACCTTTTTCATATGAACTGTTATCTAGTCGTGCCTCCTCCATCTTATATCTGTGAATTTCACTTGGCAGTTCCAACCTGTATGCCTATCAGCTGTCTACACTAAGTTTGACATCAATATGAGTGAAGCCCTGGGCCTAAGGAGGGGGAAATCAGCCCAGACTGGAAACTGAGCACATCAGAGTTCCTGTATCAGTCAGTGGCAGGCCCATGAATAGCCCTGTACTTCCAACCTGGGCAAGATGAGGATACCCCCCAGTCTTTAAAAAAAACAAAAAACAAATAATAGGGATGCTGCCTTGCCTCTCACCAACCAGGCTCATTCATTGGAGAGCTGATGTCACCTCCTCAACGTTCATGGTTTGTAAGCAGAGTTGGACCCTCACTGCTATTCTGACATTCTGCCATTCATCCCTCACTGACCCCTTATTTCCTTCCTCATATCAATGTTTCTAAACCTTTTTCTTCTTTCCTCCCACCATCAGCATTAGCCTTGCCCACTGTGCTTACAGCAGATAAACTGACACAGGCAGGTAGCATGGTGTATTTGGAAGAATTCTGAACTGAGTCAAGAGACTTGATTTCTCATCTCAGCTCTGTATAAGCCTTGGGAAAGTCACTTCTCTTGTCCCCAGTTTCTCCCTCAGTACAATGAGTGGGACCCAGCTAAACGATGTCTAAGGTCCTTCCCAGCTCTAACACTTTATGATTGTAAAGTTCCTCTATAAAATGGGCACAATCCCCATCTGTCCACTTCACAATGCTGTTGTGGGGATCAGGTGAGATTATAGGAGTGTATAGTCAAGATTCAGAGTAGGAGGAGATTATCTAGTCCACCTTCCTTATTTAATTTTTTTAAATTCTTATCTATAGTTCCCAATAGATTCCTCTGCCACTCCTTCATAGAGCCATTCCTTTTTTTAAATAATATTTTTCCAATTATATGTAAAGACAATTTTTAACATTCATTTTCACAAAATTTTGAGTTTCGAATTTTCTCCCTCTCTCCCCTCCCCTCATTCTAAAATGGCAAGCAATTTGATATGTTACATATGTGCAATCATGTAAAACATATTTCCATATTAGTCATAGTTGTGAAAGAAGAAACAGATCAAAAGTAACAAACCACACACAAAAAAAGCAAGGAAGGTGAAGACAGTGTGCTTCAATCTACATTCGGACCTCGTTAGTTCTTTCTCTGGAGGTGAATAGCATTTTCCATGAGCCCTTTGTAACTGCCTTGGATCACTGTATTGCTGAGAAGAGCTAAGTCATTCATAATTGATCATCACACAATATTGCTGTTGCTCGGAACAATGTTCTCCTGGATCTGCTTATTTCATTTTGCATCAGTTCAGATAAGTCTTTCCAAGTTTTTCCAAATCTGCCTGCTCATCTTTTCTTATGGCACAATAGCTTTTTCATTCCATTCACATACCACAACTTATTCAGCCATTCCCCAACTGATGTGCATCCCTTCAACTTCTAATTTTTTGCTACTGTGAATATTTCTGCACACATAAATCCTTTCCCCTTTTTTAGGATTTCTTTGGGTTACAAACCTAGCAGTGGTAGGTCAAAAGATCAAAGGGTAGGCACAATTTGGTTGCCCTTTGAGCATAGTTCCAAATTGCTCTCCAGAATGGTTGGATCAGTTCACAACTCCACCAACAATGCATTAGTGTCCCAGTTTTCCCACATCCTCTCCAATACTGAGAGCCATTCCTTATAACTAAGAGCAATACAACTAAGAAAAAGTCTGATATCATGTACCATATTCGACACCCATAGCTCCCCACCCTCTGCAAAGAAATAGAAGAGATGCCTTCTCTCCTATCTTGATCATTATAATTTCACAGCATTCAAGTTCAATTGTTTTCCAACCCCCTTGTTTTAAAAATGAGGGCACCAAGGCCCAGAGAAGGTAAATGACCTGTCCAAGGTCACACGGATATTAAAGATAGAGCTGGGATTCAAACTCTGGTCCTTTGACTCTTGGTGTTTGGGTTGGACTCCATGGCTTCTGAGGTCTTCTTCACCTCTCAAATTCTGTGATTCTAAGCCCAGTGCTGCTTTTGCTATGTGAAAATGCTCTTTTAAAACTCTAAATATCTGCACTAACATAAGAGGCTGTTGTTATAACTGAGTTGTGTTTGATCCACTCCCTGGAGGGAGCCTCACAGGCATTTAACAGGCAGCTGAAAGAGTCCGTGTCAGTACTCATCAGATCACAGATTTAGAATGACAAGAGACTCTAGATGTCATCGAGTCCAACTATCTCATTTAAAGATGAAGAAACTGAGGCCCCAGAGAGGTTGAGTAACTTGCTCAGGGTCAGACTACTAGCAGGTCTTTCCAATCCCAAGTCCACCACTCTGCTAGACCATACTGTTCAGTGGTAAAGGCTTATAGATACTCTTCCTTCAATGGCAGATAGAGTGTCAGACTTCCATGTATGTTCAAGCCTCATCTCTCTCCCTAATCAGAGGGCAAGCCACCAGAGGACAGGTACCATGTTTTCTTCTCCACACAGGACTGGGTGCACAGACAATCAACACAGACTTGTTGAGTGAATGGATCATAGATCACAGATACAGAGCAGAAAGGAACTGTAGAGCCTGTCCAGTACAACCCCTTTATTTTACAGACAAGGAAATTGAGGCATGGAGCCATTAAGACATTAAGACAAGAGAACACAGTATTCGAAGTGGGATTTGAGCCCAGGTTTTCCTGATTCCAAGTCAGGTATTCTCTCTACTACTCCCCCTGTCTCTAGGTGAATAACAAAGGCAGGAATGAGGGCTTTAGCCTTCCACTTGGAATCGCTTTTTCAGCCTTTCCCTCAACCAGTCAGAGCTCAAGGGGTATTTTGTCACTCTTTGTGGCAGATTTCTAACTGCAGAGACAGAGAGTTATTTGAGTTAATCTCAAGGATTTGAGAGGGAGGGTCGAAAGGGAAAAAGCATCTTGAGTTCCCACTGCTTACGGAAACCTGTCTTGTCCTTTCAAGGCATCTTTCTCCATGTGACTGTTACGTGGATTTCTGTGTTTGCCTCTGCGTGACATGCATGTGTCTCTGTTTACATGTCATTGTGGGCAGCTATCTTTGTGTATCTATCAGCATGTTTCCTGATCAATTTGATGAATTTGTACGGAGGTGAGCCCTTTTGGGGGACTTTGATGATATTTTCCTGTGAAGGATAAGGGCGTGACAAGGGGTACCTCATTGGGAGGATGAAGGATGTCTTCTGGGTAATTTTGGCCTGTTCAGATCTCATTGAGGATGAATGATCAAGCCTTAGCATTTGAGGAAGATTTATTTGGTTCTGGCTGTTGTGAATTAGTCATTCCTTTGTGCTGGGTCTTTAATCCATCTAGTTAGAGGAGGATGGGAGGGAGGGAAAAAGAGAAAGAGAGGAAGGGTGGAAGAAAGGATTAAATGATTTGAAAATCATTTAATTAAAATTACCAAATTAAAATTTGTAAAATATTTAGCACAGAACCGAGCACATAGTAGTTGCTTAAAAAATATTTATTTCCTTCCTTCCTATTTAAGAGTCAATCAGGGCTGCAGGGTGGAGTATAGTGAGGGGAGAAGCCCTTGTATATGTGTAGACTCTCCACGTTTTCTAGGAGCTACTAAAGGTAGCCTTTGAGTAGAGGTTCATTTGTAGGAGGCACTTATCACCTGCATGACCTTGGTCAAGTTGCTTTACTTCCCTCCACCTCAGCTTCCTCATTTATAAAAAGAGAGAATTGGACTAAATGGCTTTTGAGATCCTAGGTTGGATAAGTTCTCTCCCACTTGGCCTGAGAAATGGTGGCAAGTGGCAGCAGTGGGGTCTGTCAACAATATGGCCCCAGGAGAAGACACAATGTCATTTTCCAGGGAGAGATGGGAGAGCTTCTGGTCTCAGACTTGAAGACACAGTGTTATAACCTTTCAGTCCAAGAGATTGCAATCATGGAGAGAGGGGAACTGAGTTTAAGGGGTAAGATTTCCTGAACCCCGACTTTTGGAGGAGTGTCAAAGAGTTTCTGTATAGAAAAATCCAAAAGTGATTAAGCTAGAAGAAGAAAAACTGGGCTTTGTACTCACCTAATACTACGCATGAATGATGCCAGGCCAATGGGCCCTTTAGCAACCCTCAAGCTCACTTCCATTAGGGGAGAGTCCAAGCTTTTGGGGTAGTACTCTAGAGCTAGAGTCCTTCATAGGTCATTGGGGGTAAAGGTGGCTTTCATAATAATAGTTAATATTAGAAAGGGGAAGATAATAATATCATTTGTATCTGTGGTGCTATGAGTATTTTATGTTACTTTGTGGTTTCTGTAGGGTTACCAGATATGCATTGCTACTTTGAGAGCTTGCACAGGGACTCACACCTGTGGAGAATTAGACACAAGCTGTATTCTGAATTCCCCATAGGATACTCTGGGTAAGACAAAACAAGCCAAAGGGATATGATTTGGGGGAACCTGGTCCATATAAGCTCAGAACATTGAGTACTGAGGCATGCATTCCATCTGACGTGGTGGTGTCTGTGTGTGTCTGTGTGACTACATCTGTGAATGTGTCTGTGTGCAACAGCCTGCCATGTGACCATGTGCATGTATCTCTGTGTGTGTGTGTGTGTGTGTGTGTGTGTGTGTGTTGTGTGTGTGTGTGTGGCCTTTGCCAGCTGTAGGTTGTATTTGTATTTGTTTTTGCCAGTGATAAGTCACTGGGAAATGGAAGAGATTTTCCTGGATCCTGCTGAGGAGCCCATCATTAGCAGTGATGTCTGCCTTCCCCAAATGTGCTCCCGACCCACATATAAATCAAAGGGTGCGATTGTTCACTTAAAAACCATGATGTGTTACTGAGCGCCAAACACATCCCTCACCCGAGTGCGGATTGGAAAGAAGAATCATAAGTGTCTCCTCCGTGCCTGCCCCTCTGTCTGACTCCTGTCCCCACATCGTGTATCGGCCTCATCTCTTTTGCCTGACTACATTGTTCCCAGCGTGCTGCTGTTTCCCCCCCTGTGCAAGTATATCTCAGCCTCTGGCCTGGCATCCCATCAATCATTCTGGCGAAGAGACTTTACCACACCCCATCGCCTTTCCTGTTCTTCCTCACTGCTGGGTACAAGCTCTCCCTAGACAGGCCTATTGTTCCTAAGGGAATAGAGGTTTCAGGTTTTCTAGCTTATCTTTGGGATCTATACTAGTCCTAGAAAGGTGTTTTTCCTTTAAATTTAAATTTGCTCCTTGTACCCACAAAGCCTTGTTTCACTCACCCTCTGTGTCATAGTGCCATGGGGGAGAGGGGTGTCTTGTCTTTCATCCTGTCTCACCAAATATGCTGTCTCTCCCTGTTAGAATGAGTTCTTTGTGTGCAGGGAGGGACTGTTTTGCTTTTCTATCTGTATTGTCAAGGTTGAGCACAGTCCTTTGCATATAGTAAGCACTTAAAAAATGCTTTTTCATTCATTCATTCATTCTTCCCAAAAAAAAGGGCTGACCTTCTGTACGAGTAGGGTGGTGACCATGAAAAGAGAGAGGAGAAGATTAGGCAGCTAGGTGGTGCAGTGGACAGTGTGGGGCCTGGAGTCAGGAAGACTCATCTTCCTGAGTTCAAACCTGGCTTCAGATACTAACTTTGTGACCTTGGGCAAGTCACTTAACCCTGTTTACCTCAGTTTCCTCATCTGCAAAATGGAGACAATAACCTTCCCAGGGTTGTGGCACAGTGGATAGAGTGCTGGACCTGGAGTCAGGAAGACTCATCTTCCTGAATTCAAATCCAACCTCAGACACTTCCTAGCTGTGTGACCCTGGGCAAGTCATTTTACTCTATTTGCCTCAGTTTCCTCATCTATCAAATGAACTGGAGAAGGAAATGGCAAACCACTCCAGCATCTCTGCTAAGAAAACCCCAAATTGAATGACTGAACAAGTTGTGGTATATGAATGTAATGGAATACTATTGTACTATAAGAAATGAGGAGCAGGTGGATTTCAGAAAAACCCAGAAAGACCTGTGTGGGCTGATGCTGAGTGAAGTGAACAGAACCAGGAAAATGTTGTACACAGTAACAGCCACATTGTGCAATGGCTAACTTTGATAGACTTAGCCCTTCTCAGCAATGCAAGGATCTAAGGTATCTCCAAAAGTCTCAAGATAGAAAATACTATCCACATTCAGAGAAAGAATTATGGTGTCTGAATGCAGATCAAAGCATACTATTTGCTCTTTTTTTTCCTTCTTTTTTGTTTTGTTTCCTCTTTCTTGTGGTTCTTTCTATTGTTTCTAATTCTTCTTTACAACATGACTAATGTGAAAATATGTTTAATAGGAACATATATAGAGAGCCTCTATCGGATTGCATGCTGTCTTGGGAAGAGAGTTGGGGAGGGAGGGGAAGAAAATTTAAAACTAAAAGCTTATGGAAGTGAATGTTGAAAACTAAAAATAAATAAATTAATTTTTAAAAAGGGGAAAAAAACCCTCAAATGGGTTGGACACAACTAAAGAATAACAATTAGTCTACATTAAAAAAGAATAAATGTGCCAGACAGGCTAAGGTAAATACTAAATGGATGGTAATATAGGAGTTTGCAGAAAGGAAAAAATCAGTAAGGCTCTATACCAGGTTTCCCATTACCAAATCTCCTCTGGGATGGTCCTGCTTTTCTTGTCTGCAAGGGTCTTTCTCTGTTTCCATCCTACCCCACTGGCTTTTCAACTGATTTATTCCAACAGATGGTTGGATCTGTTTGGGAGCTATGTCCTGTTTTCCTTCTCATCCTTTCATAGCTGATCTCTCTGTCAACCCAAAGGATGGCCTGTTTTGATGACCAGGGTCTCTCTTGGATGACTGAGCTGTGACCGGCATTGTTTTCTTCCCATCTCCCTTATAGAACTTCTTTTTTCTTTCTCTGCAGATCGAGTATTGGTCTCTGTGCCTGATCCTGCCCCACAAATCCTGGAACCAGTGTCTGTCAGCAATGAGAGATGAGTAGACTCTCTTCATGACGTCAGAGGAGAAATATACACCAGACTGCTCATCTCAGATGCTCCAAATCATCAGGCAGGCCCCGGCTTCCAGGTAAGGGATGATTTATTTTGTGCTCTCTCAGCAAGGGAGAGGGGAAGCTGCCTCTCAAAGAAGTGGCCAGTTGGCAAGCGGATGTGGTACAGATGCAACCAGATGTGGTCAAGAGGGAACCAGGATAGGCACCTCGACTGGAGCTGAAAGGATTCATGTTTGGGGGCAATCAGAGAGGGTTCAAGCCCATGACCCAAGTTAGGGTCATTTCAAAGGGATGAGAATAGACAGGAATTGGCAAAGGCAGAAGGAGGGGGACATGAAGATCATGACTGGAGAAGCATTGGGGGATATTGAAAAGGCTTCAGAGAGACAGAATCTGCTATCTAAGCCCTTGACCATTTCTCTCCCCCAGGGAGTTAGGACGCAAAATGGATCTGAGTCATGGAAAAAAATCAATCTGGATGAAAAGTGACTCCCTCTTCTAGGCAGTGAGTGGTAGTGAGTGGTATAGTGACTCCACTGAGACTGGAGTTAGGAAGACCTAAGTTCAAATCCAGCCTTAGACACTTGTTAGCTGTATGACACTGTGCAAGTCACGTAACCTTTGTTTGCCTCAGTTTCCCCAGTTGTAAAATGGAGATAATAGCAACACGTACCTCACATGGTTGATGTGAAGATCAAATGAGATAATATTTGTAAAGTGCTTGGTACAGTGCCTTGGCATATAGTAGGTACTTAATAAATTCTTATTTCCTTCCTCCCTTTCATTTCTTTAAGGATCATGAATGTTCCAGATCTCAATTTAAAGCAAGCGTGTGTAAAATGAATCATAGGTTCAAGTGGGTTCTCTTATGAATTAAATGCTCCCATGGAAGGAAAATATCTCCCAAATGACTTGAGTAAAGAATTGGGGTAAAGAAGGAATCTAAGGGTGTCATCCTAATGGTCTTCCAGACACTTCTATACCAGCAGTGTTGCACCTAGTAGGAGTTGTACATTCTGTAGCTGTGTAGATATGGCAAAGAGAGGTCCCCAGACAGAAAGAAATCAGCAGTTGCAGTTTATTATTCTCCATCCCTGGATTTTCACCTCTCTTCTTGCCTCTGGGTTATGTAGATTCATCCATCCCTTCCTTGCCTCCATCCACCCTTCCAGCCAATCATTCATCCACCTGTCCCGTCCATCCATCTCTCCACCCATCCACCTACTTTTCTATCTCTCAGAATGCCTTGGGGGGCCATTTTCCCCCTCAACCTTCCACTCTATTTGCTATGGATTGGTGGCCCAGATGACTCCTCCCTTGGTCGTATGGTCCCTTATATGTTGCCTGGTCTTCTGTCAGCTGATGAATGGGCCCAGGGAATGCGGGCCTTATTCACAACATATCTGAGAGTTACTACCAAGAGCTTCCACAAATCATGAGGGAATGCTTCAGAGGGAAAGGGGTCATTTGTTCTTCAGCTTCCTCTAGACCAACAATGCTCAAAGGGTCTGTGAGACCCATTCAGGGAGTCCTTGAGGCCAAAACTATTTTCACAATAATACTAAGATGTTTTCATTTCTAATATGGTAAATATTGATCAATACAACCCACATGAACAAAACCTCCTTGGGGAGAGTCCCTGATCATTTTTAAGAGTGTAAAGGGTCCAAAGATCAAAAAACAGAGAACTGCTGTCGTATACCATGCAAACTTCCCTACCTAGGGCTCTCCTGGCATTTAGCCGTGATTTTCTTCATCTTATTTGGAGGAGAAAGGGGTACAATAGTGATAGCACAGAATGAGAACTAGATCTTGGACTCAGAAATCCTGTCTTCAAATCCTGTCTTTGACATTTAATTAGCTTTATTGCCTTGGGCAAGTCAGTGGGCAGCTAGATGGCTCAGTGGCTAGAGCACGAGGTCTAGGGTCAGGAACACTCACCTTCCTGAGTTCAAATCTAGCTTCGGACACTTACTAGCTGTGTGAACCTGGATAAGTCACTTAACCCCATTTGCCTCAGTTTCTTCATCTGTACAATGAGCTAGAGAAGGAAATGGCAAACCACTCTGACCAAGAAAACCCCAGAAGGGGTCACAGCTGAAATGCCTGAACAACACTTCACAGATTCATAGACCAATAGATTTGAAGGCTAAACATCTGGGTTCTATTTTGTTACTTCCTAGGTGACCTTGGGCTAGTCAACTCCCTTTCTCGCGACCTTCAGTTCCTATCACCAGTAGTACCACATGCTCTCTTAAGACCTCTTCCATCCCTAAGTTGATGATCCTATGGTCCTTGCCAAACATGTAAAGTCAAGATTCTGTATTTTGAGTTGAATGAAAATAGGAGATACTGATGGACGGAGAGAAGGAAGTTCTGGTTGAGTAGGCACATGCCCCTTCAGAGAAATGGGGAGCCCAGTCTGTCCTGCTGCCGGTGGCCTCCCCCAGAGCTGGCAAACATCGTCTCCAACACAATGGGATTGCCCTTCTCAGGGCTTCTTTAACTGGCCAGTTCTCTTTAACGCCAAGGAGAGTGCTATACAGAGCCAGGTCACTTTGAAAACCTGAGCCTCATGAGGTCTGGGCCCGAGTCCACCTGCCAGGCCTCTCCTCTGGACTTTTCCCAACACTCTTTGGAGGACAGGAGGTTCTGCCTCCTAGGCAGGGCTTCTCCAAGACAAGAAGCCCAGCCTATCTCTTGGGAGACAGATTGGAACTGGGCCGCCTCAGTGGTGCAGGCGTCTCCAGAAAGTTTTTTGTCTTAGGCCTAGCGCCCTTCCCCTTTTCTGTGGATTTCACTCCTCCCCGACTACCACCCCCACAGGCTTTTAGAGACTGAGTCAGAGTTCTAAGCAGCCAGGGGCCTTCAGCATGGTGTACCTTCCATTACAACAGCAACAAACCATTACCACTCCTGTTTTATGATTTACAAAGTATTTTTTTTCTCATCACAATCCTGGGAAGAAGGTAGGGCAGGAATTATATTGCACACTTATTTTTATAAATGGGTAAACTGAGGGCAGCTAGGTGGTACAGTGGATAGAGCACTGGCCCTGAAGTCGGGAGGACCTGAGTTCAAATCTAGCCTCAGACTTGACACTTGACACTTACTAGCTATGTGACCCTGGGCAAGCCACTTAACCTTGATTGTCTAAAATAAATAAATAAATAAATAAATGGGTAAACCAAGCCTCAAAGAAATGAAATAACTTGCTTGGGGGTCTCACAGCAAATTAATGACAAAGAGTAAGGATCAGAGCACAGACCTTCTGAATCTCTTGTCAGACCCTCTTTCCTTATCCATATTGGACTGTGTACCAGAGTGATCTTCTGGGACCAGTGGGAGTGCAACTGGCTTATCCAAAATCTACGAGAGCCCCAGAAGGAGGGGCCATCATTGGCCCCATGGGCAAGGTTAAGTAGGGACACCTTCTCTTCCTTCGATGCCCTGTGCTGTTAAAGGAGAAAACCAGCTCCTCATGAAAAGTTCTTTGGTCACACCTTGGCCTAGTCTGGAACTGGGTAGGTTGGGGCAGGGTATAGATCGTGATATCATAGGGTAAATTTGAATTTTTTTTCTACATGTGCTCTTGGTGATAAATTCTTAGGACTGATAGCTGGAAAGACCCTAGGAGATCATCTAGTCTGACCCTCTGGACTTTAGCCATGGTTTTATTGAGGAGGAGACTGAGGTCAAAGGTCCTTTTTGTGGTTGTTATTGTTGAGTTGTTTTCAGTTGTGTCTGACTCTCCATGACCCCATTTGAGGTTTTCTTGGCATCGTTTGCCATTTCCTTCTCCAACTCATTTTATGGATGAGGAAACTGAGGCAAACAGAGTTAAGTGACTTGCCCAGGGTCACACAACTAGTAAGTGCCTGAGGCTGGATTTGAACTTAGGAAGAGGAGTCTCCCTGACTCCGGGCCCAGTGCCCCATCCATTGCTCCACCTAGCTTCCCCAAAGGTCCTTATGGAAGCTTATACCATCTTATTTCTATGTAGAACTTTACACATATTTTTCTTTGTTTTTAATTCTAAATTTAATATTTTATTTTTCCCCAATTACATGTAAAAACAATTTTAACATTTTTTGAGTTCCAAATTCTCTCCCTCTCCTCACCCCCACTGACAAGGCAAGCAATCTAACATAGGCTATACGTGTGTAGTCATGTAAAACACATTTCCGTATACATATTTTTCAAAGGCCTTTTCTATACATCATGTCATTTGATTCTCCCAATGACCCCGTGATCTTGGGGCAGGTATAGACCCCTTCCCCACTTTTGCAGATTAAAAAAAATACCAAAACCCAGAAAAGAGGAGTGATTCACCCGACATCACAGGGTTAGAAAGTGGCAAGGCTGAGACCAGAGCCCACACCACTTGCCTCTGAATCAAGTACAATTACTTCAGCACTACACCCTCTCCCTGGGCAATTGCCAGAAAGAGAGACCTGGGAAGGGAATTGGCCATGAAACCAAATTCATGCTGGGGAGGAGCTGCATTTCTGGGGGCACAGAGCTGATTGGTCCTCAGGGGCCCCTCAAAAACGATACCTCAGTGAGGACTCAGGGATGCTCATATCCTGAACCACGTGCATGTTTTCACTTTAGAACTGGAGGATCCTTGAGAACATTCCTGCCCCCCCTCGCTCCTTGGCACAGTTCAGTCCAGAAGAGGCCCTCAAGAACCTCCCGGCCCCATTCCTGGCCAGCATCGAGTCCCTTTCTCCTCCCTCTCAGCCCAGAGAGTGGCCAAAGCTCTCCGAGCACTGTAGTGATGCCATCTGGGTCACACACACTCAAAGAGACCCTGGAGGGGAGCGATTTGCTCCGCATGGGTTGCCTTATTGTTGGCTTTTTTTCCCAAAGTCTACTTAGTACTTGATTAACCTCCTATTTGGAAATTCTCCAGCCAGCCCCTTCTGCTTCTCACCCACTTGCCTTTTTTGTTAGAACCAAAAATAAATCTTCAGAGATCATACTCTGACCTCTTTATATGACAAAGGAGGAAATTAGCTCCAGAGAGAAGTGACTTGCCCAAGGTTACATGGCACTTTAACGACTGAGCTGAGACTAGGAGCCTCCTTTAAAGAGTATTAAAAATGTTTTATATATTTGTTTTTTGTTTTTACATTACCTTCAGTTTATCTCTCCCTTGCCCCAGCAAGTTATTTCTTGTGACAAAGAATAAAAGAGAATAGGGGGAAGCATTTCAGCAAAATAAACCAACACATCAACTCAGTTTGACAATGTATGCCATGTTCCTCACCCATAGTGCCCCACATCTGCAAAGAAGTGCATCTAGAGCCCTTTCCCTTGGATCATGATACATTATGCCTTTTACCCAAATGGGCCTAGGGCCTTGGAATTCTGTTCTGGTTTGGTCCCTTTTGCTGTTACTTAGTGGCCACAATTCCCCACCCACTCCTTATAGTTTGTTCTCAGTCCCTCTGTCTGTGACTCCCCATGCCAATAGGAGACTCATGCCTGATCCTCCTTTCCTTCCCCTCTGTCCATCTCTTGACACATTTTATACCACATGTGCTTTTGGGGGAAAGCCCAGCCCACTCCTCAGGGCCCATCTGGACCAGGGTCCTTAGGAAGACTGGGTCAGATCTGGGGTAGCTCCAGTGTTTCAAGTCAACCCAGACCCTGTGAGAATCCATAGCATGAAGTGGTTTTGCTTCAGGCTGGCTAAGTCTGGAGGTGAGGAAGGGGGCAGTGGCAGCAGCCTTAAGGGGTGGGTAAAATGGTGTGTAGGCCAAGAGAATAGGGTATGGGACAGGGCAAGGGAGCTGGCACCGACTGTATCTGGCATCGCCCTGAATAGTCTCAATGGAAATCTGCAGAGCAAACGGTCCAAGGAAAGATGCTGAGCTGACCAGAGGGAGGGAGACAGAGAGAGAAAAAGAGATAGAGACAGAGACATACCGACCCATGAAACAGTGCAGAAGGATATAACAAGAGAGACAGGGGAAACTCAAGGAGCTAGCCCCATAGGCCCAGGCCCAGTATCTAGGAGCAAGCACTGGGGACCAGGACACAGGGTGAGCTCAGTCAGTAATGCCCCTCTCAACCTATAGCAGCAGCAGCTTCAGGCTGACAGTATATGCCTAATTAGCTTTCCATTGTCCACAAGGGCTGTTGGATCGTTACTGCTGGGGCTCTCCAGTGTCGACTGGGTATCTACGGCAACCAGTTCAGCAGCAGGTGAAAGTCAGTCATTTCAGCAGGCCTAACAAGCTTGGTGAGAGGACAAAGGAAGCTGAGTGGGAGAGACTGGGAGAGAGCGGCACCCCCAGCTCAGTTACCCCCGTCTCCAGCCTTGGCCTTGCCTGCCACCTCAAAGCAGGTCACCAAGGCCAATTCCTTGGATCCCATCCCCAAAGGTCCAAGAAACGACTTCCCATTTTTGAGAAGTAGCATCTTCTGGTTTTGAAATTTCCCTTCCTCCACACACCCCTTCCATATGCCAGACACTGGGCCATTCTGGGGGCGTGACCAGTGTGGCCACAGCTCAGATGGAGCACAGTGGAGGGGACAGGGAGAAAGCCTGTCCTGGAAGCTTCTAAGATACCGGAAGGGTTTCTCTGCTGAACCCCTGGAGGTTAAGGGATCAAACTGGTAAAGAGAAAACAAGGCAGTTGTACCCCTGACTAAGGAATACCTAGGTTCCACCTTACCAGTCATCCATATATATGACTGGTAAGGGAGTGCCTAGGGGTGTGTGTGTGTGTGTGTGTGTGTGTGTGTGTGTGTGTGTGTGTACATGCAGGACTTCCCTAATTCTTATGTCTCCTTATATCTCTTATAACTTCCCTAATTCTTATGTCTCTTATGACAAACAAAGGACATAGCCAATAGAAATATACATACACACACATATATATACATATATATAAACACATACACATACATATATACACATACATATGCAAGACTTGCCTAATTCTTATGTCTCCAGCATCAAACCTTACCCACCTCCTCTTATGACAAGTAAAGGAGACAGCCTAGTACTGGTTTCTTGGCCCTGGACCATGTTGACAGCACATGGCCAGGGGATAGAAATTATGGAAGAGACCGTTCTGTTCTATTCAAATCTAAACTAATCTATTCCACTATAATCTATTGTAACCCATAGATAAATATAAGCCTTGAACATCACCCTATCATCAATGGGACATGTGTGCTTCCATTGCCAATGCGTCCTGGGACTATGAATGAAACATGTTGGTCATTCACTTCACGGATGGATCCACCTGGGTTCTAGCCCCGCCCCCACCATAATGGTCCAAAAGTAGGCCTCCTCCTGAATATAGAATACATCCCAAATATGAGGTCTTCTGGAAAGGAAAAAATGCCTAACTATAAACTGAAAAGTAATATTAATTATAAATCACAGGTAGGTAGGTAGATATACAATCCTATATAAAGTTATTTCTCCTCTCTCTCCCTTAATCTCACCCTTTGTAAAATGAAGGGGTTAATGGTAGAGAGGATAGAGTACTGGGCTTGAAGTCAAGAAGATCAGAATTCAAATCCTGCCTTAGACACTCATCAGCCATATTACCCTAGGTAAGTAACTTAACCTTTCTCATTCTCGGTTTCTTCATCTGTCAAATGAGGGGGCTGGGCCTCTAAAGTCCAGCTCTAAATCTATAGTGCTATGATTTTCAAAGTCACCTTCTAGGAATAACATTCTAGAATTCTTTGAATGTTAGAATATTCCAACCTATTCCATTTCATTCCAATCTATGGCTTTGCCATAATTATTTATTAGGTTTCTTACATAGCATTGGGATGCTAGGTGGAGCTGGGCCAGGTGTCAGGAAGACCTGAGTTCAAAACTGGCTTCAGATGCTAGCTGTGTGACCCTGGGCAAGTCACTTCACTCTGTTTGCTTCAGATTCCTTATCTATAAAATAAAACTGGAGGAGGAAATGGCAAACAGCTCCTGTATTTTTGCCAAGAAAACCCCAAATAGAGTTGGACATGACTGAACAATAACAACAAAAATCTTAGCACTGCTTGGAAGGTGTGTGTGTTTCTTGTCTTCGCTTATAATCTTTTGTGGTAGCAAGATATAATAATAATGATGATGGTGATGGTGATAGCTAGCACTTACATAGTTTTATGGTTTGCCAAACACTCTGCATATGTTATCTCATGTGACCCTCACAGCAATCCTGTGAGGTAGGTGCTATTATTATTATTACCATTTTATAGATGAAGAAACTGAGACTCAGAGGGGTTTAGAAATTTGCCTAGGTGTACACAGGCAGGATTTGAACTCAGGACTTCTCCAGCCCAAGTCCAGCTCACCCACTACATTACTTGGCTGCCTCCTACATACGCAAGTAAAACAATCGGGAATCAAATCGCGTGTGCTACATGATACTGCTTATCCCAGCAAGGGCAATTAAGCAGGGGAATTTCTGACTCAAACAGTTCAGTTTAGTGGGTAAGATCAGTGGTGATCCCTCTCCATTTTTGCAGTTCTCAGGAGGGTTTGAGGAAGGAGCAGTTAGAGCCAGCCAAAGGTCCTGTTAGGAGGGGATGGGTGGAGGTGGAAGGGAGAAGAGTTCCCTATGCCTAAGTATTTTAGTCATGTCTTCATCTTTGTCACTGCTTTCCAGCCTAATGTTGTCCACCTAAGAAGGCTATAAAAGCATCCTTCCTTGCATGGGTTCTAACAGCCCTAGGCTGTTTCTACTTCCCATCCTTAATTCCCTTCCCTCCATGCCTCCTAGCTTTACTAGGTGCTTAATTTCTCCTAGCTCTGGGACTCAGGGTTTCCGGCTCCATCATACCTCTCAGTCTCTTTCCCTTATTTCTATCCCCATGAGACTCCAGCCCCTACCTACCTCAGGGCTTGCTAATGGTCCATCATGCTGACTGCCAGGTAGTGTATAGGGATGACTAATATGAATCTGTGTCCATGCAGGATTCCAGAGGACTCATGAGGAAATAGAGTACCTACCTCCTGATAGGTGATGGATTCAAAGTGCAAATTGAGACGTATTTTTTTAATATATATATATATGGCCAATGTGGGAATTTGTTTTGCTTGACTATACATGTTTATAACACAGGATTTTGGTTTTTCTTGCTTCCTCCATGGGGGCTGGGGAAGAAGTAGAGAGAAAGCAAATCTTCATTTGGAAAAAAAATTTTTTTTTTAAAGATCATAGGACATATTATTGAGGACAAGTGAAAAGGGCCTGTTCCTCCCCCACCCCCTTTTTTTTTCCCGCTCAGGAAAGATTGAATTCCAGAAGGTGGTCCATTTTTTAAGAATAACTGAAATTAAACAGGGGTGGCATATAAAATGGAGGAAAAGCAGTGAGAACTCTTTAATTCAGATTTTTGTTGTTTAGTCATTTTCAGTTGTATTTGACTCTTTGTGACCCCATTTGGGTTTTCTTGGCCAAGATACTGGAGTGGTTTGCCATTTTCTTCTCCAGCTCATTTTACAGATAATGAAACTGAGGCAAACAGGGTGAAATGACTTGCCCAGGGTCACACAGTAAGGTCACAGTAAATGTCAGAGGGCAGATTTGAAATCAGGAAGATGAGTCTTCCTAACTCCAGACCCAGCACTCTATCCACACTTGGCTGTTTGAAGTTCCTTTTCTGTATTTTAAAAACACAGCTCCAAATATGTTGCAAAAACAATTTATAGGAGAAAAAAGTGCCAGTGAGCCACAGAAGACTGGTACAAATAATAATAACTCGCAATTGTACTTTAGGTGGTAAAGTGAATAGAGTCCTGGGTCTGGAGTCAGGAAGACTTGAGTTCAAATCTGACCTCAGACACTTACTAGCCATGTGACCTTGGGCAAATTACTTTACCTTATTTGCCTCAGTTTCCTCATTTGTAAAATGAGCTGGAAAAGGAAATGGCAAACCACTCCAGCATCGCTGCCAAGAAAACCCCAAGAGTCAGACACGACTGAAAAAAAACTAAACTGAATTACCATAGCCCATGAAGGAGATGTTTGGTACAAGCATTTTAAAATCCCTGCTTGACAGGTGAAGAAACTGAGTCAGAAGGGCCCGCTGATGCACACCTATTAAGTAGCAGGGTTCAAACCTGTCTCCTGACTCCAAGTCTGATGTTTTTTCCTATCTAATCACAAAACCAGAACATTTGTATTTGTCACTTCTTTGGCTCTGGACCAGACAGATTAAGGGCTTCCTGAGACATTTTTCATGTCCTGATCCGTGTGAGGGAGCAATGCTCTTCTCAGCCCTGGATTCTCCTTAGCGTCTCTTGAACACACACTCCCTAGGGGCCACAGTCAGAGCTGCCCTGTGCCAAATGGGCCAAGCTGTCTTCTCTTCCTCCCACTGCCTCTGAGAGAATGCAGCTTTTTCCTGCTCCTCTCTTCCCCCCTCCCTGGCCACCTCTCTTCCCAAGTGTGCCTAGGCATCTGTGGTCCTCAGCAACCATCATGCCTGACCCATGTCCCAACCAAAAGGGCAGATGGTGGGCAGTTAAGCTTCGGAAGGCATCTTTTTGAATGGCAGAGCTCCCAGGAAACCCACTTACGTGAGCACAAGGCCATTTTTTCTCTCCAACAACTTGGCAATCATGATTTTTTTCCCTGTAGGTCTTTCCCTGCTCACTAAGAGTAGCATATACATTCATGGATGGACGGATGGATAGACAGATATGTAAATGGATGGATGGACAGAAAGTCAGATAGTTACACAGACAGACAGATGAGATGAATGGAGTGAGTGTATATTAAATACTTATTTTTTTTGTATTAAACACTTATTAAATACTAAGCACTAGGTGTACAAAGACAAGCAAACAAGAGAGCCTCTAACATAAAGGTGTTTACTACATTCCAATGAGGGAAATTACAGATGAGAAGGATACCCAGGCCAAGGCAGCAGGCTAAGAGGAAGAGCAGGGTGATCTGGGCAGTGAGTGCAGGTATGAATGAGGTAAAACAAGGCTGGGTTCCTTACCGAAATGGTAGTACTAGGGAGGGACTCAGCAACCTGGGTGGCGTCAGGGCATAAGTTTCTCCACAGTGGCCAGGTGACAAGAAAAATAAATCGAGACACTCATTCATTTATTTAATGAATACTAGGAAAGACTAGGAAAGTCACTACTCTCAAGAAACTTACAGGTTTCTAATAGGTTTTTTTTATGGGTGTTGTTCAGTCATTTCAATCATATCTGGCTCTTTTTGATTCTATTTGGGGTTTTCTTTGCAAAGACACTGGTATAGTTTGCCATTTCCTTCTCCAGCTCATTTTACAGATGAGGAAACTGAGGGACACAGGGTTAAGCAACTTGTCCAGGGTCACATAGCTAACAAGCGTCTGAGGCCAGATTTGAACTCAGAAAGATGAGTCTTCCTGACTACAGGCCCCACACTCTATCAACATTGCGCCACCTTCTAATAGGTGGAATACAACATACATACACACACCCACACGCACCCATGTATATCTATGTATATAATATATGTATGTATAAAAATATACATCCACATTATTTCTGTGTGTTTGTATTCTACCCATTATGTACATACATACATATATATGTATATCCGTCTATCTCTAAGTAAAATGTATACTGAGACAAATAAAAAATCCAGACAAAAGACTAGGGAAATGTAAGAAGTGAGAGGTCACTTTCAGTTGATATTGGGTAAGCTGGATCCAAGAAAGCTTCAAGGAGGAGGTGGCCCTAGAGCTGGACTTTGAAAAAAGGGAAATTATTATTAGTTAGAGATGTGGAAGGAGTTTGTCCCAGGCCTGGGAGGAGAGCTTGCATGAACGCAATACTAGGGAAAGACAAGGTGGTCTCAGCAGCCAGCTCATAGTTCAGTTTGGTTGGAAGATGGTCAACTGGAAAGGCAGATTGTGGAGAGGCTTAAAGGTTAAGGTGTTTGTATATTATCTTCTAGGCAATAAGGGACCACTGAATATGGCTCCTAGAAGATCTCATACCTTATAGAAGGTGATAACATCCCCACAGTCAGTTTTTCTCTAATAATCCTATGGACTCCTTGTGATCAGTATTCATAGTTTTACCTACCTCACAGTGGTTGTGAGGAAAGTGCGTAAAACTCTGTTGTTGTTATTACATTAATTTTGCTACCAGAAAGCCAATTACCTCAAAAACAGTGCTCCTTCTTCCCCACCCACCCAGCAGGGATAAGATCATCTAGGCCCTGGCTTCAGATTTTATCACCATCATTATTATTATTAACATGGTCATAATTCATAATTAGAATGACCAAACTTGGCCCTCAAGAGGACATAGGAGAATGCACTTCCCTCTTTTTGTTTCTCCATCTGTGGTTAGAGGACTGAGGGCACAGAGTAGTACAAATACCCTTCTGGACTTGGTTCTTCTGTTGGCTAGTTTTACAAATGTGCTTTTTTTCTCTTTCTTTTTTATTCTTTGTTATAAAGGAAGGAGGGGGTTACCTATTGGGGAATGAAGGTGATATAAAAAATAAATAAACAAAAACATTTAAAATAGTAACACCAAAAAATAGCAATCATAAATCACCTTTGTATTTATAAAGTGCTTTCCTCATGCCTTCTCCAAGGGGTGGCTAGTGCTCATGCAATTTTCCCATGTAATTTTACAGATGAGGAAACTGAGGTTCAGTGAGGTTAACATGACTTGCCCATGGTCACAGAGCTAACGTTACAACTGCCTCATCCCACTGAAGAGTGTTGGACAAGGACTCTTCTTCAACTGGAGGCAGTTGAAGAGTGCTTTCCATTTTTCAAATCCCTTTCACGTGTGTGAAGTTGTTTCTCTTATGTTGTTGTTTGGTTAATTAGTCATGTCTGACTGTTCAACACCCCAATCTGGGGTTTTCTTGGCAAAGATACTGGAGTGGCTCCCCATTTCTTTCTCCAGCTCATTTTAGAGATGAGGAAACTGAGGCAAACAGGATGAAGTGACTTACCCAAGGTCATACAGCTAAGTAAGTGTCTGAGGTCAGATTTGAATTCAGATCCTCCTGACTCCAGGCCTGGCACTCACATATACATGAGCTCATTACGTTTCTCACTACAACCTTTTGAAGCAGGCATTATTCCAGTTTTATACATGAGAAAACTGGAGCCCCAGAGAGGGGAGTAACTTTCCAACAGCAGGTTGGTGGCAGGGCCAGCACCTGATCCCAGGTCTCCGGACTCTCTTACTCTTTGCTCTTTCCACCATGCTGTGCTGACTTTGGGAGACGAGAACCCCACTCTCCCTCTCTTTGCTCTCTGCTTTTATTCCCTTACAGAGAGGGGAGAGGGAACATTAATCCACCCCTGGTACTGACTTCTGCAGTCAGCTTCCAATTCCCTTAGCCTAACCCAGCTCTAGCCTCAGCCCTGCTGCAGTAATTGGACTCTTCATATTACAAATCCTTAGAGATAACGTGTCTTTTAATCGTCCAGCCTGGGGCAGGGCCTAATATTGGCAGCAGAACTTCTCTAAGAATAGCCGCTATAAGCTGCTGATAATGGGAAGTGCTTAACCCCTCCCCTGCCTTGAGCCTCAGCCATCTCTGCTTCTCTCTGTCTTTACCTTATCCATTCCTCTCCCCCCAGGCCTCCACCTTCTGTCTTTCCTCCCCGGGATCACTTCAGTCTGTGGTTTGCCCAGGGTTTTGCTTGCTCAGGACAGGGTTCACCTTACTCTTTGCTGCCCTTGGAAAAAGTAAGCTTCCTACAACATGAAATGGAAGCCTCCACCCTTAAGAAACGTTTTTTTGCCTTGTATGTCTAATTGTACTATTGAGACTTGAAATTCTCATCATAGATTGAGGCTGAATGCTCCTCACCCTCTCTAATAAATGTGCCCTTTGGGGTTCAGTGCTCTTCTCTGTGAAATGGGTACACTAAGATGGTGTAGTAGATCGAGTACTGGAGGCATGAAGACTCATCGTCCTGAGTTCATATCAGGTCTCAGACACTTCCTGGGCAAGTCATTTAACCCTGT
The DNA here is from genome assembly GCF_003287225.1 of Phascolarctos cinereus. NCBI lineage: Eukaryota > Metazoa > Chordata > Mammalia > Diprotodontia > Phascolarctidae > Phascolarctos > Phascolarctos cinereus. The sequence goes on from NW_027555847.1 coordinate 219,552,218, forward strand.
TTGCCTCAGTTCCCTCACCTGTAAAATGAACTAGGGAAGGAATAGCAAAGCACTCCAGAAAATTCCAAATGGGTTCACAAAGAGTTGGACATGACTGAAATGATTAACAACAGCAAAGTCTCCACCTTACTCTCTGGACTAGAGAGAATAAACATTTAAGGTTCAAAATCCTGTTGAGACAGGCAATACATTATGTTTGAGTGGTCAGTTATGCCTCAGAGAAAATTAATTTAGCAGATTCTTTCTAGAGGACCAGTTTTGTTGGAGGGGAAGGGGGTAGTTACTCTCTCAAACAGCATGAAGATATAATTGGAAGAACCCTGAGCTGGGAATCAAGAGACCCGGGTCCTCATCCTTGACTGCCACCAAAGTAGTTGTATGACCTTGTGCAAGTCACTTCATTTCTCTGGGCCTCATTTTCCTCATCTCCAGAATGGGAGGAGTGGACAAGATGATCTCTAAGACCCCTTCCAGTGCTAGCATTATACAATTCTACTCCATGAGGATATTGGCTACCCAAATCATTTCTAATGACTTAAGTAAGACAATAGGAAATTTTAAGAGAGGCAAAGCAGGACGGATGGGGAGGGAAGTACTCAACCACTCTGCCACACTGTAACAGTAACAATACAGATATAGAACATTTTCCTTCCAACAGTCATGCAAATATCACCCCCACTTTATTGATAAGGAAACTGAGACTCAGAAAGATAAAACGACTTACTGAGAGTCACATAGCCAGTAAGCAGAAGAGCCAATAGAATGGTAGCTCCTTGAAGGCAGAGATGGATAGATGGATAGGTGGATGGATAGATAGAGCATTTATTAGGTGCTTACTATGTCAGGCATTGGGCTAAGCTCTATAGATACAAATACAAAAAAAAAAAAGACAGTCCCTCCCCTCAAAGGAGCTTACATTCTAATAACATATAACTGGGAGCTGAAAATCAAGGACTGGAGGAGTATGCCTGGCCAGGCAGCCAGTAAAGAGAAATCTGGGGAAAGCAAGGTAGTCCAAGCTAGGGAGCATAGTTCGTGACATACAGTAGGTGCTTAATAAACACCTGTTTTCCCTGTCCTCATGAAGCTTACAGTCTTGTAACAATGATCTCTTGTCCCTCCTGCCAAAGCCACACACCTTGTTGCCCCATCATCCCTTAGTCCTACACCCAAACTAGACCCTTCTCAGCCCCTAGGTGTGGCTATGCTTTTTGAGGGAATGTGTTATTTATTAGTCCTCAGTGACATTTCAGCCGTGGTAGTGTTTCAGGCAATCCAAAAATAAGCTGTCAGCACAGGGAAAAAACAGCCCCAGCTAATTAGTGAAAGGTTACTGCTGGGCTCCTGGAGCCCCAGACCTTTTGAAGTCTTCCTTCACATAGCAGGCTGTGTGCATGTGTGTGCCTGGCACAGGCTGCTTTGAATTAGCATCTTGGTTACTAGAATGGCTTCAAAGTGAGCAGTGACCCAACAGGTCAGAGGCAGAGCCCAGTACAACAGTCTCCCCCCTCCTTCTCTCAAGCTCCTCACACTAAAGGGTCCGCAGTTACCCTCCTCAACTTCAATCCTCCCACCCCCTATCCTTTGGGACCTATTTAGGAAATCATAGGACCAGAGATGGAAGGGAACTTAGAGGTCATTGAATCTAATCCCCTCATTTTGCAGATGGGGAAACTGAGGTCCAAGGAGGTTGTTGAGTCTTTTCTCACTCTCATCCCAATACTTCCTTCCAGGATGGCCCTCTTCTGAGTACTGTGTCACTTGTGGGGGGGGGGTATTGAGACTGAGCCTGGCTAATTGTAATAATCAATGGAGGGTTAGCTTAGGAGTTAGAGCCTGATGTTAATGAAGCCAAGGGTCATAGGTGTGAGAAGATGTGATTCTCTTAGGAGCCAGGATTCTTGTTCTGTGTCCTGGCCACAGCTAAATGCAACTTTAACATCAAACAGCTCACAAATGTTTATATTGACGAAAGTGTGTGGGTAATGCAATGCAGTCCATTTCCACTATGGAATGTGTAGCTGATAGCTCCATTTGAAAACTGATAGCAAATGTTTCAATATTTTAGTGTGAATTAGGTTTTTAAAATTAAATTTTAAAAATTAACAAGCATTTATTTTCTCTTCTTTCTACCTCTTTCCACTACTGAAAAGGGGAAAAACAAAAATAAAATCCTTGTAAGAAATATGCATAGTCCAGCAAAACAAATTCCTACATTGGCCATGTCCAGAAATGTGTGTCCTTTTCTGCTTCTTGTATCCATCATCTATCTGTCAGGAGAGTACTCATCAGTATTCTGGAATTGCAGTTGGTCATTATGTTGATCCAAATACTCCAATCTTTCCGAGTTGTTTGTCTTTGAAGTGTTGTTATTGTATACGTTGTTTGCCTGGTTCTGCTCACTTTGCTCTGCCTCAATTCAGGCAAGTCTTCCTAGGTTTCTCTGAAACCCTATCTTTGGATGGATCATTTCTTAAGGTTCAATAGAATTCCATAACATTCATATACCATAATTTGTCCAGTCATTTCCAGCTGATGGGTCGCTTCTTAGTTTCCACTTCTTTGCCTTTCCCCGAAAGAGCTGCTATAAATGTTTTTGGTCTTTTTTTCTTTCTTTCTTTGATCTCTTTGGGGTATGGTAAATTGATCCCACACTCCAGACTGCAAAGAGCAGGATTGGACTGGATAGGGGTAGCTCCATAGCAAGGGTACTATCAAAGTAGGGCAGACCTCGTCCTGGCAGTGGATGGTGTAGGTTTTGTATTTGCAAAGGCCAGCATTGGCTTCAGGACTGCCATCTCTCCTGGGCCCAGAGGCAATAGGGCTGTGGGCTGAGGAAGGGAGGACACAGCTCCCGCCTTCCACACTCCTGCTTCATCTACTGGATCCTGGGATGGGAGAACCCAGGAGGTGATGACTGATAGAGCCAATGATTCCTCCCTTTTCCACAACCTTTCCAACCTCTCCCATCAGGACAAACAGTCCCCATTGTGTTCAGTTCTGTCTCATAAGTTTTTTCCACAAAAGTCAGGTGCTGTCCTTGGCAGGGTCTCGGTCACCCAGACTGAACTGGAGCCTGTCCAAGAGGTCTTTGCCTTCCCTGACTTATTCCTTGTGACCAGTAGCTATGGCTGGTGATCCCTTTCCTTTCCTGAATTTGACAATCTGGAAGCCATGGGGTCCAGTGAAAAAACTGGAGATTGAATCCGACTTTGGATGTTTATTTACCTCGGTGATCTTGGGTGAGCTGGGGCTGTTACTTAATCTTCCTGGGCCTCCATTTGCTCATCTGTGAAATGAGAGACCTAGATTAGATGACCTCTAAGATCCCTTCTGGCTCTGCATCTACAATGCTATGAGTTGGGGTTTTCATTTTGTGCTAGGCTTTACATCACATCTCTAAGGACTTGATCAGAGAAGAGGAAATGGTAAAGGATCAAAGAGGCAGAGGAAGAGGAAGGAAAGACAGAAGGAAGGAAAGAAACATGGAAGGAAAGAAACATGGAAGGAAGGAAAGATGAAAGGAAGGAAGGAAAAAAGCATTTATTAAGTGTTTGCTATGCTAAGTGCCAAGGATATAAGAGAAAAGTAAGGCAGTTCTGCTTTCAAGAAGCCCATATTCCAATGGAAAAGAAAACACATATGGAAGGTTTCAGCTGCAAAGGTCCCATGGTCCTTAGGGTGCAGTGGCACAGTAGATGATAATGTCCTTTCTTTAATGTCATTTCCACTTATATAATTATATCAGTTTCTTATAGTGCCCAGTGCTTATCACAGTGCCTGGCACATAGCAGGCACTTCATAAATGTTGATTGATTTTGAATCATTTCATGGTACCAAGGACTTTGGTGGCGAGAACTTTTTTTGTTTCTGGGTCTCCAAGACCTTTCCTTCTCTTTCTTCCTCCCTCTCCTCACTCTCCCTTCCTCAGCCTGTCCTGTCTTTTCTCCCCATTCCATGGTGAGCTGTTCCCTATGTCTGAATGAGCCCAGGTCCCACCTAGATTCCAGCTTCTTTCAGCAGAGCCAGGGAGCCTTTGCTGAAGGTCAGCTGTACCCCACCCAATATTTCCCCTCTCTTCTTCCCCATTCCCACTATAACTAGCTCACCTTTCTCAGGCCTCAACCTTTATGACTTAAATACTTGAGTTACCTTGAGAAAAGCAATTCTTTCTCTGAACCTCAGTTTCCTCCTTCGTAAAATGAGATGCCTATCTGAGATCTCTTTCAGCTCCCACATTTTGTTGTTCTGTGAAGTGACAGGATGAGAATTAGTGGGAAGGGAAGCATTAGAAGACCTGATTTTCAACTCTACCTCTGATACCCCAAGGCTTTCTGCCTGGTGAGCAAGCCTATTCACCTCTAAACCTGTTTCTTCCTTTGTAAAATAGTGGGGTTGGACTAAATGATCTCTAAGGTCCCTTCTAGTTCTAAATCTTTGACTGTGTGAATATTGCATGGCCATATTTCCCCTCTTTGCCTACTAATTTATAACTGTTCCATCCCTCCAATTGTCCACTCTGGACCCCGTTGTCTCCTCTCTCCAACTGATCTTGGTGCCAGTGAACTTAATGTTTCCCTTCTCTTCTTGATTTTCCACTTACTCACAAGTTTGCACCCACACATCTCCATGTCTCACCTTTACACACCCCTCTGGCTCCCTCCCCATCTTGAGATGGCTCTATTCCTGGGTGACTCCATTCCTAGGCTCCCTCTCCCTACCTCCACCCTGGTGAGCTATAGCTGTCACTATAAATTCTACAACTAAAGTGGGTCAGAGAGGCTGGAAGGAGGGAGAGGGCCCTGGAAAGGGAGGCAAGAAGCCAAAAACAGAGATTGATTGGCAGCTGAATTGGGGGACCTGAGGGAGGGCAGGGAAGAGGAATGGAAAAAAAAGGAGAGAAGGGGGAAAGGGGTGGGGAGGAGAAACACAGCCTCTGGGAAGAACATTCAAACAGCTTAGGTTTCTTTCTGATGATTCTGTTTGGATTCAGAAAAGTCCCTGGTCTTCTAGTACGTGACAGGGAGGTGGTCTTGTCCCTGGGTCCCGGTGCAGACTCAAAGGGTGAAGGACAAGGAGTAAAGACATGGAAGAAATCATCCACATATAGGGAAACTGTACTGTGGAAGACAAAGAATTGACTCTGCCATCAAAAGACCTGATTTTGGGGGGCAGCTAGGTGGCGCAGTGGATACATCACGGGCCCTGAAGTCAGGAGGACCTGAGTTCAAATCCGGTGTCAGACCAAACACTTGACACTTACTAGCTGTGTGACCCTGGGCAAGTCACTTAAACCCAATTGCCTTAAAAACAAAACAAAACAAAAACACCTGGGTTTGAGTCCTAGCTTTTCCCCTTACTAGTTAGTGAAACCTTTGGAAAGTCACTTCACTTCCTCAGGTCTTGTCCTCTACAAAATGAGGGGATTGATTGAAGAAAACAAGTCCTAAGGTGCCGTTGAGTTCTTAAATTCTGTGTTTCATAGAGAGACCACCTCTGCCACCCCACCCCTCCACTCTGAGAGAGCCATTAAGAGTCTACCCATTTTGTGCCCAAAGAGTTCAGGGAAGGGAGGACCTGAATCTCCCTGAGGCTTGGCCTCCTAGACTGCTGTTGTCAGTATAATCAGGACAAACAGGGCTGAAACCTAAAGAGGAACTTTTCTGACTGCCACCCCCCCAGTTGTTAGTAACCTACCTGACTCAAATGACTGTTTCTTCTCTGTCCCTCTCTCTCTCTCCCTATTCCTTCATGTGTTTGCATAGACACACATATGTGTACACATGCATATTTATATATCGGTATATGTACCCATATGTAAATATATGGTGTGTGTATACACTCTCTGTATAAAACTTTACCTCATATACACACATGTACCTATGTGTATATACTACATATGTATGCATGCGTGTATATATACGTATTATATATTATATTCGGTCAAAGTCATGGCTATATGCACATACATGGATATAAATTAGGGCAAAGTCGTGTGTGTGTATATATATATACATACATATATGTATGTATGTGTGTGTGTGTATATATATATATATATATATATATATATATATATATATATATATATACACACACACACATACATACATATATATATATGTATGAAAGAGAGAGTCCTCAAAGTCTTAGGGCAGTTTTAAGCTTTAATAACTTAAGAAGTATGCTGTTATTCAGTTGTGTCTGACTCTACATGACTTCATGGACTTTTGCCTGTGGGGTTTTCTTGGCAAAGATGCTGGAGTGGTTTGCCATTTCCTTCTCTAGTGTGTCCCCATTTTACAGATGAGGAACTGAGGCAAATAGAGGTAAAGTGATTCGCCCAGGGTCACACAGCTAGTTAAGTGTCTGAGGTTGGATTTGAACTCAGGTGTTCCTGATATCAGGCCCAGTGCTCTATCCACTGTACTACCTACCTGCTACAAACTTACCAAAAAAATCATTTGGAAGATTAATTATTTAAAATTTTAAAATATTCATATGTTTAGTCAATTTTTGAACTTCATAAAAACTTTCATCAGCCGCTGCTTAGTGCCTGAAAGGAATGACTGTAATCCTAGCCTTCAGATCATCTAAAGAACAAGGTTTTGATGCATACACACCAGTTTTGACATGATCCCTCAAGAAAAAGTCTGATGGTGACAGATCAGCTGACTGAGGTGGCCAAGCAGGAGAAGCGCCTGTACCAATCCGCCTGTCCTGATCCGCCAGTCTGGTAAAGCATCTTCCAGAAAACTGTCACTCAGGCAATGCATAACAACAGGGTGCTCTTTGTTGTTCAAATGAAAATGAAAAATTTATTCTTTCACAGAATTTTAAAAGGTAAAAGAAATGTTAGTAATTAAACTGCCAAATGATTTTTTTTTATTATAAGTTTGTAGCCATTTGTACTTCTGAAGTTAAAAGCTTAAAACTGTTCTAAGACTTTTGGGACACATTGTGGTGTGTGTGTGTGTGTGTGTGTGTGTGTGGTGTGTGTGTGTGTGTGTGTGTGTGTATGTAATGGTGGTTTTTAGGTTGACTTATCTGTGTGCATTTTGTCCCCGCCTCCAAAAGAATTTAAGCTCTTTGAGAGATGGAACTATTTTATTTCTTTGTATCTATAGTGTCTGGTGCACGGTGGGAACTTAATAGTAATAATGATAAATGGTTGTTAAATGAATGAATTAATGGGAAGGTAACTTAGATACTACCCACTGTATTTTAGAGCTTATCTGCTGCAGACATTCTTCACCTGGAGTAGTCCGTGGATAGGTTTCAGGGGATCTTTGAACTTGGATGGAGAAAAAGTATATTTTAATTTTCACTCATATCTTTAATTGAAATTTAGCATTTCCTTCAATTATTTAAAAAAATCTTATTCTGAGAAGGCTTCACTTGACTGCCAGTGGAGTCCAGTGAAATACTGAAAGTTTGTCATTTTACAGGTAAGAAAACAGGCCCAGAGAAAGAAAGGAGCTTACCTCAAGGTCACATAATAAGTGTGACCTTGATTCTCTTCCTGACTCTGAAATCTAGTCCCCTATTCTCTAGCCTCTGCAGCAAAATACTTAAAGTGCAATAGACATGCAAATTATTATTGGTATTATTATTGGTGGTATTATTATTATGTCACACTCTCTACTCTACCCACTGCCTGTTAGGCTTCTTATAGATAACCAAACACATGAGCGTAATTGTCCCATTCCTCCCTTCCTCATTGAACAAACATCTCCAATACGCACAGTTCAGGGAAAGCCTCTGGTCAGATGGCAAAGCTTTACTGCCCTTCCCCCCAAGCCCCAGTTAAAATGTCATTAGCACATTAGCTGGAATTAACATCTCAGATTAACCAGTTTAACACTTTGGATTTGGGGCCCTAGAAATGAGTTCAGGAAAGGTAAATAGCATTTCTTCAGTCAGCAAGTAAAATGTGGAATGGGCTGCCTGGGGTTGTAGTGAACTTTCCACTTCACTGGAGGTCTTCAAAAGAAGGTGGGATGGCTGTGTGTTGGGATGTTATAAAGGGGACTCCGTGATTTCAAAAGTCTCTTCTAATTCAGAACTTCTAAGATCCTTCCTATGTCCTGAGCGTCTGTGGTAGGCAGTATCCTTCCAGGAGGACACAGACCAGAATAATCGCTGACCCTGACCTCAGAATTTATAGTCTGGTTGCTGAGTCAAGAGCCAAGTAATAATATGGTAATACTCTAATGGCTCTGATAGATGCTAAAAGCCATATGTGTACTGAGAATTCAGGCTAGAGGGGTTCAGAGGAGGATGAATGCTCCTTGAGCTGAGGTGCCTGGAACTTCTTGGCTCAGCTGGACTTAGAAGGACAAATATGAAGGGATAGAATGTAGGAAAGGATATTACAAGGGGCATAGTGGTGGTGGTGGTGATTGTACATAGCATGAACTGAGACCCAGAGGCAAAAATGAGTGTGGGAGGATAATAATGATGATGATAATAACAATAATAATTCACATTTCTATAGAACTTTATGCATCTTCCTGGAGAATCAAGTATGGCATAGAGAATAGGGTGTGGACTTGAAGTCAGGAAGCCCCAGGTTCAAAGCTCACTTTAGATACTGGAAAGGTCATTTAAAGTCTGTGCCTCAGTTTCCTCATCTGTCAAATGAGGGGGATCGGACTCAATGTCCTCTAAGTTGCCTCATGGCTCCAAACCTATACAACCCTATATGAGAAAGTTCTAGCTCCTAGAATGGTCGCTGAGAGCCTTGTGAAGTGGAAGAAAATGGGATAAACTCTTTTTTTTTCTCCCTGAGGATGGGTATGGCTCTTTTGGGCAGGAATTCCTAACCCATCTGATCATGTTTCTGCATGGGCTTCCAGCAAGGTATAGTTCAAAGACGAGAAGAAGGGATCAGCTCTCTCTGTGGGGGGGTCTGATCTTTGAGGCCTCCCAGTGGCCAGTCCATCTCTCTGCCTTCCACCAGATTAAATCTCCCTCTATGCCTCTCTTCACCAGCACTCAGTGCAAGCCAATTAGCACTGAATCTGAACCTGAGCTCTCCAGGGAAATCTTTCCCAACCAGTCTACCAGAAAAGAAATTGTAGCATAGAGGGAGAAAGGGGACATTTCTTAATTTTAGAGTCAATAGACCTGGCTTTGAATCCTAGCTCTGACACTTACTAGTAATTATGATCCAGGACAACACACTTAATCTCATTGAAGCCTCAGTTTTCTAACCTGTAATGGACATAATATTCCGATTTCCTAGTTTTTAGGACTCTTGTAAGCCTTTTAAAGGTTAACATGTAAATTATTTGAAGCATAAATAATGAGAGCAAGGAAACCTAAAATCCTTCAAGACCCAAATAATCTGTAAGGGTGGCATTCCAGGCATTGTGCTGGGCAGTAGAACTATTTTAAGTTGAGGAACCTCTGAACTCTTACGTAGATGGTCACTGATTCCCAAATGCCATCCCTTTATCTCCTTCCCCTGGGTGTCCCTGGATTCCTCCTGCCACTTGGCCATCTCAGTACAGAAATAAATCTCAGCTGACATATCTGAAGATTTCCCCATGTGAACCACTAGCCAACCTGGAGCCCTTCCCAGATAACTCTCACAATTAATCCTCCCCCCCCCACCTCAAGCTGTTTCCCTAAGACCTGAGAGGGGGCAGGGAGGCTTTGCTATCTGACCAGCAGCTTCCAGGCACTGTGCGTGTACTGGAGATATTTATCCAGTGGATGAGGATGGAGAGGGGAAATTTATACTGCTCACCACAAGCACTGAAGCCATCTCTTTCCCAAGATTTATGGAAATGGACACAAGCCAAGCCCCAGAAACCCTGCCAGCCCTACATAATGTATTCATTATTACATGGAAGTGGGGAGGAGGGGAATAATGTCTCTGATCTCTCTCTATTTCCCTCCCTGCCCTCATCACCATACACAGCAGTGACCTAGGGAAGGGGCTGAGATGATCAATCCCATGTGATCCTATGACTTCCAATGTGAGTACAGAAGCTACAGGCCCAGACCTCTGCCTGGGAGGACTTGGTTTTCTTCCCTCTGCTGCCTCAGCCACCCTGTTGTCCAAGGCTGGCTTCCCTGAGTCTTGTTTCACATGTCCACATTAGACTGAAGGCTAACTGTGCACAGAGAGGGAAATCATTCATTTGCTCAATAAACTTTTACTGAGTAAATGTTATGTGCAATCTATGTACTGTGGTGGATATAGAACAGAAGATGTGATCCCTTACTTTCAACTATTTTTATTTAATAGGGAAGATGAAACAAAGAGATAAGTGACTAGAATGTAAGTACCATTTTAGAGGTACCCCAAAGGTGCTATGAGGGCTCAGAGGGATGAAGAATTCACATCCTATGGGGGTGGGAGGAAATCAAGGAGGACTTCATAGAAGATGTACTTGAGCCAGGCCTTTGAAGATAGGAAGAGTTTTGACAGGTGGAAATAGAGAAGGCTTGAACAAAGGCGTAGAGGATAAAAGCCCAAAACCTGTTACAGGAACATTATGTGAATAGAGCAGTTCAGCTGAACATAGAGCTTGTGAATGGGAATAGTGAAAGATAAGCCTAGAAAGGTAGATGAAACCCTGACTGAGGAAGGCTCTGAATGCCAAGCCAAAGACCAGAGACTTCATTTAGCAAGTAACCAGGAGCCATTAAAGAGTTTCAGCTGAGGAATGACATGACCACAGTTATTTCTCTGGCTACTGTTTGCAGGTTGGACTGATCTAGTGGAAATACCACTGGCCCTGGAGACAGAGGATATAGGTTCAAATCTCACTTCTGGTGCTTATATGTGTGAGTTATAGGGGTATATGGAGTATTTGAGGAGGACTAGCACCTCTGGTGTGAGGGTTTGCCAAGTCCTTTTTAGGGGTGCTCGTCTACCTTTGGTGTCCACCTGGTGCTCAACTCTCACCTGTGGCTCCAAGAAGCTGGAGCATGCACAGCAGCCACACCCCAGTAAAACCATCTCTGCATATGGGCTAAACCAGTTTGAGAGTAACCTACAGGCCTCACACTTGTCAGTGAGTTAGGGGGATGTCTGCCCCAAGCACAGGAAGATGTCCCCCAGTGGAATAGGTGTATGAGAACTTCATTCCAATGGCCACGAAGGTGGCTGAAGCAGGTGCTGTGGAACACTTAGAACTTGGTCAGACATCAAAGACACCAAGGTCATCCATTGCATCCCGGGCCATCGCCAGTCATTCCGACTTTTGTCTTGCCGCTGGATTTCAATGACTTAGAAGAGAGAGCGAGGAAGACACTACATACAACTGTGTCTCACTTAAATCCAATTCATGCACAAGTCAAGTGGTGTTACTGGTCCTCTCTGAGAATGAAGGACAAACCACAACAATGTGTAACATTAGGCAGGTTGCTTCATCTTCCTGGACCCCTGTTTCCTCATCTGTAAAATAAGGAGATTAGACTAAATAGCTTCTGATTTCCCTCCCAGCTCTAGATCTTTGAGCCTATGTTGTTTGAAAATAGAAGGCAGGGACCAGTCTGGAAGTAGTCTGAGCTAGAGATGAGAATCTAAAGTAGCATTATGGCAGTGGATGAAAAAGAGGTGGGTAAATTGGTGAGGTACTGCAGAGACAGAATTGCCATGACTTTGCAACTGAATAGATGTGGAGGGAAAGAAAAGAATCATATTTGACTGAGATCTCAAGTCTGGGTAAATAGTAGGATGGTGGTTCCATTAACTGAAATTGGGAAATTAACAGGTTTTGAAGGAATGTTTAATGAGGTTGGTTGAGTTTTATGGTAGTGGGTTAAGGAAACGGGCTCCGGGATTCATGGTTGCTGACAGAAGGAATAATAGAGAAAGCTCCCCAGAGAAAAGAATAGAGTATATAGCACTTCATGAATCTGCACCCATCGTCTGTGCCCCCAACTGAGAGAAATGGATCAAGAATTCTCCTGAATAGTGTACAAGATGTTGTTAAGAAGTTACCTTAAAACAAACCCATCCCCTTCCCTTCTAGGACTTCTTCATGCCCATGTAAATAAGACTACCAATGTCAATCACTGAACTAGACCCTAGATCCCTCCACCCCATTACCTACAATCAGTGCAAACCACTGAGTCAATCCTGAATCTGAACCCTTGAGGGAAATATTACTTAACCCAGGGTATCATTATACTTGGGCACTGTGTGGCTTCCTGGACTCCCTCACAGCACTTGGCCAATCTTTTTTCCTCTGGAGGGTGCTGGTGATGATTGTAACTGTAGAACTGTAGAAGAGAGAAGGACCAGCATTTCAGTCATATCTGACTCTTCCTGACCCTATTTGGGGTTTTCTTGGCAAAGATACTGGAGTGTTTTGCCATTTCCTTCTCTAGCTCATTTTACAGATGAGAAAACTGAGGCAAACAGGGTGAAGTGACTTGACTGGGGTCACACAACTAGGAAGTATCTAAGGCCAGATTTGAACTTACAAAAATGGGTCTTCCTGACTCCAGGCCCTGGCCCTCCACCCACTGTGCCATTTAGCTGCCCAACAACACTAATAGCTAACATTTATATAGCACTTACTATGTGCTAGGCTCTGTGCTAAACACTTTACAGATATTATCTCCTTTGAGCCTAACAATGACCTTAGGAGGTAGGTGTTATTATTCCCATTTTACAGATGAGTAAACTTAGGCAAACACGTTAAATGACTTGCCCGAGGTCACACAGCCACTAAGTGTCTAAGTGTATTTGAACTCAGGTCTTCCTGATTCCAGGCCCAGCACTCTCTCCACTGTGCCATTTATGTTTAAAGCACACTAATATCCAGTAATTTCCAGTGGCCAGACTATGTGTTCAATACTCAGTTAATCCATTTTTTTTTTACCAAGTTCTTCCTGTACATCTGTTGTATGCCTAGTACTGTGTCAAGCATTGTGGGGGATACGAGGGATCATACAATAGACACTGACCTTCCTCTCAAGAAGCTGGGGAGACAAAATATACACACATAAAATAGCAGCTAACCATCCCAAACAGTATGTATTAAATTATGTGGGATAGACCTAAATGCTTTTGGAGTTCAGAGGAGGAAATTGGTAAGGGATGGTGCAATCAGTGTCAACCAAAACACAAGAACATCCTCCCTCTTCAGATGTGAAGAGTTTAATTTACTAAGTCAATCACAAAAGATACAATCATGGAATAGAAAGTGTTTTCACACCCTAATTGGGTGTCTTAATTTACATTGGCAATTGAACAGAATCCAATCCCTCAGTCTATTGTTGGATATTAGCCTGGTTCCAAATATTAACTATATCTCACACACACACACACACACACACACACACACACACACACACACACACACACACACATACAGTATATGTATTCTGTGTTGAATGAGAGGGAGTATATGCCTGTTAGTTGAGGGTAGAGAGTATGAGTGGACAAATGGCTTATATTGTGAGTGACTAGAGGTTAGGAAGAGCCCCTTGAACTGGGAGGGTTTGGGGATTTAGTAAACCTCACTCTCCATACCTTTGTCAACCAATCCCTGTCCTTTTTCCATCCTTCTGAACAATTCCTGTCTCTCTCTTTGGACCTGCCTTCCCCTTCCCCAAGTTTCAGGGATGGGGAGGGAAGGGGGAAGTAGGACAGGGAGGGGGGAGGAGGGTGACTAGTTCCAGGCCTCTGAAGCCATGACAAACATCAAAATGAATCTGTGGCTGAGCCCACATACCATTTCTCCCAACTTGGCCCTTTTAAGCCTAAAACTAGAAGTTCTATTTATAACATGTAGCATATGGACTGAGGTTTTTTTCTTTCTCAAACCTGTAACATGTAAAAATAATAAATTACATTTATATAGCAATTTAAGGTTTACAAAGCACAACAATCTTGTGAAATAGAGAGCCAAGGTATTATTATCCCAACTTTATAGATGAGAAAGCACAGTCAGTAGGTGTCCTAACTACACTTTGGCCCCCGGTCTCCAAGTCCAGTATTCTTTCCATTATACTAGGATGACAGTCAGTCAGAGGCAGTCATAGAGCCCTGCCCACGATGGCTCAGGAAGCTAAGCCCAAACCCAAGTACATCCCTAGGTCTACATAAGGCTAACAAGCTCTTTTACCATTTGATAACCATTTGGCACAGACTCCCTATTTGGTACTCAAGAGTTCCAGTCTTTCTCTGCCTTTCAGCCCAAGAGAAATAGTGAGCCTAGGTTGGAGAGGTCCTCCACAGGGCTACTCTTCTATCCTGCTCCTAGGCAGAAAGGTGGCTAACCCATCCCAAATCACTGAACATTCAAAGAGGAGGACAATCCAGGCTCCACAGTGAGTTATCGGCAGAGTCCCACAATCCTCCTGCTTAGCCTGCAGAGCTAATGTATGAGCCAATCAAGAAAGCAATAACCATCAGGAGCCAGAGTTATGTCCCACAACCAGAGCCTTTCTCTCTCTATCCCACACCCTTTAGGAGAGGGGAAAGTTGAAGGTTTTTTTGTCCAGGATAGATTAGGAAGAGGCTCTTGGACTGGAAGTTTGGCAAACATCAGTTCCCACAGCTCATTCATCATTCTCCCCATACCTTTTACCTCCTGCCACTCTCTCCCAGAAGAAAAGACTATCTGTCCAGCGAAATTGAGCCATTTCACTTGGGTGGGGGAAAAAAATGATCTTGGTTGAGGACAGGCTGGATGTCTCGCTGTTCAGTCATTTTTCAGTTATGTTGGACTCTATGTGACCCCATCTGGGGTTTTATTGGCAAAGACACTGGAATGGTTTGCCATTCCTTCTCCAGCTCATTTTACAGATGAGGAAACTGAGGCAAATAAGGTGAAGTGATTTGGCCAGAGTCACACAGCTAGTGTCTGATGCCAGATTTGAACTCAGGAAGATTAGTCTTTCTGACTCCAGGCTTGGTATTTCATGCACTGTGCCACCTAACTGCCCTAGCTGAATGACTAGGCTATCCAAATAAGGTACAGAAGGGCAAATACTGAGTGTCCTAGAAGAATCAAGAGTGAACCACCGTAGTTTACTGTGGAACTCTCCAGGGTACTGAGTTAGGACCTATTCCACCAATGAAGGGAGCTGTCTCCAGTCTGTCTCAGAATAACTAGAAGTTTGCCAAGATGACAAGATAGAGTCACAGCCTGAGCAGAGTTAGCCTTTGGTTGAGGAGGGGACCCCCAAAGGGTCCAACTTCTTGAAATGGAAAAGGACTCTTATTCTTGTAGGGTAATTATATAATGTAAAATTCTTCCAGGGACTGACCTGGGTAGGGGCTAACCTGAGTTATTCACCCCTTTCTATGAGGCGTAATGGAGCCAAAGTACCGGAGTCCTTATTAACTTTTCACAGGGGTGCCACAGGCACTTTTCTACCTTCTCCAGAGAGGATGTCCCACCTAGCTACGCTACAACCCTGAAGTTCTTAGTATCACTCTGGAGCCGAGCTGCAGGGGCTGCACTCTCAGCATGTATTGTGCCCTATCTTCTAATATCTCTATTTCTCCTCCCTCTGACTTGCTTATTTTTATTCCTTCCCTCAATTAAATATAGATTGTAGTTCTGGGAATAGGGAATTATTATTTATTCACAAGCTCCTTTGACTTAAAAGTGCATGCCAAGTGGGATTGCACTCCCCCTTGTCTCAGCACAGTTAGGTCGTGAGGGGCCTTTGGGGGCAGAGTTGAGAGATTGAAGGACTAGGTTTGATTTTCCTAACCCCCTGGGGGATGGGGAGGTGGCCTGATGTGGCGGGAAACAGCCAAGGCACCATGGTACAGCAGGAAAAGAGCTGGCTCTGTTAGAGTCAGAAGACCTGAATTAAAACTATTTAGGAATTAAGATTCAGGCAGATTATTTAATCTCTCTGGCCTCAGTTTTCTTACCTTTAAAGGAAGGGGATTAGATTAGATGAACTCTTAGGTCCTTTCTAGCACTAAATCTATGATCCTATAGACATTTCTTTCAATAGACATTTCCTCAATCTCACTCAGGAAATAGGGTCTGGGAGAACCTTGTTCCCTTGAAAAGGATCTATTCTGCCCAATTCATACTGAGGTGTAAATGACTCTGCCATGTGATCTCACCCACGTTCTTTAGACTCTGATGGCCTCCTTTTCATAGCCTCTGATACTTACTACCTCTATAACCTTAGACAAATTAGGAGATTGGATGACATAGCTTCTGTCACCTCTGTCATACAGAGTCCACAGAAGATTGTAAATACATAGCTTTGGCAGGAGAAGACACATTAAGAGAACTGGATAGATTGAGCCACAATGCCCACATAGCCTATAAAAGTGGACACAACTTGAGAGACCTTAGTAAGTCCCTGAATATCTCCCTACCAGCCTGTCACTAGTACTTGAAATTCTTAACTATTCTTACTATTAGAGCTTCGTTATTTTCAAATAAAGTCATTCTCTGCTGAAATCTGCCCAAAGAAAGGCTAGGCAGAAGCTGTTCTCAGTCTTAAGCATCTCAGTATGAATTGGAAGCATCAGCTCCTTTCTTGGGAAATGAGTTTTCATAGGATTTAGAGCTGGGGAGAACCTTAGAGATCATCGAGCCTGAACCCCTTATCCAAATGAGAAAGTGAATGCCCTAAAAGGTGAAGTGACTTGCCAAAGGTTACACAGCTAGTAAGGAACAGGTTCAGGATTTGAACTCAAGTCCTCTCATTTCAAATTCAGTGCTTTTTCCACTATACCATTTTGCTAAAAGTTTAAAACAAGGGTTCTTAATCTGAGGTCCATTGATCAAGAGGGGGTCCATAGAAAGATTTCAGGGGGTCTGTGAACTTAGGAAATTACATCCTTATTTTCACTTACCTCTAGCTCAAATTCAGCATTTCTTTCAATTATGATTTTTTTAAGCTTTTTATAAGTAACAAGAACAGAGACTGCTCCTGCTTTTAAAAACTTTTTAAAAATTTTAAGGGTTTTTTGGTTACATTTTGAGTTTTGAGCAATTTCCCTCCCAACTCCACACTAGAGAAGGCTAACATTTTCTCTCCCTTCCTCCCTCTCTCTCTCTTCTCTCTCTCTCTCTCACACACACACACACACACACACACACACACATGCAGGTGAAATCATACAATACATACTTCCAAATATCAGTACTTTCTCTGGAGGTAGATAGCATCCCGTATAGGTGGTTTAAATATTTATATAACTCAGAATAGCTTAGCCATTGACAGCTACTCTTTGAACAATATTGCTGTCATTGTATGCAATGTTCTCTTGGTTCTGCTCATTTCACTCTTCATTATTTCATACAAGTCTTTCCATGTTTTTCTAAAATCAACCTGCTCATCATTTCTTATAGCACGTAGTATTCCATCACAATCATATACCACAACTTATTTAGCCATTCCCCAATTAATGGGCATCTTCTCAATTTCCAGTTCTTTGCTACCACAAAGAAAGCTGCTAAAAATGTTTTAGAACACATAAGTTCTTTTTCTTTTTCCCTGATCACCTTGGGAAATAAAGGCTATACACAGTTTTATAACTCTTCAATTATGATTTTAAAAAAAAAAAGCATTCTGAGAAAGGGTCTATAGGCTCCACCAGTCTGTCTAAGAGGTCCTTTACACACACAAAATGTTAAGATCCCCAAGTTTAGATGGTATAGGATGACAGGTCCAGAAGACAAAGTCTTGGCTGTGGAGACCAGTTCTGATTAGGGGTATCCCTAGGCATTCTTAGGAGAACATTAGGGATATAGGGCCACAAGGCAATGGATAAGGGCTCTAAAATGGAAGGAGCCAGTGGGATCAAAGAAACATGTCACTGATTTCCCAGTATTACCAAGGACAGGCCTTATGTCAACAAAATGGCTCTGACTTTAGAAAAAAATCAGGCTTAGGACAAAAGACAGCCTCTACTTCTACCCACCCCCATTCATCTTTCCTCCCACCCCTACCCCACCTCACCCCATCTGCCTCTTGGCCTGCCTCCTACACTTTTCAGGCAGTCACCCACAGCTCCTAGGCTAAGGTGCCTGGGCCTGCAATTCAAATGGAGGAAGCTCTTTCCTCCCTTCCCTGCTGCTTTTCCCTCCCTGGCCCCATGGTATTCAACCAGTCTCAGTGACTAACTAGGGAGTAGAACTCTCTTCCAGATCAATCCCATTCAATGGTCTTTCAGCTATAATTAATGTTTGCTGTGTAATTAGATTGATTTTTTTATGTACTCTGAAAGATGAAGAGAATTTATAGAGTTGGGGGGTTGGGGAGGAGAGAAGGGCAGGAACAGCTGCTGAGACTGTAAGATGCAGAAAAGCCTGACATTCAAAGGCTCATGCAATCTAGCCTCAGTCCACCTTTCCAACTGAATCTCCCACTATTCCCCTCAGAGTACCCATGGCTCTATCCAAAGTTGTATAGGTTCTATCCACAAACATGCTTTGTACATTCTCATGCTGTAGCATGGGAGGCAGTATGGTATAGTGGATAGAATACTTGGCTTAAAGTCAGGAAGACCTGAGTTCAAATCATGCTGCAGTTACTTACTAACTATGTGACTATGAATGCATCACTTTTCTCCTCTGTGCCTCAGTCTCCTCCTCTGTAAAATGAAAGAGTTGAACTCAGTGGTCTCTAAGACCACTTCCAGCTTTAAATTTGTGATCTCATAATCACTGACTTTGCCTGTACCATTGCCCCCTTGCAGAGTACCCTCCCTTTTGTATCCAACTCCTATTCATCTCTTAAGACTCAGCCCAAATGCTACCTCCTGAACAAAGCTTTCTCTGAGTGCCCCATCCACATTGGCCCCTCTCTCCCTTCTGAATTCCTACAGCATTGATTCTATACGGCACATTTGGCATATCCCTCCTTTCATGGCAGTTGTGAATGCATGTCTCAATTCCTCAGCTGCATTCAGAGGTCCCCAAGGACAACAACTTTCTTCTACACAAGGAATGTGGTGTAGTAGAAAAAGAGCAGGACATGGAGTCAGAAAACTTGGGTGTGTACCTTGTGTTGTTCAGTTTTTTCAGTTTTATATGACTCTTCCTGACCCCATTTGAGGTTTTCTTGGCAAAGATACCAGAGTGGTTTGCCATTTCCTTCTCTAGCTCATTTTACAGATGAGGAAACTGAGGCAAACAGGATGAAGTGACTTGTCCAGGGTCACACAGCTAGTAAGTGTCTGAGGCCAGATTTGAACTCAGGAAGATAAAACTTCCTGACTCCAGGCCCTGGCCCTCCATCCACTGTGCCACTTAGCTGCTCTAATAGATAATTGCTATTTGAAAAGTAGATAACTGAACAAGACTGAACAGGGCAGTGTGCATGATAGTCAACTAGCATTTATTAAGCACCTCTGTGTACTAGGCACTGTGCTAAGTGCTGAGGATACAAAGAAAGGCAAAACATAGCCCCTGATCTCAGGGAGCTCAGTCTAATGGGGGACACACCAGCAAACAACTATTTACAAACAAGATAGAGACAAGATAACTTGAAGGTAGTCTTGGAGAAGGGCAATAAAATGAAGGAGGATTAAGAATGGCTTCATAAAATGGGACTTAAACTGAGATGTGAAGGAAGCCAAGAGATGGATATAAAGAGGAAGAGAGTTCCAGGTACGGGGAGAGGGAGAGAGAGAGTTAGTCTGGGGTAGGAGACCAAGGGTCTTTGGGACTCCAGTTAAATGAGCTGAGGTAAAATCCAGCCAGGGTTAAACCTGCTATAATTGAATTCCATCTGGAAGCTTATGACAGCTATGTTCTCCAGGCTACCAAGACCAGAGACCCCTGTCTGTCTTCCCAAACTTCATCCCCATCTCTGATATCCATGACAGGGGCCAGCCTAGAATTCATCAAAGAAAATATCATCCAAACCGTTGTAATCTTTCTTCTTCAGTGATTCTTTATTGCAAACTGTGGGTTGCAGTCCCAACCCACTTAAAGAAGACTCAATATGTTGAAAATCTGGATTCACTTAAAGGTTAACTTGGGATTTACAAAAGCATCTTTTGTTTTATGAAGCCATTCACTACAACTGGTCTATATACAACTTGAGCACATCTAATAAGGTAATCTAGATCCTGACCAATATTTCTGCAGAGAGCACAAATAACAATAACAACAAAAACACCATCACCAAAACAAAATAGTAATTTTTATTATTATAACTCACGCTTATATAGCACTTTAAGGGATGAAAGTTGCCATAGAAGGAAACAAATCACTCTCAGGCATGGTGCCTCCACACAGGTTGGGAATCACTGCCCCAGCAGAGAGCTCAGGATTTGAGACGTGGGTTCTGGACTTGGCTACAACATCTGTGAGCCACAGACTCTTGCAGGATGTTTTCCCTCCTCTTAAATGGCCATGAGAAACCTGATTTCCTTGGCAGGGGAGGAGGTTGGAGGAAGAAACAGTGGTTCACACACGTGAACAATTTCTGAACTCTATAAGTCCTAGAAAAAAGGAAGTCTCATGAAGTTATAGTACCTATATTGATGTTATTATTTCACCTTCACAGCCCAAAGAAACTCATAACTTTTTTGGCCGTATTGGGAAATCTTTTAATGGACTAGAAATTTTCTGGTAGTGTAACCAAAATCTAGAAAGCTTAGTGGATAAAGTAGTAGACCAGGAATCAGGATGACTTGGATTCATATCCTTCCTCAGATATTTACTAGCAAGTCACTTAATTACTCTTAGTTTACTCATCTAGTCGTCTTCACTTTCCTTCATACTCCAAATCCAATAAGTTGCTAAGTCTTGTTGATCCTACTTCCATAGAATCTCTTGCATCCATCCCATTCTCTCCCCCTCACATAACCACCACCCTAGCTCAAGCACTCATCCCTCACCTGGGCTATTGTGAGAGTCTCCTAACTCTCCTCTCCTGCCTCCACTTCCCCCCTCTCCATTCCATCCTCCATACAGCTGCCAAAGTGGTATTCATAGTACAGCACAGGAAATCTGACCACATCACTCCCATGCTCAAGTTCCAATGGCTCGCCATCATCTCTAAGATAATACACAAATTTCTCTTTAACATTTGATACCTTTCACAGTCTGGTTCCACACTACCTTTGAAGACTTGTACAAAATTCTCCTTAAACTCTGTATCCTAGCTAAACTGTCCTATAAAATATTCCATCTCCCATCTTCTGTCTTCCATCTCCATGCCTTTTCACTGGCTGTCCCAGTATGCTCTCTTCCTCACTTTGGCTTTTTGTAGGCTTCAATTCCTTTCAAACTGAACCTCAAGTGACATCTCCAACCTTCTTGAGACCCTAGTTGCAAGTGCCTCCTAATTCTCTCTCTCTTTCTGTATGTGTGTGTGTGTGTGTGTGTGTGTGTGTGTGTGTACCTATTGCTTCATCTGATAAATGTTTGCCTCTTGAGGCCAAAGACAGCTTTGTTTTATACCATGTGATTATACATTAATGTACAATGTACAATGCCTGGCACATAGTAGGTACTCAATAAATATTTGTGGATTGGTTCCAATGATATGGTAGTTCATGAGTGGCAGAGACGGGATTCAAAAATAGGTCCTCTGACTTCAAACTTAGTTCTTTTCCCACTGTACCATGCTGCCCCACAAAGGTATGATGGGAATCTATCTGCTGATGATACAAAGTCCCACTTTGTACTTGTCACCAAAACCAGATTGCTTCCCAAGCTCTCTAAGTCATTTGTTGGGTTTAAATGGAATCCCAGTAGCTGAGATGATAACACACATATGTGTTCTCTCCCCTTCCAAAGTTTAGCACCTGCTCTTTGTGTGTGTGTGTGTGTGTGTGTGTGTGTGTGTGTGTGCATGTGCGTGTAGATATGAGGGATGTTTTTACTACCTTAGTATTGGTTTTTAGCAAATGACTGGTGTGTTGGCCAAGATTCATTGGTCAGTTATTATAGTAATATTCCAGTACATTCTCTCATGTCTAATTTCTAAACTATCCTTAGGTGTGTGCTTACAGTGTTCTGTCAATTCCTTTATGAATCTAAATTTGAAGACTAATTTCTGGTATGTGATCTTAGCAAGAAAATTATTCCTATTAGTATAATCCATACCAGCCATGGCACAGCATCTCATATAATAATGATATTTGTCATTCTTATGAAAGGTGGCATGGCATAGTGAGTAGAGAACTAGTCTCAAAGCCAGGAAGACCTGGGTTCAAATTCCAGCTCAGATACATATTAAGTGGATGAGCCTGGACAAGCCGCAATACCTTTCAATGCTGGCAACTCATACGTTACAAAGGGAAGGTCTGCATTGATAGAGGGGGTTTTCTTACTTCAAAGGCCCCTCTAAACATCACAGGTCTGGTCCCTGTCCTTATATGTATCATTTTTATATGATTAAGTTCTTTGAAACTGTTCTTGTGGAATCCTAGAATGTTGGAGCAAGAAGTATCCCTAAAGACCACCCAGAACAACCCCCATCATGGGACAGATGATGAAATCGAATCCCAGAAAAGTAAAGTGGTTTGGTGGGGAGGGGGGCAATGTAGCAATCGGGGTTAAGTGACTTACCTAGGATCACACAGCTAGTGTCAAGTGTCTAAGGCCAGATTTGAACTCAGATCCTTCTGACTCTAGGGCCAGTGCTCTATCCACTGCACCACTTAGCTGCCCCAAGTAAAGTGATTTGCCTAACATCACACATTAGTAGAAGATCCAGTATTAGAACACAGGTCTTCTGACTTCTCAATACACTATGAAGCCCCTTTTTCTTAAAAGGGGCTGGAACCTCCAGGTTCATTCATTAGCCTTCAAACTTACTGTCCCTTCTCCCCTTCGAGCCCCAGGTGCTTGGCAAATGCCAGAAAAAGCAGAGTCCCCTTCCAAAAAAGCTCACAGCCAAAATATCTCTGTAAATGTCAGCACGATAAATCTGATCTGAGCATATGTCCGGGTTCGGAGACCTTGTGCAAAGGTTAGGACCATTACTCATCATCGGGGCTCGGAGGCCAGAACCCCCAGTGCACATTCAGGCAACCCATCAAACCTGACCTTAAATCATCAACATCATTGTGAGCTAATGATGGGCATTTCATCCCATGCAGGCCACAGGCAAAAAGCATTGCATAGACAAAGTAGGGAATGACACACTCTGAGCTTTCAAAGGACCCCTGGCTTGTAATGATCACCCTAAATCCAACAATGGGTAGCCAGAGAACATTGGATGGAGAATACAGGTGCAGGAGGGCCAGGCATCTAGTTCACCAAGTGAAACCCAGATCACCCCAGCTGGCAGAGACGATGGCTGAGGCAAAGACTCAGAGCTCAGCCCCTGACGTGGACTAATTACCATGCAGTGAGGGGGATAATTCGGTACCTCCTAGACCATAGGTTCTTAAGCCTTTCTTGGTGTCATCAACTTCTTTTGCAGTCTAGTAAAACCTATGGACCCCTTTTCAGAATAATGTTTCTAAATGCACAAAATAAAACACATTAAAATTATGAAGAAAACCAATTATATTGAAATAGTTATCAAAATATATTTTTTAAAAAGGTCACAGATCCCATTTTAAGAACCCCTGTCCCAGAGTCATACACTCATAGAACCAGGAGGTATCCTAGAGACCACCTACTATAGTTTAGACAATATAAGCCTCATTTATAGAGAAACTGAGGCCTAGAGAGGTTATGTGACCTGCCCAAGGTAACAAAGCTGCCAGAGCCGAGGCAAAATTCCATTTCAGTTTTCTGACTGCAAGGCCAAGGATCCTTCCATTAGACTGCAGCAGAGTGGGAGTCTCCCCAAGACTTGGAGTGAAAAGTCCAGAGAAGGTGCAGAACAGAGCTAAGGACTTCTGCAAAGGAATACACTTCCCATGCTCAGAACTCTTCCTACCTCCCTTCTTCGCCATTCCTTGCTATTTCTGTCCTGGGCTTTTTACTGTTTAATGCCTAGAAGAAAGGAGGAGAGCATCTGGTGGGGTCACAGAGGGCAGCCAGAAGCAAGAGGTAACCCCTACCTCTTTCCTGCCAATGATTGCTTATTACAGTGCTAAGCTCTATGCCAAGGGCTATGGAGAAAAAAATAGACAGTCCCTGCCCTCAAAGAGCTCACAGTTGAGCTGGGGATATGAAATGCATGTATGACATGGTAATTACAATGCCAGGTGGTATTTGGGGCAGCTAGGTGGAGCAGCGGATAGAGTGCTGGGCCTGGAGTCAGGAAGACTCTTCTTTCTGAGTTCAAATCTGGCTTCAGATTCTTACTAGCTGTGTGATCCTAGGTAAGTCACTGAATCCCATTTGCTTCAGTTTCCTCATTTGTAAAATGAGGTGGAAAAGGAAATGACAAATCACTCCAGTATCTCTGCCAAGGAAACCCCAAATGGGGTCACAAAGAGTCTGACACAGCTGAAATGACTGAAATTCAAAAAGGTAGTATTCACATTAAGAGCCAAGGGAAAGAAGAAGGAAGGAAGGATTTATTAAATCCCTACTATGTGCTAGGCACCATGCTAAGCAATTTTATCTCATTTGATCCTCATAACTCTGGAAAGTAGATGTCATGATTAAACCCCATTTTACTGTTGAGGAAACTGAGGCAGGCAAAGTTTAAGTGACTCTATTACTGTTATGGACTTAGTAATGTCTAAGGCTAGATCTGAACTCAGGTCCTCCTGAGTCCAAATCTAGCACTGTACCCCTGCACTATCTAGCTGACACAGAGAATAACTAAGTAGTCTAGAGAGGAGAGCTAACTATGGGTTCGAGCAGTAAGGGAAGACTCCTACAGTAGATCAGGGTAGAAGGGGTAGGATTCAGATATACCGAGGTGATCAGGAGAGTATAACAAAGGAATTCTTTGAAAGTGATCGTTCATCTACTTTGGCCCTGTTTTCAGCCCGTGTGTGTTGGAGGGTAGGACCTTGGAGGACCCAAGCCTGAGGCTTCCCAGAAATAAAAAATCTCATTTCCAAAAAGGTGTTTGACTCTCAGGCCCCACATTTTAGCCTCCCATGCAGATAAGGGTGTTGAGAACAGGATGTCAGTAGTCCAGACTGGCTTTACACAGAGGGTCACTGCCATCATCCGATTTAATAGGAGGCCTCTCTCCAAAATAAAAACAAAATATTCCCCCATCTGATGCCTGAAATTCCACCATTCATGTTCTTGGGTTAAACCTCTTTCTGTGTCCTAGTTTAAAGTGCAGATTATCCTGGAAGGGGAAACAGGCAATGTGATAGTAGATGTGTGCTGGATCTGGAGTCATAAGACCTGTGTTCAAATCCCACTTTTCCCACTTACTTGCTGAGTGATCTTGGTCAAGTCACCTAACACTGAGCCTCAGTTGTCTTCATCTATAAAAATGGGGGGGGGGTTGAACTAGGTGGCCTCTAAGGTCTAAGTCTATAATCCCATGATTCTACATTAATTCCTGCCACTTCAATGCAGATGAGTTGCTTAGATCCCTTTCCTCTGTTAAAAGAAGGACCTTGAAGGGGCAGCTAGGTGGTGAAGTGGATAGCCCTGGATTCAAGAGGTCCTGAGTTCAAATCTGGCCTCAGACACATAACACTTACTAGCTGTGTGACCCTGGGCAAGTCACTAAACCCCATTGCCTAACCCTCCCCCCCCCAAAAAAAAGGACCTTAAGCCTACATCCTGGGTTAGTGGGAAGGACAAGGAAAGGGGAGGGGGCTGAAGAAATGTCCCTGGCTTCAGAGTTTTGCCTTATACTTATCTGCAGTGACCTTGAGTCAACATAGCCCGAGCAATGGACAACACCAGACTAGGTACAGTGGAAAAAGAGTTGGACCTGGAGACCTGAGTTTGAATTCTGCCACTTCCCAGCTGTATTCATTTGAGTAAGCTGAGTCACTTCTATGAGCCTCAGCTTCCTCATCTGTGAATGGGAATGATAATGCCTCTGGTACCAAGCTCATGGGGTCATTGCAAAGCCTCCAGTGAGGTCATGTTAAAGTGCTTTGCAAACCTAAAAGGGCTACCATATATGTATCAGCTGTTATTTTAACTATTACCCTTTAGGGTAACAAAGCAGCAATTTTTCACAGTGAGACAGAAGGGAGTTGGGGTCCCCCAAGGAAAGAACTTCCCAATCATCAGAGTCATAAGATACCAGATGCAGCCATCGGTCTTAGAGATGGAAGGGACTTGGGATAGCATTTAGTCTAACCCTCTTATTTATTCAAATTATTTTCCTTTTTTTTTTTGGTGTTTTCTAGTTCTGCCTTTTAAGTTTACTTGTTTTTTCCCAGTGTCCCTCCTCTCAAGAGAACCTTCTCTTTTATCAAAGGAAGTTGAGCAAAACAAACTTACGTACTGATCATCTCTTAAAACATCTGCCACATTCTGCATCTCTCCGAGATCACATCAATATCAGTATCCCTACCATTTATATGAGTGCCCCCAGAAAGTGCTTTACAAATAGCCAAGGCAAAATGATTTACCTTGGGTCACACAACTAACTACTAAATGTCTGAGGCTGGATTTGAACTCAAGTCTTCTTGGCTATAGGGCAGGCGCTCTCTTCAATGTGCCACCTAGCTGCTGCCTCATCATCAGTCTGTTGGAGTCTAGATTTAATCCCTTCATTTTATAGCGTGATAGACCCCTGGGAATTTTCTAGTCCCTTCCCCCTCCTAACGTCCAGTGTGGTTAAAGTGTGCTGTCCCACCTAGACACTGGGGGGTGGATGAGATGAGCACAAAGCTTCCCAAAAGCTTCTCTGGCTTCCTGCTCCCCCCCATGACTACCCAAAGTTACACTCTTCTCTGGGCCTGCCATATCCCCCTGCCAACGCCTGGGCCAAAAGCCATTGCAGAATGATTTCTCTCTCTAACAGATGACATAGATCATATTTTTTAATTTAAAAAAGATACCCTGTGGAAGTAGAACAGGCTATTAAATATTTTGGTCCATAATTAACAGCAAAGCTGGGCCCCAGAGCTCTGTGGATAGGAGCTTTGGCCCTGGGCCTGGAAGATTTCTTACCTTCTTTGATAAATAAAATCCAATCCCCCAATAAATATCTTACCAATAAAATCCAAGAGACTTTAGAAACCATAGCAGACCCACCCTCAACCCGCAACCTTCACATAGTCTCTGGACTGTATCTTCCCTATTCTCCCAATACCAGGCACTGGATTCACACAAATGAAGGCACCACCAGATCTCTTCTTGGTCACGCCAACCTATCACCCAAGGCCCAAGATAATCACAACATAATACTGCTAGCAAGCCTCCCCAGAGTCAGGTTGGAAGGCAGCTATCTACATGCTGCATTCATTACCTGTTATCTGGTTGTATCCTTCAAAACAAGTTTCTGAGGGCAGTTGTTACCATCCCCATTTCACAGATGAACAAGCTGAGGCCAGAGACTAGAGATGACTGGCCCCAGATCACACAGCAGGTTGGTGGAGGAGCTGGTTCTAGAGAACACAGGTGTGCTGATCCAGGGCACAATGCAAAGGATAGATCTGAGGTCATTCACCCGGTGACTTGTTGTGAAGGGAAAGACAAGAGAGGAAGGGGCAGGATTAGTATCCTGGAGACAGCTGAGCTTCACCTCTGCCCCACTGTTTTATAGTGTCACAAGGGCCTTTCCACACCCTCAAACCACCGATGACCACCACCTGGAAATTCTTCCCAATGTCTTAGATCTTCCCAGAATCTGGGTAGGGAATGGGCATTGGGGGGGCGGGTGTCTGAGTAAGGAAATTTAGCAAGGTGGGATGGAAAGACCCATTATCCTGGAGTAAAGAAGAAGCTTGGGGTCTAGTGACAACTCTTTCCCTGACTAGCCAAGTGACCTTGGACAGAGCCTCAGTTTTCTTCCTCCATGAAATGGTTGTGAGGAAATGACTTGGGGGAGATCAAACAGCCAGCACTAACAGAGTTAGGATCCAAGGCTAATCTCCATCTCATTTCTGCTATACACAAGGAACCCCCTTCCCCCCGGTATCAGCTGTGGCAGGCCACAAGTCCCTGCCTCTCAGGCTCTCATCACCAAAATGCCTGATGGCAAGGTAGGGGGACCTCTAATCACTTGGGGTTGGTGGGGGAAGTGGCAATCGAGACATGAGGGCACTTCCCCCAACCCCCCAGGAATCCTCCATCTGCCAAGCTTTTCCCCCATCCCTCCTCCATCTGGCCACCTCCAGGCCCCTCCCATTCTCCTGCCAATCCCAGGGGGCAAGGTCAGGGCCAGCCGAGGTCAGTGTTCCTGGCCAACCCCAGCCCCCTGGTGCCTGGGACCATAGAGAAGCACCCAGCCAGCCCTTTCATCAAGGCCTTTTCTGCCAAGTCAGCACTGCCCGGTGTGCCAACCCCTCTGGCTTGCCGGGAGCATCAAGCCAAGGTTTTATGGATAGATATGAAGAGGGAGAGGCAGCTTGGGGAGGAGGGGTGACAGATGGCTTTGGGAGCCTGGCAGCAGGGAGCTCACAGCCTTGAGCCCCTCCTACCTCTCCCTCCCCTTCAGCTAAGAGCAGTTCCCAGAGCCCAGGGGACAGTCTCCCCTGAGTCCCAGCTTCAAACCCAGGGGATATAGGATCAAACATTTTAAAAAGTACTCATCATCCCTCTGGGAGATGGAGTGTTTTGGGGGGCTTGGAACTTGGGAAAGAGAAGAGGATAGTTGATGAAATTTCCAATAGTCCCAGCTGTCTGGCTGATATCAGCTAACTCTAATAATTATAATAACAATAGTCTTAAAGTTTAAAAAGAATTTTCCTCAACAGGCCTATAAGTAGGTAATATCAGTATTATTATACCCATTTTCTAGGTGAGGAAACAAAGGCTAAGAAAAATCAAGTGACTTGCTCATAGTCACAGTGCTGGAGCTGAGATTCAAAACTCCAAGCCTAGTCCCTTTTTTTTTTCTTTTCTTTTTTTTTTAATCTAGGCAATGGAGTTAAGTGACTTGCCCAGGGTCACACAGCTAGTGAGTGTTAAGTGTCTGAGGCAGGATTTGAACTCAGGTCCTCCTGACTCCAGGGCCAGTGCTCTATCCACTGTGCCACCTAGCTGCCTCACTAGTCCTCTTTTTTAAGAATAAACATTTATACAGTGCCTACCCTGTGCCAGGCACCATGCTAAGTGCTTTTAGAAATATGTCATTTTATCTTCACAACAACCCTGGGAGGTAGATGCTGTTAATTTCCCCATTTTTACAGTTGAGGAAACTGAGGCCGAGAGAAGTGAGGTGACTTGCCAGGCTGTGTTAGAACTCATGACTTCCTGACTTCCAGGCTTAGTGCTCTATCTACTGTGCCACAAAATGCTTCCATCCCCTGCATCTTTTGGGAACAGGGCTAATTGTCTGGGGAGCACCATTCCAATAGGGCCAAAAAGATGGGCCCTCTGCTGGGAAGGCTGTGGAAGCAGTATTCAGGCCACATTTTATAGTTGGGCTAAATCCAAATTTAAGTCTTGAATCCAAGAGCCAAAATCTGGGGGAAATTCATTCAGAAAGCATTTGCTGATTCTTTAAGCATTTATTAACCATCTAGTCCATATAAAGATTCTGAGCTAGGCCTTGGGGATACAAAAATAAAGAGGATATAGTCTCTACCCTCGAGGAGTTTACAGTCTTGTATGGAGAGGAGATTTACTTAGATAGTAGGAAATCACTGGTGTGGGTACTCACTCCACCGGTACTGATCACAACTCTCCCTTTTGTTCTTCTCTGCACTTCCTGATCTCATCTTCACTTCACAGAGTATCTACCCAATACTCCAGTGACCTTCTGCTTATTTTGCTATAATCTTTTATCACTAGGGTTGTTCATCTCTTGTGAACTTTTCTAATCATAAATTTCCTAGACAACTTGTAGAAAGAATAATCACAATAATTGATGGAGCTTTAAGAGTCTCAAAATGCTTTTCATACATCAGCTCATTTAATCTTGGGCCCTTTAGATATTGGCCCCATTTTACAGATGAGGAAACTGAAGCCCAGAGAGGTTAGATGACTTGCCTAACGTTGCATAGCTAATAAATAGCTGAGCCAGGATTTGAAGAGAGGCCCTTTTACTCTAAATCCAACACTTCCCATGGAGGTTAACTGGCCTGTGACCATGCTGCTAATAAGTGTTAATGGTAAGATTTGAACAAAGGTTTCCTGATGCTGAGTCAAGAACTCTCCTCACAATACCATACTGTCTCCCTAGCTTGTGACAGATATTTTAGAGTAGAGAGATACTCAAGGAGAGAGAGCTGACTTCTGACTTGGCGGTTCAGGGAAGGTTTTATGGAGAGGGCAGCAATATTGTTTTTCCACCTGACATATAGTACTTTCAAATATGGTCTCATTTTATCCTCATAACATTCCTATGTGATAAGCAAGATGGGGGCATAGGGTTTTCAAGTTGGAAGGGACCTTAGAAATAATTTAGTCCAATTACCTTATTTTACACATGAGAGAGGTCAGTTATTTAGTCGAAGGTCACACAACTCATAACCTGTAGCCAGGATTCAAACCTTGTTCTACAAACTCCAAATCCCATGGTCCTTTCACTTTCTTACATTCTTTTGACAAATGAGTAAACTGATGCTTCCAAAGGTTATGAGACTCACCAAAGGTCACTCAAAGAGTTCCTGAAAAAACAGGTTCTCAAACACAGGACTTAACTCTCAGTTGTCTGCTTTTTTTTTTTTCTCTACTGCTCTGTCTCTTATTCCCCTACCTTGCTAAGGCCAGAGATGCTGCTGAGAATCAGAGGGTCTCCTCTCTGCCTTCCCTTGCTGCACTTAGTGTAGTGTTTTCAGTGGCTCCAGGCCCTCCTACTATGTCTCCATTTCAGGATCCACTGCTGAATTCACCATGTTGGGGGAGGAACAGGCCCCTGAGGAAAACACAGAAATATTAGCAGTAAACATGATCTATTGGCAAAACATTGAAACAGCAAAAAAGCTATTGATCTATAACTTTTAACCAATTCCCCCACCCAAACAATATTGGCCTGCAGCCTAATTCTCTTTACTCTAGCTGTGCGATGATGCTTGGTAAAGTTCATTCCATCAGCAAAAACCCCAGCCCGGCCCTTGGCCCCAGGGCCAATTGGTGCCTCCCGTTAGGGCTGAGTGATTGAGGAGAGAAACAATATTTTTAGACAGATCCTCCTCCACCTCAGAGCAGCAATGCCTATTATGCAAATCAGGTCATAAGAAGTTTAAAAGTCTGGAACCGTCATATTTCTTTATTTCATTAAGAGCGACGCAAGCTGGAAAGTTAATGTGACAGAATGAAGCCAGTTTCGGGGCACAAACACACTGATGCCTTCATTGTCCTGGGGAAGCTCAGTGACCCTGGGATTGGGGTAGGGAGGCAAGATTGAGGGAACACAAATGACAACTGTTCAAGAAGTTATTCAAAAAGCCTGTGAGGAAGAAGATTTGGCCGGGGATCCTGGAAGCCATGGTATCATAGAATTTTTAGAACTGAAAAGGACCTTAGAGGTCATAGAGTCCAATGCTCTTATTTTATGGCTGAGGCAACTAAGACCCAGAGAAGAATGCTAATAAAGGAAAGATAAGGAGAGCCTGGAGTGGGGATAGGAGAAGAACTGGGTCTGAGAACACTCTAGAAGTCTTGGTGAGAGGATCAGAATGGTCCTCAGACTAGGAATGAAGTGACCTGGGCTCACAGAGTAAATACTCTGGGGCCTCAGCTTCCTCATTTATAAAATGATGATCATATAGACAGCCTACATTGTGGTGCTGATATGAGAATCAGATGAGATCTTATTTCAATACTTTAATGAATCAGTGGTTTCATCAATGAAGAAATCAATCAACAAAACACCTACCAGGTGGCAGGCATTGTGGTAGGTGCTGGGGATGTAAATACACAAGACAGCCAGTTTTTGCACACATTAATTTGGGAGCTTCCTGCAATGGTGGAACCCTAAAGATATCAAGTCTTCTCTCCTTGTGTGACTTGTCCACGTATTCCAATAAATCCTCCTGAGGGGGTCCATGTTCCAGCCAGCCTCTTGGTAGTTTTCTTCTAGGTCAAGAGTTCTTAACCTTTTTTTGTAACGTAGACACCTTGGGCAGTCTGGTAAGGCCTGTGGACAAATGTTTTCAAATGCAAAAAGTAAAATACATAGGATTATAAAGGAAACAAATATCCATATCCATATATATGTGTGTGTGTGTGTGTGTGTGTGTGTGTGTGTGTGTGTGTGTGTGTGTGTGTGTGTATATGTTTAAATTCATGGACTCCAGGTTAAGAACCCCTGCTTTAGGTCTTCTAACATTGCATGTATTTTTAAAAAAGTCCCAAAAATATTACCTGGGCTTCCCTGTAGCACAAGGTCAGTCTATCCATCCGTGATCTTTCACTCTTGATACCCTCCCCTCCATATATACACACATATAAATGCATATGTTTTTTACACTATTTCTTGTTATGTTCAGTTCATCATTGCTAATATGTTGCAACCTATTTATACTCAGCATGCATCTCTCCATTACCCTTTGAGTGACTTGCTGCTTTTATTCCTCGGAGAATGTGGTATTCCGTGATTCATAATCATATAACGCTGCTGGAAAAATATTGGTGATTTTTTAAAAAAGAGATGGGCTTTTGTTTCAGGGAGATCAGTGTGGTTGAAAACCCAGCATAATTTCACCAATGAAACTCATCCTTTTCTTTTCCTCCCATTCAATTCTGGAACCCTACAGCGTCTGTCCATGATATAAGAAGTGATGGACCAGCCCAGTGGGCTGCCCAACCAAGTGTAATATCAGAGTCAGTACAGCTGGCATTCTCCATCCATTTATTTGGTTTTTCCTGTGCAGATTATTGAGCTGAAGAATCTTTATTGGCTGTGAATTTCTCTTAGGAGTCTGTGCAATATCAAATGAGATCATAGAGGTAGGAACATCTTGAAAAGTTAAAAGTATTGGGTAAATGTAAGGTGTTATTATGATTTCATTACTTCCAAGAGCCAGTATTTTATTATCAATGTGGGTCCTCTTACCACTGACATAGATTACAACCCCTTTACGACCAAGTAGAGAAGCTTTAAGAGTTGCTCTTGAAAAAAAAAAATTCAGCACTGCCACCACCACCACCACCCTACCCCAGAATGTATTCTCATTGAGGTCAGGTTCTATTTTTTGTTTTGTATTTCTAGCACAATGCCTTGCGCACACACACACACACACACACACACACACACACACACACACAAAAACCCACCAAACAAATGGATGTTGGGGCAGAATGGTATTGTGGAAAGAGAATTGGATTTGGAATTAAAGGAAATTAATTTGAATACAAATTCTTTCATTTACTATCCATGTCAGCTTGAACAACAACCCCTATGAGCCTCAGTTTCCTCATCTGTCAAAGGACAGTGCTAGATCTATGATCTTATATAAGATGAAATTCTCCAACTAGCTGGGGCAGTCCTGGTGCAACTTTGAGCCTGTATTCAAAACCTTCCCAGCTAAGTATTACCTGACAGAGTTTCCATTCAAAGAAACTGCAGTAATCCCTACACTACCTGAGACATCTAAGAATGACTTTAGCAGATAAAAATAAAATTCAAGGCCAAAGGAGTTGGCCTTGAAGCCTGAAAGACCTGGATTCAAGTCCTCCTCTGACATATACTGCCTGTGTGACTTTGGGGAAGTTACTAAATTTCTCAGTGCTCTAGCAACTCTCTACGCTTAGGAACTGCAGAGCAGGTATCTCATCCAGGAGTTCCCTACACCAATGAAATCCCAGGTCCATTCTCTAATCCCTATAATATTGATAACAATAGCAATATTAATAACATAGCTGCCTGTCTGGGAACAGCAATTCTGATTCCCCTTTTCCTACCAGCATAGTTTTCCAGTTTCTATCATCCCTCTCCCCAATCCCTACTCCTGGCCAGGATCTTCCCAACAACAAGCAGACCATTTTGGCACCTACCTACCTATAAAGGCATACCCTTTTCTAAGAAAATTAAATCTATGAAAATATATTTATTCAAAAGATGATTTGTGGAGGTGCAGTGGATTAGTAATTTCAAAAGGGTGCTTTTCATAGAATCATAGTTGGAAGGGACCTTTTGTTGTTGTTCAGTTGCTTTCAGTTATGTCCAACTCTTCGTGATCCCATTTGGGGTTTTCTTGGCAAAGATACTGGAATGGTTTGCCATTTCCTTCTCTATCTCACTTCACAGATGAGGAAACTGGGGCAAACAGGGTTAAATGATTTGCCCAGGGTCACTGGTAAATCTCTGAGGCTGAATTTGAACTCAGATCTTCCTGACTCCAGGCCTGGCCGTGGCCCTGGCTACCCAGGAAGGACTTCGATTCCATCAAATCCAACCCACTTATCTTATAGTTGAGTAAACTGAGGATTATTTTGATAGTTATCTGGAGAATGGATTAGAGAGGAAAGAGACTGGAACCAGGAGACCAATTAGG